>NC_080638.1:12330623-12930623 GCF_027579445.1 Ammospiza nelsoni
ATCCGCGTCCACCTGCAGTTCCTGGGACACCCCATCCTCAACGACCCCATCTACAACATGGAGGCCTGGGGACCGGACAGGGGCAAGGGCGGCAGGATCGGCAAGACGGACGAGGAGCTGCTGAAGGCGCTGGTGGAGGAGCATCGCTCCAAACAGAGCCTGGAGATCTTGGGTATCGGGGAGGAGGACTTGAACTCTGCTGGAGAAAGTAAAGACTGTGGGAATTCAGGTGACTGCACCAAGTCTGATCCTGTAAATGGGAGTTCCTGCCCTGCTGAGGATGAGAAGGATCCGGAGAGGAATGACGTAGCAGCTTGTCCACTGAACACTGATACCAACCTGGAACCGCCTGATAAAGACAAAGAGCTCCGTTTGTGTGGGAATCAGGATGGGCAGGCAGGGGAGAAGGGCTGGGAAGAGAAGGACCCTTTGTGTGTGGAGTGCAGGACGAGCAGGCGGGACCCCTCTCCCAAGGAGCTGGTGATGTTCCTGCACGCCCTGCGCTACAAGGGCGCCGACTTTGAGTACTGCTCCAGCATGCCCGAGTGGGCCATGGAGGACTGGCAGGAGTGACCAGGACACCCAGCACCTGCAGGCCCTGCTGGCTGGCACAGTGGCGTGCAGAGACCAAAGATTGACTTTGCATTGTGGCTGAGGTGAACAGAATGTGCCTTGAGCTGGGCTGGGAGGGATCAGTGGGGTTGGGGAATTATCCCGCTTCCCACAGGTGCTGTGAAAGATGAGCAGGGAAGCGAGGCTAAAACAGGAGTTTTATGCTGCCTTTTAGTGAACTGGCACTTGAGGGCAGCAAGGACTGAACTCTGCTCGGCACAGGCAGCTTTGCCTTCACCTCAATGGATTCTGGATCAATTATCCACATGGATGATGAAATGTATGCACTAAAAGTCAAAAACTTATTTTTCTTCCAGCCTGCTGTGTTCCTGTGTCTTACAGTAAGAGCTGCTGGATGTCATGTCATAAAAAAAACCTGTTTTTATTGTATTTTGTTGTCAGATTGATTTCAAAATTACAAGATTACTCCTTGAGAACACTGTGAGGTAAAACCAGGACACTGTGATCTGTTTTGTGCCTGCTGTTTGTCAGCAGGATCCACTTGCCTTTGAAATCACCAACATTCATTCAAATAATTACTTAAGTTAGTAGTTCTGGGTGCGGGTATTGGGCCTGGTTTTGGAGGTACTGTTCCCCAGATTTTGTCTTGAAGAGATTTTTTAATATCACTTCAGTGTGACAGCTTTCAATAAAAACAAAAGCAGTTTTATGAAGCAGAAGACTTCTTTCAAAATAATTTTAGAAGTCTTCTTTTAAAGTAGTTTTATATGAATTATTAATACCACCATAGTTCTTATTTTCATTAGTGTTTACACAGTATATTCTTGGCTTCTGGGAGGGTTTTTATATTTTAATATTAATTTTGGAGATCTCAGGTTGGCCAACCCACAGGAATTATTTCCTTCCTCCTAAAATCACTTAATGATGTCACCAGGGTCTGGACATAACTACCAAATCACAATAAACCATTGCTTGCCTCCAGTAGCCCACAGGAGCCAAGTGGTGTCTTTCTCTGAGGATCATCCAGCTGATGTTGAATATTTCCATAAAAATTCATTCAGGTTTGAGCTTTGTTCTTCCACATCCTGGCAGTGGTTTCGTGATTTCTAGTTTAATTCCAGGTATTTAGAGAGGTGATGCTAAAAATCAGCGTTACCCAAATTTTGATGCATTGGAATACACCTTTCGTGGAAATAAATGGAACTTGGGCACCTTCAGTGTATTAAAAAAGGGTGGCTGGAGCTGTTACTGGATTTGGATGCAGGGGAAAATGGGGGTAGATTTAGGGATGGCAGTTAAATTAGACTTTGATGTGTCCCAAGTTATGCTTGGAGGTTTTTTGGCAAGAAATTTCTTGCCAAAAAAAAGGCTCTGTCAGGGATTTTCCTGACTGACATTGGGGCCAAAGGACCTGATGAGGAACTGGAGCTCAGCTGCTTACTGTTTTTTCTGCTTTTCCTGGAATAATGGCTGCAACTGGCAACTTTAATTTCCCGGTCAAGAAACCCCTGGGCTTCTGTTTCCAGGATTCTTTGAACTATGACGATTTAGGATTTAGTTCACAAGGATACTACATTTTATTTTATTTTATTTTATTTTATTTTATTTTATTTTATTTTATTTTATTTTATTTTATTTTATTTTTTCATTTAATTTCATTTCATTTTTATTTTATTTCTTATTTTTAAAATTATTTTTATTTTACATTTTATTTTTATTTTAGATTTTATTTATTTTTATTTATTTATTTATTTTATTTATTTATTTTAGTTTGTCAAAACTGTGCTTGATGTATTGTTAGCTGGAAAAATGTTGTTCTTGGAGATTCCCTGTGATAAATTCCCATCTGAGATTGGGTCTGTGGTAAGTACTGGGTCCTGGTTGTTGGCATAAAGTTTTCCATACAAAATGTAGATCCTGGAAGAATTCTTTTCCTTAGTACACCTTTACTTGGACATGCCTTGACAGTGCTGGGTTAGCTTTGGACTGATCCTTGACAATCCTATAATTCTGTCTTTATCAGGAGAATCTCTGTCTCACTGTGCTAAAGCACTTTTCCATACAAATAAACCCTCCTGGCAAACTTCCCTGTGCCTTGGGCTGTCCCTGTGCAGGACTGGCTGGAATCAGCCCCTGAGCACTCACCTTCCACACAGTAACTCTTGTCCAGTTGTGCTTTACATTGTGTTTGGGAGCCTTTTGTGATCTAATTGGGTTGGGTATGATCTAATTTCCAGAAGGATTTAAGTGTAGTTAAAAGTTTTGGCCGTGTGTGATAGGAGGGCTCAGAGCTGTCACAGCATAGCTGGGATATGTCCCTCCTCCTGGAAGCTCTGAGTTTCACTAACTTCTACTTCCAGGCCTCTAATCCCAGATTTAAATTTTTTTCTAAGTGAACCATGTATGGCTTAGGCAGAGAGGAAAAGTTTTCCTGTATCTTGTCAATACACTCATTTATGCTTTTTAAATTGCCATAACTTTATGGAAGACAAAGCAGTAATTATCTGAGGAGAACTTGATGTCATTTTCAGTGAGGGGCTGGGACCCTAAAGCCTACCCAGTCCCACTCCCCTACCATGGGCAGGGACACCTTCCACTATCCCAGCTTGTTCCAAGCCCTGTCCAAGCTGGTCTTGGACGCTTCCAGGGATCCAGGGGCAGCCTCGGCTTCTCTGGGAAAACCTGTGCCAGGGGCTCCTCACCCTCCCATCTAAATCTCCTCCAGTTCAGAGCCATTCCCCCTTGTCCCAAGTCCATCTCTTGGAGTCCCTATAGGCGCCAGAAGGGGCTCGGAGGGTTCCCTGGAGCCTCCTCGTTTCCAGGCTGAACAATCCCAGCTCTCTCAGCCTTTCCTCATAGGACTGATCTTCCATCCCCCTAATTCTTACTCAGAGCTTTCATGAAAGACCCAGCCAGCCCTAATAGGACATTTTGGTGGGATCCCAGAGGAGGTGGAGATTAAAAGGGATTTGTTCCCAGTGTCACAGCTGGAAGCTCCGCAGAAGAGCTGTGTTCTGAGGAAGGAGGTAAGTCAGGATACCCCATGGAGAGGCACCTCGGGAAGCTGGATACTGGGTGAGACCCTCCAGTCCCTCGAGACACTCTGTGCCGGCTGGGACCCCTAAATTCCATGGGACATTAGCCTGGGTGACCCCTAGATCCCTCATGACACTCCCTCCTGGTTGTGACCCCCAGAATCTGTGGGACACTATCCTGGCTTGTAACCCTGAATCCCTCAGGATGCTCTGTCCTGTCCGTCCCGGGCACCCGCTCCGCTTTTCCTTCTCCCCATAAGAGCTGAAAGGAGAGGAGGGAGGGAGAGGTCCCCATGGAAGTGCTAGAAAAAAGAAATTCTTTTAATGAGGGAAAATGGTAACTTCCCGACGAGGATGGGATTCGAACCCACGCGTGCAGAGCACAATGGATTAGCAGTCCATCGCCTTAACCACTCGGCCACCTCGTCACGATAACCGCTTCCTCACCGGACCTATAAGGAAGTGCGCCCACCGCCTCCATCATCATCTCCCGCCGGCCGCTCCTTTGCGTGACGGCGCCGGTTACGCGGCCCTGCACGGGCACACTGCGGAGCGAAGCCTCCTTGCCACGACCCAGCACGCCGCGGAGCCGGTGCGGTACCGCGCCACCCCCGTCACCGCGGCTGCGGGCGTGCGGGCCCCGAGGGACACCGAAATGGCAGCAGCGGAGCCAACCACGGAGGCCGCCATGTTGTACGGCACAGGGGGGCGCCATGTTGTACGGCACAAGGGGGCAGCCGTCCTGTACGGCGCCAATGTGTCGTCACGGCGCGGGGCGGGCGGTTGGATTTGAACCGGGAGGCGGCGGCCGGGGAGCGGGAACCGGGGCCGCGGACCCGGAAACCGGGATTCGGGAGCGGGGGGCCCCGAGCGGGAGGTAAGGGCGGCGGAGCGGTTCCCTCCGAGGAGAGGCGGTGCGGGAGGGACGGCGGCCGTTGGCGGGGCCGGGCGGGCGCTGCGGAGAAGGAGCGCGGGAGAAGGCGGGAGGCGCTGCCCCGGGAGCGGGGCTGAGGCGGTGCCGAGGCGGTGCCGCCTGCGGTGGGCGCGGAGCGTGTGGGGAACCCAGCGATAAGGGCGGTAATTAATGTCTGAGGAACAGACATTAATTAATTAATGTGGTGTAATTAATGCAGAGGTGATTAATGCAGAGTTTGTGATCGATGAGTGATTGGCGCCTGGGCTGTGTGGGCTGTAAAGCGAGGGCGCGGGGACAAAAAGAGACGGAAAAAGAGATTATGTGGGTTTATCCTATGGGGAAAAGGCCGAGGAGGGGCGGGATGGGTGGCAGGGATGGACTGAAGTGTTCTGGAGCCATTCCCGTGTTCGCAGAGTCAAACGGGGGAATAAAAAGTGGGGGGGGTCTTCATCAGCACAGCTCGCAGCTCGTCCCTCAAGGATTGTAGCGATCTTTCAAGCAGGATTAGAGAAGAACAGTTAAAGAAGGTGGTTCAGAAGTGAATTTCAGATTAATACCCCCAATAGCAGAGTGATCAGGCCTTTTATAGCTCCAGGCTTTTCTCCCACAGCGATCTTCCCTGTCCTTCCCTTCTTTGTGTGTTCAGCCTGGCCGACGGTGGGTTTAGATGGGATATTGGGAAGGAATTGTTCCCTGCATTGGGAAAATTAATTCATGAGGTTTATGTCTAAAAAGGAGACGGAGGAGTCACGTAGCTTTAGTCATGAATAAAGGGAGAGGCCATAGGCCATTTTCCATGAGGTCTCTCAGATTGCTGGGGGATGCAGCCTCCTTTTTATCCTGATTTACCCTTCTCATAGGCTGAGGTACTTGAGAGATACAGACTTCCTGAACTGCCTAATACAGACCCTCTTCTAATGTGCACCCCCGTCCCCTCCTTTTCTTTTATGTTTGTTCTTTTTCCCCCGTGTCCAGGAATTTAGCAGCCCCTTGGAAAAGCAACAGTTTGTGTCAATAAGTAACATTCTCCTGTTGCTTAACTCGCCTATCAGTCTCTGGCTTAGGCAGACTCATAGTTTGTAAAAACACATTCCTTTTATTCCTTTCAGGAGGGTTTTAAGAGAATTGAGCCATGCTCTTCTGGTTGTATCTAGAGAAGGAACAAAAAGCAACAGGCACAAGCTGAAATACCAGAAATTCAGTTTAGAGCGAGAGGGAAAATATCTTGTATGTATCAGAGCAAACATTGTCTTGGATAATGTTTGATCTCATTTATCTCCCAGCATTTACCAGAATCTTAACTTTAAATAAAAGGTCAGATAACCAGTAATACTTAAATTGTTAGCACAGCTGTTTTCTAACATGGTATACAATAGGAAATATATCTCTAATGTGAATATAACAGGAGAACGTTGACTTGAGAGGCCTGTTGTACTTCAGAGCATTTCTGTGACTAGAGAGGGATGGAGAGGAAAAAAACCACAGAAAAAAACACAGCATCAAAGGCTAATAGCCATCTGTGGGTTTATGCAGTTTTCCTACTGAGGCTCATTAATGGTTTTGTATTTTGGTGCAGTATTTTATAGGAAAAGCATATCCTTCAGCAATGGACAAGATTTACACAGACCCTAACATGGAAATGTGAGTTGAAACTCTCTAAGAATTTTACTGTGGTATAAATGTTGCCCTTTAGAGGCAAAACCTTTTGTAATGCACTTCAGCATCCCTTGAATGAAATGTGTTTTCTGTTGTGATGAAGACCAGGGAGTTTCTTTGGTGTTTGGTGAGGGGATTTCATAGTGGTGGATTGTCAGGAGATGAACTGACCATGGGATTGGGGGGGGCAATCTGCTGAGTTTTCCAAAGCTTATCCTGGGAACCAGTGCTGAAATGATCAGTCTGTTCCAAGCACGTTGTTTATTTAATTTCACACTTGTAAAAATAACAGAGAAATCAATTTATTAACCTCAAAACCGTGGCAGGACCATTCAGGACACATACCTTGGTGCAATTTTGTGCCTTCATACTGATGCCTGGAAATAGAACACAAACTTTTCCAGGCTATATAATGATAATATAAAAGCAAACCTTTACTTGGAAGCCTTCACGTACATAATGTGGTGAAAAACAGTGCCCCAAATTAGATCCTTGCAATTGATAAGATCAGGCAATTAGAATATCTGGCCAATATTGTCCAGTTAGAGGAGCAGTTGGTTAGGTAATGTCCCTCCTGGGTTCTGCCCACCTCCCCTACCTTTATTATGCCAGTGATTATGTGGTGCAAAATAAAAATGTCCTTGGAGAAGTACCAGGCAAGACAAAAAAGAAAATTTAGGAATGTGTCAATAAGGGCCTGTTCCCTGTGGGGAAGTACTGGAAGTTACACTGAGGCATTTAACAGTGTACAGAACTCCAAATACATGAAAAATACATGAAATCAAAACTTTAAGCATTGATGCCTGTTTCCTTGATACCTGTTTCCTTTTTTTGCCCTGCAGGGATAACACAGAGCACATCAGAAGGAAGCGACTGTCCTCCGTGAGTAACCTCCAGCATTCCTCAGAAAACCTACAGCTGCATGCAGCTGCACTCTCAGCTGCATTTTCTTTCAAAATTTTCTGTATTTTCTTTCAGATTTTAAAGGCTCCACGAACTCCTCTTGATGATCTGGGAAATGGAAATGAAATTACAGAGGTAAGTCTACCAAGCCCTTTCCTACCAATCCCCCTCAGTGTTTTGCTGATTCAGCTGTTTCACTCTAATAACAGAGGTGGTTTTGATGCCCCATTTTTGATACTAATATTCATACAGCACTTTTGTTTGGTTTTGTGTTTCCTGGGGAGCTGTGCCTGTCATGGGTAGCGAGCTGTTGTGTTTTTTGTTGGCAGGACATCCACGGAGAGAGGCGCAGGAGGAGCTCGCGCAGGGTCAGCTTCGCCAGCACCATCAAGTGAGGGAGCTGCACACCCACACCCCTTCCTCAGCCAGAAATGCAGGGAGTAACATCCCTTCCCCCTGAAAGTGTCCTCACTGAGTATTCACAAATGGCTGCAAGCAGCAGGAAGGTTGTTATGAGTTGGGTTGCCCTGAGAGCCATTATTCATTTCCCTGCCTGAAAAAAAGCCCCCAGTTCAGTGAAATTCATACAGTTAGGAATTTTTGTTTTCCATTCATGCATCTTAACTGTCATAGTGGCATCTTTTCCCTGAAAGTTACAGCTGGATTCAGTACACTTCTGTCTTTTAATATCTCATTTCAGAACATGTATAAGATATATAAATTAGTGCTGAATTTTTTTTTAAATTTGCTTTTAGAGATGGTTTTGTGTTTTTAAAAGCTGGTGGTTTTGTTCTTAGCTTCAGAGTCTTCCAGCGAGATCTTAAGAACAGCACATCACAGACAGAAAATACAGGTAAAACTCCTTTTTCTGTTCCTGACAGGTTACTTTCCCCAGACTATGAGCAACAAGATTTTAGCTTGAATTTAAGAAATCAGAACTTTTCCATTTGGGAAAGGAACAACATGTTCAGCTCTTTGTTCTGGCTGAAAACTCCTTAGTCACAGAGTTCTTGCCTTGAGAAGACACATCAGGAGTGAGAACTTCAGAACACTGTTTTCTGTGCACTTCACTCTTGTTTCATACTGAGTCAGAATTGTGTGGGTTGGGAAAACCTTTAAGATAATCAAGTACAACTGTGATCATGCTTCTCACATTGTGATGTTGTCATTTTCTTATTTTTAGGGTGTTCAGCAGATGAGAAGGATGATACCTTGACTAAACAGTAAGTATCATGTCTGATAGATATTTATTATTCAATGTTCACTAACAAACTTTCTTCTCAGAAATAGATAAAGTGTTAGTCTGGCCTAAAAGCTCTTGTAGATAAAGCACAGTGGTGGGATCTGTAAAATTAAAAACACTTGGTGGTAAAATAACAGATAAGACACTTTGTATGTGAGAAGGGGAATTTCACAGAACCATAGACTCTATGAAAAATAAAGAATTAATCTTTCTTGTCATTTAAAAATTAAAATACCACTGAACAGTGGTCTGTGGCATAATAGATAATTCCATGGGAAAAATAAGGCTGTGACTCAAATTAGAATGTATGTTGAAGACAGATAAGCAGTGTCTGGTACCTGCTGCCCAGATCCACATGGGTTCTGCCATGGAATTCTGTGCAGCACAGTTCTCTTCAGCTTACAGATCAAGGCTTCCCTTTGAAACCTTTTAACAAACTGTTTCTCAAACCCACCTTTTGTAGGAATGAAGACCCTGGGGCTGTTCCATGTGAGATCACTGGTGAGTTTAAGAAAAGATTTAAATGACTCTGTTTATTTAAAGCTATTGATTATGTGTGAGGAATTTTAATGTGCCTAGAGCAATCTCCTTGCCTTGGGAGAGCTCACTCTGGATGGGCTTTGTCCCTTGGAACTGTTTACAAGGATCCTGTTATGGAAGTCTGGGTGGCCCTTCGAGGTGCTGAAGGGAGTAATGAAAATATTTTTCAGAATATATTTGGGTTTGATTGTATTTATTTACTCAGTGCCTTGAGCTTCAGTTCAGTGGATAAAATAATGAGCAAACAGGACAAAAACTGGAGTATTCCCTTTCCACAGGGATGAACACTCTGCTTCATGCCCCCATCCAGGCATTGGGACAGCAGACTGAGGTATGTGAAGGCTTTAAATTTTTGGTGTCCAAAATACATCACAAGAATTTTTGTAGTAAAGATTAAAAGTGTTAACTGCCTTTGTATTCACATAAAATTCTCTTGAAACTGAGTATTCTGTGTTTTGAAGTGTGTCCTAATCTGATAGTCATCAGACTGCAACATAAATAACTCTTGCTTCTGGAATTCCTTTACAACTTCTCAGTAATGCAGTAGTTCCTCCACTCTTGTCTGCTTTGCAAGCCTTCGTGAACCTCACTTTTTTTGCTAATATAAGTTTTAAAGGCAAGTGTAATAATCACATATTCATATGATCACAATTATATTTTGCAAAAGTAAGGCCAACTAACCAGTCAAAGAAAATATAAATTCTTTAAATAGTTTATTTAACTAATTACTTTCTAATTCTGCCCTTAATTCTCTGCTAGATGCAGCAACTAGTTCTTATCATATTTGATCATCTGATTTAACAGTCATATTTGGAATGTGCACACAACAAGAATTTTTTTAATTTAACCACATATTTCATGTTTGTGTAACAGTAATAGCTCTAAAGCTAATCTGCTTTGTAAGGTCCTATGTTATAAAAGTTACATTCTGTAATTTGCCAAAATCTTTCACTAACTTTAAGACTACATTTTTCTTCCAAGACATTAATATAGTTTATATTATTACTATAAATATGTAATTATTTATCATTTTCATCTAGATGTAATAAATAATATTTCCCTAGAAAATAATGTCCTATCCTAAAACAATAGGATTTTTATATCTACATAAAAACTGCACAGTGTGAGTCAGTCTTGCTGTTTAATGTGTGGTTCTTGTTTTACCCACATGTGATGAGCTCAGGGTTCAATTCCCTCCACTCTGAGTGCAGTGTAGGCCACCAGAGGGATTGATATTGTCCCTTCCACTTCTCCTGGGTTGGTCCAAAACTCCAGGTTCTGATGAACACCAGATCTTCTGGTTTGAAAGGATGTACAGGGAAGTCTGGTCCCAATGATTTATTAGTAACAATGTACCTTTTAAAACTTCCAAGAGTTAATTTTAATACTATTATATTGATTTCAGTAAAATTTTGTGGCTTCCCTTGCCTTGTTGGTGTGGCATGGGAAAGTTTCTGGTCATCTAGAGAAAGTACCAAAACACTAAAATGTACCAGCTCCTCATTCTGCCTGGGCAGTTCTGCAAATTCAGTTTGCCAATAATTACCTGGTAAATTCCTCTGTTTAACTGGCCTTCCTCCCTTGAGATTATTTTGCAAAACAAATTACTTATTTTTCAGTAACTAATCTTAATTTCTGTCATCTTTGTGCTTACTGTATTCCTTTATACATTAACTATTATATTTTCTGTTTCCTGAAGTGTTTCTTGATGGTGTTAGTTCTGTTATCTTATACATTAATTTGGAGGTGCAATTACTCACCTGCATGAATTTACTAATCACTTGCTGGGATTTTCCATGGCTTCCAATAGTGGGGCTAACTGCCTGTCCTGGTTTGGTTTTTGTTCCCAGACATTGAACTTTTTGCTAGGTATTAGTGCAAGATACCTTTTTCAGTAACTTCTCTTGCTGTTCTGTCAGCTAATTGATTCCCTGCATTAACTGGGGAGTCTCCAACCGATGGGCTATACAAGGACATCCTGCTGGCAATGTCCCATGTCCTCCTTTTTGCTCCAGCTGTGCCCCTGGGGGACACATATCAGCTTTTGTGCCTCTCTGTAGCCACCACTGCTCTCAGGTACCTGGGTCACCTTCCCTTGCACTGTCCAGTTGTTTGACAGGCTGCTTCCATGACCCCAAGCACCAGCCAGTGCCCCCAGTGCCAGGTGCATCCTTTCATGCACAGATAACCCAAATGGTTTGGTTCAAGAGTGAGGCTCTCAGTGCAGGGGGTGGCATTAAGGTTCTTTCAGGGTTTTTCAGGTGCTCTGGCTCTCAGGAGTCCAAACCAAGTATTTTTGGTGGAGGGCCATGCAAGGGTTTTGCCAGTACCCCGTAAGTGCAATCCATAAGCGACACCATCCATAAGAAGGCTCATAGTCCTTGCCTCTGGAGTCTGGCAAATGGCTTCTTTTCAGCTGCTTCCCAAGCTTCTTTCTTTTTCCCTGCAAGATATCAAAACTAAAATATGTTACTGCTTCTTTGCTTATTTGTGCCATTTTCTTTGACACCCTGTATCCAGACAGTTCTAAGAAATGTAGCAGACTTACAGTAGCATTGAGTCACTAACTTTCAGTCTTGATTGCTGGCAGAATCCTTTCCAATTTTATTTGCTGTCAACAGTGTGTACAGATTAGCTACCACTGGATGAATATCAGGAACTTTTCATTAATGATCCTTAAATCTTAAATGTATAACTGATAGTACTGATGTGTTATATTCTGATTCATATTCTTTCAATATTCTAAAAATCTTATACAAGTCTCTCCAACTTGCCTTTGCCTCAGACTTAATAGGATGTTGGTTTTGCTTTACCAGTCTGGCTTCAGGTTTGAGAGTAATCCTCACCAACTTGGCCACCTTTGGTCATCCAGGCATCTCAGTTGCCCATGCCAGCAGAGTCACAGCATTCTCTGCCTCCTCTGGGATTTTGTCCAACTCTTCTTAGTCCTGTAACATAAAAATCTTTGCCTTGATGGCTTTTGATTCTGGTGGTTCAATTTGTATTTCCCCATCCTAGAAAGTTATTTGAACATCCAATTTTCCCAATTAATCTCTCCCCAGCAAGGGGATTGAGCATTCAGGAGTATACAGACTGGTGTTTCCCCCACTGTTTTATTAATTTCAATAGTAATCATTGTAAAAAAGGCCTGTTCTCTTTCTTCCCTGTTGCCCTCTCAACATTTACAGGTTATGAGCTAAGTTTTCCTTTGCTCAAATTTAGTACTGAGTAAGTTGTTTCTGTATCAATTTAAAAATTTACCTTTTCATTCCCAGCACTAATGTAACCAGGGCTCAGCTGAGGATGATTCCTCTGGTTCCTTTAGGGGGATTTTTAATTTTCACTTAAGGTCTTGGGCTTGATGTCTTGAAAAACCTGGTTTAGGTTCTTTCTTTGATTTGCCTGGCTTGGGGACACTCCCTTTTCCAGTGTCCCCATTTTTACAAATTGCCAAATACATTTCAGCTATCAACTATCACAACACAAAGTGCCAAATACATTTCAGACAGGGATTATCTGGCAATGCAAATTGCCAGATATACTTCAGCCACTAATTACCACAAGTTACTAAAGTATACTTGGTACAATTAACCAGTTGTTTCTGACTGAGGGGGGTCCTGAATCCTATTTATGGTTTCAAATATTTTAGCAGCTCTGTTTGGATTTTTCCTTTAAACTCCTGCCACCTTTCTCCATGGCATTAAATCCACTATTAAAAACAAGGCTACTGGACCATAATTCCCAACCACCTGCTGGAGGGCAGCCATCAAACTTCCCTGGCATCTCTCCCAACATCTCCTTGCTGCCTTCTAGCCTGTCCCACAATTGGGTCAAAATCCTCCTATCCCCTAAAACATTCTTTCTGTTCCAGTCCACTTTTCCAAGACTTGTTTATGTGTGTAACTGTATTCCCTGGTGATTCATGATTCACCCCCTTTGTTCTTTGCCACAGAGCCACCATCAGCTCTAAATAATTCTCCTGTTCTTCTTGCCTGCACTTTAAGCACTTCTTTTAACCCTTTGTCTTTCTTTTCCTTTTCAAGGAATTTCATCCCACTTATTTTCCATTCTGTGAAACAACATAAATTGCAATATTATTTGTATATATAATAATTTATTATACTGCAAGGTTCTATCCTTAGGCCACATCTCTTGATCTTCCAGAGTATAAAGTGGCCACCACTGATTACAAACTTTTGTAAGTTCTCCTTCTTACACAATGGGCATTGAGCAGTTCTAGGCCAGTAGTTTTTGTAGAACAAGTGTTGTGATAATTCACCAGGTCTGGACAATTTATCATCTGGTTACAAATATATTCATTATGCTTGATAAAATATATCTCATTACAGTTTTCCCCCACAGCTTTCTGTGAGTGCTTTCTGTTCAAGAGACTAAAATCTCTCTTATCAGTGGTGAAAAAGTCTTTTGAAACATCCAGCATGGTGATGCTGCTTTGGAGCAGGTGGAGATAAACTGGTGGAAATAAAGGGTGGAAATCATGTTGTAGAGAAATAGAAAATACTGATCCATAAGCCTCAGTAAGAGGTCTGTGCTTGCTAAGATGTGGTTAGATGTGAAGTGTAAGATGACACATGTTGTTTTGTTAAATGCCATTTAAATGTTATATATTTGCATAATTTAGTCATTGCCCTTTCCTCAAATATGTTACTGCTGATCAGGGAGGCCTGAAATTAACAGGTTGGGTTTTTTTTTAGAAAAATACTTACAGAGCTAAGATCTTAGGAGTTTACATTAATTAGCATTAGCTGACTTCTGTTTTAAATAGAATAAACCACTGATCATTTGTTCTAAGTGCCAGTCACTGAATTCTCCTTTTTTGTTGTTTTTCAGTGGCATGACATGGACCATGCTGTTCCAAGGACAGACAGACAGGACACCACCCTGCTGTTCTCGGAGGAGAATGAGATGGAGATGACAGCCAGTCACACAGCCGTGATCTCACGGAACCTCAGCACCCACCAGCCCGACAGAACTGAGAAAATAGACTTCAGCTCCTTCCTGGCTAAGTTAAACTCCAGCCAGGGGAAGGCAGAAACCAGCAAGGACCTGAGCTTGCTCTCTGACTCCACAAACCATCCGCGCCCCTCTCTGGAACAGAAGGAAGAAGCCACTCCTGTGAAAAAAATAGATTTCAATGAATTTCTGCTGAGACTGAAGTCAAACAATCCTGCTGAGAGAGCTGACAAGGACAATGTTTGCTGTGTCCCTTCCCAAGGCTCGGGAGATGTGACGCAGCTGTCTGGGGAGTTTGGCTGTTCCCAGGAGCCGCTGGACACCTGCAATGTGACAAGAGTGTTTCGAGGCAGAGAAGGTGGGATGGACATGACAAAATGTGAGGCAGCTGACGTTAAAATTCCTTTCCCTGGCATCAGTGAGGTTCCAGCAGAGCAGTGGGAGTGTGGGGATGTCACCCAGGCGTTTGCAGACGAGGGCATGGACGTGACAACCAGTCACACTGCAAAGGTGTCCTTTGCCCTCTCCGCTGTCGGGAACCAAAGGCTCAACTTCCAAAAGGATTTCCCACCCACGGAGTTAGATAATTCTGTGTTCAGGAGAGCATCTAATCCCAGCTTGAATGTTCAGCAGGACCCTCGGCTCTGTGCAGACAGGAAAGCAGCCAGTGCTGAAGGCAGAGGAGAGCCCCCAGTGCTGCGGGCTGGCAGGCAGGAGGCCGGGACACTGGCTGCCATCCAGGGATCTGTTTCATCTGAGACCATCTTCCGAGGGGACAAAACCATTGTGTTCTCCAAGTGTGAGGACATGGAAATGACTGGGAATTACACAGACATCATCTATGAGGCCAGCACCACAGAACAGAGCAGTTCATGCCATAAAACCTGTGAAAAGCCAGTGAGTAGCAACCCTCCGCTGGCACGTGGTGACATCCCAAAGGGTCTGGCACCTGAAGATAATCCTGCTGCTGGGCCCTATAAAAACAGTGCCCTTGAACTGCCTTCAGCCTCAGGTGGATACATGGAAAACGTGTCTCAAGCTTGTGGTCCTGCTGCAGCCAGCTCTGCGTTTGGCTCATATACACATTTTGTAGCTGGTGGTGTTCCAAAGAGCAGGTTTGGTCCCTCTGCAAACCCCCAGCTTGTTTTTTCAGGTGAGAAGACAGTAATATTTGGAGGAGAAGACATGGACTTGGCTAAAACCTTTATTAAGGATGGTGGAGAGAATGTTGATAATGAACATCCCACTGCAGTGTTCACCTCTGTCACGTGCAAACCTCATTTCCTGGGCAACAGATCCATGTCTTCCAATGTAACTGAGCAGGAAGAAATGGAAATAACAAGATGCCACACTGTTTTCTTTGATGGTCAAAGCAGTGGGTTAACAGCAGAGCCAAAACAAATGCCCTGTAAAATCATTCCGAGAAAGAACCAGAAAAAAAATGTCGCTGAGGGTGACATATCTGTATACTCTGTAGATATGGACAAGGAAAATGTTGAAGTGAGGAGTATTGATAGGAATATTAAAAGGAGCCAGGCTATGGAGAGGAATGCTCAAGATCTTCAGATGATAATGGTTGATAAGAAGCTGGGAAAAACCAACTTCGAGGCAAGTGGTCTGAGTTCCTGTGCCAAGAGCATGTGTCTGCTGCAAGAGCAAAACAGAGGAGTCCCCGAGGATGTTGTCACTGACACTGGTGCATCCCTGTCTTTGCAAAGCCAAGAAGTTGCATCACAGCCTCTGGGAGAAAACCTTCCAAGCCCCTCAGATTTCTGTACAAATGACACAACAGGCGTGTTTTTAGGTGACCAAAGCATGGACATAACCAAAGCTCATCCTGCTGCCTTTGAGATTGCTCCTATTAACACAGAACAAGGATTTAATAATCAAAACACTGCAGCATCCAAGCAGCTGCAAAACCAGCCCTTCCCACTTTCCAGTTGTCATGGTGGGGATATCGTGAGTCAAACTGCAGCAGTGGAATGTGGGGACTTGAAAATGAACACCAACAAGCAAATTGTTACTGCTTTGGCTCCAAGTAACAATCCTGCTCCCTCAGGAATGGCAGGAAATGAGCAGTCTGGGACAGTAATAGGAATAAATGCAGAAGGCCAAAACTCAGAGAGGCAAGAGAAACCCCAGCCTGTGAGGGCAGTAAGCAAAGTATTGCCAACCCAAGGAGACTCTGACAGACATTTTTCCATGGGTGAAACAGGTTCTTCAAGAGAGGATTTAAAAACTCCTCCCTCAGCTCCTGGGCTGCTCCAGAAGGATGCAGAAGAACCAGTGTGGGCCAGGACATCTGAGGCACCCAAGGAAAGTTCCCAGTTGTCCTTCTCTGGAGAAAAGTCTGTTGTGTTTCCCCATGGTGAAAACATGGACATGACTGGCAGGGGTGTGGTGATGGTTCCAGTTTACACTATCAGTGTTTTGTCACAAAACAAAGCAGCACCTGGATGCTTTGGTCAAGGTGGAAATGAAACAATGTCCTTGGAAAAAGGAGTCACCACGACAACGCCGGTGGAACAGGGTGGGCAGGAGGCTGCACATGGCAGAACCATCAGCTTTGCTCTGGCTGAGGACATGGAGATCACCACAACTCACACAGGGTGGCACAGACAGCCCATCCCAGCCATTCCTGCTGACAAAACCATTGTGTTTGCCCATGACCAGGAGGACATGGACATCACTGCATCCCACACTGTTGCTGTCAGTAGGAGCATCTGTGGGTTTGAGGCCCAGCAGGTGCCCCACACAAACACCCAGCAGCCACCACAGCACATCCATGGGGGGCTGGTGCCCTGCAGAGGGGAAATGGATTCCTCACAAGATGCCACAAAACCTCTTCCCTTTTCTGTTTCATCAGTCTCAGCATTTCCTAGAGAGAAAGGAGCTACCCAGGTCCCCAGTGGCACAACACCACATTCCATTTATTCTGTCTCCCTTCAGGAAAGTACTGTGGATGTGGGGGCACCACAGGATCATGGCCTTCCCACAGATAATTCTGTCCCTGTGAGCAGGGAGCAGGATCTCACACCACCAGAAAAACTCCAGTCAAAGGGAGTATCTTTGGAGTTCCCAAGTAAGGGCCCTGTGGATCACAGGGAAGAAAGTGACACTTTGGGATCCTGTATTGCCTTTCCCATGCAGGGATCAGATCCTTGGAAGGCTCATCCAGATGCCCCTGGTACTCAGAAAAACCAGCTAGTGGAAGAGAATTCATCTCAGCCTGGAGAATCTGATTTGGGCTTGGCTGGAGCAAACCTCCTTCCTGCTGCTAACAAGGAATCCAAGAAAAATGAGGAGCTGTCAGCTGAAGGGGAGGCATCTCCAAAAGATTTCCAAATAAACTCTGAAGAAGCCAGGCAGCCTTTGGTCAGTGACAGTTCAGGGGATCAGACACAAGCCACTCTTCCACCAGAAGCTTCAGGAATTATAGGTGTTTGTTCAAAACTGCTGAGTTTGACAAGGAAATCTATTTCTGTTTCCAAAACTGCTTCTTCTGACCACTTGCCCGGTTCCTCAGCTCAGCCAGAAGATACCCTAAGGTTGGGAAAAAGCACTGTCAGTGAAGCAAATAACTTGTTTGAGCCCAAAAAGCAGGAGAACACAGGTCTGGAATCTGGAGCTGATCCCATAGGGATGGCACCAAAGGATAAATATCCAGGAATAAATATCCCTCTGGGTATATTCCAGCCTAAATTACCAAACAAGAGAAATCGTGTTTCCAGTGCACAGGACATAAATACAAAATCAGACAGAGTAGAAGCCCCAGTTCCAGCCAACACCAGTGAAACCCCAGGTAACAAGTCCAGCAGGCAGAACTTCAGTCCTTTTCAGTTCATAGCAGAAGAATTTCTCCCTGTGTGCCTGGAGGAAATGGATTCCAATGAATCTGTCAGCTCCGAACTCATGGAAAACACTTGGGATGATAAAAATAAAAAGCAAATTCCCCACTCTGAAAAGGATCCATTTGAAGAGACAAAAAGTTGCAACATGAAAAGAGCTTTAGGACAAACTGAGGATGATGCTCAAAGCCCAAAGAAGGCCAAGAGGGATCAACATGTGGATGCTGGGGCCTCTCAGGACTTGGAGGTGAGCTTGGGCCCTCACTGTAAGGATATGGGAACACCACCAGGGCTAAAGTTTTGGGGGTGTAAGTGGATCTGTTAGTAGGTGTTCTTGTTTTTCATAACCACCAGTCTGCTGTCATTTTCCTGTGTGATTCCCTGTGGTTTGGTGTGTGCAGCACTCCTGTACCAGGCAGAACGGGCAGAATGAGAGATTTGCCAATTTTAGACCATTCTCTGCATAGTATCCCTTTAATCCTTTCAAGGAACAGCTACAATAAACCACTGATCCAGTTGGGTTGTCTTATATAACTACATTAATTTATTTTTTTCAATTTGTTAATATTAGGTGACTCTTGATGTTGTGCCTCAGGACCAAGCAGGAGCTGATGAAGCTGGGGAGCCTCCACATCTCTCAGCTAAAAGCCCTGGGTGTCCCCAGGCCAGCACCAGCAGCTCCCTGGATTCTGTGAAGGCTGACATAGAGTCCACAAGTAAGACACCATTTGTGATGAGACTCCCAAACCTTTTGTTCTTTGCCCTGTAGGGATGTTATTAACCCACCAATACTCCCCCTTTCTGTTCTGTTTTCCCAGTCCAGCGCAGCAGCCAGGTGGAATCCCAGCTTCTCACGGACAGCATTTGTGAAGAAAATTTATGGGAGGTATGGACAGGGCTGGAAGACAGCAATTTCCTGTCCTAACAGGAAAAAACCTCCTGTGTTTATACACTAGTGAGCATGCTGTCTTGAAAAATGGACTTACCTGTATGTTTTTTCCTCAAATGCACAGAAATTTCAGAGTGGTGCTATCACAGTTGGGGAGTTTTTTACCCTTCTTCAAGTGCATGTTGTGATCCAGAAGCCCAGGCACAGCCAGCTTCCAGCCAGTGTGAGTGGAACAATATAATTACCTTAAATAATACTCTTTTGTTGGCTTGGGGTTTAAATTTTAGCAACTCAGACATCTTTAAATGAAAAACAGAACAGATTTCCACCTCCTCACCAAATACCATATATTCAGGATTACTGTTCTTGGATAAATGTGCCAATTCTTGCTTTTTAAATTCGTTTTAAGGACAATAAATTTGAAAGAATTAGGATCTCGGTCTGACCTTTTCACTTTATCTTCTCACTGTATCTGTCAGCCACTACTGCCTGCAGCTACTCTGAGCTCCTCCTGCCTGTTCTGCACTCTCCTTTAGAAATGTTTCACTATGATATTGCTACTTTTATTTCCTCACTTAAAGAAAGGAGAAGAAATACAGAAGAGAAGTCTGCCTTCTAAATCCTTTCAATTTTTTATTTAAAATACTCTCCTAGCTTAACTACAATTTAGTTTACAAATTTATTCCTACTGAGTTGACTCTAAGTATTCATCAGGCTTAATAACACTGCTACTGTGGACTAGTGGCTGATAAAAAGCAGACACCACCCCCACAAAAGCCCCTGAAAACTTTCTCTGAAGGAGTGGAAATAATTAATGTCAGTTATTTATGAACTTTACTGTACAGGCAGCTTGCTGAAATACTCCCTTCATATTTATTTGAGGAATAAAGCTCCTGAGGTTTCCTAAAGGCTTGGGGGCTTTAATTCTGAATTAAGCATGACTTTGAATTAAGCATTGCTTTGTTGGGGAGCACTCTTTTATCTGCATAATATATAATATTTTCAAGTCTTCATCTAAAAGGGAGACCTCTTTCAGTGATATTTAATTTGATTGTTTTGAACTCTTAATGATGAGGCACATATCCCAGAAGGAAGCCTGTGCTCTGGCGTGAGGAAACACAAGGTGTGAAAGCAGAATTGAGATGACTGGAAGTTACTATTTCTGAAAAATATGGATTTTTTTTTCTTTTTTTATTTTTCCTCCTACTTTTCCCTATGTTTTCCCTCAGTGTGCAGTGAGTGCACCTCCCACTGCAGAAGATCTCATCCACAGCCAGTACGTTCACCGGCCCAAGCTGAGGATTTACGAGGAGGATTGTCAGGACCTGTCTCAGAAAGTAGTGGAGTGAGTGCTTTTCCAGTCACACAGTTTATCAGTAATTCCATTTTTTCAGCTCTGAGTGCATGGAAATGGCCTGAAGAAAGTTACTACATTACATAAAGGAAAAGTAAAAATATAGTTAGTAGTTTATTACAGATGTAGAAATGAATTGTGTAAATATCACCATGCTGCTCTATGTGGTCAGTGAAATTGCTGCAAGACTTCCAATTTTTTCACCCCATATTTCAGGTTAAAACCACATGTGAGTGTCCTGGATCAGTCCCTGGTGAACGTGACCAGGAGTTTGTGGGAAGTAATGAGAACCTGCACTGATGAAGAGGTAATGCTGCATGGAGAGAATGTTTGTTTGTAATGAAGAAGTGAGGTTAATTGATTTATTCACATTGCATAAGAACCAGAATGGTCACAAAATAACAGCAGGTGAAACAAGGCAAAATATTTTCTCAATAGAAACCTGCTGAGAACTTACAGCATGTCAGGAGAATGCAAGGAAATGTGTCCCTTGAAATATATTAAAGGGGAAAAAAATGACTCACAGTTACTGCATAGAAAACCCAGAAAATTTATAAAAGTATCCTACAAGAATTGAGATCAAGGTGGATCAAGAGATTTTGTTTTCTGTGGTTCTAATGCCAAGAATAAAGATCTATTCCTTGAAAATAAAGTCTAAATTGTTTAGAGACACAGTATTTTTCATAATTCATTGTTAGCTTGGCATGGAGATGTCACTGAGGTTGGGTGCTGAGCCAGAGTCAGGAAGGATTATATTTCCATTCCCTTTCTCTTCTGTATTTCCCATTCATCACAGCTGAGTAAGTTTGGAGCAGAACTGAACAAGATGAAGTCCTGTTTCACCAAGGAGGCTAAAATCTTGTCTCACAATGAGAAGGAGACATTGTACAGGAAATTGCTGCAGAGTGCTGAGGTAAGGAGCCACAGGGCTGCAGGCATTTACCTTTAAAAAGCCACTTCTACCACATTTCTTGTCTTTAAATGTGTAGGAGTTTAATTATTATAGTGTGTACTCAGATGGAAGTTTCTTTCTTATGAATACATTTCCCCTTTATTTATATGCAAATATAACATTGGGACAGTGACATTCTTGCAGTTACACTGTAGGAACATTCTGCCTAAGAGTTTTGGTGATTAGCAGAGTGAAAAATGGGAGCATTAAAGGAACCACCACCACAAATGAGCTCTTTATACTGTAGCAAGACCAGTGTTAGTAAGTAGGTTACTAGTATTAGCAAGTATTTAGGAAGAAATTCTCCCCTGTGAGGGGGCTGAGGCCCTGGCACAGGTTTGCCCAGAGAAGCTGTGGCTGCCCCTGGATCCCTGGAAGTGTCCAAGGCCAGGTTGGATGGGGCTTGGAGCAAGCTGGGATAGTGGAAGGTGTCCCTGCCCATGGCAGGGGGTTGGAATTGGATGAGCTTTACAATCCTTTCCAACCCAAACCATTCAGAGGTTCTCTGATAAGTAACAAGGAAGTGCACAAGTAATGCATTGTGCCAGGGATCAAAGATGTGTATATATCAAAGCTCTAGATTCTGTAAGCATTTGGTAATTTCGCACTATTGGCTGTTCCCCCATGGTTTGTCAGTTGCCTTTTGCCTCTAGTGACAAATTTCACAAACTGCTTTAATTAATTAGCAAACAAAGAGCCCCATGGTGATCCCAGAAAAAATTCAGCTTTTACAATAATATCATTGACTCAAGTACAATTTTCCCATCTTAGGAGCAATACAGAAAGCTCCAATCAAGAATAGAAAAGGTGGATGAATGGGTGAAGGAGGCAGAGAGCTCCGTGGTTGCTCTGGAATCAGGTATGTGTTTCCAAAGAGGTGGCCAATATGCTGCTTTCTCTTCTTTCTGCACAGCTGCTGTTTAAAAGGTCAGTTTGGGGTTGTTTGATACAAGCTGCAGTCAGAACTTGGCACTACTGTGTCATGATGCTCTGTAGTTTCAATTTTTTTTCTCCAATGCCTTGAGTAGAAATCAAATTGCACAGTAGCAGCTCTAAAACAGTGCAATAAAACAAATCTTCTTTGTTGTTAACTCTTTTGAGGTTTTTGGTAGATACTTTTCCACGTTTTTGTATATTTTTAAAGTTAACTTTGAAGTGCTGAGATGTCTAGAGCCCACAAACAAAGAAAACTCTAAGTATTTAATCTGGAACTTCTGCCCAGACCTGACACTTCTTTCCCACAGATTCTTTTTGGGATGCAAAGGAAGCTGGCTGCAGTGCTGGAACAGGAGGAGGGCAGAATGTACAGGAAGGTAAGGGAACCAGCTGAATGCACTTTTTGTCTGGTGTTTTAGAGCCTGGGGAGGGTGATAGGGTGATGCTCACCACCCAGCCTGATGCATTAACTCTGAGAGGACACTGCTACTGTCTTTCCTGCATTGCACATGGCTAGTTACATAGGTGTTAGAGAATGAAAAGGATGGTTTCTCCCTGGAAAAAGGGAATTTAGAATTGTTTACCTGAAGAGCATGTGCTCATTATCATATTCAGCACTTTGTTGTCCAATAATTATAAGCTTTAACTCCATAAGAACAGTGAGTGCACAGCAAATTAGGGCTGCCTGTGCTGCTCTTTTCTCTCATTTTTTTCCTTTTCTCTCCTTTTTTGTCTTTGCTTTAGAATTGCAAAGCATCACAGCCCAAGAGGAGGAACTTCTGAGGTAAGATGTCAAGGAGGATTTAGGAATCAGCTGCACACTCAGATTTCAGAGGGTTGGGTCTGTTTGTTAAGCACTGTATCACATCCCATGATGGTTTATCCTTGCAGAGAACTGTCACAGATGGATGCTGAGGATGAGCTTGGTTTGGCTGAGATGGAGAAGCTCAAGAACACTGAAAGGACCTGCCTGGAAATCCTGGAGAAATATGAGTAAGGAAAACAGCTCCAGGTTTTATTTTTTAATAGCTGTTTCTGAGGGCTCATATTTGTACTGGAATGTGTTTGGGTTTCGTTTTCCTTGTTATTTGATGTGGGAAATCTTGGAATGCCCATCTCCTTGCAGCCTAAGGTAGGCAATAAAGCCTTGGAGGACTTCCATGTGTGAGGCAGTTATTCAATTAGCAGCTTTGCAGTGGTACTCTGTGTTCAGGGTTTCTGCATCCAACTCTCCTTCAATCACCAAACTGACATTTATATAAAAATTGTAGTAATATGCTTGCATTCCCAAGAGACCCTTATATTCTGTTGGAATTAAAGACTCCGTTTGGCTTTGGACAATTTCATTGTTGTATGATGTAGAAAGAGCTGCAAGAGCATTTAATACTCTGATGTTTGTCCCTCAGAAGTTGTTTGGGTTGGTTGGTTGAAACTTGGGGTGATGGTGGAATTTTTTTCCCCTTTTCAGCTTCACTGAGTGGGAGCTGACAGAATGGAGTGAGCAGCAAGCTGTCTTTAATTTCCTTTATGATTCTGTGACACTCACAGTTGTGTTTGGACCCCCAATAGGTGAGTCACAAAATAAGTAGGTTTATGTTTTATGAATTTGCAATGTTAGAGAATAGAAACCTAAAATGTCCATATTTCTAAAGATCTGCTGAAAGTAGGAAATAGAAAACATACTACAGTGTGTAAGCTGAGAGAAGTGGCTTTGAATATGTTTTCATATGAAAATTCAGAAATTTGTGTCATGCATGGCTGTTTCTGAAGGTGAGGAGAGCTGTAACTCCAGAACTAAGCATGGAAATAACTGGAATTTTTTCAATTTCCTTTCTCAGATGATGAGTTTTTCGCTGCACATCCTTCCAGGAGCATCATGAGCCTGGACTTTGAATCCTTCCTGGATGGTGAGATTTCTGAATATTGTGAAAGTAGCAGCCCTGATAATCTTTTGTTGGGAAGACTAAATGTGTGCTCCATCTCCTAATGCTTCATGAAATGGCTTTTCAAAGATTTCTGGGTTTCTTTTGTGTTGCAGAGGAACAAGCTCCACCCTCCTCATGTTTAGCCCAAAAACTCATCTTCCAGTTTATTGAAAGTCAGGGATGCTGGCAGAAGAAGTGTCCCAAACTGTGCCACTTGCCCCAGGTAACATTCCAGGGAAACTTAGAAGATTCTGAAAAAAAATCCAACAGAGAAAATAGAGCTGAGCTGAGCTGAGAAGCAAAGCACCTTAATGAAAGCTTCGGGAATCCAAACCAAAATCTGCTTCAGGAATATTTTGAGGTGTGAGGGGAAATATCTGTCTCTGAAGGCAGGAGTCCTAAAAGCTGAAGTTTATTTAAAAAACTTTTTTTTTGCCTTAAAAAAAAAAAAAAAAAGAGCGGAAGGTCATTTTGCCTCCTGAAGAATGTAGGTTTAAATTGCCAAGCCAAACTTTTGTGTTGCTGCGTGGCTGTTGGCAAAGCTGAAAGGACAAATTTAAAGCAAAAAATGTGCATTTGTTATACTTGTACAATTTCATTTTTCCACCCAAACTGAGGTCGCAGTTAAACCACATTTGTTTTTTATGCTTTCTAGGATGAGTTATGTGTTCAGGCATCACATGGTCACCCCCTGAGTGCTGATGTTCCTTTCTGATTTATCCCCCAGGCTCTCTTTAACATCTCCTTGGTGGTGAATCGCTGCAGAATCTTGGGAGATGAGTTGGAATTTCTGCAGAGGTGGGGAGCAAAATTCCAGCTCCTGGAGACAGATATCAAAGACACAGAGTGAGTAAATTCAGAAAATCGTGATGGGATTGTTGGGGTGTCCTGTGCAGGGCCAGGAGCTGGACTTTGATGATCCTTGTGTGGATTCAATAAGATGGAGTTCACAGCAGCCTTAAGAGGGAGTTTCTAGATAATCAGAAGCAAAACACTGAAATAGTTTCCATTTGGTTTTCTTAAAAGTGATGTTTTATGCTGCTGTTTTTAAGAACAATTTAATTTATCTTCATACAATTGCACTGTAGTGTCTCAGGGCATGGAAATTAGGCTGTTCATGGATTCATTGATTTTAGGACTATCAGCCTCTCCTTTCTTGCTGTTTTCCTGCTTGACTTGCCTTTCTTAAATGTTGAGGCCAAATTGAAGCAGTGCAAAGGAAACAGAGCCAAGAGCTTACCTGTGGCTGAGGGCTTTTTCCTTTAATCTTGTGTTTGTCTCAGCCAAGCAGAATCGGTCATGGAAGGAGGGATGCACTGAAACTGAAGTTTACTTTCTTTACTTTCCATTTCCCCTTGCTACTTCCCAATTTTGTGGCATGCCCCAGTGGTACAACACAAATACAATTTCACCTCATCCTTCCATTACTGATCCATATCTTTAATTAAGAGGTGCCAAATTATGAACTTGCTCTGCCCACCTTGGTGCTGTTTCAGAGGTTATTCTAATTTTGTAGCTTCCTTTGCAAGAGCACAAAAACCCCCATGGAGCTGGAGGTAAATCAGTCCAACTTCAAGCATTAGAAAACCTTAACTGCCTGGGAATGTTTCATGTTAACTAGAAAACACATTTTTATCTCTATTCTCCCCTGATTTCTGGATAGTTCTGTGAATTATGTGTACATTAACTTTTCCTGTGGGAGAAGTTGGGGGTTTACATTCTGAAGTGTTGATAAAGTGTGAAGGGTCTTTTTTGTCTTGTTCCTGAAGTTCCTGTCTGTGCTAGAACTTTAGAAGTTACTGTGCTTGTTCCATCAGTGACATCACTTATTATTGCATCACTTATCACTTATTTCTGCTCCTGGCACTAATTCCAAGGTGGAAGCAGCCCATGTGACTGTTTTGCATGGATCTTTGTGTTTATTTCCACAGGGTGAAGCTTCTGTTCTCCTCTTCAGTGGCTTTTGCCAAGTTTGAGTTGACTCTGGCTGTCTCTCATGATTACCCATCTGCTGTGCCTCCCTTCAGGGTCCACACCCACATTGGGGATATCGGGTGAGCTGGCAGAGCCCTGACTCCATCCCAAAGCTGGGATTGAGCACTCAGGATCCTCTCCAACATGTGTGATAATTTTATCTTCCCCAGGGAGAAGGAGGTTGCTGCTGTTCTCTCCAGAGTTCCAGCTGGCCACCACTATCTGCAGAGAGCAGTCACCTCCATCCATCAGAATCTGCTCCAGGCTCCCAGATGATCTGCTGCACCCACAGGCAGGACTGAAGCAGTCAGAATGGGTGCTCTGTGAGTTTGCTCGTAGGAGAATTCCAGCTGTGTCTCCCTGGAATGGGAATGCTGTCACCCACTCAGCTCTAGAATTCCTGCCTATTTGGTGTCCTTGTGGCTTAGACCAAGTAGAACCCTTGGTGTATGCCACGAGTTTTACAAGGGCAGGGGTGTCTAAAGAGGAGAAGAAGGAAATTCCTAAATCCCTGCTAAGTTCAAGGTGGTTTTTATCTTCTGCCAGTCACTGGTGGTCATTCATGGCACAGATAGTCATGATTGGATAGCCATTCCAAGCATGGATATTCTTCTGCCATACCTCATTAATTTTGTCATTTACAGAGCACTTGGAAAAAGCAATGATGAGCATTCTCTAAATTATTACAACTGGAATTTAATTCTGCTGTCATTATTTCAGTACCACGTACAATTTAACAGATCCCATCACATCTGGTGTTTTTCCATTGCCTGGCACCCCTCCCAGGCCAGACACTATCCCTGCATCTGATTAATTAACCAGTTAACTTGTAGCAATTCACCCCAGAAACCAAAGTCAGAAATATTTTTGGAATTAAGACTAAAAATCCCTGTGCTTGCCCACAGACTTTGGGATGCACAGCCTCAGAGCCATCACTGTGATTCCCTGGCAGAAGTTAATTTTTTATTCATTGCCTTAGTCCAGCACAATCTCTGGGTGCTGGGGCACTGTCCCAGTTTGGAATGCCATGGAATTTTAGTGAGGAGACTGAACTCCTTAAACTTGGGAGTATCTGTGAGCTCTAGCTTGGTTTTGTGTATAATTTTGTGTATTATGTGGGTCTTGCTGTTGGAACTGATCTCACCCTGTGTTACTGAGCCCAAGCACCAGCCCTGGCTCAGCTCTCAGTTCTGCAGCTGCAAATCTTTGTACCCTGTAAAATATGTTGAATTTAAAAATGTTTTCCTGTATTTTAGCGTTTATATATTTTGTCTTTTTACAAAGTTTGTGTCTGTTTGAAAAGTGGAAGTTTAATAAAGATTGGATTTATCACTCTTCCTGTTTCAAATGGGGATTATGGGCTGCTCTATTTAAATTGGTGATTGAAAATTCAATACTAAATTAAATTCAAAATATTGAAATAATTATGTTAAATACTTGGGAAGGCTTTTCACAATATCATTTTTTTCCTTGCCTTTTCTAGTGCTACTTTTCTATGTCCTGGCTTTTCACAAGAATTTATTGTATTTTAATTAGGAAGATAGCACCCAAATCATTCTCAACTTAGGTACCATAGCTGGAATTTGGAATTTCCCCAGGCCATTCTCTGTGCATCAGGAACTAGCAGAGAGTGCTGTGGCATTTCTCTGGGAGCATTATCCACCTCTTTTTTTTTTTTTTTTTTTTTTTTTTTTTGGCTGGTTTTCTTTCAGTGGATTTACACACTGAAGCATCAGTAACTAAAGACTCGAGTGAGTTTTTGGTGGAGTTTATTATATTGCTCCAAATATTAAATCAAAGCAGCAGCTAAAGCCACATATTTGTAGTAAGAAAGGGAACTTGGACAGAAATTATTCCATTATCCAGCTTTAAAAAATCATGGAAAACTTCACTTTCATGCGCCAGGAATCAGTGGCTCCACTCTGTGCAAGGCCTCAAGGCACCAGGATTCCATCAAAGTCAAGGGATGGAGCTTCCAGTGCGGAACTGCAACCTCTGCTCCAGATGTGTCTGCATCTCCAGCTGCTTGTTCTTGGGTTCTGAGGAATTGTCACTGCTCAGGAATTGCGTGGGCTGCTGGATTCATGGGGGCGCTGGGTCGTGCTTCAAAAGGGAAAAGAGAAAGTAAGAGAAAATAATGGCAAGGAGAGAGAAGCAAAAGGAAAAGTGATAAAAAAGAAAAGGGGGGAAAGAGAAGAAAAAGCGGGGGTGGAGGGGGAAGAGAAAAGGAAAGCGGGCAAAGAAGGGCAAAAAGAAAAGGGGGAAAGAGAGAAGGAAAAGAAAAATGGTCAAAGGAAACAAAAGGGAAGACAAGAAAGAGAGAGGAGGGAAAGGGGATTAGAAAGAAAGGGCGCGGTGCCCCGGGGCTGCTGCCCGCGGTCCCGGTCCCGGTCCCGATCCCGATCCCCGATCCCCGATCCCCGATCCCCGATCCCGATCCGTTCCCGTTCCCGCGCTCCCCTTTAAGGCGCTGCCGGGGGCGGGGCGGCGCCTGCGCGGGGCGGTCACGTGAGGCGGCGGCGGGAGCGCCCGAACGGCCGGAGCGGGGCCGCGGTGAGGGACGGGAACGGGGACGGGAATGGGGATGGGAGCGGGCACGGGGTGCGATGGGATGAGCTGAGCTGAGGCGGGCGGACAGGCCCGGGGCAGCCGGACCCCCGGCGCCTGCCCGGTGCGGGAGCCAGAGGGCGTTGGCGGCGGGGCTGGGCAGGCCGTCAGCTGTGGGCAGCCATGGGGGCGGCAAACAAAGGGCTGGGGCTGAGCACGGTGAGGGGACACGGCCTGGGGGGTCCGGGCAGCCCCGCATCGCCGGCGGGCGGCACCTGGGAGGTGCTGCTGGCCGGGCCCCCGGTAAAGTTGGGATCGTGGAATGCCGGAATGGCCGTGAATTCCACCCTCTGCCATGTACAGCGACACCTTCCGCTGTCCCAGGTTGCTCCAAGCCCCGTCCAGCCTGGCCTTGGTCACTTCCAGGAACAGCCACCGCTTTTCTGTGCCAAAGCCTCAGCGCCCTCGCAGGGAAGAATTTCTTCCCGGTTTTCAATGTAAATTTCCCCTCTGTCAGTTTGAATCCATTCCCGCTTGTCCTGTTATTATTAGATTCAAATTGTGTGTTATATCCCAGGTGTGTGAATTCCCTTGTATCCTTCAGTTTCCCATGACAGCTCCTGCCTGCCATCCTGCTCAGCAATCCCAGGCGTGCTGCAGATCCTCTGCAGGGTCTTCCAGCCCTTTCCAAGATGTTTGTGGTAGCCCCGAGGGCAAGCTCTGGGGCACAGCCCAGCCCCAACATCAGGGGCCAGTTCAGAGGGCTTTTCCAGCTTTAAGAACTCAATGATTCTGATTTATGTGCCCACATAACTTACTGCTAAAAGAGAGCACTGACAAGTCTGGTTCCTTCCAGGGGCTGTCCTGGTCCCTCGCTGCCATGGCCATGCAGATGCAGCTGGAGACCAGTGCAGACACCTCGGCAGAGGAGGAGAGCTTTGGGCCACAGCTCATATCCAGGTTGGAGGTAGGTGAGGAGTTACCTCTGGAGGAAATTTTGGCAGTTTCTCTTTGCATCTTTCCATAGATGCACTCACTGCTCTTTTTCCTAGAATGGAATCCTGTGATGGTTTGGGTTGGAAGGAGCCTTAAAAGCTCATTCCATTCCATCCCCTGCCATGGGCAGGGACACTTTTCACTACCCCAGGCTGTTCCCAGCCCCATCCATCCTGGACTTGAGCACTTCCAGGCTCTCCACCAGGGCCTCACCACCTCACCAAGGAAGAATTGCTTACTAATACCCAACCTGAATCTTTTTTCTTTAAAAGCAAGGTGAAACTGAAAACTTTGTTACTAAAATCTTACTTGTGTTCTGTTAAAAAAATCCAACCAAACAAAAACTCAGAAATACCCAAAAATACCAACAGGTGTAATTTTTCCTCTCTCCCTCCCTCTCTCTTTCCCAGCAATGTGGCATAAATGCCAATGATGTGAAGAAGCTGGAAGAAGCTGGGTTTCACACAGTGGAGGCCGTGGCTTATGCTCCAAAGAAGGAGCTGCTGAACATTAAAGGCATCAGCGAAGCCAAAGCCGACAAAATCTTGGTAAGGATGCCCTGGAACCTTAACCAAAGATATTCCACAGGTTTATTTCTGCTGGCTGAAAGTGTTGTGGTGAACTTGGAAGGTGTCCAAAGGGCAGTAAGGGGTGATTAGAGGTCTGACATGACTTGTGATGGAAAAAGACAAAACGCACCAGGACCGGACTGAACTGAGCAAGGTGGGGACAAGGGGAGGATATTTCCATAAAACACACAAAAGGGATGTTGGAGATTTTCTTGGAGCAGAATTTCAGTTCTGTTCAGAGGTACCAACTAGTGCAAGGTCTATGAAATGTGCATGGAATGATACAGGCACCTCTCCACAAGGCAGAAAATATTAATTAATGATACAGGCACCTCTCCACAAGGCAGAAAATATTAATTACTGGGGGATTAACAAATGGCTTTAACTCCTCTGGCACTGCTCAACTGGGTTTTCCCTCAGGCTGAGGCAGCCAAACTGGTTCCCATGGGCTTCACCACGGCCACAGAATTCCACCAGCGGCGGTCGGAGATCATCCAGATCACCACTGGCTCCAAAGAGCTGGATAAGCTGCTCCAAGGTCAGCATTTTATTATTTCTCTTCCCTGCTTAACCTCACTTATTGGGATGGGGTTTTCCCATGAACCATGTAAGGCAAGTCCTGGTTGGATGAAAAACCTCTAGGATTGCTCTTGAATAATTACTTTTGTTTTAGAAGCTGCAGAAATAGCTTTTAGTCCTTTTAAGTCATGATGCAAGATCCAGAGCTGTCCATTTTTGGATGTTTCTGGTTTATTTAAGTCCATGATGCATTTAGGGAAAACAAAAACAAAAACGGCATCACCATCTCCCCATTCCTCTGGTAATCTGAAAATGAGAACAAGTAATTTCAGCTCTTCAGAATTTTCAAAAACACCCATGAACTTCTTAACCACAGCATGAACAAACCTCACGATGACAAGCAATTTTCCCTCTTAGCTGTGAAACTTTCAGCCAGATTCAGTGTTTAACTGAGTCTCTGTAAATGTAATATTTTAAGTGTGAGATAGATCCATAGATAAATAGATCATACATGTGGCATGTGACCTTTTGATTTTTATTAATAATTATTATTGTTATTTTCCCTTCAGGAGGAATAGAAACAGGGTCCATAACAGAATTATTCGGGGAGTTCCGTACTGGGAAGACGCAGCTGTGTCACACCCTGGCTGTCACCTGTCAGGTGGGGGGTTCACCTCATTACAATCCAATATTCAGACCCCACAGCCTTGGGATATTTGCTAATATGGGCACTTCCTTTGACTTTCAAAGTGTTTATTGCTGTCTAGAGGTTTCTATTCCCTAAAATATTAGAGGCTTGGACTTAATTTGATCATTGAGTTGACTCCCTGAACTTCCCATCTCAAAGCTGAGCACCTGTCATCTTGTGTAGAGTCATGGAGTGCTGGAATGGTTTGGGTGGGAAGGGACCTTAAAGCCCATCCAGCTCCTTTGGCAGGGACACCTTCCACTATTCCAGCTTGCTCCAAGCCCCATCCAGCCTGGCCTTGGACACTTCCAGGGATCCAGGGGCAGCCACAGCTTCTCTGGGCAACCTGTGCCAGGGCCTCAGCACCCTCCCAGGGAAGAATTTCTTCCCAATATCTCATTTATCCTGCCCTGTGTTAGTGGGAAGGCATTCCCCCTTGTGCTGGCACTCCAGGGTGACAGGGACTACAAAAGGAAGGTGTCAGCAGCGATGGGGATCAGGGATCTTTCACTTTTCCCAGCTAAATGGGACTTTAACCACAATAACTTGGGATGTTATTTATTGTATGAGCTCAGTGAGGGCATGTGGCAGTATCTGCTGTATTTATGGATGCTTTATTCCCTGTTCCTTCCTTTCCTTCTCCTTTAGCTCCCCATAGACCGCGGTGGCGGTGAGGGCAAGGCCATGTACATCGACACAGAGGGGACCTTCCGTCCAGAGCGGCTCCTGGCCGTGGCTGAAAGGTCAGTGGGTGGGAGACAGCAATAGATGGACTCACAACTCAGCTGGAAAATGTTTTCCACAGGTCCTGGAGGTTGATTTGGCAGGTGTTCCCTTTGGAAAGCTCTAGTGTTGCCATTCCTCTCCTGTGCACGCCGGTCGCTCCCCAGAGCTCTCGTGTCATTGTCCCTTGGCATGAAGTGGTTTCCCTGTCTTTTGCTACTGGAAGGGACTGGGAGCTTCCCAAGCAGCTGGGGACAGGACTGGCTGGATCCTGTTTGCTCTTTCTGAAGGGAATTTGATTTAATCCTGCTGGCTTCTCCCGCAGCAAGGACTGCTCCCATGTTCCTTGTCACCAGGGAATATTTAGCAGCCAAACAAAGGAGAGGAAGTGAAATGATGTTTGCAGTAGGCACAGGTGTGTGTCTGTGCAGGCCATGTCCAGAGTGTCCTTGGAATCAGGGAATTGTTCAGGTTGGAGGAGCCCTGGGAGATCCCTGTGCACAACCATTCCCTGCTGCTTCGGAGGCCACCACATGTCCCCAAGTGCCACATACTCATGGCTTTAGATCCCTCCAGGGATGGAGCCTCCACTGCCAGGGCTGGACAGCCTTTCCTCTAAGAGACTTCCCAATATCCAGCCTAAACCTCCTCTGGTATGACATGAAGCCATTTCTTCTTATCCATTTCAAGTGGTTCCAATCATTCCATTCTCTTTTCATCACCACAGGTTGCATTTTTTCCATCTGCTTTTATCTCTGCCAGGGATGAGAGTTTTTCTTCCAGTCTTTTGGCAAAGTTCCTATCCAACTGCTATGGATGAAGTTGTCACTCAAGGTTCATCCCTTTATTTTCCTTGGTTTTGCAGGTATGGCCTGTCTGGCAGCGATGTCCTGGACAACGTGGCCTATGCTCGGGGCTTTAACACCGACCACCAGACCCAGCTGCTGTACCAGGCCTCAGCCATGATGGCTGAGTCACGGTAATTACACTGATTTCAGGGATTTTGCTCCCACTTGGGATTAGCCTTTGGTTTCTGCAGGGAGCCAGCTCGCTCCATGGGCAGTCAGCTGTCAGCAGCGCATCTTGCTGCTGGAATTCTGGGTGGCAGCAGCTGCCTCCAGCTGATGTGGCTGCACAAACACAGGGAATTCAGGGATCCTCAGTGCCAGCCTGAGGGAGCAAGTTGGAAGCTCAGTTTAGAGCTGTGGTTAGAAACAGTGCTGATGATTTCCACGCTGGCAGGAGAGCTGTGCAGGCAGCTTGGCATTGGAAGCAGGACTCAGAGCCCTGCCTGCCCTTTGCAGGTACGCGCTGCTGATCGTGGACAGCGCCACGGCCCTGTACCGCACGGACTACTCGGGAAGGGGCGAGCTCTCCGCCAGGCAGATGCACCTGGCCAGGTTCCTGCGGATGCTGCTGCGCCTGGCCGACGAGGTGAGCGTCCTCTGGGCTTCATGGCCTGGGCTGGTGCTGGCCAAACAAACACCAGGCACCCACGAGAGCTGCTCACTCACCCTCCTCTACAGCTGGACAGAGGAGAGAAAATGTAATGAAGGGTTTGTGAGTTAAGGTAAGGACTGGAAAAAAACACTCTTCAATTAGCAGCAAGGGATAAACAGGCTCACCTTAGGGATTTGAAGTGACATCATTACTAACAAAATCAGAGTAGGGTAATGAGAAGTAAAATAAGCTCTTAAAAAAACAGCTTACCCCCACTTCTCCCTCCTTGCCAGCTTTACCTCCTATGCCAGTGGCACAGTGAGATGTGAATGGGGGATTTGGTCAGTTCATCCACCCAAGGCTTCTCCCACTGCTGAGGTGGGAAAGGTCCCAAGGGCTTTATCTCCACCTCTGCTCCCATTGGTTTGGAGAGGCTGGATCCCACAGTTATGGACACCAGGAGTGCCCCTGTGTCCTTTTCCCTGCTTTTCTGTTCTGATTGTGGGAAATAATTGGGTTTGGGTTGTTTCTCCTGCAGTTTGGCGTGGCCGTTGTCATCACGAACCAGGTGGTGGCACAGGTAGACGGAGCTGCCATGTTCGCTGCAGATCCCAAAAAGCCCATCGGAGGCAATATCATTGCTCATGCTTCCACCACCAGGTGAGACAAGAGATGGTCATATCCCACAAGCCTGGGCTGGGAATGTTTTTTGGAATTGGCCAAGTGGCTTTTACTTCTGGGGTTTGCAGTCTGTCCATGGCAGGCCCAGCCTGTGCTTCAGCTCAGCGCCACTCTGGGCCTTCAAGTCCACGAGGAAATTAACATCTCGGGCAGCTCCTACAGCTCTGTTTACTCCTTTCTGGATTAGTATGATTTTCTGGGAGTCCATCCTGACCTGTTTCCTTCCCCCTCCTGTCAGGCTGTACCTGCGGAAAGGCCGAGGTGAGACCAGGATCTGTAAAATCTACGACTCTCCGTGTCTTCCCGAGGCCGAAGCCATGTTTGCTATCAATGCCGACGGAGTGGGAGATGCTAAAGACTGAAAACTCCTTTTCTTGCCCTGTATCCCAAGACTCTGTGTCTGTAAGAGGCTCCTTTCCTGGTGGCACCTTAGGGATACTTCCCAAGGCAGCGAGCAGAGGAAGCTGTGCCGTGTCAGCCTGGGAAGCGTCAGGACACGCCGAGCTCAGCCACGGCTGTTGGGAAGAGATTCCCTTGGCTGCAGGCACAGGTTAGGGCCATGTGCTTCCTCAGCAACATTCCCAGAGCAGCATACCCTGCGTGTTTCCCTGGATCCCACTGTGGTGCAGCAGAATCTTGGTGGCCACAGTTGGGAACTCGGTGAATTGGAGCAAAGCTGAAGGGTTTGTCCACTAAGAGAAGCGGTGAATTATAAACCAACGCAGAGTGATATTCCACACCAGGGATTTGGGATTGGTGATGGTCCCAATCCATCATCTTTCTGTTCATTTTCTTTTGGATGCTGCAGCCTGCTGGGCTGGGGGAGCTGTTCCTTTGCATTTAATTTTCTGTATTCTGTAAATTCTCTGTGGAAATCTGCTTTTAATAAAAAAGCTCTTGATGGTGTCCCAGATTCCTGGGATTCACAGGTGTGTGTTCAGACCAAGGAATGTTCTGGCTGGCAGAAGCTGCACCAATCTCCCAGGAATCTCAGTCTGGGTTTGTCTTTGCTCCCAGTTCTCCTCAGTTTGGGGTGCAGTGCAGCCCTGCCCGGTGGATCTCCCAGAAGAGTTTTGGGGTTAAAAAGGTTCTTTCCTATTCTGCAGTTTTTCTCTAGAACTTGATTAAAAAGAATAATGTGATCTTGATGTGATCTTAATTGGTTCATTTGCATTGATTAATTAAAGCTGATCATTGAGAAGGGGCTTGAGCAGCCCTTGGTTGGAGCTGGCAGTTCTTTATTGTCTCTTCATTCTTTGCATTTATTTTAATTATTTCTTAAGCAATTACTGCAGTTAAGTTACACAGCGAGGAGAACAGCATTGCTGCCCGGCTGGATTGGGAAATCCAAGTGCAATTCCTTGGAGAGATTGAGGGGATGGGGAGCTGAGCCTCAGGCTGGGTTTTGGCAGCAGGAACTGCTTGAGGAGAGGGGAGATCCCCCAAAATTGGTGAAAGCCAAATCTGCTGGGTTTGGGTGCTCCCACCCCAAAAAAGGATCCTGGTTAAAGGGACTTGAGGAAGCAGCGGGATGTGCTGGGAGGGCTGTGCTGGAACCCCCAATCCCTGGCCAGGAACGCTGGGCAGTGCCAGGTTCACAGGGACACTATGGAGGGGCTGTGCCCAAATTCCAGCCAGGAACGCTGGGCAGTGCCAGGTTCACAGGGACACTATGGAGGGGCTGTGCTGGGATCCCCAAATTCCAGCCAGGAACGCTGGGCAGTGCCAGACCTTTGGGACACTGCCTGATCCAGAGACATTTCCCACTGTGCTCTCTCGTGCTCAGCACCTGGCATTCCATTGGAGTCCCACAGGCTGGAAATGCCATGCGAACACTGGAATCGCAGCCGATCACACAGAAGCCAGTCCGGGAGAGGAAATGAGCTGTTCCACAGATGGATTTTTCCCGATGAGTTTTAATTTAAAGCAGAACATCGCCCGCCCCTCCCACCTGCCTCGACTCCATAGCCTTTATGTTTGGGGTTTCTCTAGGAGAATTATCTGCGTACGCTGGATAAAAATTTCCGAAATTATTTCTCCGGCGCTGCGGGGACCGGGGCCGTGGCGGAACCGGAGCAGGAGCGGCAGCGCCGGGCTCCGCCCCAGCGCCCGTCCCGGAGCGGCTCCTCCCGCCCGCGGCGAGGCCGGTCCCCATGCCGGCCCCAATCCCGCCCCGGGCCCCCCAGCGGACACGGGCCCGAAGCCCCGGTGCCAGGGCCGGGAGCAGCCCCGGTTCGGCCCAGCCGTGAGGGACGGGCCCGGCCCAGGTGAGAGGGGCGAGGCCGCGAGCGATGGCCCCGCCCCCAGCGCGGGCAGGGCGGGGCTCCGTGAGGCGGGGCCCGGGGTGGGGCCAGGGGCGGGGCCCGGGGCGGGGCCGGGGCTCCGTGAGGCGGGGCCCGGGGCGGGGCCCGGGGGCGGTTCCAGGGGCGGGGCCGAGCCCGACACAGGTGCGCGGGGAGGGCCCGGCTCAGGTGCGCGGGGCCCCAGCGCGGCTGCGCGGGGCGGGGCCGAGGTGATTTAATCCTCGGGAATCGCCTCCGCCGCCATTTGCTCACTCAGAGCTCGGTGCGGGCGCCGGCTCCGTGTCCGCCGTCCTCAGGTGGGGCGCGGGGGCTTCGGCCTCCCCTCCTGTCTCCCCCTCTACCCCTCCTTCCTTCTCCCCGTACTCCCCTGCTTTCTCTCCCTTTCCCCCTCCTCCCTCTCTCCCCCAAACCCTCCTCGCCTTTCTTCCCAAACCTCCACACCTTCCTCTCCTGTCCCTACCCGGTTAATCCCTTCTATTCCCATTCTCTCCCTCCTCTGTCCACGTTCCTTCTCTTCCCTCCTGGCCTTTCCCTTCTCCTCCTGCTTTCCTCCGTACCGCCATCCCCCTCCCCACCCCTCCTCACCCTCCTCATCTCCTCCATCTCTCCTCTCTCCCCGTCCTCCCCTCTCCTTCCCTCTCCCTCTTTCCCCCGCAGCCGCGGGGCTCGGGGCGCCGCACAATAAAGCCCAGAGGGCCGGAGCGGCGCCCCCGCTGTCCCTGGAGCCCCCACACGGGGCCGGACCCGCTCGGCGGGACCCCCCATTGCAGTGCAAAGCACGGCCCGACAGCGCCGGGGTTCCGGCTGTCCCTACATCACACTGGGGGGCCCCGGAGGGAGGGGGAAGTTGGGGGGGGTGGGGGGGTGTTAGGAAGGGCCCCCTCCTCAGGAGGGGGTCCCGGGGGGGAGGGGTGGGGGGAAGCAGAGGGGGGTCATCACATCACTCTGCAGCGCGAACACACATAGAGACCACGGGACAGACAAGCGGACCCTCCCCTTCTGTCCCCCCACCCCACCCGCCCCCTCCCTCCCCCCGGGCCCCGGTCCGCAGGAGGGGGTCCCGGGGAGGGGGCCGGGCCGAGCCCCGTCCGGAGGAGGGGCCCCGGGGGAGGGGGCGGGGCCTGGAGGGGGAGTGCCCCCTCCGCCCCGCCCCCCTCCCAGGGACCCCCTCCTCCGGAGGGGGCCCTACCCCTACCCCCCCCCCCCCCACCCCAACCCCCCCTCCCCCCCGGGACCCCCTCCTGATGAGGGGGCCCTTCCTAACACCCCCCCACCCCCCCCAACTTCCCCCTCCCTCCGGGGCCCCCCAGTGTGATGTAGGGACAGCCGGAACCCCGGCGCTGTCGGGCCGTGCTTTGCACTGCAATGGGGGGTCCCGCCGAGCGGGTCCGGCCCCGTGTGGGGGCTCCAGGGACAGCGGGGGCGCCGCTCCGGCCCTCTGGGCTTTATTGTGCGGCGCCCCGAGCCCCGCGGCTGCGGGGGAAAGAGGGAGAGGGGACAGAGGACGGGGACAGGGGGACAGAGGGGGTGGTCGGGGTGGGTCAAGGATGGAGGGCAGGTGGGGGGCTCGGGGTGTGCAGGGGAGCAGGGAGGGGAGCAGGGGCAGTGGGGTGGCGGGGGCAGGACGGGCGGAGAATGGAGGACCAGGATGGAACACAGGTGGGGGGGGGTCAAGGTGAAGAGGAGGAAAAAACAGGGGGAGATGGAGGAGGATGAAGGATGAAGGAAGGAGAGGGAGGATTGAGGGTAGATGAGGAGGAATTGGGGGGAAGGGAAGGAGGATGAGGGGGCAGGTGGGAGCCGGGCTGGGGAGGGAAGGAAGCGTGGAGGAAGGAGGGGTAGGGCAGGGTTGGGGTGTGCAGGGGGATAGGAAGGGTAGGGGGGACCGGCCCGGGAGGGAGCGGTTTGGGGGGGAGGGAGGGAAGGGCTAGGGGGGAGAGGGAGGGGGGGGGGGAGGGTGCAGGGGGTGGGGGAGGGGAGGAAGGGAGGGAGAGAGGCGAGGTATTGAGAAAAAGAAGCAAAAATAAGCATAAAAGAAAAGAAACAAATAAAAAGATATGGACCCCGCGCGGACGCAACCTTCCCCTCCGAGCGTCGAGGGGGCAAATGGCGCCAGCGCCCATTCCCGGGGTTTAAATCCTCTCGGCCCCGCCCCGCGCAGCCGCGCTGGGGCCCCGCGCACCTGAGCCGGCCCCGCCCCTCACACCTGAGCCGGCCCCGCCCCGCCCGCGCCCGTAAATCCCGGCGGATCCGCGCCCGCTCCGCTTTGTGCGGCGGATGCTCATCCCGGGATGGGGTGGGGCCCCCGCTGGAGCGCCGTGCGGAGCCCCAGACCGGGGGCTGCTCCCGGTGCTGCGCGGGGCTCGAGGCGCTGAGGTGGGGCCGGGAACGGGACCCGGGCCTGGGGATTCGGTTCCGGGTCCTACCGGTGTCTGCTGGGGGTCCCGGGTAGAGTGGGCTGCGTTCCTAGAGTCGCAAGACCGGGGTGGGATTTGGGTAGGGATTGAGACAAGCATCGCCACGGGAAGGAGGAGCCGCTCCAGAATAGTCGCTGGGGCGAAGCCCAGCACTGCTGCTCTGGCTGCGGCCGAAGAGGGGCTGGAGCCCTGCCGGTGCTTCGAGCAGGTCCCGCTGCTGCCGTGGGGAGCCGGGGCTGTGCCGGTGCCGGGCCTGGCAGGAGGGCGGCGCATTCCTGGAGCAGGCGCTGGATCGCGGCTGGAATCGGGCGGGGCGCGAGGACCGCCCGAGACGGCCCCGGGACCCCGGGACCCCTCCGGCCCCGCCGCTCCCTCAGCGCCGCCGGCCCGCGCGGCGCCCCCTGGCGGGCCCGGAGCGGCGCTGCGAGCGCGGCGCCCCCTGGCGGGCCCGGAGCGGCGCTGCGAGCGCGGCGCCCCCTGGCGGGCCCGGAGCGGCGCTGCGAGCGCGGCGCCCCCTGGCGGGCCCGGAGCGGCGCTGCGAGCGCGGCGCCCCCTGGCGGGCCCGGAGCGGCGCTGCGAGCGCGGCGCCCCCTGGCGGGCCCGGAGCGGCGCTGCGAGCGCGGCGCCCCCTGGCGGGCCCGGAGCGGCGCTGCGAGCGCGGCGCCCCCTGGCGGGCCCGGAGCGGCGCTGCGAGCGCGGCGGTCCCCGGGGCGCTCCCGGCCCGGCCCCCGCGGGGATGCGGAGCCCCCTCAGCCCCGGTACCCCCAAGGCCACCGTGCGCAGAGCGGGACCCGGACCCCGTGCCCGCACCCCCGGGGCTCTCGCCCGCCGCGTCCCCGCGGAATGAGCGGGGCTGCATCGCCGCGGGCCGGAGGAGCCGCTCCGGGCCGGGCGCTGCTGCTTGTGCTCCGACTGTGCCGGGTGCGGGACGGGGCCCTGCCCGGGCTCGGTTCCGCTCGGGCCGCTCACTCGACATCTGCCAGGTAAGATCTGATGCTCTCCCTCCTTTCCCCACTTTCCCTGTGGCTTGTGCTCTCCAATACAAAATCCTCTGGGTTTAAAAAGCCAGTGAAAACTGCTTATTCTTTATTTCTAGAGCACAGGATATTCTTAGAAAGAGCCCCGAGGATCGTCAAGTCAAACGATGGTAGGGGACTGGCCCATGTGGGCATTAAACTTGGAATCCTGGCCTTCTCAGCACCCTGCTCCAAGCACCTGAGCCAATCTCAGGGTCACGAGAAAGGTCCTGCCTGGGATGGGAATGGCTGCTGCCAGCAAGGGAATTCCCATGCAAATCAGCACATGTTCTGCTAACGCTGCTTTGCACACCAGCCTCTGGAATGGCTCTAGGGTAGAACTGGCTGGCATCTGACACAACAGCACAAAACTCTTCCCATAATCCTGGTTTTCTGTCTTTTTCAGCATTTCCCTGATGGCTGTAAAGGTGCTGATGCCGTGTCCCTTTCCAGGGAGAAACGAGCAAGGCCAGTCCTGAGGGCTCCCTTGGTCCCAGGCCGAAGCTCTCCTGCAGTGTCAGGGCTGGTCTCGCCTGCCGAGGGGCGTTTCCTGCAGGTGAGCGCTCACAGCCCCGAATCACGGCGGGGCTGAGCCCGGCGCTGCTTCTCAGGCCCGGCGCTGCCCGGAGCCCTCGGGCACTGCTGCTCCCTGCCGGGAATGTCCCTCGGCGCTCCCTCCGCGTGTCCCGGCCGGCCGGGAACGCGGGGCGGGAGGAGGCCGAGCCCCGGGAGGGAACCGGCCCCTCCTGTCCTCGGTGCGGGCCGGGCAGGAGCTGCGCCTCAGTGTCCTGCCCGTGCGGGCAGCGTGCCAGGCACACCCGGGGCGGGCGCTGGGATGCCCGGGCAGCGCTGGGATGGGCACGGACCAAGGGCTGCCCGCGGCTCCTGGGCCAGGGGCTGCTCTGAACGGGCCCCGGAGCTGCTGCAGCCCGGACAGAGCCCCCTGACACCCCAAAAACACCCCAGGAACAGCTGCCATTGCCCGGGAGTGCTGCACGCTGGGTCTGCAGAGAGCTCAGACAGCAATTCCCGGTGCCACCTCCTGGAGCTCCCACACAGCCACCAGGGGTGTCCCAGCCGCTCCAGTCCCTTCCCTTCCAGCCTGGGGACATCCTCCAGCAGCAGCCTTAAAGCCAAGGGAATTCCCCTCACAGAAATTCAATCCCAAGCAAGGCCCTCGGAGGCGCCCTAAAACAAAAGGTTAGAGTTAGATGAAGTTTTGTTTGGATGAAGTTTGGAGTTTTTAGGGAGCCAGCTGGAACTGCTGGGAAGCTTGCACAGGTGGGTCACGCTGCAGGTGCCCTGAAGGCAGGGATGTGCATCCCTCTCCTCAGGGAAAAGAACTCCCAGAGGCCACTCCCGACCTCGGCTGCTGTAAAACATCAGCGGGAGCCCGAGCACAGGGGTGGAGCCCATGGAATTGCAGGGAACTCTGTCAATGCCCCCGGGGACATGGGGGATGAATAAATAGCCAAGGGTTATAAATGGCAAATGCTATGGAATATCAGCCTGTCCTTGTACTGATCCCACTGAGCTTCCTTGGAGCCTCTGCTGGCTCCTGGCACAGCTGGTGTTCAATAGGCAGCTCTGTGTGGGAATATCCATGCTGCAGGAGGATATCCATGGATACCCATGCTGCAGGAGGCACTGGGAGGTTATTCCAGCAGGGAATTCAGGGCTATAGCTATAATTCATCTAAACAGCAAAGCTAAACCCCAAATCTGGGCTTTGAGCTGCCCTGTCAGCCAAAGCCCTGGGCTGGGAAATTTCAGCAGCCAAATGGGTGGGATGATCTAAATGCCAGCATCCCCCAAAGGGACAATCCAGTCACCTCCATTTGCTCCCAGAGTGTCCATTCTGTTCCCCACAGGTGCCCTGGTGACACCAGGGGGTTCCTCTGCCCACAGGGCCTTTCTCCTGCCCCTCTCCAGCCTGAGGCCTCTTCTCCCTTCCCCACCAGCTGCTGCCAGGACAGGAGGACACAGGGAGTCCAGAGTTACCTCAAAACAGTCCTTCCCTCACCTGGAGATTACCTGAGATTTCCCCCTCAAAATTTTCCCTGTCTGTCCCTTTCTGATTTCCTCACTTTTTACAAGAAAGCATTCTTTCTCTAATCTGGGGATTACCACAAGCTTTATTCCCATTATTTTCCCTACCTGTGCACTCCCCTATTTCCTCATTTCCACCTCAATATTTTCATTCTTTACCCTACAGATGCTTTCAGTTTTTACCCCTCAGTAATTTCCTTACCTGTCCATAACTGGTTACCTCAGTTTACCCCATCAAGTGCATCCTCTCTGCTACAGATCACCCCAGATTTTACCCCTGAAATTTCCCCTACCTCTCCACCACTGAGTGAGTACCTCATTTTTACCTCAAAATGCTCATTTTCTGCCATGGCAAATCCCTCAAGTTTTATCCCCACATTCACCCACCTGTCCACAGCAATTCCCTCAGTTCACCTCAGGATGTTCCTGCTCTCTCCTAGAGATAATCTCACATTTTAGCCCCCAGTTTTCCCTCCCTGCCCAGTACTGATAACCTCCTTTTCACCTCAAAATATCCATTGTTTCCTCTACAGATTAACTCAGATTTTATTACAAAATAACCATTTTGTCCCCTATTTACCAACTAGATTTTAAAACTAAAACAACACAGGTTATGTCTCTTATCCCCAAAATGTTCATTCTGTCCCCTACAAATTACATAGGGGACAGAATGAACATTTTTTTTTCCAAAACCACTTATTGTTCCTACATAATTACCTCAGGGTTTGCCCCCCAAATTCTACCTAATGTTGACCACTGATCATTTCTACCTCAAGATGTTAATTCTCTGCCCTACAGATCTTCCCAAATTTTACCCCCAAAATTTCCTTGCCTGCCCCCAGTGACTGCCTCAGTTTATGTCAGTGTTCACTCTCTCCCTTGAGATTACTCCAGTTTTACTCCCAAAATTTTCCTTACCTGTCCATAACTTACCTCATTTTGACCTGAAAATAGTAATTCTCAACCTTAAGATTATTTCAAGTTTTGCTCCCCAAAATTCCCCTACCTGTCCACTGATTCCCTCATTTTTCCTTCAGTATTATTTAGTTTCTATCATGTAGCTTTTGTCAAGATTTACCCCCAAAATTTTCCATGTGTACCTAATTTTTACTTCAAAATGTTCACTCTACAGATTATTTCATATAATTTTTGCCCAAAAATTTCCCCATCTGCCTACAACTCATTCCCTCACATTACCTCAGCATGTTCATGCTCTCCCCTAGAGATTATCTCAGATTTATCCCCCAAGTTTTCCCAACTGTATGCTCAGTACTCATCACCTCATTTTTCCCTCCAAGTGTTCATTCTCTATTCTTGAGATTTTGTCAAGTTTTGCCTCCAAAATTTTCCTTGTCTACTACTGAGTACCTCATTTTTACTCCAATACATTCATTCTGTCCCCTACAGATTGCATCGAGTTTTACCCCCAAAATTTTCCTTCCTGTACAATATTGATTAGCTCTTTTCTGCTCCAAAAATTTGCATTCTCTCCCCTAAACATCACCTCAGCTTTTCCCTCAGAAATGTCACCTTGCTGCCCTTGACATCCTCACATTTTCCTACACAAACAGTTCTTGTGTCCCCTCTCAACTGCCCCAGGTTTTCAGCTAAAAATGTCACCTCTGTCCCCTCTGAGTTACCCCAGGTTTTCCCTGTTAGGAGCTGCAAGGAATTTGGGCAGGGCAAAGGACAGCAGGGAATTCTGTAAATTCAAAGCCAGAGAGAGAAGATCTACCAGCAAAGGGGAAAGGTTTCAGAAAACATTTCTGCAATTACTAATTAATAATCATTTCCAATTCCCAGTGAGAAGAACATGAACTCACCACCATTAAGGCCTGGCAGTTCCCTGCAGTGAGAGCTCAGTGCACATCCACAGAGGCAATTCCAGCATCTGAAAGAAAGAAAAGAAGAAAAAGGTTATTTCTTCTCTTTCAAAGTTATTTCAAGTTCTCAGACCCAAACCAACCTTTGCCCTTGATTTTGGCTGGGTGACTCCTGAGCAGTGGGCACAGGTCCTGTCACTCATGCTGATGGGAGTGATGCTTTCTGGGGAAATCAGCTGATTTCCAAAGTTCACTGCCTGCCCATGCCTGATCTGCACAGGAGAAAACCTCTTGCATGAAGGGATTTGGCTCCATCCAATCCCCTCTGCCCAGGCTGTTCCATGGGGATGTTGCCAGGCTGGGGCAGCACAGGCAGATGCAGCTCTCAGCCCTCTCTGCTCCAAACACAGCTCTGGGCTCTTTGCAAACTCCTCTGCTGTGAGGTTTTCTCCAGGAGAACTCAAGGAATGGCTCACAGCAGGTGGAGATGAAATTATCACCCAGGGAAGGAAAGGGTAAATATTCCTGTAAGAGCCTTTGGGATCTGCTGGGCTGAACTGGGAAGGGGACATTCATTCCCTGCAGTGCCAGCGCACAACAACCTCCCACACAGAGCACAGGCTGCCAGGTGGGGTCTGAATGCACCACTTGCACAAACCTCATTGTTCTTCTTCCTTTCAGGCACTTCTGCAATCCAACCCTGAAGCTGAGCAGCCCAAAAGCTCTGGAGTCTGCTCTGGAACAAAAGGATCCTCCCAGGGGTGAGGCCCATTCCCAGCAAACCCTCCCAACAGGCCCAGAGGCACCACTGGAGCTCCTGTAGGGGCTGGGAAGGGCTGCCAGGAGGACACAGCCCCAGGGGGTGGCAGTGGCAGTGGCAGCAGCAAATGGCCACGGTGGGATGGCACAGCAGAGAGACCAAGGCCAGCAATGGCCACGGCAGCTGCAGGGTTAATTCTGCTCCCTGCGCTGCCCCAGCCCCGCAGGAAATGCCCGGGGGGGACAGAAACTCTCAGGGTGCACAAAATGCAGCATCTGTGCCCCTGATCCTGCCTGAGCTCAGCGTGGGGGGCCAACCCCCCCAGGGTCAGCCCTGCCCTGCCCTGGATCAGCCCCAGACACTGCCCCAGCTCCCAGCTGCTCCCGGGGCTGCCACCATTCCTGGCAAGGGGACAAAGGTGACAGAGCCCCTTTGGACAGGGCTCTCTCTGGGTCTCAGGCGTTGGGGACTGCAGGGACAGCCTGAAACCAGGGCAGATCCCTCTGGGTTTGTGACACTCTGGGGACAGCTGGGGACTCACCCCACACCACGGCAGGACCAGGGACCCTCCAGTGCAGCTGGAGCCCGTTGGGTTTGGCTGCTCAAACTCCAAAGCTCTGGGCAAAGATGGGATGAGTTAAGTGGTTTTTCCTGTCCTGAAAGAGAGGAGAAAATGGAAATTAGGTCCACTCTGGAAATCAAAGGCTCCTGGCTTTCCTACTTCTGTTCTGATTGCTCACTCCATAAAAAAGGAAAGGTGACACTGAATAAAAGTGCCCCTTGTCAACATTTTATTCCCTACTATTCTAATACATAAAAAAGATGCCCATTTTTTCTTATCACATTCTTTGCCTAATTTTAACAAAACCATTTTCATTCCAGGCCCCACTTTTGAGTTCCTGAATCCTTTGCCATTGGACTTTGGACAAAGGAAGAGAAGGATCTGTTCCACACAGGTGTCATCCAGCAGGGGACAGCCCCTGTGCCAGCCCCAGCCTGGGCTGAGCACGCTGCCTCACTGCCCCATTCTGCATCCTGGCCCCACTCCAGTCTGAGTTTCCCCCCATTTTCCATGTCTAGAAACAGGAACTTGTCCTGGTCAGGGTGTAAGACCTTAAAGTGCACATTGATCTGGGGGCTGTGACTGGATTCCAGCAGGGAATTCATGGTTCTACAAATGAAAACTCTTCCAGGGAGCAGCACTGAAAATTTGGGAGCTGCTGCTTCACCACACGGTGTCAGCAACAGAGAGAAAACACAAAATGTGTATCCAAAAACAGGGATAAAATGATCCCTCCTGCTTTCAGTGGGACCAGGGCTAATTCTGCCCTGGAGTGACAAAGAACTTCTCCCTCAGACCCCCAGAGACCCCTCAAAAAGCCAAAGTGCAGCAGGGAAGGAAGGAAAGGCACCTCTGCCTCACCTGCTGGGAACAGCACAGGTCCTGCTGCTCCTGGGCACGGGGAACGTGTCTGGAGCCAGGAGCTCCTTCCCAGGCTGGAGGGGCTTTCCTGAAGCAGCACCTCTGGGAAGGAAAGGGCTGTGCAAGACATGGAGTGGGAGTTTACTATAGTTACTGTTATTACTATTACTGTAACAACAGTAACAATAGTAACAACAATAGTAATAACAGCAACAATAGTAACAACAGTAACAATAGTAACAACAGTAACAATGACATCAATAATTAATAATAATAAGGAAGAGCAGCAAAGGGAGCAGCAATAATGCCAAGGGAACAGGGAGGCTGCTGAGCTTTAAACAAGGTTTGAGTGAGGCAGCATCTCCTGGTCTCTCTGAAGCACAGCTCCAGGCCTGGGATTCCAGGAGCAGTGCAAACTCCCACTGTCCAATCCCTGGATTTGCCTCCTGCCAGCACTGGGCACCTTGGCCATGTCTGGCTCAAGTGCTCCATTGCTGCTGCCTGGAGGGATGGGGAAAATGGGCATTAAACCCCTTCCCACAGGGCTGGCTCTGAGCTCTGCCTGGGGAAAGCATTGGGCACCTCTGGCATTTCAATGAAATCAGTTTCCATCATTGTGAAGAGACCCTGAATAAACCCAGGGCACATAAATAAACCTTTCTCCATACGGACAGCCCCAGGGAATCCACAGTCATTCCTATGCCCGGTGAAGCAAACAGCAGCCAGTTTTTGGGGAGAGACTCCAGACTCTTGTCTCCCTCCCTGGCTGTAAAACACTTGCAGAGGCTCTGGAGTTCACACAAGTTTCTCAGGATTTGGATATTTCATTTCAATTCCATTTATATACTAAGGAATTAGAAGTGTCCTAAAGGCACATCCACTCACACTTTAATTTTAAGCCCTCTACCACCAATGGACTGGGATGTTCTTTTGTTAGGAACGCCCCACCTCTACTTCTCTATGCACCTTCATTTGGGAGATAAAATAAATGTGGACAAAAGTTCAGAAGGCAGCTTCCAAGTCAAGTTCCCTGCTAGGAAATCACTCCAACTTTAGGAAGCTACTGTGACACAGATCAGAGGAACACCTTGAAAAGCAACGCACTCCCTGCAGCAGGCAGAACAATCCCATTTCTGATTTTACCTGGTTTCCAGGTGCTCTGCCCAAGCTCCCACCAGCCGTTCCCATTCCCGGACAATCCCGGACAGCACCACGGAAAGTACTGACAATGTCCGTGAGGCTGAGGAGTCAGACGCGTTCTCTGCTGCAGAATCGGAAAGCAAGAGTTTAGATGCGCTTTGCGGTGCTTTCCGAACCGAATTCGATCGCAGGAACCTCCCCCCGCTCTCCCAGACCCGTCCCCTTCCCCTTTTCCCCCCAGGCCGGGGACGGCGCCTGCAGTGCCGGGCGCTCCCACACGGCGGCAGCACTGAGGCACAGCCGGGATTACCCCCCCCACCTCTGCACGGCCGGACTGCGCATGCGCACTGCCGTGAGGCGCATTCCGCCCCGAGCCCCCTGGGTGCAGTACCGCGCTCCGCCCGCAGAGGGCAGCACGAGCGCGCCGCCAGCCGCGCTGAGCCCCGGGCGGAGCCGCTGGAAAAGGGGAATTTTTGGGGCATTAAAAGAGGGAAATACCGCACCAGGACAGATCATCGGGAAATTGCAAGGCTTCCTCTTAGTGCTCCTCCAGCCATTCGTGCATGGAAGTCCAGGATTTTCCCAGTACCTGCTGGAAAAATGAAAATTTTCCTTGCTTTCTGAGTGTTCCCAGTCCAGGCTGAGCACTTGAGGAATAAATACCTGCTCCCCCTGTCCCAGGAAGAGCTTGTCTAGGTGAAAGCACTAGGAGTAAGCGCCGGACTTTGTCTCACCTCACTGTGCTCTAGATGTGATTCTTCATTTAGAGATAAAAAGATAAATTCAGGCTCTGTCTTGCCGCTCACCAGGGAGAGATCAACAGCTCCTAAAATCCCACTCTGTGACAGATAGAATAAATAAACATTGATTTTTCTCGTGGATAACATTAATCATGGCTTGACAGAGTTACACCAGAGAGTAAACCGAGGGTAAGCACCGCAGGCTCCTGCCAAATGGATCCAAACCTGGAAATCATCATTATTGGATAAACCTTGGCTGAAGGGCTGAGCCTCATCCCCAGAACCTGACATCCCATTTCAGATGTCCCACACACCATGTGTCTGGTCTCCTGGTGCTGTAATGAGGATTTAGAGCTGCTTTTCATCACCCACGAGGAGATGCTGGAGGGAAGGGGACACCAGGATGGTGCTGGAGCTGTCACAGATAATGAAAATCGAGCGGTTTGGGGGCCGAGTCCTCCCCGGGGGCAGCCTCCACCTGCCTGGACCTGGAAATCTGCCCTGTCAGAAATCCTACTCCAATGGTTTGATTAATCCAAGCTCAGCCTCGCTTTTTCTTACTCAACGAACCTTTGCTTGGTGGAAGGATGGGAGACACAGAATGGAAATGAATTCAGTTAAAAAGCAGGATCAGATTTCATCCCTGCTGAGAGAGGCTGGTGTGGAATATTCATCCCTGCCCTCCTGGGGTAAGGATCTCCAATGTGGCACCTGCTTTCCTACTCAAATTCCATTAGATCCTTGTGCAGGGCAGTAGAGCACCTTCCAACGGGCTGTACTAGGAGTCACCAGGATCAGCCCATCCAGCCTGCCCTTGGACACTGCCAGGATCCAGGGACAGCCACGGCTCCTCTGTGTCACCGCCCTCCCAGGGAAGGATTTCTTCCCTACACCCAATACAAACATACCTGGAGGAAGATTTTGGCTCCTCTCTGCTCCCAGGCGCAGCTGGAACAGTTTTCATATGCTGTGACATCTCAAGTAGAATTAGATGGATCAACATGCTCAGGGTAGCCCACAAGAGGATGTGCCATGTCCCAGTGAGACCCACACATGGTGACACAGAATCCTGGGATGGTTTGGGAATTGGTTACTCTGGAAGCAGCTCCTTGAGAGGAGACCTGTACTGATAAATAAATAAAGTTCAATCAGTTTCAGAAAGTTAAATGGAAACTTGAGGGTTGATTTCCTACTTCTATATACATATATACATATGTATATATATATATATACATATATACAAATATATACATATATTTGTAATTTTTACATTATTTTATATACTAACAAATGTATAAAAATAAATTCAATATATTTATTTCATTTTACATATTAAGAAAATGTTTATATATAATTTCTTAATATATATAAAGTATTTTTTCTTAGAAATACATAATTATATATCTACAAATTTATCTCTTGGAATATGTAACTGATCTCTAGGCATCGCAGGGAATTAAAAAGAATTGATGTAGGAAATCAAGATTCAGGAGTTGGGAGACAGCCCAGGATTTGGAGAAGTGTTCCAACTGCAAAATGGGATAAAGGGAAAACCCTTCAGGAACTCTTCTGCTGCTGTAAATTGTTTTTACACTTCCTGGTGTTGATTATAGTCTGAATTTAAGCCCTTGAGGCTCAAATTGACTCTTCAGCCTGTGCCCGGAGCGTGCCTGCTCTGAATAAATCCTGCATTTCCCATGTGACTGTGTCACCCTGCCACCCTTCACCATCAGGCAGCAAGTGGAGAAATCTGTGCTATTTTTCCATAAAAAAATGTTTTAAATAGATCAGATTAGTCAAAGCCCCCCAAGCACATTGTTGTCTCCATCAGGGGAACCTGTGGTGACTCATTCAAAGCCCACAAAGAGAGAGGATGAGATGGGCTGAGATGACTCAAGTCCTGAAACCTGGGAGCAGGAATAATCAGAAAACTGCAGCTGGGGTGGAAAGTCAGCCCTGCCTGGGTGGGAAGAGACACACTGGAGGGGAGATGGAGAGGGAGGTTTGGACAACAGCAGGAGGTTTGGTGGCATCGAAGGAGCCGGGTGTGCCTGAATCCAGCACAAGGAATTATGGAATCCTGGAATGGAATGGGTTGGAAGGATCCTAAAGCTGATTTTGTTCCACCCCTGCCATGAGTAAGGGCACCTTCCACTCTCCCAGGCTGCTCCAAGCCCTGTCCAAGCTGGCCTTGGACATCTGTGCCAGGGCCAGAGAATTGCCATGCCCTGTCCCTGGAAGGGATGAGATTTTGCAGGAGGGAGGGAGATGTTCTTATTTAGAGACAAAAAAATACAATAACAAATACAATAACACCATGCCTTAATTTTCCACGTTAATTAGTGTTGCATTAAATGGACAACAGACACTGCTGAAGTGATTTCCAATCAATTTGGGTCAATTAAAATGAGACCAGCATTCCTGATTGCAAGTTCATCCATGTTGCAGCTTCAAGGAAAACCACCCCCCTCCTAATCCAATTTATGACCGCTCCCATCCAGCAAAAAATTGTCCCAAACCCACTTAAAGTGCCACCCTTAGGTTAATGGCAGCTTGAGTCAAGATACAGGTCCTGGAGCTGAAGTCCTCAAGCCCCATTGGTCTCACCTGAACTCTTCCATCCTTTAACATAGCTGGAAGATTTTAACTTTCACACCTTCCCCACATGAGCAGCTGCCAAAGGCTCTCTGAAACACCTGAAAAGAGAATGAGCCTTCCCCAGAGGCCTTGGGATCCATGCTGGGGTTTTAGGGCTGGGATCCCCACGGCACATTGGAATGGATGCCCGCAGAGAGGGAGCGATGCCGCTCACGTGCACACTGGTGTCAGCAGAAGTGAAGCAAAACCAAACTGGTTTGTTGGAGACTTGAGTTTGAAAGATGTTTAAAATTCTTCTCTATTTCTACATTACCTTTTAATTATACATAATTATATTTGTAAAATATATCCTTTATTCATTATACATGAGAAGGGAAAAACATTAAGTAATGGACATATTAAAAGAAATTATTGCTTTATCTTAGCAATTATAAATTTTCTTTCATACTATACATTCCGTAGAGCAAATGGAACTTGGAATTGTTTGGATTGGAAGGGATCTTAAAGATCATCCAGTTCCATCCCCTGCCATGGGCAGGGACACCTTTTACTAGACCAGGGTGCTCCAAGCTCTGGCCAAGGCAGCTTTGGACACTTCCAGGGTACAACTTTACCTGCTAAAATTCTCTTTTCTCAATCAGGGCTTTAAAAATTAAAGAAAAAAACCATAAAAATCAATAAATAAAATAAATAGCCAACTGCTGCTCAAGAGTTGCCCACTCTTACCTAACAGACACACGTGTTCCTGGTTCAGAAATGAGCATTGCCACTTCCCGCCTTCTCACTTCCCTCTTGACCCCGCCGTGCCGGCTGCTCACCGCTCCCTGCGAAACAGGGCCAATTCCTCTTCTGCCCTCACTGCCCCCCAAGCAGCTTTCACTTCCCCATTCCAGCTGAGTCAGAGGCTCATTGCAGGGAGTCATCTGACTGTGTGCCAACGCTCCTCTCCTGCTCCATCCTCGTGGCCACCACAACCTCCACAGCTCTGTCCAGCCTGTCCTGCTGTCTGGGGCAGTTATTCCCCGTGAGAAGGATTCACTGCTTACCTTTTTTGACATTTTTTCTGGCTCCCATTTGGGACCAAAAAAGTTCATTTCGAAAAGCCGTTTTGTACCACATGCTTCAACATGGCGTTTAGGAGACTCACCTGCATCTTCACCAGCTGGAGAATCCTGGAATGGCTCGGACTGGAAAGGACCTTAAAGCTCACCCAGTTCCACCCAGGAGCTCCAGGAGCTGCGGATGAGCCCTGGCAGGTGTGATCCGGCCCAGGGCTGAGCCCCCTCCATCCTGCTGCCCGCTGTCAGCCCTGCCTCTCTCACACCTCCTCATCTGGCGCTCGATAGCGGCCCCGCAGCCAGGCCCGGCTGACAGCAGGAGATGGATGGGGCTGAGCCGGCCCTGCAGGGCATGGACACGTGTGGGGGATGTGGGGGAACCTGGGGAGGTGGTGCCTCCCCACTTCACACCAGTCCTGGCCCTGGTCCCAAATGCAGGAGCTGCCTGGGCTGCCCCCTTGGCTGCCCCACAGGGTCCCCTCTGTGTTACGATGTTCAAGTGCTGGACAGAAGGCTGGACAAAAGGCTGAGTCCCAGTTGGAGAAAATGTCCAGCTCTGTGCAGAGCAGGGAGGGAGTTCTGGCCAGTGCTGCTGTCACTGGAACACCAACAGATACAGAAAGCCATCAGCATCCCCACAAGGACATCCCCTGCTCCTCCCGACCCTCTCCCAAAGCCTCAGCATCCCTCATCCCTCTAAGACACACTCCATGGTGTGCTATGAGACAGCATCCATGGCTCCAGTGCAGTTTGGAGGGGAGTAGGGGGGCTCTGGAGCAATCCCTCTGCTTTTCCTGCTGTCTGCCCCATCCCAGTATCTGTCACCTCCCACAAAGAGCCCTCAGCCCCGCGGCGCCTGCTGGTCCCCATCCATCTCCTGCTGTCGCTGCAACGAGGGGCACAGGGGTCCCAGCACCAGGGCAGAGACTGGACCCACCTTGGGGGCATTATGGGGAGGGGGAAGCTCGTTCCTCCCTCCAGAGCTGCAGAGGCTCTGCTGGAGCAGTGGATCTTTGCCAATGCCTCAACACCTCACCGTGGTTTCAATATCAGGTGGTGACGGCCACATACCGAGAGGGGCTTTGCCTGGGGGAGCCCCCACCTCCCCCCGCTCAGATCTGTGATATGGAGGGACAAGAACACCCCAAGAAAGATGTCCCTGCCCAGCCCGGGGCATCCCAAGCCCTGTTTGGGGACTGGGGGTGCTCCCAGCGGTGCCACCGCTCACCTCCCGTCCATCATCACCACGTCAAGGCGTGAAGGCACGCTGGGCAAGGGGGCCGTGCTCCAGCCCCCAAGGACCACCTCGGCTCCAGCCCCCGCCTCTCCATCCCCGAGCTGGGCCATAAAACCCCCGGCAGGCTGCAGGGACACTGCAGAGGCGGCGCTGCGCTGGGAGGGGGCTTTGGCAGGGTCCCACCGCCACCATGCCGGGGAACAGAGCCATGGACACCGCCTGCCCTGCCACCACACCCATGGCAGGTAAAACCCACCCACGACAACAGCCCCTGCACCCAGTGGTGGGGTTCTGCAGCGGTTTGGGGTGTGGGGGGACGGGGATAAAATCTCACTGTGGTAGGGGACAGGAGACCCTGATCCTGCCACCATCTCCATGGAGGGAGGGTGTGATGGGGTGGCCTTGCATGGGCTTTGCTCCCCCCGACCAACACCCCTTCAACCCTCTGCAGCGTTCCTGGGGGGCCCGGCTGAGGGGTCTCCATGCACCCCCGGCCTCGGGTGGGCTGGCGAGGGGCCGGGGGCCGGCGGCAAGAACCGGCACGTGTGCCACGCCGCGGCACGGCTGGAGATGGGCAGCCTCTGGGAGGAGTTCAACCGCCTGGGCACCGAGATGATCGTCACCAAGGCAGGCAGGTGGGAACCGGAGTGGCCTGGGGGGCTGCAAAGGTGGGGGGCGCACCCCCTTCCCACCCCCCTCCCTGTGCAGGAGGATGTTCCCAACCTTTCAGGTGAAGCTTTCGGGGCTGGATCCGTTGGCCGACTATGTCCTGCTCATGGATTTCATCCCGCTGGATGACAAGAGATACAGGTGGGGATGGGGCAGTGGGGGCAGGGGATGAGATCTGGGGGTGCTGAGCCCCTCCCTGCCCTGCAGATATGCCTTCCACAGCTCATCCTGGCTGGCAGCGGGCCGGGCCGAGCCGGCAGCTCCTGGCCGCGTCCACTTCCACCCCGACTCCCCTGCCAAGGGCGCCCAGTGGATGCGGCAGATCGTGTCCTTCGACAAGCTCAAGCTGACCAACAACCTCCTGGACGACAATGGCCATGTGAGGACCCTGCTGTGGGCTAGGTGGTGGGGACACACAATGCATCCCTGCCTGGGGGGCTCCTGCCACCTCCTCTTTCCCACCCCAGATCATCCTCAACTCCATGCACCGCTACCAGCCCCGCTTCCACGTCGTCTTTGTGGACCCACGGCGCGACAGCGAGCGCTTCGCCCACCAGAACTTCAAGTCCTTCAGCTTCCCCGAGACCCAGTTCATGGCAGTGACAGCCTACCAGAACCACCGGGTGAGCACCAGCCAGACGGAAACTGGGGCCCCTCCCAGGGATTCCCTGACCCCGCTCCCCTCCGCAGATCACCCAGCTGAAGATCGCCAGCAACCCCTTTGCCAAGGGATTTCGGGACGGCGACCCCGAGCCATGGTAAGGCACGCCTGGACATTGTCCCCCCACCATGGTGAGGATGTCACCTCCCTGAGCCCCCACCCCACGTCTCTTGCAGGTGTGGGGTGCCGGCAGGGTCCCTGCTGGGGGCAATGCCCCGTGCCCGGGCCACCCCGCTACCCCCGGGGCCCGAGAAGCAGGAGAAAGGTAGGGGGGCTGCAGGGGGGACTGAGCCCCTGCTGCTGCCTCTCCCCCCTGCAGGGGCTCCACGCAGCCACGGGGCTCTGGCTGCTGCCCCCCAACCGCCAGCAGTACCCCCCAGTTTCCCCGAGCTCCCTGCCCCCACCTTCCAGCCCCTCACCTGCCCCCCTGGTGTCTGTGTGGGAGCCAAACCCCGCACCCTGCCCTACCCCCTGCCCGCCTTCCCCCAGCTCAGCACCTACGGCCCCACCGCAGCCCCAGCCTTTGGCTACGGCCAGCAGTGACGGGGGGCACCCCCAAGCACCCCCTGCACCTCCTACCCAAGCAATGGCAACGCAGAGCTGGGGGGAGGCACAGGGATGGCTTTATTCACCACCAAGGAGACTCCAGGGGTCCAGTGGGGGGGAATTTGGGGCACAGCCGATGTTCAAAGCCCCTGGAATCCCCTTGGCACGGCTATTCCCAGGTGTCCGGGGCAAAGGCGAAGGGGCACAGCTTGTACCCGGCACCCACGTAGAATTTATTCTGGAACTCCACCCTGGCAAGGAGAGGGGGTTGAGGAGTGCTCTGGGGGGCCTGTCACGTCCCCCCCAGACCCACCCAGGAACCCATCAGCTTTGGGGGCTCACCAGTGCAGGCGCAGGGCGTGGAGGAAGGCAGAGAGCCCCTCCATCACCAGCAGGATGGCCACAGTCAGCACGGCGAAGGCGGCAAAGACGGGCACCAGCACCACGCCGCCCACGTAGCTCAGCCCCACGAAGCCATTCCGCATCACCATGGTCCACAGGACCTCCGAGAGCTCTGGGAAAGGAGGGACAAGAGCAGGAGGGGGGAGTGAGGGTCTGCCTGGCTCTGAGTGGGACAGGGGGTACCAAGGGGACTCACGGGCGTGTGCCAGGCTGAGCGCCCAGAGCCGCAGGTAGGACGCGGTGTTGGAGACGCAGCCCAGGCAGTACTCAATGGTGTGGATCGCCTGATGCATGAAGATTTCGGCAAAGTCCAAGTGCTGCATGGAGGGAGGGGACATGGGACATCAGCTGGGAGCATAGACACCCTCATCCCACCACCAAAACCCGCCTGGATGCCCCTCACCTTGGCGTCAGGGCTGTGCCCTCCGCTCTCCACGTCCTCCGTGGTGGCATTGACAGAGTTCCCAGCCTTCTGCCCCTCCAGCAGCGGCTCCTGTTCCCCCGTGGCCAGCGGCTGCACCAGGACAGCACCCACAGTGAGACTTCCTTGTGACCCCCACGGAGCCCCCCATGGCCCCCGGCCTTACCTTCCTCCGGGCACCCTGCCGGCACCACTGGTACAGCGGCGTCCCCAGGAGCAGGACGGGCACCGACGCCAGCGCCAGCACCACCAGCACCATCTGCACTGGCACCTGGGGCACAAGGACAGCATTTTGGGGTCTACCCCCACTCCTGATTCCTGCTCTCCCAGTCAGGGTAGGGAGTAGGTGTCTGCCAGGGCAGTGGGTGGTACCTGCCCCGGGTAGAGCGGGAGGTTCTCGGCATTGGAGGTGAAGAGGAACATGTCGATGAAGTGGATGAGGATGCTGGGGGCCACCATGGACTCAGCAGCACTGAACTTGATCCACTTGTAGAAGACGAGGAAGACCAGGTAGCCAAAAAGAGCCAGGAGGAAAATCATCTCTGGGAGGAACTCCAAGACCAGCCGGTGCCGCTGCTGGAAGTGCCTGGGTGGGAGGACATTGGCCGTGCTCAGCCTGTCCCTTCCCACCCATGCACATCCTTGGCACTCACTGAGGTGCAGGGGTACAGGACCCCAGCTGCCACCCCATCCCACCCAGGTGAGTCCAATCCCAGCCCCCTTGGCATGACCAGAGGCCATGGGTGCAGACCAGGGACTCACACGTGATTGAAGACCCCCAGCACGACGCCGAAGCCCATGTGCACGATGCCCAGCACCACTGACATCTTCATCTTGAAGGAGTTGAGGAAGTTGAGGTGGTTGGTGGCCAAGCTCCAGATCTGTCACAAACAAGGTGGGTGAGACTCTGCACCACCCCACAGAGGGTCCCACCTCGCTGTCATCCCCATGGGACACTCACTGGGTCGATCCCAAATGGATATGGCCCTTGGAAGACACCGGTGACATTGGGGTCCAGGGTGAGCGAGGGGTGGGTGGCGAGGTACGCAGGGCTGGGGGCAGAGCAAGGGATGTCAGTGCAAGCAGGGAGAGGGGGACCCAGGCAGGGGGCACGGGGGTGGGACCCCACCTCCAGGAGGAGTGGTTGGCCATGGTGGCCACGCTCCAGGCAGAGGGGAAGATGGCAGTGGCTTTGCTGAAGCACTCGTTGTAGATGAACCCAGTGTAGATGGAGAAGGCGCCCATGAGCAAGATGAGGTAGCGCCCCTCAAAGAACATCAGCCAGATCTAGGGGGGCAAACACAGCTCCCATGTCCCACACTACCTCCCCTGCCCCACACCACTCCCTTCCCACAGCACCACCCTGACCCATACTGACCCTGTTCCGAGCCACCAGCCCCATCCTGTATCATCCCGTCCCATCCCACGTCCCCAACCATGTCCCACACCTGCAACCCCGCTCCACTCCCCCACGCCATCCCATGTCTGTAACTGCATGCCACCCCTCCCTGGTGCCCCCACCTCGTTGGTGCCCTGCCGCAGGCGGGGGCTGTCCTCGTACAGCACCATCCAGAGCGCAAAGAGGAACATGAGCAGCCCGTGCCCCACGTCCCCAAACATGATGGCGAAGATGAAGGGGAAGGTGATGATGGCGTAGGGTGCTGTGGGACACAGGGACTGCATTACACGAGGCGTCCCCTCTCAGCCCTGGGCTCAGGGGGTGCCAGCTGGCCTTACCGGGGTTCACCTCCTGGTAACTGGCCACCCCGTAGGCGTCCACGATGCTCTGGAAGCCGGCAGTGAACTTGTTGGTGCGGATGAGGGTGGGGGGGCTCTCCGAGGTGGGGACGCGCTGCACAAAGCACTCCACGCTGGAGCCGCTCTGGTACTGCGGGAACAGCACCCAGAACTTGATCCTGGCACCCCTGGCACTCCCCTGCCCCGCATGTGGAGCCTGCCCCTGGCACCCAGCCCACAACACCCCCCTTCCTGGCACCAGCACCCGCAGCTTGGTCTTGGCACCCACCCCACAATCCCCCTGAGCCTGGCACATGCTCCATCATGATGAGGGGACATGGGGACACCAAGCAACGTCTGGCATGAAGACATGGGGACACTGAGCAACCCCACAAAAAGGACATGGAGACACAGAACAAGCCCTGGCATGAGGACATGGGGACACCAACAAACCCCTGACATGAAAACGTGGGACACCAAGAAACCCAGGCACAAGGACATGGGAACACAGAGCAACCCCTGACACAAGGACAACTGAGCAACCCCAGAACAAGAACATGGATAGACTGAACAATCCCTGATGCAAGGACATGGGGACACAGAGCCACTCACAGATCCCTGGCGCAGGGCTTCCTGCACTTGGGTGAGGTCCCGCACGGGGCACCAGACCTCGGCGATGAGGCACTTCTTGGTGACATCGAAGCTGCACTGGTTGAGGACGAGGTAGATGGCCTTCATCTTCTGCACCTGCACGCGCCAGGTGGGCAGCACCTGCGCCACCCTGTCCAGCACCTCCGCCAGGTACTTCTCCGTCTCCTCCAGCGTCTGCGGGCACCTGTGTCAGGGATGGCAATCCAAGCGTGGCCCCCACATCCCCTCATGGCACCCAGCTCACCACGCTGAGCTCCTGGATCTGCCCATGCAGCCTGGTAATGGCCTCCGTCCTGCTGGCCTCGCTCTCCGGGTACGTATACACCTGGCAGTGGAAGCTGGGACAGAGGGACATCGCCGTGTCAGGGGTGTCAGGGCTGCCCAGCCCGGGCCCACAGCAGGGTCCAGAGTGGGTGTTACTAAATAAACCTCCCTGTGGAGAATACACGGCCACTCACCAGTCCGAGATCTTGCGGATCTTCTGCCCAATCTGCTCGCCCCAGTAGGAGATGAGGAAGATGACCCAGGTGATGCTCTCGCCCTGGGGACAGCACAATCCATGTCACTCTGGTGTCCCAGCCCCCACAGCCGTGCCAGCCCGCCCCCAGGTGCTGCCTCACCGTGGCCGGGTCCTCCATTGGCTCGGGCATCTCCACGAAGGAGGCCACCAGGTACCCGCGGCAGGCGCGCCACAGTAGCCGCTCGAAGGCCGTCACTCGCCACGGGTGGATGACGCCGGCCACAAAGCTGCAGAGACACAGCAGGAGTGCTGGGATAGGCAAACCGCCCTGTGGCTGCACCGCTGCCCCAAAGGTCATCTCCAAGCCGTATCCCGCAGTTTCCCAGCTGCCCCACGGCCACACCACTGCCCCAGAGCCCCTCTCCACCCCCGCCCCACAGCGTTCCCCCTCTCACCTGATCTTGCGCTCGAGGTGCTGGTGCACGGAGGGGTCGAGGATGGGCTCACGCTCCGAGAGCGCCGGCGGCCGCGGCGGGGTGCCCAGGGGGGCCTGCGGCGATGCGGAGCAGAGGGATGAGCCCGGGGGAAACTGAGGCACAAGGCAGCACCCCCAGGCGGGCGGGGACCCCCGGACCCACCGGCTGGCTGGTGAAGCGCTGTCCCTCGCGCAGGACGTGCAGGCACTGCCGCAGGTCCCGCAGGCGGCCGCGCAGGGACGCGTGGTTCCGGCTGACCTCCCGCAGCTCCTGCGCCAGCTGCTCCGACTGCTCCTGCACCCGCAGCGCTTCCCGCGCCGCCGGCGCCCGCGGGCTCTCGGGACACGGCCCCGGCACCCGCCCCGCGGCGCGCAGCTCCTGCTGCAGGAAGGCTGGAGAACGGGGGGACACGGTCTCACTGAGGGGCCGAGCCGGGCGGTCCCCTGAGAAGCCCCCCCAAAGTCAGGCCGCGGCACTCACTGAAGGTTTTCTCCATCTCCTCGCAGCGCCGCACCTCGCCCACGAAGCGCCGCTGGAAGGGGCTCACTTTGGGGTTCAGCTGCGGAGGTACAGTCAAGGCATGGCCCCACACTGCACTGGGGGGTTCAGCACCCCGGGGGAACAAGCAGCCCAGGCACCAAACCCAGCCTGACCAACTTCCCTGTTCCCACGGCACCCTAGAAGACGCACCCCAAACCAGAGCAGACCAAACCCTCTGCACACAGAGCACCCTAAACCCAGAGCACCCAGGCCCACTCAGCCGAACCCCCTGCACCCCAGACACCCCAAGACGCCCCCAGCCCTACTCACGTCTCTGAACTCCAGCAGCCCGCGCTCCCCCAGCTCGCTGATGCAGCTGTAGGCAGAAGCCGACTGCAGGAAGAGCTGGGCCAAGCAAACCTCCTCGCTGCGGAACAGGGACCCCATGGCACCCCCGAGACGCCCGGTCCGGCCCGGGCTGCGGAGGCGTCAGCGCACACACCTGGGGATGGGACAGAACGGAACAGGAGGGAATGGGGTGGGATGAGGATGGGACACTGAGAGCTTCCTCAGGCGTGAGGGCGGGAAAGGGGAACAACAGGGCAGAGGTCGCCTCGCTGTCTCGGCGGCTGCGGAGACGGAACCGGGCTGCGACCGTGGGAAGCCGGCCCGCTCAGGCACACGCGGCTGTGCCCGGCACCCGGCTGGCAAAGTACTTTCGAAACCCCCCCTTCCCCTGCCCCATTCAGCTGCCTCTGAGTCAGGGCCGGCGCATTCCCCGCCCCGGGACCGCCCCGGGCCGGACCCTCTCCGGAGCCACCCGGCTGTGCCCCCCCGCGCCGGGCTCGGCCGGGATCCAGCACTTCCTCTTCCCCAGGAAGAGCCCGGCCCCGGGGAGGGACCGGCCGGCCCGGCCCCGCCGCCCCCCGGCAAACCCGTTCCCCGGAACACAGCGCACCGCCTGGGGAGGGGCCCCTCGGGGACAGGACCCCCGCAACATCCCCCGAGGAGGACGGAAATGGGAAACATTTCCCGGAGCCGGAAAACCGCCCGCGAGAATCAGCAGGACCCCCGCACTGGTGTGAGACCGGACTGTCAGTAATTACTCCAAACAACCCCCATTTGTGCCGGAGCCAGGGTGCTTTGCTGGGGCCAGACTGACATCCCTGGAGAGAAGAGGTTTGGGGTGCTACTGCCCAGTCTGCATGTCACTAAGGGGGTGAACTATCACTGCCTGCATCCTGCAAGGCGCAATCGGCCTTCTCGTCACGCTCTGGCTCTCCATTGCACAACTGGCTCAGTTCTAATGCTTCCCCTCCGGAGGAAGGAAGGCTGAACTGCGCCGCCGTGAGAGGCAGCTGAAAAGAGATCACTGAGCATCAAAGAGCCCCGAGCTCCGAAACTCACTTCTGAGACCTTTCACCAGAGGACTGAAACCTGGGCATTCCCCCCGAGCCTCACTGCATTTTAACCCATCAGACTTTGTGTTTTGTGGGCTTCTTCCCCCACCGCTGACAGATCTAGACCATCACTTCGACCAAGGGACAACTATTGCAACAACCAAGTCACAAGATCTGTCAGGGGTGATTTGTTTTTAACCTTATATTTCAGTTCTTTTTTTTCTCTTTTCCCTTAAGACATTTCTTTAAAGTAACATTTTTTATGCTTTCATGTAGCTGTATTACTGTAGATAATAATGACCAAAACACCCACATACCTGCTTTCCATTGCCACCTAAATAAAACCTACACATATATACTTATAAACACCAATCATTAAGAGTCCTTTCACCCTAATCTGCCCATGTTACTCTCACCTTCGAGGGACAAGTCCTAACAACTGGTAGCACTGGGATCTCTCTGCTGGGATCACTGGGACCCCCACACTGGTACCACTGTGAGACCACAGATTTGCCAGGCACCCCACACTGGTACCCACACACCAGCATCACTGGGACACCCATCCAGTGGCTCCCCCACTGGGGCTATCAGGACCCTCTGCTGGGATCACCCGGCTCACAGGCATTACTGGGACCCTCACACAAGTGCCACTGTGAACCCCCCTTGCCAGGATCACCAGGCCATCCCACCCTGGCTGCCCTCAGAAGCTGGAAATGACCCTCTCAGATTCCTAAATCCCCCCCAGCACTGTTCCTCCATCCTTATCTCCCCCCCTTCCACCTCCCACACCGTTCTCTGCAAATCACCCCCTATCCCAGCACTGGTGCCAGCACCCCCAGGACCGGCATCCTCCTCCCCAAAACACAAGCCCACATCCAGGTGGGGTCCCCCAGGGGTCAGGGGCTCTGCCCCCAGCACTGGAAAGGAAAAGACACAGAGTTATGGGAAGGGGCTAGCACCCAGAGTGCCAGCAGAGGGGGAGAACCCCCAAACACTTTATTTGGGGGGCAGGTGGGGCCGTCACCGGTACAGGTAATCAGCCTGGATGTTGGCTGCAATCTCGGCCTCCCACTTGTCACCGTTGTTGAGCAGCTTCTCCTTGTTGTAGAGCAGCTCCTCGTGCGTCTCCGTCGAGAACTCGAAGTTGGGGCCCTGCCAGGGTGGGACGGGGTCACCCTTGGGGTCACCGTGGCAGGACAGGGGAGTCCCTGCAGTCCCTCCTGCAGGCCCCACTCACCTCCACAATGGCATCCACAGGACAGGCCTCCTGGCAGAAGCCGCAGTAGATGCACTTGGTCATGTCGATGTCGTAGCGCGTGGTGCGGCGGCTGCCGTCAGCGCGGGGCTCGGCCTCGATGGTGATGGCCTGGCACGGGGACACCGTCACAGCCAGAGCCCCGGGTGAGGAGGAGGAGGAGGAGGGGGAGGAAGTCTCACCTGTGCCGGGCACACGGCCTCGCAGAGCTTGCAGGCGATGCAGCGCTCCTCCCCGGACGGGTACCGGCGCAGCGCGTGCTCCCCGCGGAACCGCGGGCTCAGCGGGCCCTTCTCAAACGGGTAATTGATGGTGGCCGGCTCACGGAAAAGGTAGCTCAGGGTCATGGCCAGGCCTGCGGGGGAGAAAGAGGGGTTATGGCATATTTGGGAAGGGGAGAATCACCCCACAAATGAGGAGGGTGAGCGGGGTCTCACCTCGGACGAGCTCAGTCCAGAGCAGGGTCTGGGCGGCGCGGTCGGTGATGGATCGCATGTCCATGGCTGGCTCCCGGATGTTGACGTACTCTGCGGGAAGAGGGGAGCTGTGCCCACCCTGCAGAACCCCGGGGTGGGAGCTGGGCCCCCAGGGGGGTGGCATGGCTGTACTCACTGTAACAGTCCCTGGGGGTGCTCGTGCTGAGCGGGCGCAGGGAGCCCAGTGGGGCCAGGGGACCTGGGGAGGGACAGGAGGGTCAGCAGGGCCACGATGGGGTTTGGGGGTTCAGGAGGTTTGGGGATACCTGGGTGGCCTCACCTGCACGGGCAGCCTGGTACAGCAGTCGCAGCGCTGCCATGGCTGGTCCTGGGGGGCAGAAGAAACCTCAGCAAGTACAAGTAAGGGACTGGGGCAGCCAGCGTTCCCCCACTTCCCATGGGGGGCACTGGCACCCTGATTCCCACTCCTCCACCCAAAGAGACCCAGACCCCCAGGCACTCCTGTCCCAACGGTCCACAAGGAACCCCCAGTGCTTCCCCCCATGGATCTAAGCATCCCATTTCCTCTGCCAACCCCTCTCAAGGCACCCAGGCACCCAAGTGCATCCCCCAAGTGTCCTGTCCACCCCCTATAAGGGACCCAGCTGTTCCCCCAAGGGACCCGAGCATCCACGCCGCACCCCTCAGGGACACCCAGGTGTCCCCTCCCCATCCCACCGCTGAGGATCCAGGGGCCCTGATGTCCTGCCCCCTCCAAGGGACCACGTGTCTCCCCATCCCCGTCCCCACGGTCCTCCCCCGCCGTCGCCCCGCACTCACCTGAGGCCCCCCGCGGGACCGATCCTTCCTGTCACCCCCCCAAGTCCCCGCTCCGCCCGTGCGTGTTCCTCGGAGAGGATGGCGGCGGAGGGCAGCGCAATGTCCGGGCCGCCCCCTCTGCCCCAGGCGGGATTTGGGCGGCCACTACACGCCACCGGGGGTGACCGTAGCCCCGAGCCGCCCCCGGTCCCCCCGGGCCGCCCCCCGGGCCCCCCTCGCACCTCACCTGCCCCAAGGGCCCTCCGCCGTCCTGACCCCTGCTCGCCCCCGCGGGCACTGCGCATGCGCGTACGGCGGCGCGTCGTGGGCGGAGCGAGCCACGGCGGACGGGCTTCTCATTGGTGGGAGTCCTGCAAAAGGCGAGGGGGCGGGAAGAAAGAGAGAGAAGCGTCGCTGATTGAGCGGAGCGCGGCCGTGCTGCGCGGTGATTGGTGGGGCGGGAAGGGGCGGAAGCGCGTGTTCATGGCGGAGGCGCGCGGCTGCGGTGCCGGCGCGGAGGCTCCCGCTCCTCCAGCGCTTCCCGAGCCTCCGGCGCTCTCCGTCCCGTTTCTGGAGCAGCTCGGGCCACGGCTGCCGAACGGTCTCGAAGCTGGAGCGGCCCAGACACTTGGATTCACTACAAAGCCCGGCTCTGCCTTTGACGGGCTCGGCGCTGGCCCCGACCCCTCAGGCCCGGCACAGTCCCTGGAGGCGGGCATTAGGGATGGTTCCCATTCCCTGTTGAACTGTCTTTATCTCAGCTGCCTCGTCCTGTTCTCTCCATCTGCCCACTCGGGGAAATCCCCGTGGAATTCAGCTAGGACAGCCTAGCAGGAATGGGTATCCCTTTACCGGCACAACCAGCCCCGCAGATGGCGCAGCATGGAGCGAAGGAAGCTGGGATCATGGGGCAAAGGAAACTTGGGATCATGGAGCAGGAGAAACTGGGAACACAGGGCAAAGGACACTGATATCGTGGGGCAAAGGAGACTGGGATCATAGAGCAGGAGAAACCAGGATCGTCCCAGCTCAAGGACTTAGGATTAGGGAGTTGTTGTGGACCTTCTCAAGGCAGAGTACACAATGAGGGGCACAGGAGACCCCTCTGCTCTGGTGGTACCAGTGGAAATAAAGCCCCAAACAGCCAGAAAAGAGGGATATGGGACTGGAATGGAGGGAGATGTGGGGACAAGGGATTCTTGGGGTGAGCAGGGGTGCAGGGAAGTGAAAGGGAAGCACACAGGATGTTGAGAAACACCTTTCATTGCACCTGAGCACCAAGACCAGCAACAAGAGATGTCCTGAGTGGGATGTGGAGACCCTCAGAGCAGGGTGCAGTCACTCACACGTGCCATCTTTAAAGCGGCCTGGATGATCCCGAATTTCCTCTGGCTGTAGGGGGGGTAGCGCGGGGCGTTGAGGGGCTCCTGGCCCATCCCGCGCTTCAGGCACCCACGGGGGTGGGAGAAGGTGTCAAAGCTGAACTTGCCGTGGTGCGTTCCCAGGCCACTGTTCCCTGCAATACACAGCAAAGCACCCCAGTGGGCAGCTGGATCTGGCTATCCTTTGGGTCAAAGAACCCAAAATTAAGCTCCCAGCTCTGTGAAAGCAGCACCAAGACTTCGTCCAGCTGCTTTCCAAGCCATGGATGAGCTTCCCAGGAATGTGACCCAAAGAGGATCACGAGGTGACCTAGTGCTCACCCAAGTGCATGTTTGGAGTGGGAAGATTAGGCTGGAAGGTGGAGAAATTCCCCAAAACTCTCTCATCAGTGGTTTTTACCATTTCAATTAACATGTTTAGCAACTGGATGGGTGTCACTGATGAGGTGATGGCAGCAGCAAGATGCTCCCACCAGATGAGCTTCCCTACCACAGAAATACCCTCCAAAAGTCATCCCATCCATGCTGGATCCAGCCGTGCTGCAAGGGGGCAAGACTGCAGGGGTGAAAGGCACAATGACCAAGGTGCCTTTGGCAAGGTGGGACTCAGCACCAGGGATGAATGTCAGGAGGTGGAAGCAGGCTGGCCAGGAACAAGCACAGGAAAGCCAGGCAGGCTGGCAAAAAATAACAAAATCCACACATGATTTAGTAACAGATGAGATAAAATGCCATGAGTCAGCCTGAGCCAGTCAGTCTTCCTGATAAAATGCTAATCATGGTTGGGGTGATGCCTTGGGTGCAGTTCCTCACACAGCAGCAGCCCCAGGATAAAGGGAAGTCACTGGCCAGCTGAGTGGGAAGAGAGGAAAAAAGGTGGAAAACAGGAGTGGAAAACAGGACCTGGTAGAGGAGATCATCCCATAAAAAGCAGGTGTCTCCATCATGGAATCCCAGGATAGTTTGGGTTGGAAAGGGCCTTAAAGATTATTCAGTTCCACCCCCCTGCTATGGGCATGAACACCTCCCACTAGACCAGGTTGCTTCAAGCTCTGATTCCCTGTGTGGTAATCCACATTTCCATGGATCCAGGGAACACAGAGCTTGGGATGGGGAGTATGGAGAGAAAGAACTTCAGGGTGCTCCATGGGTGTCCAGCAAAGCCCAGGAGCCCAAGGTGAAGCAAAGGGCTTCTGGAGGAGAATTTTCCTATGGACTACTGAGCCCTCTAGAGCTGAGAGTTCCTCCTGAGACCCCTCCTGACCATGGGTGGGATCACACCTGGCTCCCAGCAGCCAGGGTTGGGGATTTTGGACCTACCAATGCCTCCAAAGGGCAGTGAGGGCAGTGTCACATGCATCATAGTGTCATTGCCACAGAAGCCACCACTGCTTGTCCGCTCCAGGACCCGGTTCACCACCTGGGAGTGACATGAAGAACATGAGACATGGGTCTCCCACCCCATTCCACTAATTCCAAACACAATCCATACCCCCTGACTAGGGCTGTGTGCTGTAAGGGAAACACTTGGAGCACAAACATGGCTGGATACAGCTGCCAAGGAGCACAGGGCAGGTGTAGTCCTGGCTTGGATTTACCTTGTCATCTGAGGAGAAGGCATAGACAGCCAAGGGCCGCTCCCGGCTGTTGATGAAGTCAATGGCTTCATCCACGCTGGTGATGATGATGATGGGCAGGATGGGCCCAAAGATCTCCTCCTGCATGGCAGGGTCTGAGGGCTGCACATCCACCAGCACAGTGGGAGCTGCGGAGAGGAAACCTGACAGCATCAGCCATGCCCAGAGGTCGGAGATGGCACCTTGGTGATCCCCCAGGACACATCTCCTGTACCAAAGGCCACCTGCCCAAGCACCCAGTTCCCCTCATACTCTTCTCCAAACCTGGAATGTGCTCCATGCAAGGATGCAGATGTGAGTGACCCCCAAGCCTCACCGATGTAGCGCTCGGCCTCGTCCGTCTGTCCCCCGATGGCCACGCGCCCGCTGCCCAGCAGCCTCTGCACCCGCTGGAACTGCTTGTCACTCACAATGCGGCCAAAATCCGGGGATTCCCGGGGGTTGGGGCCATAGAAATCATTGATGGCCTTTTGCAGGGCTGGGAGCAGCTTCTCCTGCATCTCCAAGGTGCAGAGCAGGTAGTCGGGTGCGATGCAGGTCTGCCCCGCATTGAAGAAGCGGCCCCAGGCCACACGCCGCGCCACGTTGGTCACATCACAGGTGTCAGACACGTAGCAGGGGTTCTTGCCCCCCAGCTCCAGTGTCACCGGTGTCAGGTGCTTGGCAGCGGCTGTCATCACGATCCGCCCCACCGGGGGGCTGCCTGCGGGCAGGGAAAACATGGATTGAGGTGGGAATCCCACCAGCCATCACACGGCTCTGGGATGTGGCACTGGGTCCCACCAGACCTCAGATACACATCCCAGATCCTCCACCCAGTCACTGCCTTCTCAGCAGGGATGTCTGGAGGGAACCCGTCTTTCTCCTCACAAAACATCCAGGAGGGCTCTGCTCTGTCCCATGGGACGTACCAGTGAAGAAGATGTAGTCAAACTTGTTCTCCAGCAGCCTGGTGGTCTCCTGCACACCACCAGTCACCACAGCAAAGCAGTCCTGCAAGGAAATGAGAAAGGCCCCCCCCTTGTCACCAACTGTCCCCACCAGTAGCACCCTGGGAGGCTGGGACACCGGCTGGGCATGGAGGAAGGAAGTTGGGCAGTACATGAAACCGGAGATGGTGTGTGAGGCCAGCTCAGAGCACAGCTCTGTGTGTGCAGGGGTGCCCCAGCCATGCCACAGGGATGGGGAGAGTGTCCCACCTTGTCCAGGTAGCTGGGCAGCGCTTCTGCCACGAGTCTTTCTGTCTTCTTGGACACCTCAGAGGGTTTGATGATGGCACAGTTCCCTGGGGAAGACAGACAGGATGTTGGAGCTGTGACATGGTGACAGCCAGCCCCTCTATGGATGAAGTGCCCTCACTAGTGCTTGGCACTGCTGGGATCCTCTAGGCCAGGGGACTGGAAGTTTGGGCTCACCAGCAGCGATGGCCCCGATGAGGGGCACCAGGAAGAGGTGGATGGGGTAGTTCCAGGGCGCTATGATGAGCACCACCCCGTAGGGGTCCTTGCGGATGAAGGCAGAGTCCAGCTGCACCGCCTGTGGGACACCCACCACATCAGGTCCCACCCTGCACCAGCACCCCACCCAGCTCTGCCTCCCATCCTCGCTCTCCTCTTCCATCTCACCAGAATCCTGTCCACCTTCTCGTCCTTCATCCAGCGGGACAGGTTACTCAGGGTCTCATGGAGCTCGTTCTTGCACATAAGGATCTCAGATAATTCTGTTTCAAAGGGTGCCTGCAGACTCCAAGGATGCAACATGTGACCTTGGCATATCCTGCAGCTCTTATCCCAATGCTCCATAGTGTTTTGCCCAGGACTTGGGGACTGGAGCCCTCTACATCCCATGCTGGATTCAAATCTTTAAGGGCATTGAGCACCCCCTGTGTCTGCAACATTATGCTTTTAAGCACTGATTGCTTAAAAATAGGAAAAACTATGCAGATCCCATTCATCCAGACAACAGGAAGAATAGGGAGGGTGTCCAAAGAGACCAGGTTGGGGAAGAGAAGACAATGAGCCCTGTGTGGTATTGAGGCTCTGGCTGCAGAGCAAGGGGATCCGGGCTCAGGGAGTCACAGCCTGAGTGAGCCCCGTGGGAGGAAAGGGGGGGTGAGATCAGGTGAGAAGTTCAGGGCAGGGAGCAGGGACAGAAATCTGGGATTAATTTGCCCGGGGAAGAGGGAAACTGAGGCTGGTGAGTGTGGGAATGGTTATCCATGTCAAGGGGCTCCCCACCACACCCTCTGTCTATGGCAGAGCAAGGATGGACTTTGGTGTATGGTGACAGTGACATGCTTCATCCCAGTCTCCCAAATCCAGAGGCTGCAAGCCCGAGGCAGAGCTGGAGAACCCAATGAGGCTGTGGGAGCCCCTCAGCTCCTCTGGCCACCAAGTCCTCCTGTTCCTGTCCCCTCTCACCTTGCCCAAGTCAGAGGCAGTGGCATCCATGATCTGCTGCTTCTTGTCATCCAGGAAGTGTCCCAGAGCCTCCAGCTGGGCCACACGGTATTCCATGGGCCGAGTCTTCCCAGAGAGCCAGGATGCCCGCAGGTGGCTCACCAGCCCTGCATAGGGGTTCCTGCTGTGGGGACAGGGGTGTTAGAGGGATGCCAGCCCCATTCCAGCTCCTCAGAGCATGCAGGTGCCACTCCAGGGAGAGGATGGAGCACCAGGACCCCTCCTGCCACCCGTCTGTCCCTCCACTCTCACCTCAGGGCGTCACCATCCACACTCCCGTTCCCACCATTGCCCTCGGGGGCTCTCTTGGCCTCGCTCTCAGGAAGCTGCGGGAAGACAGTTCCAGTCTCCATGCTCCCACAGGTGCAGCGTGGGATGGTTGCACTGGGGTTACCAACCACAACTTCCCTCTTCTCAGCTAACAGGGTGGCTGCCAGCTTCCTGTCCTGCCCTTTGGATGCCTGTCCCTCCCCTTGGCTGCCTGCCCTGCCACACCTCCCTTCCAGCTACGATTGCTTGGGGCAGGGAACGCCCCCCAACCCTCCCAGCATCCCCCAGACCAGAGGAGGGAGGCACAAAGAGAGGCTGGGAGAGAGTTTGATGCAAAGTCTTTACTACAGGCAGAGTTACACGGAGCAAAGAGCAACAGCGAGGAGGGACAGAGGTTCATTCCAAAGGAAAAGTCCGTGTGAGGGGAGATGGGACTGATGGGAGCACTTCTCCAGCAGAAAGAGAAGTTTGGACTAAGAAAAAGATTTTGGTAATTTCATCTGTGTCCTGGAAAATGGTTTGGAGCAGAGGCCACAAAGGGTGCAGGAGAGGATGTCCATCCTGGCTGTCTGACATGCTCCAGCGAGGCAAAGGACACAGTGAGGAAGTGGGGAGTGTGATGAAGAGGGAGAGTGGGACAGTTCCAGTTCTTCCCGCTGACTCCGTGGCATCTCCAGAGCAGGGCATGGAAGCCTCAGAGCAGGGTGCAGGTGCCCCTGCGCTTCACCTCGAAGGTGGTCGTGAGGAGCCCCAACTTCTGCTGGGTGTAGGGCGGGTAGCGCGGGGTGTTGAGCGTCTCCAGCCCCATGTTCCGGTGCAGGCAGCCACGGTGGAGGGAGAAGGTGTCAAAGGTGAACTTCCCATGGTATTTTCCCAGGCCACTGTTCCCTGGAACACACAGGACAGGTCCATGCTCAGGATGGGACTCTGCTCCTGATGATGCCTTCTCCAAGCATCAAAATGAGGGAAAAAGACACCTACAGGATTTTCTGAGCAGCACAGACATGGTGGAGGAATTTCATTTTTCCAGTGCCTCCTCCATGTATATGGATGCTCAGTGCAGCCAATCTTGCTGCAGCTCAGCAGTTTGGAGGCCCCAGCATCTCCTTTTTACCCACCTCCATTTATCTACACAAGCTTTGCTGGGTTCTGCAAGTCTTGGTTTCACTCCATGATGCTCCACCGTCTCCCCACGGCTGGAGCTGTTCGACCCTCTTCCCGGAACTCTAAAAGCCTGGAGCCACATTGGCAACACCAGTTCTCCGAGTTCCTGTGGCTAGTTTAACTGGAGGTTAAGTGACTTCTCATGGAAGCTTTGGTGCCATCTCATCCCAATGACTTCAGCCCCTTCACCTGCTCTAAAATGGCTTTACCTAATAATTGAAGGTGGTTGGTCTGAATCATTCCCAATTAAGATAAGTTACGGAATGGGAAGTACAAAAAATTGTTCCCTGAGCCACAGGCAGGTGAAGAATTAATTGTCTGGGTGTTTCATTATGTCTGACTCAGGTGCCAGCCCCGACAGAGATGCTGAGCAAGGGCAGCATCAAATGAAGGGACTTATCCCAGAAATATTTTGGCAAGAAATCAAGCCATACAGAAGTATTCTGGGAAACAACATTCCTGTATTCCTGTATCCCTGGACTGTGCTGCACCCACAGCCCAGGGCTAAGCAGCCTCACTTTTCACCTGACAAAGCAAAAATTGGTGCCTCTGGAGACCAAAAATTTCTTCTTCTCCAAGATCCTGTAAGAGGTTCTCCAGGTTTTCATAAGCACTTTGTTCCTACTATTTTGTCCTAAAAGTTGGAATGGAGGTACAACCTGGCTCTTGAGGGACATTAAGGGATCCAGCCCAGAACCACACTGGCTGCAGGAAGAAACTCCCATTCCTCACCGTGGCTAGGGCCACGGATCACACCTGGCTCCCAATGGCCAGGACTGGGGATTCTGGACCTACCAACGCCTCCGAAGGGCAGCGAGGTCAGTGTCACATGCATCAGGGTGTCGTTGCCACAGAAGCCTCCACTGCTCGTCCGCTCCAGGACCTGGTTCACGATCTGGGAGGCAGCAGAGAAGGTAGATGAGGGGCTTGCACTTGGCAAACATTACCCACTTTACCCAACAGATGTTCCCAGTGTATCGGGGCTCTAAAGACCCTTCAGAGCACGTCCTGGGGCTCGTGGAGGAGGTGCCTTACTTCCCTCCCCACTTTTTCTGCTCCACAGACACACCTTGCTGTCGCAGGAGAAGGCGTAGAGGGCCAATGGCCGTGGCCGTGCGTTGATGAAGTCAATGGCTTCATCCATGTTGGCGATGACAACGATGGGCAGGATGGGCCCAAAGACCTCCTCCTGCATGGCAGGGTCTGAGGGCAGCACATCTGCCAGCACCGTGGGAGCTGCAGAGAGGAAACCCAGACAGCATCAGCCAGGCACAGAGGTCGGAGATGAAACCTCCCCTCAGGACCCATTTTTAAGCACCCCTAAAACTCTTTTCCCTCTAGAGCCTCCCCTCTGTGTGCAGACCCCCTGAAAACCCCCAATGTGCTCACCAAGATGTGAGTGACCCCCAAGCCTCACCGATGTAGCGCTCGGCCTCGTCCGTCTGTCCCCCGATGGCCACGCGCCCACTGCCCAGCAGCACCCGCAGGCGCTGGAACTGCTTGTCACTCACAATGCGGCCAAAATCCGGGGATTCCCGGGGGTTGGGGCCGAAAAACTCGGTGATGGCCTCACGCAGGGCGGGCATGAGCTTCTCCTGCATCTCCAAGGTGCAGAGCAGGTAGTCAGGTGCGATGCAGGTCTGCCCCGCATTGAAGAAGCGGCCCCAGGCCACACGCCGCGCCACGTTGGTCACATCACAGGTGTCAGACACGTAGCAGGGGTTCTTGCCCCCCAGCTCCAGTGTCACCGGTGTCAGGTGCTTGGCAGCGGCTGTCATCACGATCCGCCCCACCGGGGGGCTGCCTGCGGGCAGGGAAAACATGGATTGAGGTGGGAATCCCACCAGCCATCACACGGCTCTGGGATGTGGCACTGGGTCCCACCAGACCTCGGATACACATCCCAGATCTTCCAACAGATCCTGGCACCACATCCAGGAGGGCTCTGCTCTGTCCCATGGGACGTACCAGTGAAGAAGATGTAGTCAAACTTGTTCTCCAGCAGCCTGGTGGTCTCTGGCACGCCACCAGTCACCACAGCAAAGCAGTCCTGCAGGGAAACAGAAAACATCCCCTTGTGTCACAATGTGTCCCCACCAATAGCATCCCAGGAAGCTGGGACATTGGCTGAGGACGGAGGAAGGAGGTTCTGCACATAGATGATGTGTGGGGATGGTATGTGTGAGGCAGGGTTGGGAACACCATGGTCGAGGAACAACAGACAAGGACAAGAAGGGCTTCTCACACTGTCCAGGTAACAGCTCAGCGTTTCAGCAACGAGTCTCTCTGTGTTCTTGGAGATCTCCGAGGGTTTGATGATGGCACAGTTCCCTGAAGGCAGATGAACAGGATGTCAACACAGTGACATGTTGACAGCCACCCCTTCTGGGCACGAGACCCCTGAGGAGACCCTGGCACTTCCAGGCCAGGGGACTGAAGTTTGGGCTCACCAGCAGCGATGGCCCCAATGAGGGGCACCAGGAAGAGGTGGATGGGGTAGTTCCAGGGCGCTATGATGAGCACCACCCCATAGGGGTCCTTGCGGATGAAGGCAGAGTCCAGCTGCATCACCTTCAAGGAAGAACATGGCCTCAGCACTGCCTTCCTCACCAGCAATCCTCTCCCCCACTTCCCTTTCCCCAGAGCTTCCTTCTTACCAGGTTCTTGTCCACGTGCTCATCCTTCATCCAGCTGCACAGGTTGTTGAGGGTGACATTGAGCTCATTCTTGCAGAGGAGGATCTCGCTGAAGAAAGCTTCAAAGGATGGCTGGGGACAGACATCATGGAAGTGCCACCACATCACTGACCCCATCATTGACCCTGTCACCCTAACACAGACCCCATTACCCCAACACCAACCCCATCACCCCAGGAGGCATCTCTCCCCTCTTCCAAACATGAACAGCAGGAGGATCTCTTCAGCAGAAGTTTCCATCACCTCCTGTAACTCGAAGGAAATATCAGTGACCCAGAAATTTTATTAAAATGGTTACTTGGCCAGAAGGAAAAAAAACCCCAAAATTTAAAATTTTCATGCTATTTGCTAAATTCCTGAGCTCAGCACTGTGAACTGGCAACAGAATCCTGAGCCAAAGCAATGTCACCAAAGCTCCTGAAGAGTTGGTCCTGGTGGAAGGCATCCTTCCCACTTGGATATTCAAGCAGGAAGCAAAGCCCTAACCTCCCTTCCACTGCCTGTGGACTAAAGCTGCACTTTTAGTCTTAAATTTAGTCAAAGTCTTAAGACCTTGACTAAAGGGAAGTAATAAAAACCACAGCTTAATTAAAGCCCTTGTGATGGAGAAGTGGGTCCTCTTGATAGTTGCGGAGCACAGATTGGGACCATATCATCCTTGCAGGAGAAGTGTAAAGACACCAGGGATAGCCCAGCAGGCTCAGAGGAGCCCCTTCATGACCTGGGGAGCAGGGGGAGCAAAGCTCCTGTGCTGTGACATCGTATTTTGGACTCCTCCAACCCAAAATCATCCCTGGATTGGAGTCTTCCTCCCATCTCCACACCACTTTGGGGTTGGGAAGGCTGATTGCTGATTCCCAGGATCTTCCACCACCAAGAGACCTTCAGGTCCCCAAAAGGCAGCTGCCAGGAGTTGCAAGAATCCTCTTGAAGGCAAGAGCTCAGGAGGCACGTGAGGTAATGGAGTGAAGCAACGGGGCCATTCTCAACCCATGATGATGATGGCATCACCAGGATAAGGAAGATGATGGTTCATTAGGAATTTTGATGGGATACAAAGGTTGTGAGATAGGACATTAAGTCTGAGGTCATCCCAGTGCCACCAATCATCAGTACCAGAGAGGAACTGGCACTGATGGAGGTGAGACACCACCTCAGCTACGTAAGAGCAGGTGAAGTGTCCATCTAGCTATGAGGGCCCGGCTGCATAACCAGCTCATTACTGGACAACCGGATCTAATTAGGAGTAATTAGGAAAGATGATGGACACACTCAGAGCACTGATGCCTATCAAGGCCTGGCTGAAGGAGAAGGCCTCGCCTCCAACAAACAAGGCAATTATGAGCCTTGGGAGATGGCAGGACAGGGAAAGACATTGCTGAGGGCATGGACACTTCACTGATGCCGAACAAAGAGGTGAGGATTATATAATGGAATCCTGGAATGGTTTGGGTTGGAAGGGACCTTGAAGCTCATCCAATTCTGCCCCATCATGGGCAGGGACACCTTCCACTAGCCCAGGTTGCTCCAAGCCCCATCCAACCCGGCCTTGAACACTTCCAGAGATGATGAGCTGCGACCACTAGAATTATCCATAGTGTGGATGCTCCCACTTCTCCAGCAGATCATCCAGAAGCTCCTGGCATGCCACAACACCCCGAGCCATATCCAGAGCCCTGCCCATGCCACCGTGCCAGTGAAACCAGTCCCTTGGAGGCCCTGGCAGGAATGTGCAGTGCCAGCACATTGCACAATGCCAGTAATCCTGGGCGTGCCGGGCTGGCCAGGAGCACCCCAGGATGTCACCCTTGTGGAGGTCACGTGGACCCCCAGGATGCAGACCAGAGTGTGAAACGCCTCCACCTCAGACAGTCACCGAGAGGCCAACAGAGCCTTTGCCTGGTTTCAGAGCACCAGGGATGGGATCAACAGCACAGTCCCTCCACTATCCCTGGATCTGCAGGGATCCAGCACTTAGAGATGCACCACCCTGGGAGGACATCAAGGGGGAATCAGGACCCCAAGAAAGCGACACCACCCCTCTGCTCAGACCCTCACAAGGATCCAACACCCAGACAAGGGAGTAATGAAGGACTTGAAAGATGTGATGCCAGTAGCCCCCAATTCCCAGCCCCTCTTACCTTGCCCATATCCAATTCAGTGGCTTCCAGAATCTCCTGCTTCTTGTCATCCAGGAAGCGTCCCAGAGCCTCCAGCTGTGCCACACGATATTCCATGGGCCGAGTCTTCCCTGAGAGCCAGGATGCCCGCAGGTGGCTCACCAGCCCTGCATAGGGGTTCCCACTGTAGGGACGAGGGTGTTAGAGGGGACCCAGCTCCACTCTACCTTCATGTCATCCCAGATCCATGTTATCCCATTCCAGCATCAAACGGGACCCCACATTCCCTGAGGACAGTGCAGGGAGTCTGCACACACCGATCTCCATTGCTGCTGGGAGCAGCCAACACAGCACCATTCCCTGCAGATCCTGTCTTCTCCCTTGGGCCATGCTGGGACATGGTGGCTCACAGACCTCAGACTTTTCCCCCAGCACTAACCCGGGGTCCCCTTTGCCCTGGCTTGCCCTGCCCACCTCCCTGTCTCCCTCCTGCCCCCAGCCCCTCGCTCTCACCACGGAGTGCTGCAGACCATTGGCACTGGCCCCTTCCCGATCCCGCTGCTTCCACTGCACCCAGCAGCTTTCCCAGGCTCTTTGCCAGGATCACTGCCCGTGGTGCTGCACTTGCCATAGCCCAGGAGCTGCTGCTTGGGGGGCTCAAGGGGCTGCTGCTTGCCAAGCTGTTGGAAAGAGCTGCCAGTCTCCATGGAGAGCGTGGTGGCCCTGGGGAGAGAGAGACACTGCGTGGGTTATGCCAGGATGGAAGTGCTGGAGATGCCGGCTCGATCCCAAGAGGAGTCACCCGCGGCACCTTTGAAGAGCAGCTTGGTGCTCGGGGCCGTCCTGGTTGTGGGGTGACTCAGCCCAGAGCAGCTGCCAGAGGCCCTGAGAGATGCCTGGGATTCCCGGGATAATCGCCATCCTCTGGACACTGACCTGCCCAGGTTGCCCTGCTGATTTAGGGTCACCTATGGGGACCTCAGGGACAAGACACCCCCAAACCTGGGGGGCAGAGCTGCAGCCCCCCATCTGTCACTCTCTCCCTCTCCATGCCCAGACACCCACCCTTCCTCGAGGAAACAACCCCTGTGCCCCACAGCCCCCACCAGCATGGGGGGTGTCACAGGGGTGCCATGCAGGGAGTGCCAGCTTTGGGGACCCCGCAGTGCTTACCTGGGAGCTCTTGTGGAACTTGGAGGAGCGCGAGGCCAGGCAGGCACTGCTGAGGCTCAGGGTGGGGGTCCCTAAATGCTGTGGGGCTGGGCCCCATGGCCAGGGGCGGGAAGGACTGGGCCCCGCCTCCGTGGGGCTGGCAGTGGGGACAAGCTCTGGGATGGGATAGAATGGAATGGGACCTCCCCCTTGGGATGGTGGAACTCGAATGGCCACCTCACCACCACCATGAACCTTGACCCATTTGGACCCCACAGAGACCCTTCATCCTGCTCCCATGACGACCCTGACCCATGGGGCTCCCACAGACACCCCTCATCCTGCTCCATGACGACCTTGATCCATGGGGTTCCCACAGACACCCCTCATCCTGGTCCCACGACCACCCTGACCCATGGGGGTCCCACAGACACGCCTCATCCCGTTTCCCAAGGGTTTCATGACCAATAGACTCCACTCATCCTGCTCCCAGGAAGGGCCCTTTGCCCCAGCACCCCAGGGTGGCTCCCATTGCCTGGGGTGTGGGGGTCCCTCAGGATGGGTGTTGCCCCTGCCCCACTGCCATGACCCTTCTGGGGCTGTTCCGTGTGTATCCCCCCGATCCTGCAGAAACCAGCACCCTCCCAAGAGTCCCATCCCAAGAATCCCCCGCTACCGGCTGGGCCAGATCCTGCCCCGGAGATGTCAGTCACCCCGTCCGCCCTGCCCAGCAGTGCCCTCGCCCTGCCCCGGGGCACCCCGCCGTGCCACGCACCCGGGCACCCTCTCAGCCCAGCTCTGGGGTGACACCAGGACAGACACGTGCCCTACACCCCCCGACTGGGGTGTCCCCCCGCCCAGGCACTCTGGCACACCCCCAGGACCGGGAAGGGGAAGCGAAAGCAGCAGGGCACAGCACCCAGTGCCACGGGCACCCCGAGGAGGCAGCACCCACCCCGAGGCCTGGTGGGAGCGCTGGGGAGGCGGGGGGGTCACAGGGAAGCGGAAGGGGGTAGGGCTGGGGGGCTGCGCGATGGGGGAGCAGTGGGGGCTGCGCGGGGGTCAGGGTGCTGTGCGGGTTGGGCGTCAGGAGCGCTGCAGAGGCCGGGGTGCTGAGAAAAGCCGCGGGTGGGGGGCACTGAGGAGGGCGGGCAGGGACCGGAGGGGGTCCGGGAGCGGAGGGGAGGGTCCGGGAACGGCCCCTTTAACCACCTCCGTCCCGCCCGTGCGAATCGAAAGAGGAAGAAGCTCCCGCCCCGCCCCGAGAAGCTCCGGCACGGGCAAGCAGGGCTGGGGTCGGTGTGACGGGGCCGGGGGGCTGTGAGGAGGCTGGGGGTGCTGAGCCCAGAGGTGCAGTTCTGGGCAGTGCAAAGCTGGGTAGGGGGCACGGGATTCAGGGGTGCAGGATCTGAAGGTGTAGGGGTGCAGAACACAGGGGTGCAACCATGAGTGCATGTTCGGGGGGTACAGAGCACAGAGGTTCAGGGCTTGGGGATGCCATGTACATGGGTACACGGTGCTGGATGTAGGGGTACAAGGGCTGGGGCTGCTGGACATGAGGGTGCAGGGTCTGTGTGTGCAGGTCACAGAGATGCAAAACATATGGGTGCAAGACTTGGGGTACCAACAGGGTCCCTTCCACCCTGACACCATCCAGGGCTCTCCAGAAGCACTAATGGAGAAGGACATCAACGGCTGCCAGGATGGGGCCAAGACAGAGCCAAGCACCAGGCTGGGCACCGAGGGGACAGAGACACAGGTGAGACCAGGGGAACACCCGTGGTGAGGAAGCAGGTGTGTGGTGGCCATCCCCGAGTGGTGACAGCTGCAATCACCCACAGCTGGACGATTTTGTGGGTCCTCACCCTGACTACAATGAGGAGGAAGAAGAGCAGAAGTACTTTCGCCGCAAACGCCTCGGTGTCATCAAGAATGTGGTGGCTGCCAGCCTGGCTGGCACCCTCACTTACAGCGTCTACCTGGGTATGGGACCTCCCAGGGACCCCCAGAACAACTCGGGGTGTTCAGGGCATGGGGTGACCCCCCCTGGACCCCCCCAGGTCTGCTGCAGATGCAGCTGATCCTTCACTATGACGAGACCTACCGGGAGGTGAAGTACAGCAATATCCGGTTGGAGGACATCGACCGCAAGGTGCTGATGGGCATCAACGTCACACCCGTGGCAGCGCTGCTCTACACACCCATCCTCATCAGGTACGGCCCCGCCACGCTCCCGGCCAGCATGGATCACTGGCATGGCACCCACACTTCCTCTCCTTGCCCTGGCAGGTTTTTTGGCACCAAGTGGGCCATGTTCCTGGCAATTGGCATCTACGCTCTCTTCGTCTCCAGCAACTACTGGGAGCGCTACTACACGCTGGTGCCCTCTGCAGTGGCCATTGGCATGGTGATCGTGCCCCTCTGGGCCTCCATGGGCACCTACATCATGCGGTAGTACTGGGGGGCAGGGTGGGTGGGGCATGCATGGGGTGCCAGCTGACCCAATGCCCCACGCAGGATGGCCCAGAAGTACTATGAGTACATTAACTACAAGGAGGAGCAGGAGAAGGAGAAGCAGCGGGCACCACGGGACGCCTGCAATGCCTACATCATCGTCTTCCAGACCATCTTCTACTCCTGCTTCCACGTGAGCCCCGGCGGGGTGGCTGGGATGGGCAGGGAACCACACCAGCAGCACTGAGCATGCAACCCTCTACATCCTGTAGTTGAGCTTCGTCTGCGCTCAGATGCCCATGGTCTTCTTCCTCAACAACTACCTCTACCAACTCAACCACACGCTCTTTGCAGTGAGGCACTGCGGTGAGGCTGCGGGTGGGGCGCGGGGCGGCACCGGGAGCCCCCCGGTTGGGATTAACCACGGCCTGTGCCCCACTGGCAGGGACCCTGAGCCACGGCACGCTGCCTGGTTTCAACAAGACGGTGCTGCAGAGCCTTCCCCGCAGCGTCAACCTCATCATCGTGGAGAGCGCCTTGATGGCCGCCGCCTTCCTCGCCATGCTGGTGGTGAGTGCCGGGGCGGGAGGGGACAGGGATGGGCTGGATGATGGCAGGACCTCACCTGCTGGCACTCTGCAGGTGCTGGTGCTGTGTGGCGCGGCGTACCGGCCCATGGAGGAGATCGACATGCGCAGCATCGGCTGGGGCAACATCTTCCAGCTGCCCTTCAAGCACATGCGGGACTATCGCCTGCGGCACCTCTTCCCACTGTTCATCTACAGCGGCTTCGAGGTGCTCTTTGTCTGCACGGGATTTTCCCTGGTAGGATCTGTGACGGGGTGGGAGGTGATGGAGCGGGGACAGGTGACGCTGAGCCCGTGCTCGCTGCAGAACTACGGCGTGTGCGCCCTCGGGCTGGAGAGGCTGGCGTATCTGCTCATGGCCTACGGCTTCTCCGCCTCGGTGTGCTCCAGCCTGGCCCTGTGCATGCTGCGCCTGCGCCGGCACATCCCACTGCTGGCTGGAGCCCTGATCCACACTGTGCTCCTGGTGACGCTCTTCTGCTGGGCGCCGGAGCCCCGGTACCTGGCGCAGGCACCGCTGCTCTACAGCATTGCCGCGCTCTGGGGCACCGGCAGCGCCCTCAACAAGACCGGAATCAGCAGTGAGTAGTGGGAAGGTCCTCAAACAGCCTCTGTTGTCCCCAAAACGCCTTGGTGGTCCCCAAAACAGCCTGGGTTGTCCCAGGTTCTTCCACACATTCTCTCCTCATGTCCCCTGGCACCACGAGTTTGTGGCCTCAGTCCTTGGATCCGCAGGACAGACTCACTGTGATCGTCCCCCATGCCAAGGGGACATGGCACAGGAAGGGGACACTGATTCCAGTCTCTGCCACAGTCCTCCTAGGGATGTTGTACAAGAAAAAGGAGCGCCAAGACTTCATCTTCACCATCTACCACTGGTGGCAGGCCCTGGCTATCTTCGCCGTCTACCTGTGGTCGGGGCTGCCCATGAAGGTAAGTCCCAGATATGCCCCAGCCCACTCTGAGAGATTCCAGGCTTTTTGGGGACACACCCCCACGACAATCCCAAAACTCCATGTGCCTCAGGCCAAGCTGTCCATCATGCTGCTGACGCTGGTGGTGGCGGTGGGGACATACCTGTGGATGGAGCGGAAGGTGGCGTGGAACATGGAAGTGCGGCTGCCCCGCATCCCACGCCCACGCCACAAAACACGTGGATACCGCTACCTGGAGGACAACTCAGATGAGACTGGCTCTGACGGTGACGGGGACAAGGAGGATGATGACAGGCACCCAACTGAGGCCACCAGGGAGGACGAGCTGCCAAAAGAGGACGGGGAGCTGCTGGGATAGGGAGAGCCTGTCCTGGGCCTGCTCTTGGTACCTGAGGGGGTTCCACAGCTCCCCCCAGGTGGGCCCAAAATTCTGCAAACCCCCTCAGGTCAGGCTTGCAGCCCCCCAAGCTAAGCCTAAAGCCCCCAAGCAGCCCAGATCCCCCCACATTGGCTGAAGGACCCCCACTGGCCCACGGATCCCCTAGGTCAGGTCCGGAGCCTCCAGGTTGATCTACAGCCCCCAGATTATGGTACAGCCCCCAGGCAGGCCCATAGCCCCCCAAATTATGGTGTAATTGCTCAGGTCAGACCTGCAGGCCCCCATGCCAGCCCCAGAACTCCCACACACAAATCGACAGCCCCTCATACAAGGCTCACGCCCCCCAGGCAGATCCACAGCTCCCCAAATTTGGCCAAAGCCCTCCCCAGGTGAGGCCCACAGACCCCTGAGCAGATGCACATTCCCTCTAGCAAGGCTTGCAGCCCCCCACAATGTCCTGCAGACCCCAGGCAGACCCCCAGCCCTCCCGTATTAGCCCATTAGCTTCCAGACCCCGCAGGGCTACCCTGGAGCCCCCAGGCAGATCGACCCCCTCCCAAACTGGCCCACAGCCCTTCAGACCAAACCCACACACGCCCCAGGCAGACCCTGCAGCCCCCCTAGGTTGTTCCGGAGCCCTTCTAGCTCAGTCTGCAGCCCCCCAGGCCTTCCCAACCTATCCCATCCCCATTTTCCTTCAATAAACCCCCTCCCTCCGTGCCCTTAGCCCTCACCGCCTCCATCCTCCGGCCGCGCACCCTTAGCGTCCCCTACCCGAAGCGGAGACTACAGCTCCCGGTGTGCCCCGCGCTGCCCCGCGCGATGCACGCCGGGAGTTGTAGTCCCCGCCACGTGGAAGACGCCTCCATCTCCCCACTCAAACCACAACTCCCGCAACCGTTCGCGTCGCCCGGCGCCATCATTGCCCCCCCGACTTCCGCGCATGCGCGGTGCGGGCTGTTGTTGTGGCGGCGCGGCCCGGCCCGCGGCTTCACCCGGGCGGGAGCGATGAGCGACAACGATGACATCGAGGTGGAGAGCGACGTGAGTTGGGCCCCCAACCCCGAGACAATCCCTGGGATAACCACCCGTGGCTCTTCCCTACCTCAGGAGCTCTGAGAATGTGGTAATGTTTGGTTTGTGTGTGTTCTTCCTTCATATGGCGGCGCCCCCCCCCCCACCATCTTCTTCCTCTTCCTCCTCGCCCGGGTCGGGGCTCCTCAGGAGGAGCAGCCGAGGTTTCAGTCCGCGGTAGGTCGCTGGGGGCCGCCCCGCGGCGCCCCCGGGATCGGGAGCACGTGGGCGGGGGTGTGAGGGGGGCGGGATTTGGGGAGGGGGTGACATGGAAGGGGACGGGGGGAACGGGGATCCTGCGGGAGATGGGGGTGTTGGGCGTGTCCTGTGGGGATCGGGGTGTTGGGGGGACATCAGTGGGATTGGGGCTGCTGACGGGGACACCAGTGGGGTTGGGGAACACACCTTTGGGGCTGGGGTCTTCTGGGGGGGGGGCTGTGACATGGAGAGGGATCTGTGGGGATGGGGGCCTTGAGGGAGAAACCTGGGCTTGGGGGGGTGTCCTGTGGCGATGGGATTCTTGGAATGGGGGGACACCAGTAGGGCTGGGGGGCTTTTGGGGAGGAGGGTTGGGCTTGGGGAGGTGACACCTCTGGGCTGGGTGGTCTTATTTGGCTTGGGGGCTGTGACACAGAAGGGGATCTACGGAGTCATGTCTTTTGGGGGGGCAGCTGGGTTTGGGGGTGTCCTGGGGGGCTGGGGGTCCTATGGGGGGGGGGACACCAGTGAGGCTTGAGGTTATGTGGAAGAGGATCCGGGGCTCTTTAGGGGAGGGGGAGTGGGAGGTTTCTGGGGGAAGGGGGGTGTTCGGGGGGCGTTACGTGTGGGCCCGAGTCATTTGGGGGGTGGGGCTACGTTTGGGGGGCACAGGGGGAACAACACCAGGGGTGGACAGAGGGCATGGGGGAGTTGTGCCTGGTTGGTTGGGGGGCAGGGGAGGAGGTGACCTGGGGAGGAGGTGACGGTGTTCCAGGGGGAAAGTGCTGTACCCCCCGCCCCGGGGCCGGAGCTGCCCCGGCAGCAGGAAGCTGGGGAAACCGAAAGCACCGGGAGCCGCCTCCTTCCCACGCCCTCGCGGCCCAGCCGGAGGCGTCACAGCCACGGAGCCGCCCTGGAGGCTCAGCTGAGCTCCCACAGCGATTCCCAGAGGGAATTTTGGGGGTGCACGTGGTGGCCTCCTCCCGGTGCCACCCCTGTGCCCCCCATCCCAGGCCGACAAACGGGCTCATCACAATGCGCTGGAGCGCAAGCGCAGGGACCACATCAAGGACAGCTTCCACAGCCTGCGGGACTCCGTGCCCTCGCTCCAAGGAGAGAAGGTGAGTTTATGGAGCGTGCTGGGGGCAGGGACAGCACCCACCTGTGGTCTAGGCTCCTCGATTTGGGACAATCCCTAGGCTCTCTTGTGCCATAGGAGTCCCCAGTGAGGACCAGAGCCAGGGTGGGATGAGGCAGGTAAAATTCCAGTTTTCCCCCCTGGACTAGGTCTTTATCTTGCCTCTGGCTTTTCCCACTATTGCAACAGGCATCCCGGGCCCAAATCCTGGACAAAGCCACAGAGTACATCCAGTACATGCGCCGGAAAAACCACACACACCAGCAGGACATCGACGACCTCAAGCGGCAGAATGCGCTGCTGGAGCAGCAAGGTGGTAGCTGAGATCTGGCTGGAGATGGGGGCTGGCAGGGTCTGAGATCCAGGAGCTGGGGCCTGGCAGGCCTTGGGAGCCAGGAGAATTTGGGATCTAAGATCCAGTGGGAGCTGGGGTCTGGTAAGAGATATGATCCATCAGAATTCAAGATCTGGTGGAAGCTGAGATCCACTGGGAGTTGGGATCTGGTGGGAGCTGAGGTCTGGCAGGACCAGAGTTTGGTAGGGTGCAGAATTCAGTGGGAGCTGGGGTCTGGCAGGATCTGGGGTCCAGAAGAGTTTGGGATCCGGTGGGAGCTGGGGCATGTCGGGAGCTGGGCTGCAGGCAGGGCCAGGCCCGGGGTGACACAGTGCTGTCCCTCACAGTGCGTGCGCTGGAGAAGGCCCGAGCCAGCGCCCAGCTCCAGGCCAGCTATCCCGCAGACAACAGCCTCTACACCAACCCCAAGGGCAGTGCCATCTCCGCCTTCGACGGTGGCTCCGACTCCAGCTCCGACTCGGAGCCCGAGGAGCCGCAGAACAGGAAGAAGCTGCGCATGGAGGCCAGTTAGGCCCCTCCGCCGCCCTCCGGCCCGCGGCAGGACTCGCTCCCTCCGCTCCTAGAAGCTCTTGGACTGCAGCTTCCCAGCCCTCCCCGGCCCCTTCCCTGCTCCCACCGCGCCGGCCCCGGGGGGAGCCGGCCAGGCCGAGCAGAAAGACTTGGGGGGGTCAGGGAGACTCCCCCGCCAACTCCCCTCCGCTAGCGACCCCCCTCCCCTTCCCTCCTGGTTTTATAGGAGCATTTCTATTTATACCCGGGGACCAGTGCAGTCCAGAATGGGGAGGAGCCAGGCAGCCCCCCCCAAAAAGGAGCAAGCACTGGGGGGGGGATCTCCCTATTTATTTTCTCCGTGTGCTACTCCACCTGCCCGAGTCGGCGGAGCACAGAGCCAGGCTTGGGGGCTCCTTCCCCCCCTCCTCCTCCTCCTTCCCTCCCTTGACCCTTCCCAACCTCCGTGGCATTTTCCAAACTCCAGTGGCCCGTCCCCGCCCCGTAGGTGCCCCTTTTCCCCCCATTTTGATGCCATTCCATGGATCTAAGGTATGTTGTACATACTGCCCAGAGTTGTCTTGCAAGTTAAGGCTTCCCTTTACTATAAGACTATAAATAATAAACAAAAAAAGGCAAAATTCCACTTATTTTATCCTCCCCCGTGGTTACCGTGTGTTCTTGGAATGGGGGAAGTTGGTGCCACCAGATCCAGACGTGGCATCACCTCCTGCCCCGCATCCCCGGGGCCACCAGCACACGGCGGGTGTGACTTCTGGTTTATTGATGCCAAAAAGCTCTACCAGAGCCCGTGTCCCACCTGGGCTCTGGCCAGGATGGCAGCAGGACACCCGGCCTGGAGCAGGCTGGATTTTGGTATTGCTAGCACCCTGAGCACCGTGCTCTGCCTGGCCAGGCTGCCGTGGGGATGGGATGGGATGGGATGGGCTGGGCTGTGCCGCTCGCTCCCGGGCTCCGCACCCCGAGCCAGCAGCAGGACCCCCCTACTGGGCAGCGGGTGCCGGATCCAGGCTGGGCACGGGATACTGCAGGAAGTGCATCACCGCCCTCGCCACCTTCTCCGGGGCAATGTTGTAGACAGGGTGCGTGGCCTGCTGTGGGAGAGAGAGGGATGGAGGATGTTAATCACGGAGTCCTGGAATGATTTGGGTGGGAAGGCACCTTAAGGATCACCTAGTCCAGCCCACTGTGCACGGGGAATCTCTACCATCCCAGGTTGTTCCAAGCCTGGTTCAACCTGGCCTTGGACACTTAGAGAAATGGGGCAGCCACAGCTTCTCTGGGCAGCCTGTGCCAAGGCCTCAGCACCCTCACAGGGAAGCATTTCCCATCTAAAATTCCCCTTTTCCAGTTTGGAGCCATTCCCCCTTGTCCTATCACTCCAAGCCCTTGTCCAAAGCCTGACTCCAGCTCCCTTGCTCCTTAGCCCTTCAAGCATCTCTAAGCTCTCCCTGAAGCCTCCTCTTCTCTAGGCTGAAGCCCAACTCTTCACTGCCATTGGATCTGCCTTTCTCAGTGCTGTGGCGCGCTGGAAGCTCTTCCCTGCCCTCCCCAGCAATACCCAGCACTTACCAGGCAATTCTCAGGGATACCCAGGACCACCTCATTGTGGAGATCTCCACTTCCAAAGTGCTGTGCAATGGCCAACCCACTCAGGCAGTAGCAGGTGTGGTAGAAATCCCGGGATCTGCATGCAAAGAGATGCTGGAATGCTGAGGGGGCATCTGGGCATCCCTGGTGCCAGGCAGCCCTGTGTTTCCCCCGACACTCACTTTCCTGGCTTATCCAGCAGCCCACCAGCTGGGCACTGGCAGCACAGGAGAATGTATTCCTGCAGTGCCAGCTGGTCGAACATCCAGTGTGCCATGCTCAGCGCTGGATCGCCTGGAAGAGAAACCCAGAGGAGGAACACCACAGAAGGTGTCAAATCCCTCCAGATGCCATTCTGGGGACAGAGGAAGCCTGTGGCAACTCACCCCTGGCATGGAGTGCCCGATGGAGCAGGGGCAGGAGCCCGGCTTGCCAAAAGGAGTAGCACCCATCCACCAGCTTGTTGCAGCGGCCCTGGAATCCGCCCTCGAAGCGCATCTGCCGCCCGGTCACCCAGCGCTGCAGGCCGATGGGAACCAGTGTGGGACCAAAGCTCCCCAGCAGGATGAGAGCCCCAGCATCCCAAGAGGGGTCACTCACCAGCAGGCTCCGGAGGTTCAGCAGATGTTCCTGCTTGAGGATGACCAGCGCGGCCACACCGCAGAAAGTGTAGCCGCCGTGCGCCTCCATGCCCGGCACGCCGCCGATCCCACCCTCCCAGTTCTGGCACCTGTGGGAGCAGGGTCAGGGCGGCAGGGACACCAGGAATGTCATCTCCTGTCCCCCACCTGTCCCCAGATCTCACCTGGCAATCCACTCGGCCGTCCCAGCGAAGAGTGCAGGTGTCAGGATGTTGGTCAGCGAGGCCACTGAGGCGGCGCAGTAGGCACTCCTGTGGGAAAAGGGTGCCCAGAGATTCAGGAGATGGGTGCTCAGGGATGTAGCACTGGAACACCAAAGTGGCAACAGCTCCCTAAAGTTGCACTGGCTCCCCAAAACGGCACAAAGTCCCTGATCCAGCACTGGCTCCCTGTGATGGCGCCCTGCAGTAGTTTGTGTCACTGGTCCCCTGCCATGGCACCAACACTCCAAAACAGCATTGGCTCCCCAAAACTACACCTCCCCATGGCACTGGCTCTCCACCACGGTACCAGGTCCCCCAAACAGAACTGGTTCTCCAGTGTGACAACAGCCGCACCCCAAAACACCACCAGCTCCACAAAACTCAACTAGGTCCACAAAACTGCACCCTGCCATGGCACTGACTCCTCAGAATGGCATTAGCTCCAAGCATTTGCTCCCCAAAAGTAGCACTGACTGCCCAGAACTGTACCCCAAATAAGCAGTGGCTCCCCACCATAGCACCAGCTCCCCAAAATCATACTGACTCCCAAACATCACCAGCTCCCAGCACTGAATCCCCAGAATGGCACCAGCTCCCCACCACAGCACCTGCTTCCAGCACTGGCTTCCCAAATTGCCCAGCTCTCCCTCCAAACCAGCTTCCCCATGCAGCCCTCACCCACCTGACATCCACCTCTCCACCCACGTGCATGAGGAAGGAGCCATCCGGCTGCTTCAGCGAGTACAGGTATTCCAAGAGCTTCTTCCTGCAGGAGCCAGCGGCTGTGAGAGGGGGGACACACAGCCCAGCTCCCACCCAGCTCCTCCCGGCCCCGGACCTGTCGATGACGCCGAAGGCCTCCTCGGTGCCGATGATGCAGAGCGCGTTGACGGCGGCGTAGGTGGGGGCGAGGTGGGGGTGCTGGCCGGGACCCCCCCCAAATCCACCCTGGGGGCTCTGGCAGCGCCTCAGGAATTGGCAGACACTGCGGGAAGGTGGGGAAGGGGCTCAGCGCCACCTGTGCCACCCCGCTGGGGCAACACATCCCCTCCCGGCCTCGTGAATCCCCCCGAGGTCAAAGCCGGGGGTGTCCCCCTCCCGTCTCCATCGTCACGAGGAAGCCGCCGGAAGAATGGGCGGCATTGACGGTGGCAGGGAGACAAAGCACTCCTTTGCTCTGGGGACAGCGGGAGGTGGCACCTCCGGAGTCACGCGGGTGGCCAGCAGCGACAGCGGCCATGGTGGGGTCCCCCCAGCACTCCCCACTCACTCAGAGGCCACCGAATCGGGAATGGGCTCATCCAGCAGCTCCAGGCTGTGCAGGATCCAGTAGCAGAGCCAGGGGCGGCTGGCATCCAGACACTGCAGGGACAGAGGGGACAGTGAGGGAATAGCATCGGACATGGCAGGAGCAGGCAGGAGTGAGGAGACAGCCAGGAGAGCCCCCAGAGCATCGCTGGGATAAGTGTGGGCACACAGGGAATGCTGTGTCCACCCTGGGGCTGGCAAACCCCCGGCAACAAACAGCCCTGGTGACAGCCCCAGGGCGAGGGGAGCACCCCAGGCAGTGGCTCCAGGTGGCACAGCCGGCATTCCCGGTACCTCATAGGCTTCAGTGAGCTGCCGGAGACCTCTCTTCAGGTAATGGAAGTGCTTCTCCCGCTGCAGGACGTACCTGGAATACAGAGAGGAGAGGATGAGCAGGCAGGGTGGCCTGAAAAAGCAGGGGGACAGTGGCAGGAGGGGCAGAATCCTCCTGCAGCACCCACTGGGGTCAGTGGGTCTTTTGGGATGGGAGTTATTTATGGTTATTGGGAGTTTTGGTACTCACTGTGAGGAGTGATGGTTTGTCTTGTAGGCATCATAGACCTCCTGCACGATGTCCTCCACCTTGGACTTGTCAGGAAAAATGGGAATAAAGACTATAGTGAGCTCTGGGAAGAGGTTTTGCATGTCCCAAACATGATCCCCACTGAGCCCCACAACTCCTACCCCATCCCAGGGGTTTATCTGATTCACAGCCCCATCTCACCCAGTAAAACCAAAGTAGGAATTCCCAGGAGCTTTGTGCCCCAAGTTATGCCAGAATCCAGCACCATCCCATGCTGCTTTACAAATCCAGCTTGAGTTTAGCTCAGCACTGTCATAGAAAACACTCTCCTCCCGCGCACGCTGGGATAACTGGGGACTTGGACACTCTAAGCCACGGTAATCCTCAAGGAAATACCCCAGGATCAGCCGCAGGAGTGAGGAGGGGCCACACGGGGACCTGCATTCATGGCACTGCGTCCTGCCAGGGCACAATTGAGCAAGAAGAACCCCATGGATTGGGAAACCTTGAGTCACTTTTTACCCCGTCCCAGCACCCAGGGGAGCTGCCAGGGGCTGGGTCAGGATAGAGGGACAGAGGGGAGAGTCTGGCTGTCCCAGAACTCCTCATCCTCCCCCAGGTGGTTCTGGGGGACGTGTACTGTGGAAGCTGCTGTGGCTGGCGGGCGGCAGTACCGCCGGGCCCCCCAAAACACTGCTCACTGCTGGGTGACACAGGGGGAGTGGGAAAAATAGTTGCGTAGGGATACTGGGATCGGGATCATTCAATCCCATGGCACCCCTGAGTCCCGTCCCAGCCCAGCCCCAGCACAGCCCGGCACCCCAAACCCCATTCCATGGCACCCCAAAGCCTAGCCCCAGCACAGTCCGGCACCCTAAACCCGACCTCCACGGCACCCCAAAGCCCAGTCCCACGGCAGCCCGGCACCCTAAACCCGACCTCCACGGCACCCCAAAGCCCAGCCCCACGGCAGCCCGGCACTCCAAATCCCATTCCATGGCAGCCCAAAGCCCTGCCCCACCTGGCAGCCCACGGCCCCGGCACCCCATGCCCCACAGCGCAGCCCCCCGGCACCTGCTCGACGGAGGTGCAGGTCTGCAGCCCATCGTCCCGCAGCCGCCGCCGCCCGCCGATGCCGGGGGCCGCTCCCGCCATGCTGCGGCCGCGGGGGCAGCGGGCGACGGCGGCCGAGAGGGGACGTGCGGCCGCGCTTCTGGCCACGCCCACTACACACGGCCACGCCCTCTCCCCGCATGACCACGCCCCTTCTTTCTTGGGCACGCCCAGCCCCGGCGCGCGTGCGCAGAGGAGCCACTCCAGGGGCCGCTGCGTTATCGTGATGTGACGTCATTTATTGCATCATCATGGAACCCTCGGGTTGGGTTGATAACAACCTTAAAACCCATCCAGGTCCACCCTGTGCTGTGGACAGGGAGATCTTCCACTAGACCAGGTTGCTCCAAGCCTTGTCCAGCCTGGCCTTGGACGCTTCCAGAGACTGGGCAGCCACAGCTGCTCTGGGAAATCCACTCCAGTGCCTCAGCACCCTCACTGTAGAGAATTTCTTCCTAATATCCAATCTACACCTCCCATTTTCCACTCTGGAGACATTCCCCCTTGTCCTGTCACTGCATGGCCTCATCCCAAGTCCCTCTCCACCTCTCTTGGAGCCCCCAGAGGAACTGGCAAGGGCTCTAACTCTCGCTGGAGCCTTCTCTTTTCCATGCCAAGCAATCCCAGCTCTCTCACCCTACTTAGCCCTTGGAGGATTTCTGTGGCCTCCTCTGGACATGCTCCAGCACCTCCCTGTCCTTCCCGTGACAAGGACCCCAGGGCTGGACACTGTGCTCCATGTTGGTTTCACCTGAGTGGGACCGAGGAGGACAATGCCTCCTCACCTGTTGTCCATGCTGCCAGTGACACTGCCCAGGACATGGGTGGCTTTCCAGGGCTGCCAGCACACCTTGTCAGGTCGTATCCAGCCTCTCATCCCCCCAGATTCCTCTCATCTGGGCTGCTCTCCATCCCATCACCTGCATCCTGCACTTATCTCGGGAATTGTCCTGACCCATGTGCCAACCCTGTCCTTGGCCTTGTTTACCCTCACAAGTTCCCACAGGAACCTTGTCTCTGGACAGGACAACCTGGACAACCCACCCTTGTCCAGGTCCTGCTGGGTGCCATCCATCCTTCCTAAGTGTCAGCAGTCCCTCTGGTGCAGCTCTGTGTCACCGCAGTGTCCCCTGCTGCACCCCTTTGTCCCGTTCCCGATGCCCCCAGAGCAATCCTGGGTACATCCCTGGCGCTCCCAGATCCCCCAGAGTCCCCGCTGCTCCCCCTGGTACATCCCCTGTCCCCCACCTCCGGTTTTCCAGAGCATCCACAACAAATCCTACGGTGCATTCCTGGCTCCATCCCCCCGTTCTCCCCAGCTCTCCTCCCAGTCCATCCCCCGCGTCGCCGCCCAATTCCCCACAGCATCTCCCGGTGCATCCCCGGTGTTCCCTCCCCGCTCCCCGGTGCATCCTCCGGTCCATCCCCGGTGTCGCCCCCCTCGTTTCCCCTCCCGGTGCCCCCTCCCGCCGCCGCCGCCCCCGCCCCGCCCCGCCCCGGTGCATCCCCCGGTGCCAGCCCGGCCCGGCGCGGCGGCGGCGCAGCTCGCGGCCCCGGAGCGGCCCCGGTGCGGCGGCGGCGGCCCGGGCCCGCCATGGCCAAGCAGTACGACGTGCTGTTCCGGTTGCTGCTGCTCGGGGACTCGGGCGTGGGCAAAACCTGCCTGCTCTGCCGGTTCACCGACAACCAGTTCCACCCCGCCCACATCTCCACCATCGGTACCGGCACCGGCAGCGCACGGCGGCCGCGGCGGCGGGAGCGGGGAAACGGGGAACCGGGAGCATCGGGGAAGCGGGAGCAGTGGGGAGGCGCAGCACCGGGGAAACGGGAACATCGGGGAACCGGGCAACCGGGAAGACTGGGAGCCGCAGCACCGTGGAAACGGGAAGCCAGAGAACCGGGAGCACCGGGGAAACGGGGAGCCGCGGGACCGGGGAAACGTGAAACCGGGAGCATCAAGGAATCGGGAGCAATGGGGAGGCGCAGCACCGGGTAAACGGGAGCACTGGGAGCCGCATTACCGGGGAAAAGGGAAACCGGGGAACTGGGGAGCCGTGGGCACCAGGAAACCGTGAGTACTGGGGAGCTGCAGCACCGGGGAAACGGGAAAATGGGCAACCGGAGAGCGGGAAAACCGTGGAAACTGGAGAACCGGGAGGCGCAGCAACCGAGAAACGGGAACCCAGGGAACAGGAAAACCGTGGGCATCGGGGAACCGGGACTGCCGAGGAACTGCTGGGAAACCACAGGATCGGGGAAACGGGAAACCAGGGCACCAGGGAGTCTTGGGAACCGGGGCACCGGGGAGTGGTGGGCACGGAAAAAAACGGGGGCACGGGGAAAGGGTTAACCGTGGGCACTGGAGAGCTGCAACACTAGGAACATGGGGAAACAGGTAACCGGAGAGGGGGAAAACCGGGCACCGGGGAGAGGGAAAACTGTGGGCACCGGGGAACCGGGAGCATCGGGAGTCACCGCACCGGGGAACGGGAAGCAATGGGCATCGAGAAACAGTAAAACTGTGGGCATCCACAAGCCGGGACCACCGGGAAGCTGCAGCATAGGGAAACTGGGAAACCGGGGGCTCTGGAGTGCCGCGGCTCCAGGGAACCGGGAGCATCAGGGAGCCAGGAAATCCTGGATATGGGAGGACGGGGAGGACCAGGCGCCTCTGGCACAGGGGAACCGGGAGCAGCATGCAGCCGGGAACTGAGAGCATTGGGCAGCCACAGCACCGAGAAGCACTGGGGAACTGGGAGAACTGGACAGTCTCAGCACCAGGGAACTGGGAGCACTGGGATCAGCACCTGGCACCGGGGCCTCCTGCAAGGCCAGGCACTGGGTGGGGCGTGGGGTGGGTCAGGAGGGGTGAGGGAACCACAGGGCCCCCAGTGACAGCATCTCCTGGAAAGGGAAACACCAGGACACCACACCCCATTCCAATCCCAGGTGTCGACTTCAAGATGAAGACCATCGAGGTGGATGGGATCAAGGTGCGGATACAGATCTGGTGAGTGGCAGCACTGGATCCCGGGGGCAAGAGGGAAGACATTTTGGGGGGTCTGAGTCCTGCTCCCCCCACCCAAGGTAAGGGCTGAGCCCTGCCAAACTCATGCCATGATGGTGGCACTGACCCGCTGTCCCTGGGCAGGGACACAGCCGGCCAGGAGCGGTACCAGACCATCACCAAGCAGTACTACCGGCGGGCTCAGGTATGGGGGCTCCCCGTCCTGGTACACAGGAGAGGAGAAACTGAGGCACAGTTTTAGGGTGTCAACAGCCGCTCCCCACCCCCTGTAGGGCATTTTCCTGGTGTACGACATCAGCAGCGAGCGCTCCTACCAGCACATCGTGAAGTGGGCCAGCGACGTGGATGAGGTGGGGGTTCACGAGGGGAGGTCTGGGGGTTCCCCAGCCGTGTGTTGGGGGGTCCTTACACGGTTCCCCCGCCCAGTATGCACCCGAGGGCGTCCAGAAAATCCTTATCGGGAACAAGGCGGACGAGGAGCACAAGAGGCAAGTGCCCAAAGAGCAAGGGCTGCAGGTGAGCGGGGGCTGCTGTGTGCCCCCCCCCAGGGGGCAGGACCCCTCCTGCACCCCCAGCATGGCCAGCCTCTCCCTGAGCCCCCCCTGCACTCGGGACCCCAACAGCCCTCCTGCAGCCCTACCTCTATCTGGGACCCCCAAGCCTCCCCAGTCCCTCCCAGCATGACCAGGGACCCCCCATCCTCTTGCAGTCTGTACCCAGGCACCCCAAAACCAGCTCCCCCAGTGTCTGGGAACCCTCTTCCCCTCCATCTCTGCAGTGGTTGTGCACCCCCAAGGCTCCTTCTTCCCCACTTGCAAAATGTTGAGAGACCCCTAAGCTCTCCCTGCACCTCCAGCATGGTCTCCTGTACCCCTGAAGCACAAGTGACCTCCTTAGTGTCCCTCTTGGGACCCCCAAAGTATCCAGTGCACCTCCCTACAATCCCAGCATGGCCAGACCCTCCACAAGCCCCCCCTGCATTCCACATGGACCCCAACAGCCTTCCTGCAGCCCTACCCATACCCAGGGACCCCCGCCAAACATCCCTACCTGTGTGCAGTGACCCCTCATGCTCCTGCAGTTTGAACCCAGGGACCACTGACCTCCCCCTGCAGCTCCAGAGCATCCAGGAAACCCCCTTACTGCCCAGTGCTACCCCAGGGTGTCCAACAACCCCCAATTCCTCCCAGTATCCCTTCCAGTGACCTCTGAACCCCAAAGCATCCAGCACCCACCACCCAACCCAGGTGTGCCCCTATGCCAGCCCCCCCAGAGCTCTCCTGTCTGTCCGTGCCCGGCTGTTCACATTCCAGAGAGGAGGGGCAGGGGTATTGAATCCCCCCTCCCCCCAAATCATGCTACCCCCCTCCCTGCCAAACCCCTGGTGCTGCAGCTGGCCAGGGAATACGGGATGGATTTCTACGAGACCAGTGCCTGCAGCAACCTCAACATCAAGGAGGTATGAAGGGACTGGGGGGTTCTGAGGGGGCTGGGGCTGGTCTGGGAGCCTGGAGAGGTCAGGGGGTACTGGAGGGGTCCCCCAGGTTCACCCCACCCCTCTCCCACAGTCCTTCACACGGCTGACGGAGCTGGTGCTGCAGGCGCACCGCAAGGAGCTGGACGAGCTGCGGGGGCTGCCCCGCGCCCCCACCCTGGCCCGGCTGGAGGAGGACGAGCAGCAGCCCCTGGGGAGCGAGGACACCCCCAAAACCTGCTGGTGTTGAAGGCTGAGACCCCCCGACCCCTCCTCCCCAAGCTGTGTCAGGGGGCACGGTAGGGGCAGGATTGAGGCAGCCCCCACAGAGTGGGGAGCGACACGGGACACCCCCAGGAACAGGGAATGTGGCAAGGGGGCCCCCCATCCTGGCACCTGTGCCCTCCTCGGCTCGCGGGTAGGGTGGGGGCTGTCCAGGCACTGTGTGCCCACCCTGTGCCACCCTGTGCCCGTGGGACCCCCGGTTTTACATAGTGGTTTGCAGAATAAAGGTGATGCTGGAGGGGTTGGTGGTCTGTGTGCTCCAGGGGGGCTGTGGGCATGAAGCCATGGCAGCAGGCACAGCCTGGGCATGGACACTCGAGCGGTGATCAATAATTGAGGGTGATCTGGGGCTGCAAGCATGGTGTCCCCTTTCCAGGCTGGGCACAGGGACATGGGGCATGATGCCCATGGCCACCACCACGGCCTGCCAGGCTACCAGCTCAGCCCCACCTGAGGGAACAGGGTGGGAAAACTTGGTGGCGGCACTGGGATGAGCCAGCAGCGGGGATGGTGGTGGGCTGGGGTGGGTGTTTACTGGGATGATGGTGGGCACTAAGATAGTGGAACCTACTGGGATCTATGTGGACACCAGGATGCTGCCAGGCACTGGGATGGGCACCACAGGACAATGGTAGGCACCACAGCAGATAGCACCAAGGGTGGAGCTGGTACTGGGACCAGTGGGCCCTAGGACTGGTGGGCACTGGGATGGGCAGCACAGGAGGCCCCAAAGGTGATGCCATGGCAGCACGAGGCAAGGAGGAGTACTGGGACACTTGCCCCCTCCTCCTCTGCCCCACAGAGCCCCAGCTCCCAGATTCCTGTTATTCCCTGGCTCCCGTTATTCCCCAACTCTCACCGTCATTCCCAACCCTCGGGAACATGCCGTGCCAGGCTGGGAGCATCCCACATCCCACAGGCAGCAGGATGAGCAGCCGCAGCGCGCCGTGCCATGAATTATTGAGGCAGGTAGAGCATCGCCTTGGCCCCGTGCCACCTTCCTCCTTCCACGGGTGGGACGGGCGGCTCAGGTTTCTCCTGAGCCGTGGCGGGGCCTGGAGACCTTTGGACCATGACGTGAGCACCGGGAAGCCCTTAAGAGGCGGCGCAGGGCACGGGGCACAAGCAGCCGCACGCCTGCAGCCATGACCGTCCCCATCGCCAAGTCCTTCTATGACCTGAGCGCCACCTCCTTGCAGGGGGAAAAAGTGGATTTTGGCGTTTTCCGGGGCCGCGTGGTCCTGATCGAGAACGTGGCTTCGCTCTGAGGCACCACGGTGAGGGATTACACCCAGCTCAACCAGCTCCAAGCCCGCTACCCCCGGCGGCTGGTCGTGCTGGGCTTCCCCTGTAACCAGTTTGGATACCAGGTAAGTCCTATGGGCCACGAGGCAGGGGGTAAGAAGCTGGGAAACACAGGGCTCTGGATTTCTCCTTCCCCGCCACAGGAGAACGGCACCAACGAGGAGATCCTCAACACCCTGAAGCACGTGCGGCCGGGGGGCGGCTTCGAGCCCAACTTCACCCTGTTCCAGAAGTGCCAGGTGAACGGGAGAGACACCCATCCCGTGTTCGCCTACCTCAAGGCTCACCTGCCCGCACCGGTCGACGAGCCTGCACACCTGATGGCCGAGCCCCGCTTTGTCGTCTGGAGCCCTGTGCACCGCTCCGATATCTCCTGGAATTTTGAGAAGTTCCTGGTGGGGCCTGAGGGGGAACCGTTCCGGCGCTACAGCCCCCGTATGCCCACGGCCCAACTGGAGCCCGACATCCAGCGTCTCCTCAAGCTGGCCAAGTAATCCTAGCTCCAGTGTGATCCTGGCTCTGGTGTGATCCTGGCTCTGGTGTCACCTCGGGATGGCCCCAGCTCTCCGCAGAATGACAGCCCCCTCTGAAACCTCCACGGGGAGGGGGCTTGATGGGGGCAGAGGGTTGGAGCCGCCGGGGCGGCGTGGGCTGGTGGCAATAAACGAGCCGCAGGGAGCGTGCCTGGATCCACGTGGTTTTTGGGAGTGTAAATGGATCCGTGAGGTTTTTGGGAACATGTGGTTTTTAGGGGCTCTTGGCGGGAACACGAAGGAGGGCACAGCCCTGAAAGGCCAGTTCCAGGAAATGGAGGCTCAGGGATAGGTGGGTGCCAGGCAGGCTGCACCCAGTTCCCCATGGGTGTTGCTGGGGCTGCATGCCAAGAGGAACATTTCATCCACCCCAGGGCAGTGATTTCCCACACCCAGCTCCTTCCTGCCCGCAGGAATAGGGAATTCCCAGCAGGGCAGGGCCAGGTTCCAAACCCCAGGGCAGGGCGAAGTGACCCCACACCAACTCTGTGGGAAGGGAAAATTATCCAAGTCCTTTCTCTGCAGGGTTTAGGAGAGCACTGGAGAGTGCTGGGAAGGGCCAAGGAAGAATTCCACAGGCTCCTGGTATGGAAAAAGTCTCTTGCATCAGCCCCCAGCACCCTTCACCAACTACAGGGGGTGAAGCCCACTCCCAAAATACTCCTGCCTGTGCCACCAAGCTGTCACACATCACATTTATTACCCCACATACGAGGGCTCCTGAGGTGGGATGGGGTGGGAATCCCTTTGAATCCTGTTTTGGGGACCCTTTTATGTCTTCAGTCTACAGGAGCTTGGACTGTGGCACTGCATCCCATCCTTGCAGTCAGGGTCAGAGCCAAAAGGCTCCAGAAACATGGGAGCATCCGGTGTTGGGTGTTTGCTGCATCCAGGCTGGAAGTTTGGAAGGGCAAATCATGTCAGGGACTGTGTGGTCCCCAGAAATACAGTGCCAGGGATCCAGGGATCTCCCAAAGCTCCTGGAAGCTCATCCTGGGATACACATGGGGATCAGAACAGTGGGGTCATCTGGCGAGGGTCATCAGGCAGGACGCTGATGGAATCCTCAGCACGGCCACAGAGCAGGCACAGCATGGTGTATTCCTGGGGGAAGGAAAAGGAGGGGCTGGAAAAAGGGGGGCTGCCACAGCCCTGCTCCCCCACAGGGAAACTCGAGCCAGGTCTGGTACCCGATCCCCGATTGCAATCAGAGCCAGGGGATCTCGTTTCCAGCCCCACCGGCTCCCCTGAGCCCTTTTTCCAGCCCTTTGCTGCATAGGAGATGTGCCAGGAATGAGGAATGGGGGTCACAGCCCCCTCCCATCACCCACATTCCCATGCCAGGTGAGCTGGGCTTCCTCCACAAGGCACAGACTAGTGCTGGGGAGTCTCCAGGTAGCCCTGAACACAGGGATGGGGCTCTGAATCCTTCAAGGCTCTGTCCCAGGGAAGGTGGGAATCAGCCCGTGGAAGGGTGAGTCTGGAATTCCAGAGATAGAGTTGGGAAGGGCTTTTGGAGGACAAGAGACAAACCTGGTAGTCATCCACCACGCTGAAGGTGTACTCATGGCGTGCGATCAGGTGGTGGCAGTTCTTGCACAGGTCTGTGGGGCAGGGGACAGTGGGGTGAGAGGACATGGACACTGTCCCTGGGGTATCCCCCCCAGTCCCAATCTCTTGGGACAAGCCCCAATCCTCCATGCTTGTCCTCGTTCCCAGGGCATGGATGTCCCAGTCCTTACAGCATCAAGCCCCCAAAATTCCCCCCACAGCAACTCACCCCCCATTAATGCCCATAAGCAGCTCCCTGATACTCCCTCTAAGACCTGAGACCCCTTCCCCGGGCATCTGCCATTCCCACCCTCAGGGACCCCCCCTAAATATTGGGGCCCCAAATTTTCCCTACTCAAACTAATCCTCCCTTAGGCCTCTCCCTCCTTTGACCTCTGAGTCCCCCACCGCATCACGCCCCAGCCCTCAAGAGCCCCCACACCCCAGAAGTCCTTCCCAGCCCTCAAGACCCCCCAGAATCCAAATTCTGCCCCCAGGCCTCAACCTTCAAGGCCTCCACCTGTGCCCCCCATCCTTCAAGACCCCCAGATCCCAAGGGTCCCCTCCAGCCCTCTCTAACCCTCAAGATCGCCCAAGCTCCAGACTCCAAAGCTCCCCCAGAGCCTTCAGCATCCTTCAAGACCCACGCTCTCCCCCAATACTCAACACCCCCAGACCCCCGACCTCTCACAGCCCTCAAGACCCCCAACCTTCAGCGAACCCTAAGCCCCAGGAATGGCTTAGGGATCCCCCAAATATCGCCCTCAAGAGTCCCAAACCCCAAAGGTCCCCTCAGGGACCCCAAGCCTCCCTCAAGAACCCCAAAAGCTCCCCCACCCCCTCAAGGCCCCCCGGGCTCTCACCCCCCCCCCCCCGGTGCCCCCCACCGCACGGTCATAGGTGACGATCTCCTCCCCGTCCTGCAGGCCCTCGGCCCGGTTGCTGACCAGCACGAAGTCCCGGCGGCCGCACTGCGCGCACCCCACGAAGTTCAGGAGGAAAGATCCGCCCTCCAGGCAGGTAGTGCCCTAGGGCGAGAGCACAGGCTAGGACCGGGACCAGGACCGGGACCAGGACTGGTGCCGGTGTCGGTGCCGCCCTTGCCCGCCCTCACCCGCTCGGGGTACTCGGTGCCCACACAGCCGCCGCACATCTCGCACCGCCCTCCCCTGCAAATGTCGCGAGACTTGCGCCGAGGGGCGGGGCTCAGCGACGGGGCCGGGGCCAAGGCGCTGGGTGTGGGCGTGGCCTGAGGCGCAACGGGCGTGGCTTGAGACAATGGGCGTGGCCTAAGGGGCCGTGGGGCTGCTTGGGGCAACCGGCAGTAACTGGGGAGCGGGTCTGGGATAGTCGGGCACCCAGGGCTAGTGGGGGGCACCTGGAGCTACCTGCGTGCACCCAAGGCTGGTGGGGGACACCTAGAGAGACATGGGGAGCACCGGGGCTAGAGAAGGGCACCCAGGGCTAGCTGGGAGCTGCCTGGGATTAGCTGGGAGCTATCCAGCGCAAGTGGGAGACCCCGGGAAGTACCTGGGGGGCATCCATGGCTAGTGGGAGACAGAGACACTCAGGACTAGCTGGGGGACATTCAGTGCCAACTGTAGGCTGTTGAAAATTGGCTGGGGGCCATTCTGGATTAGTGGGAAACACCCAGGGCCAGGTGCGGGGTGCCTGTCACTAGCTGGGGGGCATCCGGGGATAGTGGGGGACACCCAGGGCTGATTGTAGGGCGGCTTGGGCTAGCTGGGGGTCATCCAGGGCTAGCTGGGCACTGCCTGCGTTAGATGGAGGGCACCACCGACTAGCTGGGGGGCATCCAGGGCGGCTGGGGGCCACCCAGGACAAATTAGGGGGTGCCTGGGAGGAGCTGGAGGACACAGAGATCTAACTAGGGGGTGCCTGGGACGAGTTGAGGAACTCACACGGCTGCGGGAGGACACCTAGGGCTAGCTGAGGGGTGCCTGGGACTAGCTGGGGGGCATCCAGGGCCAGCGGGGGACACGTGGGCTGGCCGCAGGGGATGGCCGGGGACCCCCGCCGCTGTCGGCGGGGCGCTGCGCCTCTCCGCAGCCCGCAGGTGCTGGCACCGCCGGTGCTGCTGCCAAGGATGCTGCCGCCAACGGTGCTGCCGCTGCCGGTGCTGCCGGTGTCGGTGCTGCTGGTGCTGCTGCCGGTGCCGGTGGCGCTGGCGGCCGGGGGGCGCCGCTGTGCTGCATTGCGGGGCGGGCGGCCCGTCCCCGTCCCCGTCCCTGCGCCCATCCCCGTCCCCGCCCGCCCGGTCGGCTCGGCCCGGCCCTCCCGGGGGGAGCGGGGCTATCGGGGCCGGGCAGCGCCGCCGGCTCCGGGTAGGAATGTCCCTGCGCGCCCAGATAATGTTATTTATATCGCGGTGCAGGGCGGCTCCGCTCCCCCCGCCCCGCTCCCGCACCGGCCCCGCCGCCGCCGCCGCCGCTCGCCCGCCCGCCGCCCCGCGCAGGTGAGAGAGACCCCGCGGCACCGGGATGCGCCGCTCCGGGGAGCACGGGAGGGACCGGGGGACAGCGGGAGGCGCCGCTCCCCGGGGACACGCGGGGGGGGGCACCGGCAGGCGCTGCCCGCCCCGGGGATACCGGGGGGGGGTGGTGCGGCACCGAACACCGGGCGCGGAACCGGGGGGGGGACGGTGGGCACGGAGGAAAGTTTGGTGGCGAGGGTGAAGAGCCCTCCGAGGAGCCTGAGCCCCCTTTTCGCCCGCGGCGGGGGGTCTGCTGTCATCCCGTGTCCCTCGGGGCTGCTCTCGGGAAGGACGGGGCGGGCGAGTGGCGGTGACTTTCTAGGGACACCCTGTGGACAGCCCGGGGACAGTGTGGGGACACCCTGGGGACACTTTTCCTGGGGCGCCATCCCCTGGAGGGCTCCCCACACTAGTCCTTGGTGCTCCCAGCACTGTTGGGACACGGTGGAAAAGCCGAGTCCTGAGGGTCTTGGTGGGAAACATCACCCAACCCACTTTGTCCCCCAGTTTTTAGCAACTGGGCTAACTGGAGAGTTACTGGGAAGGGTTTTTGGGGTGCCATGCCCTTGGTCCCCCTTGTCCTGTGCCAGGAGGATGCTCACGAGTGGGCATTGGGCTGGGGGAATTCTTACCCTCACCCCAATGACCCAGGGGTCCCCCAGGCCTGATTTCCCAGCTTTTCCCTTTATAAATCTCCAGCTCCCAAACCAGGGGATTGGGGTGACATGAAAGACAGTGGCAAGCACAGGAGACCCAGAAAACCCTGCTGGGCGCCAGCATGGCCCTCCACGGGGTATTTGATAGCTGTAATGTGGTTTTGGGGCACTCTGTGGTGGTTTTGGGGTGCAGGGGGGGCAGCTCCCAAGAAGGGACTGGGGCTCAGCTAGCGCCGTGCGCAGGGGAGGCCTATTTATAGCCAAAAATGTCTGTGGAGTGTCAGCACGTGTGCGTGTCACCGGCTTGGGTGACATGGGACAGTCCTGGCACGGCCGGCATGTGGCCCTGGGGAAGCCCAAATTCTGCTGGCGGGTGGGAGTGTGGCTGGGGAGCCCTGGCCAGGGCAGGGCAGCGCTGCCGGAGGAGCCGTGCCGTGCCTTTCCATGCCTGGGTGCCCCGTGCTGTGCCGCGCGGCCGTGCCGAGAGGGACCATCTGCTCCCGGGCCTGGCCCCGCGCCCGGCAGGCAGGGGGCTGCTGGGGGGCTGGGGGATGCCCCCCAGATCCTGCCCCTTCCCAACCGGAGCAGGGCTGCTTGTGTACGTGGGGGAGATGCCAAATCCAAAGTGTTTTGGTGGAGTGGAGCAATGGGGACACACCAGGCTCTGGGTGGCAGTGATGGGGCAAAATTTTGGGGTGTTTTGGGCGATTCTGATGAGTTTCTTCTGTGCACTAGAAATGGGCTTGCTGGCAGCATGCTGTGGCTGTGAGGGTTGAGCCAGGGAATGGGTTTGAGGGTGCCATAAGTGCCCGGTGCCAAACACTGCCCCGGCCGCCCTTGGGGTGTGGGGGGACATTCTCTATGCCTAGCGGGGGGACTGTGGTGGTGGCACAGTGCCAGCCCCTAACCGGGAAGTGCTGATTCACCGAGGCGAGCCGCTGGCCAGGGAAGGCGACGCTGCCCGGGCCATGGCCGCAGGATGCTGGCGGCGAGGCCGGCATGCTGGCATTCCCAGCTTTCCGCACGCTGAGCGGCAGGAATGACAATTCCCGGGTGGCGGGCGCTGGTGGCGGCGTGGCTGTGGCAGGGAGGGATGCTCGGAAGGCGCCGGTGTGGCGGAGGGAGATTTAAAGGGTGGGTGAGCGCCCGCGCTCGGAATGCTCCCATGGGCCTGATGTGGCTCCCTTCGGCATCATCTCCTCCTCCTCCTCTTCCTCCTCCTCCTCCTCCTCCTCCTCCTCTTTCTCCTCCTTGGATGCTCGCAGCCATGGCCCCGCTGCTGTGTTGTCGGGGGCACCGTCAGAACTGGTCCCTCCTGCAGAGACCAGACACAACTTAGCACACCCAAACTGCTGGCAGTCCCTGAAGTTTTGGGGACAAAATCCCCAGATTTGTCCCCAAAATCCCAGAAGGCTTTCCTGCCAGGGCGAGCTGGGTGCTCTGGCAGAGGCACGGAGTCATGGCATGAGGGGCTGCCCTCCTGCCTGCTCTGGTACACATCTGCATGGCCCTGCACCCATGCGAGTGCCTGTCGTGTGTGTCCCATGCACACTCTGGTGTGTTCCTGCATGTCCTTGCTCTGGCATACAAACTCTGGCACATTTCTACTTGTCCTTGTTCACCTGTGCACGCTCTGGCATGTCCCTGTGTGTCCTTGCTCACAGGCGCACTCTGTCACACTTCTGTATGCCCTCGTTCACATGTGGATGCTGTGACAAGTCCCTGCGTGTCCTGGCTCACAGGTACACACTCTGCCACCCTTCTCCGTGCCCTCTCTTGTACTTGCACACTCTGGTGTGCTCCCGAGTGTCCTTGCTGTGCTGCCCACACTCCTGCACGCTCCTCCATGTCCTTGCACGCTCCCAGTGCCTCCAGGTCCAAGCCAAGGCCTTGCCTGTGGTGCCCCGATTAGGGTGCAGAGTTGGGGTGTGGCACAGCCTGGGCCGCCCTGATAACCCTGCCAGGGGGCACATGGGGGATGCCCGGGGCATCCGAGGGGGAGCTGGGGGCCCATGGGTTGTCACAGCTCACGGGGACAGCAGGGATTTGGGGCACACGGGGTTCCCCCTGGCACCCACTACTGAGGGCTCTGGGCAGCTCTGGGTTGCAGGAGAGGTCCTCGACATGCTGCTGGCTGTAGGGAGCCCCATCTCATCTCCTCGCACCCCTCAGGGGCCCCAGCAGCCAACGACAGCTGCTCAGAGGCATTTTTAGATACCAGCCATGTCCTATCTGTGTCTCAAATGTCCCCGGGGGTGGGTGCCCCCCCCTGCCGGCAGCTGTCAACCACTTTCTGCCACCAGTGCTGGTAAAGCCCCTGTGTGGTACAGGGGTCGGGGTGGGAGTGAGCAGCAGCCCCTTCCCTGGGGGCATCCAAGGATTGGGGGGATACCTCTGGGGACCTGGGCTGGAGTTTCAGCCGAGCAGAGGGACCTGGGTGGGGACTCAGCTCTGTAAATAGCCATTAGCAGAGCTCGGCAGGGCTCAGCACGGTGGTCCTGGAGAGGGCAGCTGCCAGGTGCCCCCCCAACACCTGGGTGGGGTGAGGCTAAATCCCTCTGAGCAGCTTATCCCGAGGCTCTGAGCCGCAAATCCCCACGTGCCGCAGGGCCAGTGAGCCACCGCGGCCGCACTGATGCTCACGGTCCCGCTGTCCCCAGGGGCCTCTCACCGGTAGCCAACGGCCACCGGGCCGGGGCACACTGGGACCATGACCTCGGCCAATGACTACGAGCAGCTGGAGCTGCAGCAGCACTACAGCCGCATCAACGTCCGCTGGGACGCGTCCGACGATGAGCTGGACAACGACAACAGCTCCGCGCGGCTCTTCGAGCGCTCCCGCATCAAAGCTCTGGCAGGTGGGTGGCAGGTCCCCTCAGTCCCACCTGGGTTGTCCCCACTGTCGGTGACCCCATGCCTGCTGTCCCTCCAGACGAGCGGGAGGCCGTGCAGAAGAAAACCTTCACCAAGTGGGTGAACTCGCACCTGGCTCGTGTCACCTGCCGCATCTCAGACCTCTACATGGACCTCCGGGACGGACGGGTGCTCATCAAGCTGCTGGAAGTGCTGTCAGGAGAGCTTCTGGTAGGAATCCCATCCAGCTGGAGACCCTGGGACCTGTGGCCTGCCATGGCACGCTACACCATTCCTCTTGGTGTTGGCCAAGGGTTGGGGTGGCAGCATGGGTGTGGGGGTGTGCCTGGGCAGGGCTTGGGGTGCCTGGTGTGGGAGGGAGCGTGCTGAGCACTGTCATGCCCCAGCCCAAGCCCACCAAGGGCCGGATGCGGATCCACTGCCTGGAGAACGTGGACAAGGCGCTGCAGTTCCTGAAGGAGCAGCGGGTGCACCTGGAGAACATGGGCTCCCACGATATTGTGGATGGCAACCACCGCCTTGTTCTTGGCCTCATCTGGACCATCATCCTCCGCTTCCAGGTGAGGACAGGTGGTTTGGGGCATCCCTCTGCTCCACACCTCATTCCCAGATGGGAGCCATCCTCCATGGAACTGCTGTTCCAACCCCAGAATGTCCTTTGGCCCCCAGATCCAGGACATCATCGTGGAGACACAGGAGGGCCGGGAGACACGCTCTGCCAGGGATGCACTGCTGCTCTGGTGCCAGATGAAGACAGCAGGGTAGGTGGTGGGACCCTCACGTGACCGTGTCAGGGTCTGTGAGTGTCCAGAGAGTGACAGTGACACCCTGTCCCCATCGCAGGTACCCCCATGTGAATGTCACCAACTTCACCTCGAGCTGGAAGGACGGGCTGGCCTTCAATGCCCTCATCCACAGGCACAGGTAGGTGGCACAGCAGCAGGCACTGGGGTGGGAGTGGCACCGAGAGATGTCCCACAGGTATGTCACTGCTGTCTCATGCCCTCTGTCCCCAGGCCTGAGCTGGTTGACTTCCAAAACCTTACCAAATCCAATGCCCGGCACAACCTGGAGCATGCGTTCAGCGTGGCAGAGCGGCACCTGGGCATCACCCCTCTCCTCGACCCCGAAGGTGAGGCAATTGCTGCCAGTCCTCCTTCCTCAGTTTCTCCTGTGACATTCCGAGGCTCCAGAGCCTGGAGCACAGAGAGGTTCAATACATGGAAGGAGGGCCTGGGTGGGCACAGGAGGGACCTCATGAGGCTGTGGTGGCCTGTGAAGTGGGTTGAGGTTGGGTCAGGAGTGACACCTCTCACTCGCACCGGGCAGATGTGTTCACGGAGAACCCCGATGAGAAGTCCATCATCACCTATGTGGTGGCCTTCTACCACTACTTCTCCAAGATGAAGGTGCTGGAGGTGGAGGGACGGCGCCTGGGCAAGGTAGGGAATGGGATTGAAGTGGTCAGGGGTGTTCTCTTGGGGTGCCAGCCCCTCATGCTCATCCCTGGTCCCGCCACAGGTCATCGAGCACGCCAAGGAGACGGAGCGGATGATTGAGGGCTATGGGGGGCTGGCGTCCGACCTGCTCACGTGGATTGAGCAGACCATTGCCTCCCTCAACAGCCGCAGCTTCGCCAACTCCCTGGCTGGGGTGCAGCACCAGCTGCAAGCCTTCAGCACCTACCGCACCGTGGAGAAGCCCCCCAAGTAAGAGCCCCCTGCTCCCCATGCTCACCCGATAGTGTGGGGCACCCAAGGGTGCGCAACACTGAGCTCTCTCTCGGGCAGGTTTCAGGAGAAGGGCAACCTGGAGGTGCTGCTCTTCACCATCCAGTCACGGATGAGGGCCAACAACCAGCGTGTCTACACCCCACACGAGGGGCGCCTGGTCTCTGACATCAACCGGGTACGGGCTCCGTCTGCTGTGGTAGCTGGGGGCTGTCTCCTGGGGGAAACTGAACTCCTCTCCTGGGGAGACTGGGTCCATCCCTGAGCAGTTCAGGTCCTTGGGCAGGCTGGGATGGGTCCCAGAGCAGGTTAAGTCCATCTCTTGAGGCAGTTCAGGTCCATACCAGGACATGCTGGATCCATACTGGGACAGGACTGATCCATCCCATGGCAGGCTGTGTTCCTCCACCTGGGGGTCACCAGCAGAACAAGACACGGGTGGGTGGGAGGATGTGGGATATGGAGGATGTGCCACCTGTCCAGTGCCACCTTCCCCCAGGCCTGGGAGCAGCTGGAGAAAGCAGAGCATGAGCGGGAGCTGGCGCTGCGCAACGAGCTGATCCGTCAGGAGAAGCTGGAGCAGCTGGCACGGCGCTTCGACCGCAAAGCAGCCATGCGGGAGGCCTGGCTGAGCGAGAACCAGCGCCTGGTGGCCCAGGTGAGGAGGGGCACCACCCATCCCAGGGACCCTCTGCCCTGGGGAGCTCACCAGAGCCTCACCATGGGCTTTGTGCTGGGCAGGACAACTTTGGGCAGGACCTGGCGGCGGTGGAAGCGGCCAAGAAGAAGCATGAGGCCATTGAGACAGACACAGCTGCCTACAGGGAGAGGGTGCAAGCCATCGAGGCAGTGGCCAAGGAACTGGAGCTGGAGGGCTACCATGACATCCAGCGCATCAACGGGCGGAAGGACAACATCCTGCGGCTCTGGGAGCAGCTCCTGGAGCTGCTGGCTGCCCGGCGCCAGCGCCTGGAGATGAACCTCACCCTACAGCACCTATTCCAGGAGATGCTCCATTGCATCGACTGGATGGATGAGGTCAAGGTGAGCTGTGGGCATTGAGTGTCACCATGGGTGAGGTGTCTTTGTCCCACCAGGTGTTGGTGGGAGCTCACCAAGGAGGGAGATGAGATGTCGGGGTGCTGGTCCTGAGTTTTCGGTGTCAGTGGGTAATAGCTGAGGGTCTCCTGCAGGTGAAACTGGCATCTCCTGAATCTGGGAAGCACCTTCTGGAAGCAGAGGAGCTTCTGCAGACCCACCGTCTGCTGGAGGCCGACATGGCTATACAGGCAGAGAAGACCCGGGCCATCAGCGCTGCCGCCCTCCGCTTTGCTGACGCTGAGGGTAGGTGTGCCAGGACACCCCTGCATCCCTGGCATGGCAAAGGGAAAGCAGGACACTGTCCTGATGAGCACTCACCCTGCTCCCTGCCCAGGCTATCGTCCCTGTGACCCCAAAGTCATCCGGGACCGCGTGAGCCACCTGGAGATGTGCCGGCGAGAGCTGCAGGTACTGGCGGCGCGGAGGAGAGCCTTGCTGGAGCAATCCCGCTCCCTCTGGACCTGCCTGTGGGAGCTAGACGAGGCAGAGAGCTGGATCAAGGAGCAGGAGCAGCTCTACTCCTCCCTGGACTTCGGGAAGGACCTGCCGGGCGTGCTGCTGCTCCAGCGCCGGCACGCTGCCTTCGAGGCCGAGCTGCGGAGCCGGGGCGGGCGGCTGGAGCAGACGCTGGCAGTGGCCGAGGGGCTGGCGGCCGCGGGCCGGGCGGCCGAGCAGCTGCGGGAGCGGGGGGCGGCCGTGCGGGCGCTGTGGGCGCAGCTGGAAGAGCTGGCGGCGTTCCGACGGCGCGGCCTGCGGGAGTCCGAGGGCTTCTTCCAGTTCCAGGCCGAGGTGGAGGAGTTGGCGGAGGGGCTGCAGGATGCCCGCCGGCGGGCGGCCGCCGAGGAGCTGGGCCAGGATGAATCCCGCACCCTCGTCCTGCTGCGGCAGCACCAGGAGCTGCTGGACGAGCTGGCGGCCGCCCGGGAGCAGCTGGACAGGCTGGCTCAGCAGGCCGAGGGCTTCCCGCCGGAGCTGCGCGCCGGCCCCGAGGCGCAGAGCCGGCTGGCGGCCCTGAGGGAGCTGCACGCCGAGGCGGCCGCGCTGGCTGAGCGCCGCGGCCGCCAGCTGCAGGATGCCCTGAACCTCTACACTGTTTTCGGGGAGAGCGACGCCTGCCATCTCTGGATGGGCTCCAAGGAGACCTGGCTGGCGGAGCTGGAGGTGCCGCAGGCGCTGGAGGACCTGGACGTGACGCAGCGCAGGTAGGAAGGAGCCCCCGCCGTGGCGGTGCTGCCGTGCCCTGTCCTGAGCTGCTGCTCGTTCTAAGCCTGGACGTTCCCACAGGCTGGACGGGCTGGAGCAAGACATGGCCACCGTGGCTTCCCAGATCGCCGCGGTCAACCAGGCCGCCGACGGGCTCCTGGCTAGCGGGCACCCCCGGAGCCCCCAAGTCCGGCCGTGCCGGGACCAGCTCAACGAGAGGTACGGTGCCGGTGGTGCCGGTGGTGGCGGGGCTGGCGGGTGACACGGTGTCGGTGCATTCTCCGCCATCCCCCGCCTCTGTCCCGCAGGTGGGGCCGGTTCCGGGAGCTGGTGTCAGAGCGCCGGCGGGCGGTGGGCTCGGCGCTGCGCCTCCTCAACTACAACCTGGAGTCCGAGGAGACCCAGAAATGGCTGCGGAGCAAAGCCCGAGCAGTGGAGGCCACGGCCGAGCTGGGCCGTGACCTGGCCGGCGTCCTGGCCACCCAGCGCAAGCTCTACGGCATCGAGCGGGAGCTGGCTGTGGCCCAGGACCGCCTGGCCGCCCTGCGCTCCCAAGCCGAGCGCCTGGCCGAGGAGCGGCCCGAGGCGGCCACCGAGGTGGCCCAGAAGCTGGCCATGGCCACCTCGGCCTGGGACGAGCTGCAGACGGCCCTGGCAGAGCGCGCAGCGTCCCTGGGGGAAGCCGGGCAGCTCCGGAGTTTCCTGCAGGACCTGGATGACTTCCAGGCGTGGCTCTTCGGCGCTCAGAAAGCCGTGGCGGCCGTCGATGAGGTGCCGGCGTCGCTGGGGGAGGCAGAGGAGATGCTGCAGCGGCACGAAGCGGCCCGGCGCGATGCTGAGGAGCATGCGGGAGCCTTCGCCGCCTTGGTGGAGGCGGGGGAGCGGGTGCTGGGGGGACAGACGGACCCCGAATACGAGGGGCTGCGGCAGCGCCTGGGCGGCGTGAAGGACGGCTGGGCTGCCCTGGGCAAGATGGCAGAGGCTCGGAAGCGCTTCCTCACCCAGTGCCGCAACTTCCAGGAGTTCCTTCGCGACACCAAGCAGGCGGAGATCCTCCTCACCAAGCAGGTGGGTGCTCAAGCGATGTCCTTTGGGTCTCACAGGCATCCCAAAAACGGGTGATCATGCGCTGATCCCTTGCTGTGCCCCTCAGGAGTACACGCTGTCCCACCTGGAGCTGCCCTCCACGCTGGAGGGCTCGGCTGCTGCCCTGCACCGCTTCCAGAACTTTCGTGCTGGTGTGGAGAGCAATGCCAAGAAGGTCCCAGAGGTGGTGGTTGGTGGCACCAAGCTGGTGGCTGAGGAGAACATCTTTGCTGAGAAGATCTCTGAGAAGTGCCGAACTCTCCAGGAGCGGTGAGTCCGGCACAGGGCTGGCGGATGGGTGGGCAGTGTGTGGGCAGCGGGGCTGATGCTGCACATCCATGGTTCCCTGCTAGGCATGGAGCTGTCATGGACAAGGTGGAGGAGGCAGTGGGTTTGATGCAGGACAACCACGACCTACAGACCTTCCTGCAGAGCTGCCGTGAGGTAGGAATGCAGCATGGCTGGTGGCATCCCTGGGGGGTCCCCACCGGCTGAGCACTGACACCTCTCTCTTCAGTTTGATGCCTGGGTGGATGAGAAGATGCTGATGGCTCAGGATGTCTCCTATGGAGAAGCCCGTGGTCTCCACAGCAAGTGGCAGAAGCACCAGGCATTCATGGCTGAGCTGGCACCCAACCAGAGCTGGCTGGAGAAGATTGAGGCGGTGGGTGCCAGCACTGTGATCGGAGAGGGGGGATGGAGTTGGGGAAGAGTCTGGAGCATGAGGAATTGCTGAGGGAGCTGGGAGGCTTGGCCTGGAGAAAAGGAGGCTCAGGGGGACCTTCTTGCTCTCTACAACTCCTTGATGGGACGGTGCAGCCAGTTGGGGGTTGACCTTTCTCCCAGGAAATAAGGGAAAGGATGAAAGGAAACAACCTCAAGTTTCACAGGGGAGATTTTGATTGGGTATCAGGAAAAATTTCTTCAGGGAAAGGGTTGTACAGCCCTGGCACATTCTGCCCATAGTGGTGGTAGAATCCCCATGCCTGGCGGGATTTAAAAGCTTTGTGGACATGGCATCTGGGGACATGGGTTACTGGTGGCCGTGGCAGTTCTGGGGGAATGGTTGGACTCGTTGTGCTGAGAGGTTCCATGACTCTGGAATGCTCCCAGCCTGCTGCATGGGTGAGATGTGCCTGTGCCGCAGTGACCACCCCGCTCTGTGCTGCTGCCGCAGGAGGGGACGGAGCTGGCCGGGCGCAAGCCGCAGCATGGCGCGACGGTGGCGCAGCGGCTGCAGGAGCTGCGGCGGCGCTGGGCCGAGCTGCGCGGCGCGGCTGAGGACAAGGGCCGGCAGCTGTTCGAGGCCGAGCGCACGGCGCTGTACGCCCGGAGCTACGGGGAGCTGGAGAGCTGGCTGGGGCGGGCCCAAGAGGAGCTGCGCCATGCTGAGAAGGTCAAGGACCTCACCGCCACCAACCTGCTGCTGAAGAGGTTGACGGTGGGTACTGGCACCTCACAGGGTCCTTTGGGAAGGGGCGGGAGGTCCAAGATGATGGAGTTTCTTCCCAAATGGGACTGGGGTTCTCCATCTTGGCTCAGATCCCTAACTCACATGGATTTGCCCCACCAGAGACTGGAAGAGCAAGTGAGAACATGGATGAAGGAGCTGGAGGAACTGGGGTGGCAGGGCACCACTGGTACTGGGGATGTGCCAGATACCACGAGGCAGGAGCAGATGCTCCGGCAGCGAGTCCTTGAGCTGCTGGAGCCACTGGAGAGGAAGAGGAAGGAGTTGGAGACTGCCAAGGCCATGTACCAGCTGGGGAGGGATCTGGAGGATGAGACGGTGAGTGTCCTTGCTGTGGCAGGGGCTTGGGGGGCTGGGGGTACCTATGGGTGCTGCAGGGGGCTCAGTGGGTGCTCCTTCCCATAGTTGTGGGTGCAGGAGCGGCTTTCCCTGGCGAGATCAACAGATCACGGCACTGACCTCGCGAGCGTGCAGCGCCTGACCAAGAGGAATGAGGTGAGCCTGGGTACTGCAGCCACCATTCCGGGTGGTCCCTTGGGATCCATCCCATGGGTGAGTCTCACTGTGACTTCCCTCCTGCCGGCAGACACTGCAGAAGGAGCTGGCGGGCCATGCCCCCCGCCTGGGCGAGGTGCTGAGCCGGGGAGAGGCAGCGGGGAGCGGCGAGGAGCCGGGCCCGGAGCTGGCGGCACAGGTGCAGGAGCTGCGGGCGCTGTGGGAGACACTGCAGGAGGAGGCGGCTGCCCGGCACCGGCGCCTGCGGGAGGCTGAAGAGGCCCAGCAGTACTACCTGGATGCTGACGAGGCCGAGGCCTGGGTCAGCGAGCAGGAACTCTTCATGGGACCCGAGGAGAAACCAAAGGTGAGGAGTGATTCCATGTGGTGCTCCATGTTTGGGGGTCTGTGGTGCACTGGGCTGTGCCTTGCCGGGGTGTCCTGTGTTGACCCAGGCGGTGCCACACTGTTCTGCTGAACATTGTCCACATGTGACACACTGTGGTGTGCCCTGCTCTTATGTGTCGTTTCCATGCCATCACAGCATCCATCCCATTCCATGCCATGCCCCTCTGAGCTCACCGTTGCTCCCTGTGGCACCAGACGGAGCCAGGACATTCCCGTAGGGCAGGCACTGAGTCTAGACCCTAGTCACTGTCCCCCAGCCATGCCAGGTGCTGATGGCATGGATGTTTTCCATGCCATAGGATGAGGAGAGCTGCTTGATGATGCTGAAGAGACATGTCCGGCAGCTGCGCTCCATCGAGGACTACGGACAAACCATCAAGGAGCTGGCAGGGAGGGCACAGCAGCTGCTCTCTGCCGGCCACCCCGAGGGGTAGGTGCTACACCACGTGTCCCCTGTCCTTCATGACAACCCCGTGCCCTCAGAACCGTGTGGGTGCGGGGTTTAGCTGGAGCTCTGGCAGTGTCGGCTGCTCCAGTTGGGCAGGGAGGTGGTCGGAGAGGGATATGGGGAGCACAAAGGGTCCTTCACCCTCAACCCCCCTGGATGTCAACACGGGTGGGTTGGGGACATTTTTTCGAGGGTGAGAACTGGGTGTCTGTGTGCCGGGGCCGCGCAGGGAGCAGATCATCCGGCTGCAGGGCCAGGTGGACAAGCACTACGCGGGGCTGAAGGAGGCGGCTGAGGAGCGCCGCCGGCGCCTGGAGAACATGTCCAACCTCTTCCAGCTGAAGCGGGAGGTGGAAGAGCTGGAGCAGTGGATTGCTGAGCGCGATGTGGTTGCTTCCTCCCCGGAGATGGGGCAGGACTTGGACCATGTCATGGTGAGAATGATGCTGTGGATGTGGCAGTAAGTACTGGTGGGTGACTTGAGGGGGGTGACTTGACTCTTCTCTTCCCTCCATGCAGCTCTTGCGAGAGAAGTTTCGTGAGTTCGCACGGGAGACAGGGAGCGTGGGGCAGGAGCGCGTGGACCGGGTGAACCTGACCATTGAGGACCTCATTGATGCGGGGCACATCGAGGCAGCCACCATAGCTGAGTGGAAGGACGGGCTGAACGAGAGCTGGGCCGACCTTCTGGAGCTGATTGACACCCGCATGCAGCTCCTCGCCGCCTCCCATGACCTCCATAAATACTTCTACGACGGTGCTGAGCTGCTGGCCCTCATCGCCACCCGGCGCCAGGAACTGCCCCAGGATCTGGGCGAGGATGCTGGCACGGTGGAGGCTTTCCACCGCATGCACAACGCCTTTGAGAGGGACCTCCAGCTGCTGGAGGCACAGGTGAGGCTCCAACCTGGTGTGGATGCCAGCACTCAGCATTCTCTGTGGTCTGGTGGAAGGTGTCCCTATCCATAGTGGGAGGCTGGACTCAATGGTCCTTGAGGTCCCTTCCAACCCAAGCCGTTCTGTGGTTCGTGCAGGTGCAGCAGTTTCGGGAGACAGCAGCGCGCCTGCAGACTGCCTATGCTGGGGAGAAGGCGGCTGGAATCCAGGAGAAGGAGCAGGAGGTGTCCCAAGCGCTGCAGGAGCTGCTGGAAGCATGCAGCGGGCGCCGGGCACGGCTGACGGACACAGCCGACAAACACCGCTTCTTCAGCATGGCACGGGATCTGCTCTCCTGGATGGAGAGCACTGTCCGGCAGATTGAGACACAGGAGAAACCCAGGTATGGATGGACCCAGCGGGCACCCGGGATGGGGCATGGAACCGATGGCACCACTGACCCTGGCACCTCTGTGTCCTCAGGGATGTCTCCTCGGTGGAGCTGCTGATGAAATACCACCAGGGAATTAAGGCTGAGGTGGATGCTCGAGGCAAGAACTTCACCGACTGCATCGAGCTGGGCAAGAAGCTGCTGCAGCGCAAGCACCAGGACTCACCAGAGGTGAGGAAATCAGGGATGGGGAGTGGTGGGGATGATGCCATCTGGGCCACTCCCTAACAGCATCCCCTCACAGATCAAGGCGAAGCTGGTGGAGCTGGTGGACAAGAGGAAAGCCATGATGGAGACGTGGGAGCAGCGCTGGGAGCGGCTGCGGCTGCGTGAGTGCGCTGGGGGTGCCGAGGAGGAGTGTGGCAGTGCCGGGGGTGGCAGGGTCGGTGGTCCAGGGGCTGAGTGCTGCCCATCCCTCCCACAGTGCTGGAGGTGTGCCAGTTCTCCCGCGACGCCTCGGTGGCTGAGTCGTGGCTCATGGCTCAGGAGCCCTACCTGGCCAGCAGCGACTACGGGCAGACAGTGGATGCGGTGGAGAAGCTGCTGAAGCGGCATGAGGCTTTTGAGAAGTCCTCCGCCACCTGGGAGGAGCGCATTGCTGCCCTCAGGAAGCTGACAACGGTGAGAAAGGCTTGGGATGAGGCCTCTGCCTGCCCTGGCACAGTCTGCCCCCCATCCCTTACCACCTTCACTCCTTGCCTGGCAGCTGGAGCTCCTTGGCGGGCGGTCTCTGCGTGAGGGGCTGGTGTGGGACGGGACGGCGCGCTCCGAAGCTCCCGACTACTGCCTGGATCTGGATGGGGAGCTGGAGGCTGGGTAAGGAATGCCACCATCATTCCATGTGACCAGGGACACTGTTTCCACATCCCTCTTCTCAAACCATTAAGGATGTGTTGTAGCATTAAGGGGCTTTTTAGCAATTTGCCTTTTCCGAGCAATAAATTGATGCTGATGAAGAGGAGAGATGAAGGTCAAGCCTGACAGGGCTTTCATCCCTTGAGGGGGACAGGGAGCCATCCCCATCCCTATGGGATCATGTCTAGGATGGGAATGCTGACCAGCTGTCTCCCTGTGCAGGTCAGAGGAGGAGGAAGAGGAGGAGAAGAAGGATGTGAGCACACAGGACACTTCTCTGCCCACTACAGATGGACCAGAGCCGGTCAGTTCTTGAGTTTAGCTTTTACCTTCCCCGACGACCAAAAAGGTGTCCCTGCATGCAAAACGTTGTTCCTGCATGCAAAACGTTGTCCCTGCATGCAAAATGTGTCCCTGCATGCAAAAAAGTGTCCCTGCATGTCCCACAGCTCCTAGCACCCCCTGTGACCATGACCTCACTGTGTTGACAGATCCCTGCATTCCCAACCCTCATCTTGTCCTTGCCTTGTGTTGAATAAATGTTGAATGACCCCAAAAAGGCCGGGTGGGCAGAGGGGTACTTCAGGTCCCCTTTGCCCCAAGGGAGTGACATTGGGAGTGGCACCCGTGGTGTATGTGTGTGTCTGGGATCCGTGCAGCAGCTAGAGTTGGAGTGTCTGCCCTGGGGCCACCGTGTCACCCCAAGGGACATCATTGCTGTATGGGACATCAGCACCCTGCGGGACATCACTGGAACTGTGCAGGACATCAGCACCCTGCAGGGAATTTTCACCCTGTGGGTCATTATCACCCTATGGAGCATCATCACCTCAAGAGACACAGTCACTGTATGGAGCATTGTCACCCTGTGGGGCATCATCATCCTGTGGGACCGTTGTCACTCTACAGGCATCAGCACCCTGTGGGGCATCATTACACCCGGCAGCATTGTCACCCTGCGAGGCAGGCATCGTCGCCCACAGGGCATTGTCACCGTGTGCCAGCCCCTGTGCTCGCTGCCAGCTCTCTGCTCTCCCACGTGCTCTACCTGTGCAGGGACACCACGATGGCTCTCTGTGGCTCTGCCTGCTTGGGCACAGGAATCTCTCCTTCTGCCTCTTCTGCCTGCCTAGAGACAAGGGCATCTCCTGGCTCCTCAGGGACCAGGTCACTCCCCCCTGCCCAGGGACAGGATCCTTGAGTGCCTACACGGGAACAAGTTCATTTGTGCCTGATCAGGGATGTGGGGACCTTCTGGCTGCTCAGGGAGAGTGTACCCCTCTGCCTGCTTGGGGACATGGCCATTTTCATCAGCCTGGGAATAGTTGCTCTCTCTGCTTACTGCCAGCCTACTCAGGGACATGGGCATCCTCTTGCTCCTCGGGGACAGGAACCCCTTCTGCCTCTTCTGCCTGCTTGGGGACATGGGCATCTCCTGGCTCCTTGGGGCAAGATAATTTCTGCCAGCACAGGGACATGCACATCTTCTGGCTGCTCAGGAACAGGATCCTCTCTGCCTGCTTGGGGACATGGCCACTTTCAACTGCTTGGGGACAGGAGTCCTCCGTGCTTACTGCCAGCCTGCTCGGGAACATGGCCATCTTCTGGATCCCTGGGGACCAGATCACTCTCCCCTGTGGGGACAGGATTCTGGAGAACCTGCTTGGGAACAAGAACATTTCTGCTGGCTCAGGGAAATGGGCATCTCCTGGGGGACAGGGTCCTGCTCTGCATTCTGGGGGACATGGGAATCTTCTGGCTCCTTGGGGACAGGGTGGTCTTTGCCAGCTCAGGAACACAGACACTTTTCCCTGCTTGGGGACAGAAGCCCCCTCTACCTGGGACATCTCCTGCCGCCCTGGGAACAAGATCACATTCGCCTGCTTGGGGGACAAGGACCCTGACTACACATCTGGGACAAGATCACTGCCTGCCGGGGGACATGGGCATCTCCTGGCTCCTTGGGGACAGGGGGCCTGACCAAGCCCCTCCTGTGGCACCCAGCTGGATAGGCATCCCCTTCGTCAGGCACCACTGATGCCTTGAGATGATGGCACTGATGCCACGGTCCCCAACCAGACTTCTCACTGTCTCCATGTCCCTTAGGCTGACGACAACACTGAGGTGGCTCCCAGGACTGCTCATCTAGCCTTCATCACCCCAAATCTGAGGAGACACTGGCACCAAGACTGGGTGCTGCCAGGGCTGGCCCATGTCCCAGCCTCTCACTAGTGTCCTCCCAGTAGCCACCAGTTTTGTGTACTGGAGCTGGTGGCTTCACTGGCACTATGCTGAGGGTGCCAGCTGATTGCTGGGGTCTTCCCAGTTCCCACATACTGGACCTGGTGGGGTCACTGGCACTGAGATCTGGGGGTCCTAGGGCTGAACCATGTCCTAGCTGCTCACTGGGGTCCTCCCAGTAGCCACCAATTCCTGCACACTGGAGCTGGACACATGGACACACACACACACTGACACCACACTGAGTGCCAGGGCTGGACAATGTCCCAGGTGCTCACTGGGGTCTTCCTAATAGCCATCAGTTCCCACACACTGCATCTGGTGGGGTCACTGGCACTGCATGGAGGGTCCCAGGGCTGGACTCACTGCAGGATCCCAGACACTCAGTGGGGGAATCACATCTGGGAAGGGGATGCTGAGCCATCCTCTCAGCAGTCACCAGTTCTCACCGGTGGGGTCATTGGCATCCAGCCACTCACTGGGGCCCTCCCAGTAGACACCAGTTCCCATATTTTGGAGCTGGTGATGTCACTGGTATGGAGACCTGGGGGTGACCTACCCCCAGGCCACCAGACCGAGGTCTATGACCCACTCGTGACAGCAACCTGGGAAGGCACGACACCTTGCCACAGGTCCATCAGTGGCAGTGGGTGGGTGACACTGCAGCGTAACGGTGCTGTTGCCTTGCAACAGCTGGCACCGAGGACAGGTGACGAGGAGCCGGTGTCACCAACCCCACGGCCACCGCGGGAGGAGCCGGAGGAGCCGGCCACGCTGCCCGCCCGTGTCAGCAGCGTCCAGCTGGAGGGCTACCTTGGCCGCAAGCACGACCTGGAGGCGGCCACCAAGCGCGCGTCCAACCGGTAGGCACGGCAGCGGCTGCGGCGAGCGCGGTGTCCCCGGCGGGGCGGTGTCCCCAGGGTGACACGGTGCTGGTGCAGGTCATGGAGCACGCGGTACTGCGTCCTGCGGGGCGGCCAGCTCGCCTTCTTCAAGGACGCCAAGAGCCGCGCGCTGGGGCTGCCGTGCCAGGGCGAGGAGCCCCTGGGGCTGTGGGACGCCCGCTGCGAGGTGCCCGCGGGCTACAAGAAGAAGAAACACGTCTTCAAGCTCAGGTGAGGGTGCGGCGCCTTGCGGGGTGGCACAGAGGGCATGCGTGGCACTGGTGTCTATGCTCTGTCCCTAGGCTCAGCAATGGCAGCGAGTGGCTTTTCCATGGCAAAGATGAGGTGAGGGGTGGCCCGGGGGGACACAGGGTGGCTAGTGGATTCCAGGGGGCACGGGGTGGCTGGGGAATGTGGTGGTGGTCAGCAGTGCCCAAGGGCACATGGGTGGTCAGAGAGGCCCAGAGGGACACAGGGTGGCTGGTTGTTCCCAGGGGGACACCAGTGGTGCCCAGAGGTATATGGGGTGGCTGCAGTTGTCATGGGGACATGGTGGTGGCCAGCAGTGACTGGGGTACACGGGGATGGCTGGCGGATGTAGTCAGCAGTGGCCAGCCTTGCTCAGAGGGGCAGGGGATGGCCAGGGGTGCCATGAGGACACAGTGAGAGGCTGGCAGTGCCTGAGGGGACATGGGTGCCTGCGGAAGACTTGAAGCAACTGGCATCACCAGGGGGCCCTGGGTTTGGCTGGGACTCTGTTGGGGGGCCAGGGAAGCCCCCCCTAACGACCCCCGTGCCCACAGGAGGAGCTGCAGGCCTGGCTGCAGGGGCTGAGCGCGGCCATCACAGAGTGTCGGGGCAGCCGCGGGAAGGTGCAGAGCCTCCCCCTGCCCATACCCCCGGCCCCCCCTGAAGCCCCCCTGCCCCGCAAGGACAAGGAGAAACGCTTCAGCTTCTTCCCGAAAAAGAAATAACCCCCCTGGATGGCGGGGGGGGGGGGGGGTGGGTGGGAATGACACCCCATGTCACGCCAGCGGGGACACGCGTGCGTAAGGAGACGCGTGTGTGGCGCCTGTACAGGCGCCACCAGGTCCAGAGGGGCACGCGGGGGTCACGCGTGGGCAAGAGCCCCCCACCCCCCCGCCACGAGCACACGTGTCTGTGTGCACAGTGTATATATATATATTTGTATTTATATATATACATACATTTACACGCTTCAGGCACACCCCTGTGTGGAGGCTGCCGCAGGCGCCCCCCAGGCATGTGCCCCCCGTGCCCATACGTGTCCCTGCACGCACACGTCTGCACACGTGTGTCCCCGCATGCAGGTGCACCCCCGGCCCCCCTCCGCACGCACGGCACAGGTGTGCGCCCCACAGGTGTGCATGGATCCCCCCCAGCACCCGCACGGGGGGCGCGTGGGTGCCCCCCAAAGCCATAACCCCCCCCCACCGCAGCGCGTGGGTGCAGAGGGGGGACCCCCTGGCCCCCGCGGGCACCAACCAAAGAGCGTCAGCCCATGGGGGCCCCTCTCTGGCACCCCCCATCCCCTGCCCCCCCCAGCCGGGGTGGGGGGGCCCCCTGCACCCCACAGCTGGGCCGAGACACCCTGGGGAGGGGGGGGGTGGAGACCACAGAGGAACTTTGGGTTCAGTTTGGGGTTTTTTTTTTCTAATAAAGATGTGAAAGCAAGTGGGGTGCAGTGCTGAGTGCCTGCGGAGCATGAGGGGCTGCTGGTACTTGTAGTGGGTTCTTGGGGTGCCCCAGGTCCTGTGGGCAGAGAGAACCGGGGGTGTCCCTTGTCCAGAGCAGGTTGGGAGTCCCCAGGGTGCTCCTTCTGCCAGGTGAGTTCGGGGAGTCCATAGGGTGACCCTTTTCCTGTGGGCTGGGGGGCCATGGGGAGGCCCTCCTTCCAGGTACATCGGGGTCCATGGGGTGCCCCTTCTCCAGGACAAGCTGGGGGTCCATGGGGTGCTCCTTCTTTCAAGAGGGCTGAGGATCCATGGGGGTGCCCCTTCTCCTGGGCAGACTGGAAGTTCCCAAAGGGTTACTTTTTCCAAACAGCCTGGAGGGCCATGGGGTGCCCCTTCTTCCAGGTAAGTTGGAGGTCCATTTGGTGCCCCTTCTCCCAGAAGGGTTGAGGATGCATGGGGTGACCCTTCTTCCAACTAGAATTGAGGTCCATGTGGTGCCTCTTCTCCCAGGAAGGTTGGGGGTCCATGGGGTGCTCCTTCCCTTGGAGTCCACGGGACACCCGTTCTACCCGTTCCTGCCCCTAGCTGGCAGCATCGAGGGTCTGAAACTTCTGCCGCAGGTCCCTGACGAGGCCGTGGCGCAGCGGCTCGGGGCTGCCGGGGGTCTCGGGGCAGCGCCGCCGGTACTCCTCGGACGCCTGGTAGGCTTTGCAGCGCTCCACCACCGCCTTCAGGCAGATCTTCTCCCGCGTGGTGGGCGAGCGGATCTGCACGTAGGCCGGGGGCTCCGGCAGCCGCTCCAGCACCAGCACCCGCTGCCCCGGGCCCAGAGGGGCTTCGGCAGCCACCCACAGCGCCCCGTCACTGCTGTACCGCGCTGGCGCCGGGCTCGGGGTGTTGGAGCCCCCGTTGGTCTCAGCGCTGCGGCTCCGGGCACTGCCCCGCTCCTTCCCGGCCGGGCGCCCACCGCGGCTGGGACCCTCGGGCGCCGAGCGGCTCCGGCTCACCAGCGGCGGCCGCGGGGCACCGAAACGGGCACGGAGCTCCTGCACATCGGGCCAGGTGAAGGGTTCAGCACCCACGGGGCTCGAGGGGCTGCGGGGGCCACGTGGGGACGGGGATGCCACCAGCGCCTCGTCCTGCGGCACAGCCAGCGAAGGCGTGCTGGGGGTGGGGTCCCCGTCCTCCTGCGGCGTCAGCGGGGGGCGGCGGGTGCCGGCGCGGCGGCTCTTGATGCGGAGGCTGTACTGCCGCGCCAGCTGGTACACCTTGGTGCCCAGGTGAGGGGGTGTCAGCAGCAGCTGCGGGGGTGGCCCTTGGGGTGACACCGCGGTGCCCACATCATCCTCCTCCAGGATGAGCAGCGGCTCGGGGGGCTGCGCCCCGTTCTCCTGGCACAGCTCTGGTGCCTCGGGCTGGGTGGGGGGCTCAGGGCTCTCGGGGGGCCGCGGGAGCCCATTGAGGCGGCACACGGAGCTCCGCACCAGCCCCTTGGGGATGAAGGAGAGGCTCTCGCGGCGGCGCACCCCGAAGCCAGCATCGCGGTGCTCGGCATGGCCGTAGTAGCTCTTGATCTTGTCGAGGAGCAGGCGGTCCCGGTTGGAGAGCAGCGATTCCCGGCGGGCTCTGATGAAGGGCTCGGGAGAGGGGATGGCACTGCGGGACTCCCCGGGCTCCGCGGATTCGAGCGGGGGGCCCCCATCCAGGCTGAGAGTGCTGCCACCATGGCTGGGGGTGCGTCCCAGGGTCCCCTCCAGCGCCAGGCTGCTCCTTCGGGACAAGCTGCTGCCGCTGCCGAACCGCTCAGCGATGACGCTGGCCTGGTCCAGCACTGAGGGCGGCAGGATGCTGGCGTCTCCTTCCCCCTCCTCCTCTTCCTCCTCCTCGCTGCTCAACACCTGCAAATCCTCCGCAGCGTGCTCCAGTTCCCTGTCCCCACTGGGCAGCGCCAGGGTCCCCACCAGGGACGGGGATTTGGGGACCTTGGGGTGCTCCCCAGCACTGCTGTTAGGGGTGTGGGTGCTGGGTCCCTGGGCGCTCCCGGGTGGGGGCCGGGGGGTCGCACTGACCTTCTCACAGCTCCCTGGCCCCCAGCTGCTCGGCCGCTTGGGTCCCTCCAGCACCCATGGGTGTTCCCCAGCCTGGGCAAGACAAATGTGGGGAGTCATGAGCTGGGGGGGGCTCACCCAGCTGCTCCGAGCGGGTTAAATCCCAGCCAAGCCATGGGGCCCTGGGAGAGGGCACTGAGAGCAACATGGGGTGTGCCCTGGACTGGAGTGGGATTCCCTGGTAGTGGGGCGGGGTACCCCAGGAGTGATGTGGGAGTGCCCCAGAAGCAATTTGGGGTGCTCTGCATGCCCTCCCTGGGGTTTGAAGGGCTGGTGTAGGTACCTGCTCCTTCTGGGGCTCCAACAGCAGATCCCTGGACCCTGGCAGCTCCTCCTGGCAGTCCTTGCCCAAAGGCTCCTCTTCCTCCTCCTCCTCTTCCTCTGCCACCATGCTCTCAACCGCTGCCCAGGCTCTGGGGTGCTGGTGTGGTTCCCCCATTTCCAGGAGTGCCCCATCGCTGCCGATGTTCTGTGTGGGGGTGAGCGCCAGGCTCAGCTCCCCGTGCCAGGGCTGGAGGGACTGGGCACCCCAACCCACCACACCTGGCCTTACCTTCAGCCCTGCCAGCCGGGATAGAGAAAAGCAGAGATTAGTGGAGGGAGCACCCAAAATTCCCCCCATGGCCCCCAACCACCCCTCTGCCCGCCACACCGGTGCCATGGTCGTGCCAGCTCACCTTGCTCGCCCGGGTGCCACAGGTTGTGCTTGGTGGGCTCTGGGGGGAGGGGAGATGACAGTGGCATCACCCCCCTGTCCCCCAACTCCTCAGCACCCTGAGCCCCTTGATTCCGTCCATTGTCCACACCCGACTGCCTGCGACCCCCGTGTCCCTGCAGCCGCTCCAGCAGCGTCTCCGTGTGCCCCTGGTGCTGGAAGGGCTCTGTGGGAACAGGGACAGGGCACCATCAGCACCCAGTGCCACCCTCCATACGGGCATTGGTGTCACCCAGCCACAGCTGGGCCCTGAAGGGGTGACGGAGGGAACACATGGGACAGGAGGGACACTGGTGACACGTGGCTCTCACCAGACTGCCGGCGTCCCTGGAGTGGCTCGGTGGCAGCGTCACCCAGGGGCTGGCAGGACCAGCTCTTCTTCAGGCGCTCAGGGCTGCAGCGGGGCAGGCGTGGGGGATCTGTGGGGACAGGGAGTGACACCAGGGAAAATGGGGGGTAGCAGTAGGGCAGAGAGGGAATGATAGGGCACTTGTGGCACTTACAGAACAGGTCCATCTCCAGGATGGCTTCCTTAGCCTGGGTGGAGGGAGGATGAAGAGAAATGGAGCAAAGGTGGGGTACAGCTGCCTCCCCTTGCTGTGCCAGGAGGTCCCTGGTGTCACTGAGGTGCCCATCCCACCAACCTCACCTTTTGGGGGATGGTGGCATGGTGGTTCTCCAGGATCAGCCGCTTGATGTGGTGAGTCCACATGCGCTTCTCCTCCACACTCTTGGCCTGAGGGGCACAGGAAGGGTGGTGAGGTCAGGCAGGGGGTTCCTGGGTGTCCCAAGGGTGCCCCCACCCCATGCCCCCCTACCTGCAGGCTGTGCTGCTGCTTGCCGTGCTTGTAGTGTGCCAGGCTGAAGCACAGCGAGTCCCTGGTGCTCTCAATCAGCATCAGCGACGAGCACTGCCGGGAGAGGCATCAGCATCCCTGATTCCCACCCCAGCACCCATGGGGGTTCCTGCACTCACTGGGCTCCCCTGTTCCCAGCATTCCCCAGTTCCCCCAACCCCAGCACTCACTGGGGCTCCTGACACCCACCCTGTCCCTCCATCCCGGGCATCCACAGGAATCCCTGCCACCCACTGGGTTCCCCCACCCCGTCACCCTCACAGTCTCCTGTCCTCATCCCGCACCGGGATGTGGCTCTTGTAGACATAGTGGTCCCCACGGCGCTTGGTGATCAGCAGGGCCTTGTCGAAGAGGAAGAGGGCACGGTCGTGGCGCACCCGCTGTGTCCGAAATGTGCCCTCCAGCACCAGCTCCCCGTAGCTCGTCAGGTCTGGCCCCTTCCAGCCCAGCAGCAGCGACTGGATCTCCTGCACAGACACAGGCGCATCAGCACCCCTGCCACAGTGCCCATCTCGTGTCACCTGGTGCCACCCACCACCCCTGTGGTGTCCTCCTGGCGTCCCCGGTGCCCACCTGCTGGCGGATGGCGTGCTCGTGCTTGCGCTTCATGTCATTGATGTACCAGGCCACGCAGGTCATGGTGTCAATGGCCTCCAGCACCAGCTCGTAGTCATCCCCTGCCTTGTGCTCAAAGTGCCTGGCGATCTCCTGGGCACAGCACGTGGCATCAGGACATGGGAATGTGCCATGCCAGGTGCCTGGACTGCTCTAGGCACCCAAGCCGCGTCCCTGTACCACCCCTGGTAGCCAGGCTAGGCCAGCTGCCCACAGCCCCTCCCTCTGTCCCCCCAGGCTGTGCCAGGTGCCCACGCTGTGCCATGCTGGGTGGCAGGCGCTCACCTGGAGCAGCAGGTGGTACTTGAGGATCCTCTGGACAGGCTTAAGCAGGTAGGCCCCGAGGGGCAGCGCATGGCGCAAACGCTCCTGGCATTCCCGCAGGAACCGTGCCTGGACCTTGCTCCTCATGCACTCGGTCAGTGCCGCCACCGAGCTGCGGGCAGGGAGGGGGCTCAGATCCCTGCCCACCCTTGCCCACCCGTGTGCCCCCTGCCCACCTCCCTGCTCATCCAGCTGTGCCCCCAACCCACCTGGGGTAGTTGTTGCAGTACTGGGTGTAGATGGCAAATTCCTGGCTCTGCAGGTAAGGGGAACGCAGTGAGAGCCTGGTATGACCACGTGTCCCCCCTGGTGTCCCCACAAGGCTCCCTGTGCCCTTACCCGGGTGACGAAGCACACGGCCACAGCCACGGGGTCATTGGCGCAGCTCTCCAGGTTTTGCAGGAGGGTGCTGGGGGGCACAGAAAGGACAGGGTGACCACAGCCCCCCACACATCCACAGGACAGGGTTACCCCTGTCACCTCCCAGTGGCACCTGCTCCCCCACCTGCTGAGCTCGTAGATGTCCTCGATGTTCCCAAAGAGCGCGCTGACCTGCTCCGGTCGCAGCACCGGCTCCTCCGCGTCGATGATCTTGCCCAGGTAACCCTGCCGGGCACCCACGGTGGCACCACTGGACCCCTAGACCCCACACCGTGTCTAGGGGTGTGCCCCCTTGTGCCCCCTGGCACTCACCTCCACGATGCTGCGCAGGTCCCGGGCGTAGGTGCGCTCTGACTCCACGATCTCCTGCACCACGCGGTCCAGGTAGCTGGGCTTGGCCCCGGGACTCCCGAAAGCTGCCAGGGGGTGCCCACTGCGGGCACCGGGCCACCCCCCTGGGGACGCGTTGTTGTTGGCGTTATGGAGCCCCTCGGCCCACGGCTCGGTCCTGGTGCCAGGCGGATCCTCCATGGCACAGCCGGGCTCGGGGCTCAGGGCAGGGCGCTGCGGGCACGCTGGCACCGGCATCCCGGCATCCCCCGGCACCAGTGGGGCACAGGGCGGCTCTGGGGGGAGAACGGTAGGTTAGGGGGTGCGGAGAGCCCACAAATACGGGTGGTGTGTGGCACCAAGGGAGTTCACCCTGACAAAGAGTCCTGATGGCCAAACTCTCTATGCCAAGGGGTGCTGGCATCCCCCGACCCCAAAAATCCCTGGGTACAAAGTCTCTGCACAGCCCACCAATGCTGAGATTTGGGAGTCCTGCCCCTTCCCATGTCAGACCCGGAGACCGCGCCGGGACCGGGTGCGACGAGCGCCTCTGCCCCCACCCACCGGGGCCGTGCGTCACCGCCGCGCCCGCGGGACACCTTCCAGGTGAGCTCAGCGCCGGCTCGCCCTTCCGGACCACCGGTGCCACCGGCATCCTCCCGCGCCGCCGAAACCGCTCAGTGCCATAAACACGGTTGGGACGGCCAGAAAACAGCGGCCAGTGGCAAAGCGTGTGGGAGTGTCGAGGACACTGAGCCCGGTCACCGCGGCGGGTGGCCCTGGGGACAGTGACCTTGAGCTGGGCCACGTGCCGCGCCGGCGGCGTGGCCGCCCGAGCCCCCCGGCACCCCCGGTGCCGGCACCGAACCGGTCAGGCCGGTTCCCGCCGCCGCTTCCCCACACCCACCGTGCCGCGTGGCCGCCATCCAGCCACCGCCCTCCCCGGGGCTTCCCCGAGCACGCCGGGAGCCCCCCAAAACGCCACCGCGGTGCCTCCCAAGTGGGGTTCGGGCCCATGTCCCCAGTGGTGCCACAGCCCGGAACCCCGGGTACCGGCACACCCAACCGTGCCATGGGGCACTTCCTGGGCACCCCAGACCTGGGTGGTTAGGAGAGCAGCTCCCCCAGCCCCCAAATTCCTCACCCCTACAGGCTTGGGGCACCCTGTCCCAGGGTCACCTCGACCCCAGGGGGGCACCCAGCCGGTGACACCAGAGACAGTAGACCCCGAGCATCCCTCTGGGCAGCGTCCGACCCTTGTCCCACCCTGCCGGGGGGACAAAAGAAGACCCCCAGGTGGCACGGGGGGACCAGACGGGGGCTCCCCCACCTAACACCCGGGCGGGGATTTGTGGCTACCGGAGCTCGTCCCCGAAGGCCACCCCCGGCCATCCTAATCCGCTCACAACATCGTGATTAAGGCGCCGGTCTCACGTCACGGGGACCGCGGCCACTCTCCTAGGCCCGTCGGCCACCGTCAGCCCGCCCCGGTGAGCGGGGGGGTTGATCCTCTTACCCCCCTCCCCCCGGTGTCACTTCGGTGGGCACGCGGCCGCCCAGAGCCCTGCCGCTCCCGCCTGCCCCGGGGGGATTAGCTGCGACCTTCACGCCCCCGACCCTCCCCAGCCCCGCCACAGAGGACGGGCGATATCCCTGGAGTGCCGAACGGGGGGCTCTGGTGTGTTCCCAAAACTCCCCGGTGGGGGAAACTGAGGCAGGCGCCGGGTTTGTGGTGCCGGGCCGGCGGGAGGGAGGTGGGATTTTCTCCCACCGTGGGATCGCCGGCCCCGTTGCACATTCCAGCGCGGGAGTTGGGGCGCGAGGCACAGCCCACGGCGTTTTCCCAGGATCCCGGCACAGCACGGCGGGCCGGGAGAGGGGCCGCGGCGCGCCAGCCCGCCGGAGCCATATAAGGGCAGGCGGTTCACCATTTCCAGGCATTTTCCAGAATCCCAGCGGCCTTGGGAGCGGGGAGGTCGCCGCCGGCTCCGGCGCAGCTGCCGCGGCCGTCGCTCCCGGCCCCGGCTGGCACCGCCGCTGCCCGGCGGGCACGGGCTGGGCGCCGGCGCTCCCGCCCGCGGGGACTCGGGGGGCTCGGCACCGCGGGGATCCCCGCGTCACGGCATTCCCGGGACAAGGCGGCACCGAGCCGCGGGGCTGACAAAGCCTCTTAGTGCCCGGCGCCCATGGCGTCGCGCCGCCTAATCCCGAAGGAGGGGCGCAGAACACCCCCACCTCCCACTGGGACCCCTGTCCAGGGTCACCCCACATGCCACAGCCTGTCCTGCACCCCCGGCTCGGCTTGAGGACATCCCCAATTTCTCTGGATGCCTGTCCTGGGGGTCTGCCAGCACCCCAAGGTCCTGCTGTTCCCTGCCCCTCGGGGACCCCAGTATCCCCAACTCCCCCTTCGTGGGGACTCCCAGCTCCTGCTTCACTCCGGGCATCCCTGGACTCACGAATCCTGCCTAACCAGGGCCCGTGGATCCTGCTCCACCGGGATGCAACGGCTCCTGCCCCACCAGGACCACGGATCCTGCTCCACCGGGATCTACAGATCCTGCCGTGCGGGAATGCACGGGCTCCCGCCCCACCGGAACCCAGGAATCCCACTCCACTGGGATGCGACTACTCCCATTCTACCGGGCCCCTCGGCTCCCTCTTCACCGGGATGCAACGGCTCCTGCAGCATCGGGACCCCCGGATCCTGCCCCACCGGGAGACTCCCGCGGCCGGGGACCCTCGGGACCGCCCCCTCCCGGCGGGGACCCCTGGCTCCCCTCCCGCTGACCCCACGGCCGTGTCCCGTTCCCGCCCGGACCGGACTCACCGCGCTCCGCTACCGCCGCCGCCCCGACCCGTCCCGTCCCGCCCCGTCCCGGCCGTGCCCGCAGGAAGCGGCGGGAGCGCCCCGGGGCGGGGACAGCGGCCGCCCCGCCCGGCCCCGGGAACGGGGACTCCCGGGAATGGGAGCGGGACAACACCGCACCGAGCCCGGGCGTGACCGCGGGGCGGGGTTCGGTACTGTCCCGGTCCCGGTTGGTACAGTCCTGACACGGTCCCGGCACAGTCCAGGTGTAGTTTAGATACTGTCCTGGTACAGGAGCCATCTAGAGATGGTTCAGGTACTGTCCCGGCACGGTCCCGGTACTGTTCCGGTACAGAACTAGGCGTGCTTCTGGCGTGATCCCGGTACTGTCCCGGCACAGCCCCGAGGCGGTCCCGGGATGCTCCTGATCCTGTTTCGGGGTGCACCGAGCATGGCAGACGGGAGCCCACAGCCACCGCGTCACCCGTGGGGTTCCTTCCCAGGGGACACGGGTACCTGAAGGGGTCCCAGCCCCAGCCATGGGCACCCCCCATTCCTGCCCGAGGGGACACAGACGGGGACATAGACAGCCATTGCCGCCAGGCACGGGGTGGATACAGGGCACCCCTCGGTGCCCAGGCAGGATGGATGCCCGCGGGTGAGGCCTGGTCCCAGTGCCCCTCCATCCCACCTCAGCCCCTTCCATGACTGATGCACGGCCCTGGCACTACTGTGACACTTTAGCCCCCAAATCCAACTGTGTGCCAAATCCAACTGGGCTCCAACCCCCCCCAGTAAAGCTGGGGGCCAGCTGGAGCCCCCGGCCCCTCATGGCACCTGCCACCAGAATGGGCCCATTCTGCAGGCGGGCGCCTCGTGCGCCGGCCCTGGATCCGCTCAAAGGCCAGATTGTTCCAAGCGGAGCGGGAGCCTAGCCAGGCCCAGCGCTGGCACTGGCACTGTGTGGTGTTGTGGGGGGACGTGTGGCATCTGTGGATGGTGGGGTCCCCACTGCCCACACCAGTATGGGAACATGTGCTCTGCCAGTGCTGGGTCCGGTGTGCTGGACATGCCCAGGAAGGCGGCAGTGGCTGCTTCCCTGGGATGATGTATGGGCACAGGTGGATGTCAGGAGTTGCCGGGGTGGGTGCTGCTGAGGGCACACGCCCCCACTAAACCAGACCTCCTGTCCTGTTCCCCAGTGTCCTGCCCCAAATTTCATAGACCTTCCTCAAAACCCTTTCCCAAATCTCCTTTACCTTCCCCCCATATCCACTCTTCCTATAGCCCCTCCTCTTCCCCTCTCCCTGTAGCCCCTTCCTACACCTTTTCCCCATTCTCCCCTCCCCATAGTCCCCTTCCCACATCTCCATCTCCCCAAACCCTCTCCCCACCCTCCCGCCCCGAGCCCCTCTCTCCTCCCTTGTTCTCTCTCTTGCCCCCGTCCTCCCGCCCGCCGGGGGGCGTCCTGTCCCCTCTTGCCCCCGTCCTCCCGCCCGCCGGGAGGCGCCCGCTCCCTCCCCTTCCCGCCGTGCCCCGCGCGGCCAAGGCGGGAACGCGGCGGCCCAAGATGGCGGCGGCTCTGGCGGCGCGGAGCTGCCTCGAGCTGAGCGCGGCCGGCCGGGCCCCGCCGCGATCCCCGCAGGAGCTGAGCTTCGTGCCCCCCGGCATCGCCCCGCTCCCCGCCGGCCGCTACAGCGACAGCGCCGGCGGCTTCTGCTACCAAGAGAGCGCGCAGCTCGGGGCCGCCACCAGGAATCGCTGGGTGCGATGGTGAGTGCACGCCCCCGTCCGCCTTGCCTCGCTTGGACTCTTTTCATCCATACCTCTCCCTTCTCACCCTTCTAACACCCTCCTCTCCCTCAGATCCTCCTCATCCTCATCTCTCCCCTCTCAGACCCTCCTCATGCTCAGCTCTGCCCCTCTGTTCCCGCAGGAGCACGTCGGGGGACACGGTGGAGCTGGTGGAGGAGTCCCTGGACGTGAACCTGCTGAACAACGCCGTGCGGCTGCGGATCCAGGGCTGCCCGTTCCTGCCGGGCGGGATCCACCTGTGCGAGGTGCAGAGTCACCTGGTGGTGCTGCTGCTCACGGCGCAGACCGTGCACCGCCTGCTGCTCCCGCACCCCGCCCGCCTCTACCGCAGCGTGAGTGCCGGGAATGCCGCCGGGGGCCGGGGCAGGGGTCCCTGTCAGCACAGGAAGGGCTTGGGAAGGGGTAGGCGACCCAAAATACAGCGGGAACAAGAAGAAAAGTGGAGGTCTGGGGAATTTAGCCGTGTTTTGCTCAGGAACTGGCTGGGTGTCCATGACACTGGAGTTGAGCTGCTGCTGGGATTGAGCCTCAGCTTTTCCAGAGCCCTTCCTGGTTGGATTGTCTTTTTTTTTCCTCAGCTGAAAAGGCTGCAGGCTGATTTTGTCTGGGTTGGAATCTGTATTTCATGTGGCAGATAGATCCTAGGCAGGGTTTATGTCACATTTATCATCATTCCATGGATGTGGGTTGGAGCTGGATGGTTTTTAAGGTCTCTTCTGACTGAAACCATTGCAGGATTCTGTACTTCTCCCCATTTGCTCTGACTTTTCCTCTAGTGCCTGATTTTACCAGGATCCTCTCCTCTCTTGGAGAGCTTCTCTCTTGCTTTTAAAACTCTGGGGAGCTTTCCCAAGGGATGACCCTGTGCTGTGGCAGAGCTGCTCTTCCTGGGATGTGTCAGCAGCAGTTTTCTCTGAGCTATGACAGAGATTTTTTACTGGAAAAGTTCCTTTTTATCAAGGAGACAGTTGCTGTTCCATCAGTATCTGGTGTGGTTTTTTTTTTCCCTGTGCTAAGAATTTGATGTTTTATTGAATCCTCTAGGATCATGGAGTCCAGCACTGCCAAGACCACCCATGTCCCCAGGCACCACATCCTACATGATGGGAATTCCACCACTGGAGCCTGTTCCAGTGCCTGATAACCCTTTCCATGAAGGAATTGTCCCTGATATCCAACCTAAACCTCCTCTGGCTCAACTTGAGGCTGTTTTCTCCTGTTTCCCCACAGGAGCTGATAACAGAGAGCCAAGTGCAGTCCGTGTTTACAGATATCAGCAAGATCCACATCAGGGATCCCTCCAATTATTATGTGATTCCCAGCGTGCCAGGGCTGGCTCCCAACTCCGTGGCCTCTGCAGCCTGGCTCAGCAGTGAGGGGGAGGCTCTGTTTGCCCTTCCCTCTGCCTCAGGAGGGATCTTTGTCCTCAAGCTGCCTCCTCCTGATGCTCCTGGTAAGGATTGGGCACTACAACCCCTCTCCTGTCTTGGAGTTTCATTTGATCTTCATTTTTGATTTTCCTTTTGTTTTTGAAGGAAGTGTTTCTGTTGTGGAGTTGAAGCAGAGCTCGGTGGTGCAGCGTTTCCTCACAGGCTGGATGCCAACTGCCATCAGGTGAGTGCCTGGGGATGGATAAACTGAGCTAATTTTGACTTTTGGATCCCCTCACCTGGAATTTTTAGCTTGAGTCACACAGGCCCCTATAAATACTCCACCCAAAAAAGTTAAGGGGGTCACAGGAGCTATCAGAATACGGAAGTTGGGAGTGGAATGCTGGATTAGCAGGGTCCTGCTGTTCCATGTGTCTGTGAACATGTTCTCTAGTAATTGGCCTTCAAGGATTTGCCCAGGATGTGGCTCGCAGCCAGCATGGATTAGGGATTACTCTGCCCTGGTGCTGAGGAGCCAGGCGTGTTCCTGACGAGCAGAGGTTACGTGGGGATCACACGGATGCTCCATGGTGGGTTGGGATCTTTAGGGTGGCTTAGGGGGCAGAGCTGAGTCCTAGAGCCTTTTTCTTGGAAGTGGGAGTGAGTCCTTTGGTGCCCTGAGTGACTTTGGCCATTGTGGGGGTGTTGCCCAGGGTCTGGCAGTATCCTTGCCAGGATCCTAGCAGGATCCATCCTTACAGATTGCTCTCCTCAATTTGCTGCTGTTTATACTTTTTGGGCCTGAAGCTGCAATGGTGTCCTTGGTTCTTGGGCTGGAAAAGGACTGCTTTGTCTAACTGAACTGGGAAGAGAACTTGCTAACATTTCATATGAAGTTCAGAGTTCTATACTGATGCAGTATGGAATCTGGAAAACATGAAAGCTAAAACTTAAGGCATCATTTGGACCTGTCAAGATTCTTGCTCATGGCTTCTTGGATCCTTGTCAGGGCCTGGCAGGATCCATGCCAGGACTGCTTGGATCCTTTTTTCCCTCTGGATCCTTTACCTGTGTTTTGCAAGTACCAGGCTGGGGATGGGGAAATGGGAATCTGCTTCAGTTCCACCAAAGCGAGTGAAGAACTTGGTGTCGCTGGTGTGGTGGATCCTCTGCTCTGTGGATGCTGAAACATTCCCTTCTCCTGATCTCACCTAGTGATTTATTTGGATTTAAGCACAATGGAAGAGCCCCACTGCCTTGGATCTGTGCAACTGCCATGATTTTAGAATCATTAAATCCTGGAACAGCTTGAGTTGCAAGGGGCCTTAAAGCTCATCAAGTCCCACCCCCTGCCTAGGGCAGGGACACCTTCCACTAGACCAGTGTCCAGGCTGGGTTTGGGCACTTGCAGGGATGGAGAACTTTCTTTGAAGGTGTTGATGTAACCTCTGGTTTTCCAGAGGCGATGGCGGCCCCTCGGATGTGCCCGTCAGCCTCTCGGTGCACTGCCTGGATCACGATGCCTTCCTCTTCGCCCTCTGCCAGGACCACAAGCTCCGCATGTGGTCCTACAAGGTGAGCAGAACCTGGGGTTGGGGGAGCAAAACGAAGCCCAAGGAATCACAGATGAGTGTGGTTCTATCTGCCTTTAAATTGTGGCTGTGGCTTCTGCACACTGGGATTTGGGACAATATGTGAGAACAGTCGTGGTGTGTGTTTGTAGCAGTGTCTGTGAAGTGAGGGGTTTCCTGCCCAGCCTCATTCCTGTAGGCACACAGGTTGTGGGAATTGGGAGTGGGGCTGTGACTGAGCCCCATCCCCAATGGGCTGCAGCTGTGGAAAGCAGGTGAACAGTGTTGAAGGTAATGAGGGGTTACTGACCAATCACCAAAGGGAGCAGAGGGCTCACAGGTGCAGTGCATCAGCAATAAAGGGTATTAAAAGGTTGGGCTGAAGAACAAGAAGGGCAGATGCTTGCAGCCTCCTGAGGTGAGGTGATGTTGTATGGGCAGGCTCCTGAAGCCCTCTGATGTGGTAGGGTGATACTCTGTATGGGTTGAAGCCTCCTGATACTGTGTGATGATACTCTGTGTATAGTGGCCCTCTCAAATGCAGCCTCTGCTGTGTTGTATGTTGTGACCTTTGGTGACCCTGGTGTCTCTCAGGATTGGGCTGTAGGGCGAGGTACAGCCTGAGGCAGAGCCAGCCTGGTGGTGAGAGCAGCAGGAGAAGCTGCCTGGTCTGGACCAGACTGATTTTGACTGTACCTGGGGTACAGCTGAACTGCTGGGGACATAATGGGAAATAACTTACCAAGTGAAGAACAGAGTGTTTTATCTACATGGAAAGCTTTGTGGAAAAGAGAAGGAGTTGAGACTACTGACTATTCCTTTTTTAGTCTTTTACTATGGGCAAAGTCGTAAGATTTTAAGACTGATGCAAGTACTGCATTTAGTGTTTGGAAAGAAGTTAGGAAAAGACTGTGGGACGTGGACAGGGCTGCAAAGGACAAGCTGGGGGACGTGGCACACCTCCAGCTATTCACAGTGCAGAGCTTCTTGTCTTCCCTTGCAAGAATATCAACGAGGTGAGACTGTGGAATACAAATGCCCAAATTTCTATATGTTGAAAGGATCTCCAACAATCACCTGTCTTAGTGGGCTGTGGACAAGCCCCCCAGTTTGCCTGGTGTCCTGTACAGCATCAGAAGAAGATATGGGCAGAAACAGTATTGAGCTGAAATGGGTTGAATAAACCAAGCTGTATGGGTGACTATACTGAATTCTATTGTAAACCTGGATATTTGAAAGACCCAAGTATTCCTAACTACATTGTGTGGAGAGGATATTGGAATACCTGTGGTGCACAGTGGGAAGGAACTGCTCCCTGGATAGGAGCACTATGGAAAAGAACAATACTGAGTTGCAGTCATCCAGCCACTTGAGCCCCTCAGGGGACCCTGCTGTCTTTGAGTGCAAGCACTGGTACCAGCAGGTTTCTCAGAGGGAGAAGTTCAGAGCACAGTGCCTGGATGGAGTGATTCCATATCCTCTGTGTGAATAATCATCCTTGTTTGGGTAAATGGAAGTGGCATTGGGGAGCCCAGCTGTGGAAATGACAGAGCCCTCAACCAACCTGGTGACTTGAGCTCAACTTTTCCTGGTGTTTCCCATTTTGCTGTGCTTTGTTTGCAGCTTAGGCAATGTTCTGCCTTGGAATTTGTTCTTGTTTTTATTACTGGATGGTTGTCTTTGCATATTATCCATGTTAGATCTAGTTTTGTAAATGTATTTACAAAATATGTTTTATGTAGACAAAGAGTTGTGCTCGCATTTTATCCATTCTACACTGATTTCACTGTTATTTTATTAACAATTGTAAAAGGATTGTAACTTGGAATTATATAGCTGTATAATTATTGATATTGTTAAAGGTTGTGTAGCTATTGGGGGGAGTTGTATAGCTGTTGATTTTGTTGATATCCTGGTATTTTGGCCTTTGGCTTATTCTTGTTGCTATTGATATTGTCAATATTCTATAAATGTAAGTATAAAGATTTTAATAATATGCAAGTTTAGAGAGTGAATCAGGGTTAGTACAGGGATGCATTCTAGAGTTGGTGGAACCTACAAAACAGATACTTGTACCATGTTTACTATTTCTTCTGCGAAGGCCCTGTAGAGAAATAGTAGACATAGCATTTATTTAAAAGAAAAAAAAAAAAAGGGAATTGTAGGCACACAGTTTGTGGGAATTGGGAGTGGGGCTGTGGCTGAGCCCCATCCCCAATGGGCTGCAGCTGTGAAAGGCAGGTGAGCAGTGTTGGAGGTGCTGAGCCAGGGAGTGCTGAGGGGTTACTGACCAATCACCAAAGGGAGCAGAGGGTTCACAGGTGCAGTGCATCAGCAGGTATGAAGGGTATGAAAGGTTGGGCTGAAGGACAAGGGCAGAGGCTTGCAGCTTTTGGAGGTGAGATGATGTTGCTCTGTATGGGCAGACACCTTCTGATGTGGTAGGGTGTTATTACTGTGTATGGGTTGAAGTCTTCTGGTATTGTATGGTGATACTCTGTGTACCATCATGCAATGTATGTGTGGCTGTCTCAACTGCAGCATACACATTCCTGGGATACACATTCCTCCAGACCTACTGGAGCATTTGGGAAGGCAGGCAGGAGTGCTTTGAAGCCCAAGGAGCCATCCCAAATGGATTTTCTCCTGCTTTCAGCAGTACAGCAGTAATGAAAGTGTCTTTGTCAATAGGAAGTTAATAAAAGCCTCTCGCTCCAGATATTGAGTGCCAGAGCTAATGGAGCAGCACAGTGCTTTCACGGCTCAGTGGCACTGGAATGTGCTCTGGGAGGGAGGGGAAGCTTTCTCCTGCATGCCTGGGCTCTGGCAGCCCGTGGGATTGGTGGGCAGGGGGCCCAGGTGAGCTGGGAGAAGCCGAGGAGTGGTTCAGGTAAGCGTACGGAGCCATAATTCACGTCTGTTGTGCAAAGTTCTGGGCAGATGTTTTCTGAAGGGGAAGGAGAGGAGCAGTTTCTCAATCCAGACTATTTCCTAAGCTGCCCTCCTGCTGCTTTGGTTGTTTGCAGGATCAGATGTGCCTGATGGTGGCGGACCTGCTGGAGTTCATGCCGGTCAGCCGGGACCTGCGGCTGGCGGCCGGCACCGGGCACCGCCTGCGCCTGGCCTTCTCCCAGTCCCTGGGCCTCTACCTGGGAGTCTACATGCACGCTCCCAAGCGAGGGCAGGTACAGAGCCACGGGCTCTTCAGCCTCTGGGAAGAGGAGTCATTCCCCTAGGGCTTGGGTTTGGAAGGCAAGAAAAGGGAAAAGTTTCATGTGTGGCCCTCTGGAGGGATCGGTTGTTTCTAAATAAACATTTCCCCCCCACCCCCCCCACCCCACACACAGCACTGGGGGATATGTGTGCCTGAGTTCTGGGAGTGGAATTCCCTGTGTGACTAAACTGATCCACGAGGGCTGGTTCTCTTGTTTACCTTCCGCTCTGAAAGAGTGGATGTGCCGTGGGAAAAGGAAAGGTCCAACAGGAGCATGGAAATGCTGGTGGTGTGTTTACACCAGGCTCCTGGGAGCATGTGGATGCTTCTGCAACTTGGGGAGAACTTTTTGTGGAGAAGGATAAATTTAGCAGGAGAGGAAGGACAGCACAAACCAGGCTCATCTGTTGGACAGCTTATCCCTTTCTCCAGGGAATTCCCACACAGAACAAGAGCGTGTAACATGAGTCCTGCTGTCCTACGAGTGCTCTGCTCTGGGAAGAACATGCAGAGCTGGGCCTGCAGCTGAGAAATTGGGGCTTTCCCACATCTTGTGGTCACTGGTAGTGCTGGGTGTGGTGGTCTTACAGTTTTTCAAGTTTAGTGTTTGGAAAGACTTGGGAGTCCTTCGGGTCCAGGCAGGGATGATTGTCCTTGGGGAGAAGCCAGGATTTCTGTGCAGAGGGTCCAGTGGTGTGCTCAGTTCACCTCTCTTGTCCTTCAGGTTCTGCTACCCCTAGCACCAGGCAGTGAGATGGACTGGAATGGTGATACTCCATGAGATGTGTTGGTTTAGTCCTTCCGGAAATGATTTATGAGGTGTGTTTGTAGTTTTGTGTCTTCCAGCTGGTGAGCACTGAGAGCAACCGCTACAGCCTTGACCACATCTCCTCCCTGTTCTCCTCGCAGGTGAGAGCTGGGGCCTGGCCCCCAGGAGGAGGAGTCCTGGACTTTGGGATTTAAATCCCAGAGTCACAGAATGGTTGGGTTGGAAGGAACCCCTTAAAGCTCCTCTTGTTGTTCCAATCTCCTGCTGTGGGCAGAGACACCTTCCACTAGAGCAGGCTCCAAGCCCTGTCCAACCTGGCCTTGGACACTTTGAGGGATGGGGCAGCCACAGCTTCTCTGGGCAGTCTCAGCACCCTCGCAGGGAACAGTTGCTTCCAATATCCCATCTGAATCTCCTCTTTCTGAGTTTGGAGCTGTTCCCCCTTGTCCTGTCTGGAGGGGGCAATTAGATCACCCCAAAGCCCTCTCTTTTCCAGACTGAACAATTCCCAAAGCCTGTTAAATTTCACAGGGGAATGTTTTGCTGTTAAGTACCCACCTTTCTCTGTGTTCTAATTTGGGGATAAGAAAGGAAATTGGCTCTTTTCCTCTTTCCTAGGAGACTCTGGTTGACTTTGCCTTAACCTCGGCCGAGATCTGGGCACTGTGGCACAACGAGGAGAACCAAACTGTTGTGAAATACATCAACTTTGAGCAGTGAGTTTTGGGCATGGATCACTGGGATAACTGCAGAAAAACCCTGATAGAACTCCTCAAATTAAAAATTTATACTCAAGCTGTTGGAACATGGAAAATGTAAAAATCCAGGCAGCAGGATTGCTGAAAGTGGAGTTTGAGCATGGCAGAGGGAGCGTTGTGCTTCCCCACAGCTCCTTCAAAACAACCAGGTGCTCCCTTCCAGGAAAAAACATGTTCTGGGGAGATGGTGATGGGAAAGGATCATCCCTGAATATGAAGCTGAGAGGATGGCTTGGTGCAGAATCAGGGAGTTGAACAGTGGATGAAAAATGCTGTGAGTGTGCAAATTTTAGGAGAAGAAGCTACTAGTCAGTCTGAGAGTTGCCTGTGAGTTAAAGGGATGGGGAGAATGTTGAATTAAATGAAGGATTCCAACCAAGTGTTCCATCAGTTTATGGCCAGGAGTGCCACAGTTAACCTCTCTTGCCAAAATCTGTCCCTTGTCACTGCACAAACCTCTTTTTCCACACCCAGAGGGTGTGGAACCCAGAAAAACCAGAGGGTTGTTTTTGCTGATGAAAGCCACAGGTTTGGTTCAGGTGGATGCCAAGGTGATTCCAGGTTTGTTTCCTCGCAGGAATGTTGCAGGCCAGTGGAACCAGGTGTTTGTGCAGCCACTCCCTGAGGAGGAGGTGACGGTCCGGCAGGATCAGGATCCCCGGGTGAGCCAAAAATAACGAGGTCACTCAGGAGAGAGAATGGGAACAAACAAAGTCAGGAGTGTGCAGGAAGCCATTTTTGATCCCAGGCTGGAGCAGGGTATGGACAGAAACACAGATCCAGGGGATGATGTTGATAATGGGAGGAAAGACCAGAAACAGCAGCTTAAATGTTCTCCTCATCCTTGAGCTTCCTTAAGTGACGATCTTTTTGCAGGAAATCTACTTGGAATATCTCTTCATGCCGGGCCGGTTCACTAATGCAGCTATCCAGAAGGCTTTGCAGGTAAGTGAGAGGGAATTTGGGATGCTCTCTGTTCATCCTCTTTTAGATGTGAGGCAGCAAGATTCCTTGGAGCTCTTGCCAGGCCTGTTTTCATAGGGAGTCCCTGGAGTGAGTTGGTGGCTGCTGGGCTGCAGCTGCTGTGTGCCCACAGCTGGAGATGGAACCTGGAATCCAGATAATTGGTTTTTTCCCCCCTTGGATAGCACAGCAAGTTGATGAGCTTGTTTTTCGTTCCTGCTGATGTAGCCAGGAGAATGGGGACTCAGCGCCCTGTGGTGCTGTTTGTCAGGATGTGTCATGGAATTAGTAAGGTCAGAAAAGCTCTCTGAGATGGTGGAGTCTGACAGTTCCCTCCAGCACTGCCAAGGCCACCACTAACCTACCTCCCTAAATGCCACATCACACACATTTTAAATCTCTTGAGCTGTGGTGGTTGCACATTGCCACACATCCATGTATCCCAAATTTAGCATCCAGACCTTTTTTTTAACACTTCCATCCCACAAAGTGCTGGCTGATGCTCTTGTCCTGCTTTACCTCACTGAGTGCTGCTTGAACCTTTGGTGAGGCTTTTATTTTGCCTTAAAACCCAAGTTTCTTGTGCTGCTTTGCAGATCTTTTCTCAAGGAACTGAGAGGCACATGGATCTGACGTGGGATGAGTTAAGGAAAGAGGTCACCTTAGCTGTGGAAAATGAGGTGAGATGGATTTTCCTTCCAGGATATTGTGTTGTATGTGGTGTCATGATATTTTAGATGCCAGGTGATCCCACACCTCAGTTTATCCTTTTTTTCTCCAAAGAGAATGATGTAACTTTAAAAAAAAAAGTACAAGTCTTCATCCTTCCTGCCTGGGGTTTTCTTTTCCTCTTGGGTTTTTGGAATCCTGGCTGTTCTGCCTCTGCTCCCTGTGTGCACTTTGGGCACCCATCCCGTGGTGCCCAGACCACCCCTGCAGAGCACTTGCACATCATTTTGGAAGAGAATCCAAAATAGAGGGATTATCTTCCAAATAGCAATTATTAGGAGACCTACCTGAGAGATCCCTATTTTCTTTTTGTGTTTCAATTCCCTTGTTTTATCCTGCTCTTATTTCACTTGGCTGTTCCTGAATCCCTTGTTTTGCCTCCACCAGTTCCAGGGCAGTGTGACAGAATACGAGTGCTCCCCAGAGGAGTTTTGGCAGCTGCAGGTGGAATTCTGGTCCAAGTTCTATGCCTGCTGCCTGCAGTACCAGGAAGCTCTTTCCAGGCCCCTGGCCTTGCACCTGAACCCCTACACCAGCATGGTGTGCCTGCTAAAGAAGGTGAGGCTGGGTGGGGGTGAGGTTCCCTGAACAAGTTTCTGCAGAGGATTTGGGAAGCTCAAGGACTTTCTCCTCACCTTTCAGGGCTCCATGTCCTTCCTTGTGCCCTGCTCCTTGGTTGATCATCTCTATCTCCTCTCCAACGAGCGCCTCCTGACTGAGGATGATGCTGCCATCTTTGAAGGTGAGAATACAAGGAGTTTCTTCTCTCCTGTCAGAGATCTCCATAGAGATCCCTTGAAGAGCTCCTGATCCATAGCTGCATGAAAATAGTTTTATTTTGGTTTTGCAGGCGTACTTATTTTGTGAAATTTGCCATCATGCTCACACCAGCAATTAGAAAATAGTGTCAAGGCTGCCAGTAGAATCATGGAATTGTTTGGGTTGGGTGAAATTCTTCCCTGTGAGGGTGGGGACACCCTGGCACAGGAGCCCAGAGAAGCTGTGGACACTCCTTGGGAGTGTCCAGGGTTTGGAGCAGTCTGGGAATATTGGAAGGTGTCCCTGCCCATGGCAGGGGGTGGGACTGGATGGGCTTTAAGGTCCATTGCAACCCAAACCGTTCCAGGATTTATGAAATGTTTTCACATCAGCTGTGGAAAGGGGCTGTGCTGTTCCTTGTGTCCAGGAAGTGAATGCCAGAGTATGGAAAACATGTCATTAATATTGTCACCACAGTGCCCTCTGTGCTTTGCTGGCCCTGGAATGCCGTTTCACTAAGAAAAAGGCAATGGAAAATTTTACCTAAGCTCCATTTTTATGCTTGAGTGATTTTTATATATTTTTATGAAGTGGGATCGTCATCTGTTTGGTTGAGCTTTTTGTGGAGCAGAGGGAAGGAAAGCTGGAGGCCTGAGCTGGTTTGGGAGCCTCAGCAGGAGCCCCAGCAGTTCCTCCCCTGGCTGTTTTAAACAGTCACGGGCTCAAAAAATGGGATTTAATTTAAAATCTGACCCATAAAGGATTGCAGAGCCGAGCTGAGCCGTTTTCTTCAGGATATATTTTTTTGTGCTGCTTATTTTCTTTCAACCTGTGGCTGGAAAAAATCCCTTGGAGGGAATTTAGGTATTTTATTGTTGCATCATTTTTTATTTTCTGAATAATAAAGCTCAAGTCTTTCCCTTGTTGACTCCTGAGCTTTAATTCAGCCTCATTGTTATTGGGGAAGGTTTGGCACAGGGAGCTGGGACCTGGGTGATAGGAGCTGAACTAACTGGCTTTTGCATGGTCTTCCCACCTTCCCTTGGAAATCTCTTGGAAAATACACAGTTAGATTCTTTCATTGCAGATTTGGAGATGTCTCGTGATGTTGTCTGTCTTGTCCAGTGCCTTCGCCTGATCGGAGAGTCAATTTCTATGGAAATGGCATTCATCATGGAAATGGCTTGCTCCCGCCTCCAGCCTCCAGAAAAGGCTGCAGAGCAGATCCTGGAGGACTTGATAGCTAATGACACGTAAGGAGATGGGTTTTCCAGAAGCTTCTCAGAGTGGCTGAGCTGGGATTGTCCAGAGCTGTCCCTGCCTGTCATCCAAGGGCGTGTGGGCTCCTTGCCCTGTGCTGCAGGAGACTTTTCCAGGGATAGGGACAACCATGGTTTGGAGTTGTTGGCAGTGTCTTCCATCCACAACCCTGAGAGCAGAGGAGGCACAAATTCCTGTTAGGTGTGAAAAGAGGTGCCTGGAGACAGAAGGGAGAGATCAGAGCCTTGGTCAAACCTTGTGGTCCTGTGTGGTTCCTGTGCTAACCCAAATTGTTTCCTTGTGGAATGCCAGCTATCTGGCTGTTATTTCCTGATAGCCCGAGGGAGTGGAATAAATAGACTGGTCCCTGCAGGCACTGTAATAAAACTCACAAGCTAGCCAAGGATTCCAGTTAGGAATGTCCAGGCTGATCAGATACTGATCCTCTCTGGAAGGGAGCGTAAGGGAGCCCTCTTCAGTTGGAACCTCAGGTTGCTGTTCATGATGATGATGAGGCTCTTTTTGATGTTGCAGGGAAAATGTGATGGAGGATATCCACAGTAAACTGCAGGAGATCAGGAACCCCATCCATGCCATTGGGTTGCTCATCCGAGAGATGGACTACGAGACTGACGCTGACATGGAAAGAGGTGAAAGCTCTTCAGCAGCTTCTAGGAAACGCTAGGAAGTGCCCTTATCCTGGGAATGGCTCCTGCCTCACCTGGGTGGTTTTCCCCTCAGCTCCGCACCTGGCGCTGCGCATGAGCCTGTCCCAGCTGTTCGGCAGCAGCACCGCGGCGCACGTGGTGTGCGGGGGGGTGGCCAAGATCTGCTCCGTGCGCTTCCTCCTCTGCCGGGACCTGCTCATCCTCCAGCAGCTCCTGCTGCGCCTCGGAGATCCTGTGAGTACAGCTCCTGGCACCTGGGATCCTGTGGGGCTCTGCTGCTGGTGCAGGGTGGAGCTCTGTCTCATCCCACAAGGCTGTTGGAATAGCCCGAGGCTTGGGCAGGTCCTGCTCTCTCCTCCAGCTGCTTTTGTCTTCCTAAGCAAAGCAGCCTAATTCCCTTTATTCCTCTATGAACATCCAGGAAGCCAAGGTGTATTTGTGGGAGGAGGGCATGGATTCCAGCCTCCTCCTGTGTGAATCAGCACACATGCAGCTCTTCCAGCTGTGCCCTGTCCCTCTCCCAGCAGTGATGGCAGCTCTCTTCTCTAGCAGCACACTCCAAGGTTGCAGTTTCAGCCCTTTGGAAGCTGCTCCAGCCAGAGCAAACAGCCCCCACGATGGTAGCTGTGTTTGGAATGGTGGGATGGACTGGTCTGGGTCTGTCCCACCCGGCCTGAGGCCACGTGAGGCGAGGTGCTGCTGCTTTGGATGGACACAGCGATGCGGAACAAGTCCCCAGACAAGGACAGCCTTGTTTAAACCAATATTATTTGCTTAGAAATAGCCAGCAGTTTCCTGGTTGAAAATAAATCCCTTTTTCCTGGATAAGGTTATTCTGGTAGCATTTAAGGTGCATTGCAAGGTGCCCTCTGGAGCTGGGCTCTCCCAGACCATGAGGCATGTGACCTGCTGCTTTCCCACCTTGATGTACCTGTGTCCTTCAAAAGCTCGGATTGTTTCATCTCCTATGACTCTTTGCTGTAGCTTGTGGAGACCCTGAGGTGATCTCTGCAGCAAAGCCATGGTTTCAGTCTCAGGGACAGCAATCCTGGAACGCTTTGTGTTGGAAGGGACCTTAAAGACTGTTTAATTCCAAGCCCCTCACATGGGCAGGGGCATTTGCCACTAGGCCAGGTTTCCCCAAGCACCTTCCACTCTAGCTTTGAACACTTCCAGATGTGGGGCAAGAGTTCCTGCTGGTTCCCTGGGAGGGCTGAGTTCTGCCAGGCTATTGAGCACCTTGCTGTTCGCAGAAGGGACAAGCTGGGCCTGCCACAAACCTCTCTGGTTGTCCTTGTCCTGCTGTTGCACCAAGTGTGCCAAGCTCTGGGCTTTCCTTGCAGATGGTTTTGGGAGGGGGACAGCTCTTCCAGTCCCAGCAGGACTTGCTGCACCGCACCTCTCCCCTGCTGCTGTCCTACTTCCTGATCCGGTGGGCGAGCCAGTGCCTGGCCTCCGACGTCCCCGTGGACACGCTGTGAGTCTCTGCCTCACCTGGCTTTGGTCCTCCTTAATCCACCTGAAATGCCCTTCCTGGTGTGGAAAGCAGGTGGTTCCTGTGGGAGTATCACTCCAGGAGCACTGGGGAGGGTTTTTTTTCCCTTCCATGTTCTGAGCTGACTCTGCCTTGTGCTAAATCTGCCCTGTGAGGCCTCGCTGTTCTGTGCTCTGTAGGAGTTGAACAATGAGCACAGTTAAAGCGGGAGGCGTTTTGTTGTCTCTTCACTGATGGCTCCTTTCTTCCCTAGGGAATCTAATCTGCAGCATCTCTCTGTGTTGGAGTTAGCAGACACCACTGCTCTGACACCACACAAACTGGGTAAGGTGTCCACGGATCATCAACTCTCCCTTTCAGTTATTTAAGCCTGACTCTGCCACCTAAGGGAAGTGCTTTATGCAGGGAGCTAATGGACTGTGTGGTTGAATGACCCTGATTTAAGTGGGGATGTTTGTCAGGCTGTCCACAAAAAAAAAAACCAAAAAGAACCCACAAACAACAAAGCAACAACAAAGGATCTTAGCACTGAACTCAGGTTTTACTTTCAGCCTGAGAAGGATGGGAATGCCTCACTGAGCCAAAAATTTGTCATTCTAACCCTGGCAGCATCAGCCAAACTTACCCCTCATGTACTTTACAGTGGCTGTGGTAGCTCAGACCAGGTCTGTCACAGAATCCTGGAATGGCTTGTGTTGGAAAGGCCTTAAAGCTCATCCAGTTCCACCCCCTGCCATGGCAGAGACACCTTCCACTAGCTGGAGTTGCTCAGAGCAACCTGTTCCATCTAACCTGTCCTGCTCGCCACCATTTACCCTACAGCAACCAAGAGCAGCAGCTCAGGGAAGCATGAAAATGTAGAAGTACTTGCTCAAAACATGTTTAAAAATATGGAAATACCTTCCCAAAGCATTGCAGCTGATATTTGGTTCATATTTTTTTAAGTTCTGCTGTAAAGATGTAACTTTTGGGTTAGTTTTTTATTGGGAGAATATAAGTCTGCTTAATTAGGGAAATGTGGGCCTTGAAGTGGTTCCAGAGGGAGGAGGTGAGCAGGGATGGGAAGGAAACATGCAGGTAAGAGCCTGCTGTGACTAGTCAGCACTTGGAGGCTGAGATACTTCAGAGGGAGCTGGGGAAATCTGGGACAAACAGGCAGCAATGCCACGTGTGAGCTGGGAAAGAAATTCCTCCACTTTCTGACATTGGTGATCCTCAGAGCCTGAGCTCTCCCTGATGGAGAGTCTGGGTGCAGGAGGCAGCTGGAAATGTCAGGGAAGTTGAAAACATCCTTTGTGTGTGCTGGTGTCGTGGGTTATTTCTTGGCTGGCTCGTGAGGAAAGTCCTGTTTGGCCACTGTTCTTTGGGGAGAAATATGTGAAACGTAGGGAAGGAGGTGGCAGCTCAGGGAGAGGCGTTGGGAACAGTCAGTGAGGGGGGATTTTTGGGGTGCTGGAATGAGGAGAGAGGGAATGGAACAGCCAGCTCAGCACTCCCTCAGCCCTGTCATGCTGGAAAGCTGCAGCTGGGCTGGGAATAAGAAGTGGAGAGGGAGCAGAGCCCTTTTTTTGTGTGTTTTAATTGAGCTATGGTTAATAAACACTGCAGGATGGGGCACTTTGATCTCCTGCTGCTCCCTCTGACTTAACCAGACAGCAGGAGAAATCCAAAACCAACAAGTTGGAGTGTGGAACGTGCTTTTGGTTTGCCCTGACTTAATCTGTGCTGTTTGGGCTGATGAGCACAGGACAGGGTGGAAAACCTGGCATCTCTACTGCAGCCTCTCTACTCACTGTTCCTTTAATTTCTACTTTTAGTGTCCGGCCCTCAAACGATCGTGGAGCTCTTCTTTCAGGAAGTGGCCAGAAAGCACATCATATCCAGACTCTTCCTGCAACCAAACACCTCCTCTTTGGCTGAGACAAGTTTGAACTGGCCCCACCTGATCACCTCAATAGTGACTGATTTTCTGCCTCTCCTGTATCCTTGGCTGTGAATCCATTGCCACTGAGCCTCCTGCCATTCCAAAATCAGGTTTTGACCTCCAAATTTCCAAGACAAACCTCCTGAATGAGTGAGGTTGTTGGCATTAATGGGATTTGTGGGTATTTTAAGATTTCACAGATTTCATCCTGTTTAGGTGCACGATAAAGGATTTGAGTTTTTGACTTTAAGCCCCTAAGCTCTCACTACTTGACTTGGTGGGGTGGGATGCTGGGGGATTTGGAAGGGTAACAGGAGTTGGGGATTAGATGTACTGGTGATTTTGTTCTAATATGGATAAATCTTATTACAAAATAATGATTTGTATAAAGAGCAGCTTAATCTTCTCTCCTCTCCCCCCCCACAAACGGAGCATGAGAGGCATGTTGGCTTCCAGACTGGATTGTCCTGTGTTCCTTAACCTCTGCTCAGATGGCCCAGCAATCCCAGCTTCCTCTTCCCAGAGTGCCTGATGGGGAGCTGTCAGTACACCCAGCTCCAGGTGAGTGCATCATGCCAGCCTCTCACAGGTGCTGGAAACCTCCCTGAAACATCATCCTTCCAAGTGCTGGAGTTCTGCTTTCCCCTAGTTGTGAAATCCTGAAATGGTTTGGGTTGGGAGGGACTTCAGAGCTCATTCAGTTCCATCCCCTGCCATGGACAGGGATACTGTCCACTATCCCAGGTTGCTCCAAGCCCTGTCCAAACTGGGCTTGGATATTGCCAGGGATGGGGCAGCCACAGCTTCTCTGGGCAGCCTGTGCCAGGGGGTCCCCACTCTCACAGGGAAGAATTTCTTCCCAATATCCAGTGTAAATTTCCCCTGTTTTAGTTTAAAACCACCACCCCTAATCTCTGAGTTGAGACAATGCCACAGAGTGTTTGATGGGGAGTGATTTAGGATTGTGGAATCCCAGAACAGTTTGGGTTGGGAAGGACCTTAAAGCTCATCTCATTCCACTCCCCTGCCATGGGGCAATCATCTTCAGCATTTTCTCTTTCATCTGTTTTCAAGAGCATCCAGATAGTCAGGTTTATGCTATTCCCTTTCCTTGGAGGAGTTTATTCTCCCAGGGCTTGTCTGACCGCGTGACGCTGCACTCCTGAAACATCTTTGCAGAGCCTGTTTGAATATCCCAGCAATCCTAGAGCTTGTTGGCAGCTGGTGTGCTCACAGCCTTTCCTGTACCACCTCTGCCTGTGATTGCCCATGGGACCTGGCTTCAGAAGGATTTCTTCAGTCCAGAAAGGACTGATTTATTTCTTAAATGTCCTTATTAATAAAAACCCAGTGTGAGAAACACCTGCCATCATTCCATCCCTGGCTGCTCCTGGCATCCCAGTAGCAGGGACAGTGAACTCCTGATTTCCAGGGGTTTTAGACTGCTCTATTTCAGATCACTGTTCCTCCACCTTTCTCCCTGTGCTCTTGGCAGCTGGAGTTGCTTGTGCTCGAGTTCTGACCTGCACAATTCCTTGTCGGCAGCTCCACGTGATGTGCAGCTTTATCCCTGTCTGGGCATTCCTGGAGGCAGCGGGCCAGGCAGGCTGTTAGTGACCTGTTTTTCAGCAGAACCTTTTATCCTCGCAGCCCCTCATACCTGGGGGCTGAATTGCTTCCTTTTGTGTTGCTGCTGAGAAGAATTGAGAGAAGAATTTCAATTCTTCAGAGCTTTTGAGCCAGGAAATGCCAAGATTGGAGCAGCATCATTCTCCCTCCTGGCATATGTGCAGGCTTTGAATCTCCTCACATTTCTTTCGCCTCACTGGTGTCTCCTCCAGGCTTTTATCTTTGCAGAGCCTGGCTCCTCCTCCTCCCCACTGCCTTCTGTTCCTCTCCCTGATCCCAGTCGCTCACAGAAACTTGGATTAAGTGCCTTGACCTCAGGGAGATAACAACAGCTTTGCTGTGAGCATGGTGACCCAAACTGGGGGGGTACAGGAGGCTCCTTGCAAGGAGCAGACGGGCACAGGGGCAGTCTGGTGGCAGAGCAGGGGGCTGGGACATGGGCCAAAGCTCTCAGTGTTGCTCATTGTGTGTGACAAGCTGGAGCAGGATTTATCCCTTGTAGCTGCTAATCCAGGGAGTGAATCTGTGCTCCGGATACGTCACCACGTGGTTTTGAGAGGACTCATGGCCAGCAAAGGTGAGGCAAGAGGTGCTGGTGGTTTGTGCACCTGTAGAGGTGGCTTGGCTTCCAAGTCCTGGTTTCTCTTCCCAATTCCTGCTGAGTCCCACGGCCCTGCTAGCAGGACATGGCTGCTCCTCCAAGGATGACGAGGATGCTGTGCTGGCACAGGCCCAGGCTGGGTCATCTCACTTTGTCTGTGCCCTCAGTGCCATCAGCACTCCCTCCCATATGCTGTAATCCATGTGCTCCCTTGGCTGCTGGCCTTCTCCTGCACGGGTATTCCCCTTCTAGTACCTGCCCTGCCCATTGTACTGCAGCCTTAGCTCTGCCCTCCACATTCTGTCCACATCTCCCCTGCAGTCCCTGCAACAGGATGTAGGAAGAATCCTGTCTGATTTTTGGGTGTGTTGGGAGCTGTTTCTGAAGTTCTTCACACAGACACTGGAGCTGTTTAGAGCAGTTTTTTTCCCAGGAGCATGTGGGGGATATCTCCCCCTTACAGGGCTGGAGCAGCTCTGCTCTGGAGAGCTGGGAACATTCAGCCTGCAAAGAGGTCTCCTGGAAACTTCTTCCAGTGCCTAAAGGAGCTCCTAGAGAGCGGGAGAGGGGCTTTGGAGAAGGACCTGAACTGACAGGACAGGGGGAATGGCTTCCTACTGAAAGAGAGCAGGGCCAGATGGGATATTGGAAAAAATCGTTCCTTGTAGGGAAGCTGAGGCCCTGGCACAGCCTGCCCAAGGAAGTGGTGGCTGCCTCATCCCTGGAAGAGTCCAAGGCCAGGCTGGACAAGGCATGGAACAACCTGGTCTAGTGGAAGGTGTCCCTGGCTTTCACAGGGCTGTGGGGCTGGATAGGTTTAAGGGGTCCCTTCCAACCCAGATCATTCCAGGATTTCATGATCAGTGCATCGAAGGGACTTTGGGGCTGGAAAGACCGGCCCTCAAGCTGGAGAAGCAGGACTTCTCTGAGCACGGTAGCTAAAGGAGCCACCAAAATCTTGGTGGTCCTGGCTGCCTGCAGATCACAAGTGAGTGCTGACCTGAGTCCAATCTCCCATTCCTTCCTTCCTGTAGGAATACATCCGACTGCTGCAGCCCTGGTGCCACGTGAACATGGGCTCCTGCTGCTTCATGATGGGCAGGTGCTACCTGGTCATGGGGGAAGGACACAAGGTGAGGCCTTCCCTCATCTCCTTCCCAGGGTCTGGGGGCTTTTCCCTTGGGAGGGGGAGGTGCACAGGAATCAGCCTTCCCAAGCAATCCCATCCCCTTGGGAAGAGATGGGATTGGAGCGGCACGGTGTGATCTGCTCTTGGGAAGATCTCACAGGCTTGGACAGGCAGTGTTGTCCCCTCACCTGTACAGCAGGTGGATCAGTCACCTGAGGGGACAGCGAGCTGATTCCAGGTCTGCTTCCAGGCTTTGGATTGCTTCTGCCAAGCTGCCTCTGAGGTGGGAAGGGAGGAGTTCCTGGACAGGCTGATCCAGCCCGAGGAGGGCGAGGTGGTCTCCACGCCCCGCCTGCAGTACTACAACAAGGTACAGTGCTGAGCAGCTGAACTGGCACCAAGTCCTCCCACGCTGGAGAGGGAATTCCTGCTCCATCCCTGCCTTTGTGGGAAGTGACTTGAGCCTCAGAAAACTTAGCTTGTGGAATGTGAAATGTGTGCTTTCTTTTCTTTGTTTGGGGGTGATGACAAGCTGAGTATGTGAAATTTAGGTACTTTCCACCTGTTGATTTCCTAATAGCTAAGGACTTGGTTATCCAGCAGAAAAAGGCAGGATGAGATCCAGCTGCTGGAAGCAGAAGTCAGGCATGTCCAGGCTCGATGTAAGATGCTGCCTAAGGCAAGGGTTACTAACCTCTGAGGCAAATTAAAAATGAGTATGTTTAAATTGAGATAAGATCTATCTTCTGCATAATGCTGTGGTTCAGGCAGGCTGCAAGCCTGGAGCTGGGCTCTTGGTGAGGGATTCCCTGGAATTAGGATCCAGAAAACTAACCATTAATGCTGAAATGCTTCAAAAATCACCCATATACAGAGGTGAATCCTCCAGAGAAGCTACAATCTGGTCCTGTCGTGCTGGGATTTCATCCAGATCCCTGCAGTTTACCCAAATATTCCCCTTTCAAGTCTAATCCCTTAAATATCTTTAGGGGCAGGAACAGCTCCTAAAACTAAAAAAAAAAAAAAACAAACAAACAAACCCTCCTGCCTTCCAGGTCCTTCGCCTGTTGGAGATGCTGGGTCTGCCAGAGCTGGTCATTGAGCTGGCCACCCTGGCCATCATGGAATCAGCAGATGACTGGAGAAGCCAGGTACAGCCATTTATTTCCCTGTTTCTTCAGGAACCTCTTCCACAGGAACTTCTTGCTGGGTTTATAACTGATTTGTGCTGTTTTCAGGCTACTTTGAGGACCTGCATCTTCAAACATCACTTGGATTTAGGGCACAACAGTGAAGCCTATGTAGCCTTAACACAAAACCCAGATCCAAGCAGGTAGGTGACAGGCTTATCTTTGTTGTGGAGGTCCATGGTCCCATTTTTCCATGAAACTGAAAGGAAAACCATACTTTAGGGAAGGGCATGACTGCTGTGTTAAGTTAATGTGTAGAGGTGGCTTTAAAAATGTAGAATTCATTTTTGGATGTTCATCTGAAGGACACCTGTGATTGGCACCCTCTCAAAAGAGGAAAATGAGAGGAAGAAAAGCAAGGAAGAGACTGAAGGATCATGTGTGTAGCATTGTATGTTTAGAAGCTGTAGGAGCCTAGTTGATTTTGCTTAATAAAAAGATTTAGTGTTGAGATTTCAGTTTGGGAAGTGAACTGGGTAGGAAAAGCTTTATCCTAGCAGAGAAAAATAACAGGGGAGAAATAGGAATGCTTTTTAACTAATTGAGGGAGGGAGATTGCCCTCCTGAGAGGCCTTTCCAGAAGATCTCTGTTTCCAGTACAGGAGAAACTTGAAGGTTTAAGTTGGTTCTTAGCCAGGAAAAACCCTGCAGAGCTCATTTGGAAGGCAGGAGCGTGTCACAGAATGGTTGTTTGTGGTTTAAATCCCGGGTTTGTTCCTCCTCCTGGGTTTATTCCTGCTCCTCCAAAGGGTTGTGCTTCCCTCTGCAGGCAGCTGGACTGCTTACGCCAGCTAGTGGTGGTTCTCTGCGAGCGATCCCAGCTCCAGGACCTGGTGGAATTTCCTTACGTGAACCTGCACAATGAGGTAATCCTGCACTGGGATCACGGCTTGTGGGGGGCACACCCTCCCTTTAAAGGGGATTATGGACCCACTGGAGCCTCTGTGTGCTGCAGGTTGTTGGGATCATCGAGTCCCACGCTCGGGCTGTGGATCTGATGACTCACAACTACTACGAGCTGCTCTATGCCTTCCACGTGTACCGGCACAACTACCGGAAAGGTAAAGCTTGGGATGCACCTGCACTGCCCACCTGCTGGGACACCCTTTCCCTGCCCTGCCAGCTGTGTGGCCTCTCTCTCCAGGCTGGTGGCTGATGGCTTTTCCCTGTTTTCAGCTGGAACGGTGATGTTTGAGTACGGCATGCGGCTGGGCAGGGAGGTGCGGACGCTGCGGGGGCTCCAGAAGCAGGGGAATTGTTTCCTGGCCGCCATCAACTGCCTGCGCCTGATCCGCCCGGAATACGCCTGGATAGTGCAGCCGGCCTCCGGGGCTGTGGTGAGAATGCTGAGCTTCCTGAAAAGGAGCTTCCAGAATCCTTTCTGATGGGAACACAGATGCTGGACTTCTTATCTGCTGCCTGTGACCAGCTGTCTTGCTCTGCTCATTGGCCCTATCCATCACCCTTGTGCCATTCCCCCCTTTTTAGGGCAGGAGGAAAGTGGGATAGCTTTTGGGAATGGGCTGATGGATAGGTATGGGAGTATATCACCTTGTGCTGAAGACAGAAGATGTTTTGGGGAGTGTGAACAGCTGGAATACCAGTCCAGAGGAGAGTTAGTGTTGTGTTTGAAATCCCAGGGGTTGTGTTTCAAATCCCAGTCAGGACTCAGGGAGGTGGTGGCTGCAGCCTGGTCACCTGATCCTGATGTTCCTGATAGCCTGGGATAAACTAACCTGACTTCCCAAGGGACTGCACAGCTTCCCTGGTCCAAATCAAGGCTTGAAATTGAGAGCTCTTGTTGGGATTTATTGTATCAGTGATTTATCCTTCAGAAACCAGGTGGGTATAAATTCTCTTTCTGATTTTTCCTGCAAGTACGAGCGCCCAGGAGCATCCCCGAAGAGGAGCCACGATGGGGAGTGCATGGCTGTTCCCAGTAAGTGCCCAGTCCTGGTCCTTCCCATGCCTCTGGAATTTCCACAGCCTCTCTGCAGCTCCCATGGGAGCTGGGACATGGCTCAGGGCAGCTCCTGCGTCCACCAGATCAATAATGTGTGGGGATTTTAAGGTCATTAAATCTCCCAGTGTCTCCCAACAACAAGCTGCCACTATTCCCCAAGGAATACAGCAATTTCCCCAAGGGAGCAGCTATTCCCCAAGGAGCTTCTGTGCCTGCTCCTAACAGCTTGATGCCTTCACAGCACTTTTTTTTTCCAGTGGAAGTAACTTGTAATTTAAAACAAAACCAGCTTTTTGAGGCAATTTCTAGTTTTTCAAGGCTGTTTGTGCTTTTGAAAATCCTGTTGGGAATAAGCTCTGCCTGTGTCTGCCACAGCCCAGGATGTGGGATCAGGTTATCCTCAGTGTTCCAGCAGGAAAATTTAAGGTCAGGTATTTTTAAACCTGCTTTTTCTGAAGAGGTTTTTTTTTTTTTTTGTGGCGTGTGCCTGGCAGGCAAAGCAGCAGCTGTTCCCAAATATTATCTAACATCTGGAGGAGGAGGAGCAGGACAATGGTATCAAGGACATAAGCACAGTCAAGGGAGTGGGGAAGAGTCAGCAAATCGTAATCATTCCTTTGGTGCTTTTTGGGGTACAAATCCTCTTAGGATAGCAGAGGGGTGTAGCGATGCTTTTACCAGGGCTCCAGGGAGACCTCAGGGCCACTTCAGTGCCTAAAGGGGCTCCAAGAGAGCTGGAGAGGGGCTTTGGACAGGAGATGGAGCACCAGGACAAGGGGGAATGGCTTTGGACTGTCAGGGGGTGAGTGTAGATGGAATGTTGGTAAGAAATTCTTGGTAAGGGTGCTGAGGCTCCTGGGACAGATTACTCAGAGAAGCTGTGGCTGCCCCATCCCTGTCAATGTCCAGGGTCAGGTTGGACAGGGCTTGGAGCAACCTGGTCTAGTGGATGGTGTCCCTGCCCACAGAAGTGGATGAGTTTTAAGGTCCCTTCGAGCCCAAACCATTCTGTGATTCCATGACATTCTGCACAGTGCCCAGAGCCCTTTCTGAAGTACTGAGAGCCCAGTATCATCTGTTCCAGGCACTCGCCAGATCGAGATCCTGGAGCTGGAGGACTTGGAGAGGGAATGTCTGCTGGCACGAATCCGGCTCACCCTGGTGGAACATGACGTGTCAGCAGCAGCTGTGGCAGGTGAGGGGGGCTCAGCCACTCTGTCCTGTCCCAGAGGCAAGCCCAGAAGCTGCTAGGGACCGTCAAATTCTCATCCCTACCATGAAATCCAGACACTGACTTCAGCAGGGCCTGAGATGCAGATCAGGAGAGCCAATTTGAAGTTTTCCACCTTTTTTTTGGCTTTTTCGAGCTCTGGTTGTCTGCAGTGGGGGTGGGATGAGCTTCTGAGTTGGGACAAAAAAGGCATTTTGGAAATAATGGAAGCAAAGAATTATTAAGGCTGGAAAAGACCTTCAAGATCATGAAATTCAACCTTTTTAAGTGATGAATAATTTATTTTCCTGGACAGTGCTGCTTCATGGAACAGTGTTAAAAAGTTGTGAAAGTTGTTCCTTTCTGGGAAGCAGAAGGTGTAGCTCTCCCACCTGGAGTATTTTAGCATCTCTGGTACAAGTTACACAACATGTCCACATCTTTCCCCTCTAAATGTCAGGAGGAGGTGATTTCCCAGTGTGGGATTGCAGGGAAAGGATGGAACAGCTGCTTTGAGGGCAGAGTGGTGACGCAGGGAGCCGAGTGCCACAGTTTCTGTGCTGCCAGAATATGTATGCTTGGATGCAGGCCTGTGATGAGACTGCCCTCTCCCTAACCTCAGTGATCTTGGGGATCTTTTTCCAAGCTTAACAATTCAAGGATTCTAAGCAGCAGCATTTCCCTATCACGTATTGCTACCTGTGTCCCTCCCCAGCTGGTGCTCCATCAGGGACAGCTCTGTGGGTCACAGCTGCTCTGTCCAGTCCCTTCAGGGATAACTGCTGGGCTCATGGGATGCTCAGGAGGCCAGGAAAGCCTCCAGCCATGGATTGAGGAGTACTGCTGCAGGGTGTTGGAGGCTGCTGGCACCCTGCTGCTGCATCTCTCAATGAGTAACACAGGGCAGGGCCCTGTGAGCACTGGGGTGTTACTGGGGAGGCTTTACCTGCTCTTCTTCCCCTTCAGGCAACTCCACACCCGAGGAGACGGTGTCTCTGCTGGTGCGGGCCGGGCTCTTCGACTCAGCCATCACCCTGTGCCAGACCTTCAAGCTGCCCTTGACGCCCATCTTTGAGGGCCTGACCTTCAAGTACGTCCGGTGCCCTCCCACCTCAGGGGATGCAGGGCTGGAGGGATGCAGGGGCTTGGGCGTAGAGCTTGCCCAAGAGCCTTCTTTCCCTGCCAGTCCAGCTGGGTTGTTTGTTGGGAATAGTCCTGTAAGGGACTTTGATGCTGGTGGGAAGGGGCTGGCTCTGGAGGAACCCACCTTCCCATGGCTTTTGGTCGTGCAGGTGCATCAATCTCCAGCTGGGAGGGGAAGCAGCACAGGCAAAGGCCTGGGACTGGCTGGCAGCCAACCAACTCTCAGCCCTGGTCACCACCAAGGAGTCCAGGTAGGTTTATCTCCGCAGTTCGGGAGGAGGAGGATGAGACAGGAGCTCTGTGTAAATCCAGAGGGTCTCAGGTCCTTAAAACCCCTAAGGCCTAAACTGTGGGCACAGGATGTGGGGAGAGCTGTGCTTCCACCCTGTCCCCACATCACCTGGAGCACACCATGGCCTCGCAGATGGGGCAGGAGCTGCTGGCACGTGTTCCACTGGGAACTGTTTCCTTGCAGTGCCACAGATGAAGCCTGGAGGCTGCTGTCATCCTACTTGGAGCGTTACCCATCCCAGAACAGCCTGTACCATCGCTGCGTCATCAACAAGCTCCTGGCACATGGGATACCTCTGCCCAACTGGCTCATTAACAGCTACAAGGTGACAACAGCTGTCCCCAAAATCCCCAAAATTCCAGGTTTCCCAGAGCTGCCAGGTCACCCTCACTGCATTGCAGAGCACCTGCCAGGCGCTCTGTGCCTGGTACCAAGGCTCAGAGCTGTGGTGCTGTTTGTAGAGGTCCCAGGATGAGGGAAGAGATGAGAATGTTGACTTTATGTTTCAGAAGATTTGATTTATTATGATATATATTATATTAAAACTATACTAAAAGAATAGAAGAAAAGATTTTATTAGAAGGCTAGCTAAGAATAGAAAAGGAGTGATAACAAAGGCTTGTGACTGACTGAGACAGTCTGGACAGCTGGACTTTGATGGGCCATTAATTAGAAACAACCACATGAGACCAATCAAAGATCCACCTGTTGCATTCCACAGCAGCAGATAAACCATTGTTTACATTTTGTCTCTGAGGTCTCTCAGCTTCTCAGGAGACAAAATCCTAAGGAAAGGATTTTTCATAGAACATGTCTGTGACACAGAGCAGGTTCTCTCAGCGTGGTCCCAGTCCTGGTCACATTCCCTGGCTGAGTTTCCCTCTTTCTGGCAGGAAGTGGATGCTGCCGAGCTGCTGCGCCTGTACCTGAACTACGACCTGCTGGAGGAGGCCGTGGATTTGGTCCTGGAGTACGTGGATGCTGTGCTGGGCAAAGGGCACCAGTACTTTGGGATCGAGGTGAGCTCACCTGCTGTTGGGGTGTGGTGGGATGTTCCCTGAGGACGTGATGTGAGGGTTCCTGTCTGTTCCAGGTGCCTCTGTCCCCAGCATCCCCCACGATGTGGCTTCCCTACACTGCCATAGACCAGCTGCTGCAGGCGCTGCGGGAGAGCAGTGCCAGCGAGAACAGTGTCGTGGTGGGTACCGGCATGGGGAATGGCGTGGGAGCGTGCTGGGACAGGGTGGGATCCCTCGTGACTCCTGCCTCTCTCCCAGCTCTATGAGAAGCTGAACGACAGGATGGAGGACTACCAGCAGAAGGTCAGCGTGGCCACCATGGAGCGCCTGTACTGCCGGCCCTAGTCCAGGTGACATCGCCAGGAGTGTCACGGTCCCGCCCTGCGGTGCTGGTTTTACCCATTGGTTTTCCATAACGATCCGGTTCAGGGAGGTGGAGTGCCAAAGGGCGTGTCCCCTCATTGTCCCTTTTGTGGGCAGTGGGTGGGCAGCAGAGCTGGGGTGTGTGGCCTTGACACCCCCTTGCTCTCTGCCTCCTCCAGACATGGAACTGTTGGGAATTTCTTTTATTTATTGGTATGTTTTTGCATCAACTTTAATAAAATGAAACTGTTATTTGAGGTGTGCATAAGGATGTGGTGGGAAAAGGGGGGGGGACTGTGATGCTCCTCTCCTGGGATCATCCCCATACCGCCCTGGTCCTAGGGCTGGGGTATAGGGTAGGATGGAGCTATATCCCCAGTGGATATAGCTCAAGGGAGGTTCAAGGTAAAGGGGGGTATAGGATAATAAGGGGCTGTAGCTCCCAGGAAGAACTATGGGATAGCACGGGCCCACAACCCTGGAAGGGCAGGACGGGGATCTGGGATGGGGCTCTAGGATCAAGAGGCAGGACCCTGCTGTGGGGCAGGACGGAGCCGCGGGCCCGGATGGGTCCATACCCCCTGGCTCGCCCCCATCCAGAGGGAGCGCGCGCCCGCGGTCCCGCTCCTGGGGGCGCGTCTCGCGCGGGCTCCACCCTCTTTGGTGACGTCACCATCCCGCCCACTGCGCGCGGCGCGCGCGGCCCCAGCCCTGAGGCGCAGCCGCCGCCATGGGGAAGAAGGCGCGGGCCGCGCCCGGCCGCCGGCCCATCCTGCAGCTCTCCCCGCCCGCCCCGCGCCGCGACGAGGCCGCAGGACCCGCGGGAGAGGGGGGCGACTCGGGCTCTGAAGCGGGTAAGGCGAAGAAGGCGGGGGAAAGCGGGGAGCGCTTTGTTGGCGGGGTGCGGCCTAGTGCGGCCTAGCACGGCCTGGCGGGACCGGGTGGTCCCGAGACGCTCCTCCCCCGCCATCCCCCCCAGCATGAGCACCCCCGTGATTGACGCTTCTGCCCCGTAGATGAGCCCGAGACGGTGGCGGAGCCGCCCCGCAACCCTCCGAATCCGCCGCCTCCCGCTCCCGCCGCGGTCAAGGCCACAGGTAAGGGAGCGCTGTGTGATGAGACGCGGGATTACATCCCCCCTGAAAAACCAGGGGGAGAATTTCAGGATTTTGGGGTGCTTGCGGCCCCTGGTGCACAATATTGATTAAAAAAAAATGTTGGCGTTGTGGTTTTAAATGGGGCTTTTTGTCTTAATTTTGGGGGTGGTTGATTCTCACATAACATTTTTTTATGTTCAAACCATGATTTATTTAAAGTTTAAAATGTGGGGAGTTTAGTCCTAGAAGAGGTGTTTTGTCCTAAGTCTAGGCGTTTTTGATACTTGATACTTGATATGGAGGCTTGGGAGTCCTAAATGTAGGAGCTGGGTCGTTTGTGTGATTTTTTTTTTGTTGTTTTTTGGTGGTGTGTATGGAGTTTTGGTCCTAAAAGTGCAGGGCTGTGAGGTTCCAAATAGTTTTTGGAGATGCTGAGCGTGGGTTTTGTGTTTCCAAGTGTGGTGGGTTTTATGCTAAATTTAGGGGCTTTTATGGGACTGTGTTTGTTTTCCTCTCCATAACCCCGTATATTTAACACAGGGTAATTAACCATGTGTAACTATTATTTTTAATGGAAGGGAATTAACCCTTTCCTGAATAATTCACTTTGGGGCTGGAGTTGTTTCCATGTTGATTATTTCAGTCATGCTGTTATATCCCTAGAGGCGACTGCTCATTCCTAAATGCATTTTATTACTGCTTCTTGTACTGATTCCCCCCAGGCTGTCCCTGGCACTTGTCCAGGGGCTGTTCCCACAGCGGCACCTGGAGCAGAGGTGGAGGGTGGGATCCAGTGCCATGTGGCAGCAGGAGGGTTCCCCTGAGTGTCCCCTCTCCCTTCTGCAGGGGGTTTGTGCCTGCTGGGTGCCTATGCTGACAGTGATGATGAGGAGGGTGAGACCCCGGAGAAGCCGGCCCGTTCCACGGATGCCAACGGCAGCAACTCTGCCGACATCGACAGCACCCTGGCGAACTTCCTGGCTGTGAGTGCCCCTCCAGCGGGCACAGAGGGAGGGAGGGGTGGCGGGAGGAGGGCGGTGTCATAGTCCAGGGTATTGTCATCATCAGTCAGAGCTTTGATCTGGCTTGGGATTTGAAGCTCATGGTGGGATGCTGTTTTTACAGGAGATCGACGCCATCACGGCCCCAGCACAGCCTGCTGAGCCCACTGCTGCCTCCTCTTCCTCCTCTTCCTCCTCCGTGCCGCCCCCGATGCCGCCCCGCCCGGAGCCCAAGGAGTCGGGCTCAGGCCCCTCGTCGGGCGCAGCCAACGGCACGGGCTCGGCAGCGGCCCCCGAGTGGCAGTACGACACCCAGTGCTCGCTGGCCGGAGGTGAGAGCCCTTCCTCTCTCCAGAGGGGTGCTGACAGACAGGTGTCACTGGGGAGAGGGGAGTGACAGGCTGTCCTTGTCCCCTGGCAGTGGGAGAGCTGGAGATGGGCGACTGGCAGGAAGTGTGGGATGAGAACACCGGCTGCTACTACTATTGGAACACCCAGAGCAACGAGGTGACCTGGGAGCTGCCACAGTACTTGGCAACGCAGGTCCAGGGCCTGCAGCATTACCAGCACAGGTGAGCAAGACCTCCAAGATGTGTCCTTGTGGGATGTTGTCCCAATCCTGCCCTTCATTCCTTCATGCCTTCCTCAGCAGCACCGTGGCAGGCACCAATGGCAGCTTCATGGCAGCCACGGAGCCATTCCCTCAGGAGAAGGGGACCCCAGGCAGCGCTGGCCGTGGGACCAGCCTCAGCAAGCGGGAGGTGAAGAAGGTCAGTCCTGTGGGTTCTGGCTGCCATGGGGCTTGCAGGCACCTCCTTGGGTTTCCTTGGAAGCAGCTGGGATGCTCTGCTCCATCCACAGCCCTAGGAGGGGCCTGGCAGCATGGGCTCTTTCCCAGGCAGCTGTCAGAAAGCTCACATGGAGCTCATCCCACAGGAAGTGAATGAAGGAGTGCAGGCTCTCTCCAACAGTGAGGAAGAGAGGAAGGGAGTGGCTGCGGCCCTCCTGGCCCCACTCGTGCCCGACGTGGTGAAGGAGGAAGAGGAGCGCTGGAGGAGGAAAGTGATTTGCAAAGAGGAGGTTGAGCCACCTCTGGAAGAGGAGGCGAAAGTGGAAGAGGCACCAGCTGTCCCAGAAGAGCCAGAGCCCAGCAGGGACCCCCTGGAAGACACAGGGCAGGAGGATCTGTGCAGCGTGGTGCAGTCAGGGGAGAGCGAGGAGGAGGAGCAGGACACACTAGAGCTGGAGATGGTGCTGGAGAGGAAAAAGGTAATGGGAGATGTTTGTCCTGGAAACGGGGCACACGTGGCAGCCATGGCGTTGCTGGGAATGCACCGGGGTGTCGTGTCCCGGCAGGCGGAGCTGCGTGCCCTGGAGGAGGGGGATGGCAGCGTCTCGGGCTCCAGCCCGCTCTCCGACGGGAGCCAGTCGGCCCTGCAGGACGCGTCCCGCAGGCTGGCCTCCAAGAGGGGCAAATGGAAACTGTTCGTGGGAGCCGCCAGCCCCGAGGCCGCCAGCCGAGGCCCCAGCAAAACGGGCCGGGAGAGCCCAGAGGCAGGAGAAGCAGGTAATTGGAAAGGCTTCCTTTGGAGGCAGGAGCAGGGGGTCTCCATTCCTGAAGACCTGCGGAGCAGTGCCAGGAAGGGCTGTGAGGTACGTGTGCCAGGTGGGAACAGGCTGAGGGTGGCTCTGTCACAGCCCAGCCTCCCTGGGATAAGCTGCTCCTCTGCCACCGTCTCTCTATTTTAATTACCCACATGAGGAGAAGAGTTCAGTATTCAGTGGTTCTTGGGGGACAGGACACAGATAACAGCTGCCTCACGTCCCATTGCCTTCCTGTTCCTCCCAACATCACAAATCCAGCCTGTGGCACAATGGGTACTGTCACCCTCCACTTGTAAAGTTCAGTTTTTGAGCTGCCTGGTACTGAATTCCAGACAGCTGCAGTGTCCCTGGAGCCACTCCAGGGCCCCACACTCGGTGTGTAGGGAATGTAACTCCAGCCTTTGTGGAAAGGCAGCCCTGTTTCTGTGGAGCTGGTTCAACTCAGGGTGTGTGTGTGGATATATCAGTCATACACGACTACCTCTCATGTTCCAGTTGGATCCCCCAGAGCTGTGCTTCCCAAAATGCACCAGCTATAGCATTTTAAGGACCACTCTGTGCCCAGCAACCCTGGGACTCCCAGATTGTAGAATCATGGAGTAGTTCAAGTTGGAAATGCCCTCTAAGGTCATGGAGTCCAGCTGTTCCCCGAGCACTGCCAAGGCCACCATAACCTGTGTCCCCAGGTGCCACATCCGCATGGTTTTTTAATCCCTCCAGGGATGGAGACTCTACCACATCCCTGGGCAGCCTGTGCAAGGGCTGGACAGCTCTTTCCACTATGAAATTTCCCCCAATATCCTACTTTAATGTCCCTTGGCACAACTTAAGGCTGTTTCTTCTTGTCCTGTCTCTTGTTTGCTGGGAGCAGAACCTGACTCCACCCTTCTCTCTGGGCATTGTGGGGACCAAGAAGGTCCCCCTGAGTCTGCTTTTCTCTGGATGTGCCAGTCCCTAACCAGCACAAGATTTGTGTGCCTGCAGCACAGAAAGCTGAATGAAACTGCTTTTTCAAGGAAAAACTGGTACCAAAGTGCCTACAGCAGGCTGTGTCCTGCTGGAGTGGGAGTTGGTGCTTGCCCCATCCCAGGGTTCTTGTGGCCCTGAGGCACCTCTGCTTCAGGCAGAGGCATGAGCTGGGTGACAGCTCTAGTATTAAGTCAGTGATGTAATTTTTGCACAGGAAAATGAATGGTTTTGCCAGAGGGCTTTGCAAATAACCCTGAAGCTAGCACTTCCCAGCAGCACCAGTTTCCACCTTAGCCTAGGGAACAACGAGCTGTCACTCCAAAATAACCAGTTTTAAGTTGAGCACCCTGCTGCCAGAGGGTGATTTAGGGAAGTGTCATGCCTTCCAGCACCAGGACATGCTGGGAATTGGGGTTTCTCCCCAGATGCCTGTGGGACTCTGTCACAAAATTCTTTCTTTGGATTTGATTGCTTTGACAGTGAATTGGTAATCTGAAGGCAAAACCTTCTGGTATTGGCAGCTTTTGGGGACCTCTTCAGTCTTTCATAATTAACTTATGTAATACCTAGTACCTGTTATTGACAGATTTTGGGAGTTTGTCTCTTCCTGCTTCCCTGATGCCCAATTTTCCAGGTCTTGCCTCATCGCTGCTTTGCACTGTAGCTGCTCCAATGCTCCCCTTCCATGTTATCCTTCTGGAAGGATCCCCACCACCAAAACAGAGCAGTGACCATCCATCCTTTTAAATTTCAGGCTGGTGTCACTGGCTCTGGTGGGTCCTAGCTCTTTGCCCACTGTTGCCCGCATTGCCTTTGGTTCCAGGCACAGTGTCCAGCCAGCTGCTGGCACTGCCAGGGTAGTGATGGGACAAGGACTGACTTGTCCTTCTTTCTCCTGCAGCCCCGAGCACAGAAGCAACTGATCTGAGCTCAGACAAAGAGGCAGAATCTGAGGAGCCCCAGGAAAAAGCCAAATCACAAGGGGCTCCAAAAATGGAAGAGGAGGAGCAGGATCTAAAGGTATGGAGAGGTAGAGGTGCATGTCCATGAGATGAGGGATGTCGTGGGTGCTCCAGCTGCCAGCAGGAGCAAGGGACGTGCTGGTTCCCCCAGCCACCTCTTCCCTGGGGACACTGGAGCTTTGGGCTCTGGGTTTGGCCCACCTGAAGCTTTTAAAGCTCAGATCCCGGTGTGCCTGTGGGAACAGCTTGAGAAGGAAGGGCTCTGCAGGGCTGGGACGATATCCTGTCTCCAGTAGGATTTGGCAGCAAAAACTTGGATGAAAGGAGGGTGTGGGGGGGCAAAGACTGAGCCCTGGGTGTTGTTGTGGCAGAGGACAACCAGTTTGATCTTGACTTTGTTTTCACCACTAACAATATTCCAGTCTCTGGCCCGGTCAGTCGTCCCGTTTCCAGGCTGAAGATTCCTCGTCCGTAATCTCTCCGTTTCTTGAGGCTGACGGTACCACTCTGCCCTTCGCCCGGCATTACTCTTAGATACAAGCTGGGGAAGCCCTGGGGATTTCTGCAGCATCCTGCTGATAGCTCTTCTCTGGGCCTTGGTTTGCTCCTTTGGCTGCACTGGATCAGTTCCCTGATCCATAGTAGAGCTCCAGGCTCTAGGGCAGTATGACAGAGCAGTAGGGGAGATCTTTCCCGTTTGTCCTTTAGTCCCCAGGTCAGTTGTTACCCTGAGATCTCCTGCGGCATAAAATTTGGCTCTGCAGTTATTCTGTGACGTTGGAAATGTTGTCACCTCCCTGTGGCAGATGGGGAATCGCCGGCTCATAGTGGAGCCCAGGTGGAACCTGCAGTGAGAGTTGCCTATCCCTGTCCTCATTCCTCACCACTTAAATAATTTTTCTGGGGTGAAAAGGAAGGTCCTTTTGTCCTTGTGAAAAATCTCGTATCTCCCCCATAAAACAACTCCTTAAAGGATTTTGAGATGTAACATTCCCAGACCAAAACTGAGCGTTCCTCAGTGCAGCATCCATTTGAGACCTGATTTTTTAATTAATTTATTTAAATAAAAAGAATAAAAGCGTGTAGCAGGGCTGGACTTGCGGGTCCTCTCTGCAGTCCCCTGTGCAGTCTTCTTCTCCTTCTGGGCACTGTGACAGACCGTGTGGTGCTTTTCCATGCAGGATTCCCTTAGAGCTGTTGGAGGAATGCCGGCTCCCTGGGTAACCAGTGCCATTTGTTCATCGGGTTGGGATCTCTCTGGTTACAGGAGCTGTGCCGGGGCCACCGCTCCCAAGTCACCCTCTGCTCCGGGATGTTCCCTGGCTTCTCCAGAGACACATTAACATGGGGATTCATATGCCTGCCTTGGTCTTCTCTAGGGCTTGCTTGTCTGGCCCATCACCCCTGGAGACAGATGCTTCTTTGGTGGCTTTGGTGGACATTCCAAAGCCTCTTCGGAGGAGTGAAGTTAGATATTTTTAAAGCCTTCCTTAAAGCAGTGGTGATGCCACTTGCAGACATTTCTTGTTCTGGATTCCCTTCTGGCTTGTGGCTGCTTCCATGCAGTGCCTTCAGTCAGGAGGATGGAGTCAGGGTTCCCCGTGTCCCCAGATTGGAGGTTTCACTCCCATGGGATGCTGGGGTCGAGTAGCTGTGGTTGCCATGAGCTGACCTGAGTTTTGGTGTAGCTGCTGCCTCTGCTCTGGAGTAAATCCAGAGCTGTTGTCCCTTTCTGGTGCTTTCCTGCTAGTTTCTCTGGAAAGCAGTTATTTACAGAATCTGGAATGACATCCTGGCCTATTTATTTGGGAAACAGTCTTAGGTATCTGCTGTGGTGATGGTTCTGCTGTAACTCCCAAGTACCAGAGCTACCAGAGCCTGTGCTGTCCTTCCGCACAGAGTCAAGCACAGTCCGTAGAGGAGCTGTCACCCAGCCACCCACGCTGCCCTGTCCCTGGGGTGCAGGATGTAGCAGGCCTTAACAGAGGGGGTGACAAACACACAGGGCCAGGGTGGCACGTCCCAGTCCCTCCAGGCTGAGGGGCTGTGGGTGGTCCCGAGCGGTGTTTCTCGAGAGCCGCGGGGCCGTAGCCGCCCAGTGCTGCTCCCAGAAGACAGCTCTTGACTCTGTCCTTTTTCCTGGCAGTTTCAGATTGGAGAGCTGGCAAATACTCTGACTAGTAAATTGGAGTTCCTGGGCATCAACAGACAATCTATCTCCAACTTCCACATGTTGCTGTTGCAGACAGAGGTAACCGAGCCTTCGCCCCTCGCTCCGGCCTCGTGTTCCGGAGCGGATCGGATGCAATCCGCCGTCCGTCCGAGCGCCCGTGCTGCGTGAGCCTCGTGGCGCCCTCCCTTCCTCGGCGGGGGGAGAGCGCGGCTTGGCGCGGAGGCGGGGTGTCCTCCTCCTGGCCCCCGCGTCCCGTGCCGGAAGGGAGCCTCCCGATCCTCGAGTCCCGTCCCCCCCAGGGCCTCTGGCAGCCCACCTCACCGGCTTCCCCCGGTTCTTGCCCTCTAGACCCGCATTGCAGACTGGCGAGAAGGTGCTCTCAATGGAAACTACCTCAAACGCAAACTCCAAGACGCAGCCGAACAGCTTAAACAATACGAAATAAACGCCACCCCTAAAGGCTGGTCCTGCCACTGGGACAGGTACGCGCTCTCCTCCTTTCTCACCTTTCATCTCTGACATCTCAGACATGATTTGTGACCATCAACCACCCGACGACGCTGGCGCCGTCCCTCTGGCAGACTGAGAGCGGCTTCTGTTAGTGCTGGGCAGGCAGAGAAACGTCCGGCACTCGCAGAGTTTGGGCCGGCCGCCAAACTGGAGGATCCAGACAGAGTGCCCAGTGCTTTGCGACGGAGCCGATTCCTGACGGACAGAGCTGGTTGTGCCTCTCGCGAGTGTCCAGCGCTGTGGAGGGCGGGCCTGGGGGGTCGCGCATGCGAGAGCTCTGTGAACTTTGCAGGATCTCTGGATCAACTCTTCTGACCAACAGCTCTTCTAAAGGACAAACTTCAACTCACCGACGGAATGAAGAACAAGATTTCTGTCTCCTGCCAGCAGGTCAGACCCAAACATTTCTTTGTCTATTTGGCTTTCTTGATTAATTTTCCTTTGTTTGAAATCTTTGCTCTTTTGTTTTTCAGCTCCCAGATCCGCTCCCTCTCTCTAGCATTCACTGTGTGTTTGACACCAAGAGTATCATAAAAAACTCTGCGCACCATGGGGTAGGGGGGCAGCCGCTTCCGTCCATTGGGCTGTTCCCCTGTGCCTCTTCTCCAAGGGCGACTTTCAGCCAAGGCCGTGCTGAAAGTCCCAATGCTAGCGAGACGTTGCCAGCGTTCCGGCCCTCCTCTCCCTCGGAGCGGGGGGGCTCAGGGCGACGTTCCCGCAGCCAGCGATAGTAAATAGCTTTGAGCGAGTCGGCTCGGGCCTCTCCTGCCTCTGTCCTCAAAGTTGTTTGTTGTGTGTGGGAAAGCAGCAGCCCTGCTGCACGAGGGTCTCCCCTGCGAGAGCGCACTGCTGTCGTGGGCAGGCCCGCCTTGGAGTGTCGGGGGCGGAGAAGGGAAGCTGAAGCCTCCTTCTCTTTCTTGTGATCTAGGGAGCATAGACGCTATTTCTATGTTAACGAGCGCTCGGGAGAGTCGCAGTGGGAGTTCCCCGATGGGGAGGACGAAGAGGAGGGACAGCGAGGTGCCGCCGACAGAAAACCCGACAGTCCTCCAAAGCCACCTCCCAAAGACAAAGGAGAGCAGGCCGAGGGGCCCACCGAGCACCCCGCAGGTACGCCTCGCTGGCAGGGGGGGTCCTGGCCCCAGAGCACAGGGTGGGGGACAGGGCAGTCCACAGTGGTGGTGTCTCCAAGTGGGACCATGGGCAAGAGCAGGTGGTATAGATTGTAGGCCATGCATTCAAGCCTGTGTCAATGTCTGTTCTTCAGGCTCCCTTTGTAAAGAATCCTTCTCAGGCCAAGTTCCTGCTACATCTCTCATGCCGCTCACTCCATTTTGGACTCTGCTTCAGTCCTCCGTCCCAGTCCTCCAACCTCCCTTGCCTTTGGAAATGCCTCCGCCGCCTCCACCCCCCCCAGACTCGCCCCCGCCACCTCCACCGCCACCCCCACCGCCTGGAGAAGATGGGGAGATCCAGGAAGTGGAGATGGAAGATGAGGGGGGCGAGGAGCCACCTGCCCCAGGAACAGAGGAGGATGCTCCCCTGAAGTCCCTGGTGCGCCCTGCTGCCAGCAGCAGCCAGGTGAGCACTGGAGCCAGGGCTCCACTGATTCCAGAGACTCTGGGAAATGGGTGTGTAATGGTGCTTCTGCCTCAACACTCACCTCAGCACTCTCTTCCAGACCACTGTCGATCCGAGCCCAGCCCCGCTGCTCTCGGCCAAGCCACAGAAGAGGAAAGCAGTGGAGATGAGCCCGGGGCTGATGCAGCGCACGGCCACCATTGGCAGCTGCCCCGTCATCTACAGCCAGCCCCTGATGGCCACGGGCAAGTACCAGCCATCAGCCGTGCCCCTGGCCTCCCTAAGGCCCCGCCAGCGCCTCCAGAGCGAGATCCAGGGACGGCCCAACCTCCGCATGGCTCCGGGCCCCGCTGGCCCTCAGCCCGCGGCGCTGGGGCTGCAGTCCAGCTACCTGGGTGTGACGGGACCTGCCGCTCCTTCCATGATGGGATATTCGGAGTGCGCCGTGCCCGTCAGCCCGGCCACCACGGCCAGCACGCAGCCGGTGCCGGCACGGGGAGCGCTGCCAGCCACAGGCACTGCAGCAGAGCAGCCACCGCCCCCACCACCCCCACAGACACCCCCACCGCCCACCCCCAAGGCGCCGCCGCCTCCGGAGAAGGAGAAGCCGAGGAAGGGGCGCAAGGACAAGGTAGGCCGGTAGGCCAGACGGTCTCACACTGACACCATTCCTTCCCTCCTCCCTTTCCAGCCACACTCACCACTGTCATTTTTGTGGCACAGGGCAAGAAGGGCAAGACGAAGATGCCATCGCTGGTGAAGAAGTGGCAGAGTATCCAGCGGGAGCTGGATGAGGAGGAGAATTCCAGCTCCAGCGAGGAGGACCGGGAGACCACAGCCCAGCGGCGCATCGAGGAGTGGAAGCAGCAGCAGCTGATGAGGTACAGACCCTGGGGGCTGGCACCAGGACGTTTCCTGGTCCCTTGTAAAGGTGGGGGGATCCATGAGAGAGCCAGCTGGGTGCTGACATTCCGCTTTATCCCTGCAGTGGTATGGCTGAGAGAAACGCCAACTTCGAGGCACTGCCAGAGGACTGGCGGTCACGGCTGAAGCGGAGGAAAACAGCCTCAAGCACATGAGGCCGTGCCCACCTCTTGGGGTTTTTTGTTTTTTTTACAGATGTACAGTTCCTTTGACCATTGTCCAATAAATTGTAGCAGTTTGGGAAGTGTCATCTCACTGATTCTGCTGAGGGCAGGTGCTAGATGGGGATGGGGAGCACAACAGACCCCTGTAATCCACAATTAGAAGTTGGGTGGGTGTGTGGGTTGTGGAGGCAGGAAGGCTCTGCAGAGGAAACTGGACAGGCTGGATTGAAGGGCTGAGGGTAAAGGCCGAGTGCCAGGTCCTACACTTGGGTCACACAAACCCTGTTGAATGCTCCAGGCTGGAGGAAGAGGCTGGAAAGCCCGGAAGGGCCCTGGATGTGCTGGTGAGAGCAGCTGAACAGGAACCCAGGTGGACAAAAGGCCGATGGCACCTGGACTGTCCCAGCATTGGTGTGGCCACAGGCTTGTCCTCTGTTCTGACACTGCTGGGCCACCTCCAGCAGTGGAGGTGACCTCCACTCTACCTGGGGCCCTCGTGGCAAGAGGGGCTGTCCAAAGAAGGGAATGGAGCAGATGAAGGGTCTGGAGCACCAGGAGGAGCTGGGGGGGCCTCAGCCTGGATTCAAGGAGGCCTGGGGGGTGACCCTCTGGCTCTCCACAATTCCCTGACAGGAGGGTGCAGCCAGGGGCTGTGTCAGGGTCTGCTGCCGCCAGGGAACAAGGGACAGGACAAGATAAAACAGCCTCAAACTCTGCCAGGGGAAGTTGAGGTTGGACAAGAGGAGGAATTTCTTCATAGAAAGTGGTGTGAGGCATGAGAAGGGGCTGCTCAGAAAGGTGGTGGAGTCCCCAGCCCTGGAGGTGTCCGAGGAATGACTGGACATGGAATCACATGAACACCTCGGTGCTCTGGTCTGGATGATGAGGTGGAGATTGGTCACAGGTTGGGCTCAATGATCCTGGAGGTCTTTTCCATCTTTAATGACTCCCTGAAATCCCTCTGGCTCCTTTCCCACCTCTGCTCCAGGACTGCCCCATTCCTCCCTGTAACTCAGCAACCGGGTGCCAGCCCAGCCCTGACGCTGCCTCTGCTGTTCCGGCTCTCCCGGGGCTCTCCAGCCATGGAGCCCGCAGGGCGCCGCGCTGCCCAGGGCGGGGAGGGGGCTCCGGGGAGGTTCAGGGGGGGACAGGTCCTGAAACCCTATGACAGCTTCATCCGCACCCACCTGCGCTTCTATGGCTACTTCCGAGGTGAGTCCTGGCTGCTGTGCCCCCTGTCCCTGGGCCGTGTCCCCTCCTGCCCCCTGGCTGCAGCGCTGTTCTCCCCAAGATGAGAAGCTGGGCGGGGAAGAGACTGCAGTGTCCCCGGGGGAACCCTCCGGGCAGCATCCCAAGGCATCCACCATGGGGAGCACCGGCCCTGGCTGGCAGCGAGCTCCTGGGCACGAGCCAAACCGTGAGTGAGACCCTGCAGCCCCTCACAGCCCCCGAGCACAGCGTCCTCCCAGCGCAGCAAGTGTGGGGGGAGGGCCTCTCCCTGTCCCTGCCTTGGTTTTGGGGGGTGCCCCTACCCCAACCACAATGGAGACCCCCAGCCCTTCCCGGTGCTCTTGCAGCCCCCAGGGTGGTGCAGACGCCCCACCAGGGCAGACTGACCCCCTTTAGGCAGCCCTGGAGGTTTCCAGGAGAACCACAGGCTCCGTTCTCCCTCCCTGCTCCCCGCTGGCCTGTGGAGTGTGAAGTCATCCCGGAGAGGATTGAGCACATTGGTGAGGGGGTGCTCCAGCTCTCCCCTGCCTCACCCCTGGTCAGACCTTTGTTGTGTGTATGGCATTTGTCTCTGTGTCCCCCTCTCTCCCAGAGTGGGTTCCCCCCAAACCAGAGCCCTTCTGCCCACCCATGGGCCCAGAGCAGGCCCTGTGCACCCTCGGTGAGGAGCAGGGCACTGTTGTCTACCACTCCAGCCCAGGTAAGGGAGCACAGGCAGCACCCCTGCATGCCTCCGCTCTCCCAAGCCCCCCACCACTGTCCCTGCTCCCCCCACAGCGCTCCAAGGTTCCTGCTTTACCCATGCTCGGGTTGGAGGAGCCCCAGGACCACTCTCCTCGCCAGCAGCCCCCTTGGAGGGTCCCCAGGACACCACGCTGCTCTTCGAGTCCCGCTTTGAGAGTGGGAACCTCCAGAAGGCCATCAAGGTGTAAGAGAGAGGACGGGGTCCATGGGGCCTTTCATGCCAGCTTGGAGCCGGAGCACTGCCCTTCCCTCCACACAGGGGACCCTACGAGTACGTGCTGATGCTGCGGCCAGACCTGTACACAGCCAAACACACACAGTGGTTCTACTTCCGTGTCCAAAACACGCAGCAGGAGCCGCTCTACCGCTTCACCATCGCCAACATGGCCAAGCCCAAGAGCCTCTATGGCCAGGGCCTGCAGCCGCTGTTCTACTCGCAGCAGGATGCCCAGAGCCGTGGCATAGGCTGGCGCCGGGTCGGGACCGATGTCTGCTACTACCGTGGCAGTGCGGGGGAGCCACCGCTGTTCCGGCTCAGCTGGACCATGCGCTTCCCACATGATGGTGACACCTGTTTCTTTGCTGCCTGCTACCCCTACACCTATTCGGATCTGGGGCGCTACCTGCGCGTGCTGGCGGCCGACCCGGTGCGCTCACGGTACTGCACGGTGCGGGTGCTGTGCCGCAGCCTGGCTGGCAACACCGTGCCCCTGCTGACCATCACCGGCCCGGGCGGCACGGCCGGCAAGCGCACGGTGGTGCTGAGTGCCCGTGTACATCCCGGTGAGAGCGGCGGCTCCTGGGCCATGCGGGGATTCCTGGATTTCCTGCTGAGCCCCCACGAGGACGCACAGCTCCTGCGCCGCCTCTTCGTCTTCAAGGTGGTGCCAATGCTCAACCCCGATGGGGTGGTGGTGGGCAACTCCCGCTGCTCCCTGGCGGGACGGGATCCCAACAGGGCCTATGGGAAGGCGCTTCCCGGCTCCTTCCCTGGCGTGTGGCACCTGCGGGCCATGGTCCAAAGGTGAGGCGGGTGTGGGGAGCCAGTGGCACAGGGCCACTCCTGTGGCGGTGCTGGTGGCCGTATCCTGATATGTGCAGGGAGCTGGCGGAGCGGGAGGTGGTGCTGTACTGCGACTTCCATGGACACAGCAGGAAGAACAATGTCTTCATGTATGGCTGCGATGGCAGCGGGGACGGCACTGGGACACGGCTGCGCCAACGCGTGTTCCCCCTGATGCTGAGCAAAAACGCCCCCAACAAGGTAGGACACGGATGCCTCAGGGCCACCGTGTTGTGGTGGCAGCGGGAATGCAGCCAGTGTGCTGCTTCCCCAGCTGTCCCTGTGGGGCTGGGACCCCTCTGACCTTGGGGGCCTCCAGTTCTCCTTCTCCAGCTGCAAGTTCCAGGTGCAGAAGAGCAAAGAGGGGACAGGCCGGGTCTCCATGTGGCGCTTGGGTGTCTCCCACAGCTACACCCTGGAGGTGGCCTTCAGTGGCTCCACACTGGGTGAGGGGCTGCCACAGCCACAGGGACAGTGCCAGTGGGGTGGTCCTGGGCTGGGAAGCTGCCCTTGTTTCCTTTTCCCTGTCCCCTGCAGGCGGGAGAAGCTCCCACTTTAGCGTGGAGGATCTCGAGTCACTGGGCCGCCTCCTCTGTGACACCCTGCTCGACTTCTGCGACCCTACACCCGCCAAGGTGGGCTTGGGCCTGGCTCAGGGAGTCCTGGTGCCGTGGGACCATGGTGACACCATGACACTGGCACTGTCCTGCAGCTCCAGCAGAGCCTGGTGGAGGTGGATGCACTGCTGCAGCGGAGGATGGGTCGTGAGCCAGGCTCTGGAGGCAGCTGGAGTGATGTGTCCCCCTCAGAGCTTGAGTCCAGGTATGTCATCCCCTGTCACCTCATGTCACCCCATGGTGCCACTGGGGGCTGCAGATGGTTCTTCCCCCTGCAGCACCAGTGGGTCTGACAGCTCCGTGTCCGACGGGATCCCAGATGATTTCCACAGCCCCAGCCAACAGGTGAGTCTCCATGTGCCACTGATTTTGAGGTGGCAGAGACTCAGAGCCAGGGTGGAACATGGTGACAGAGGGTGCAGATGTCCCAGTGCCACTTTACCACTGGCACAGATGGAGCCACACAGGAAGAAGCAGCTGCAGAGACGGAGAGCAAGGAATGTCCTGCGCCGAACAAAGCAGAGCCACACCAGCATCCTGGTGAGCCTGGAGCCACCATAGGCCAGCCAGGCCCCCAGGGGACAGTCCTGCAGGGACACTTGTCCCCAGTGCTGTCCCACCCCTCAAGTGGGTCTGATGCCTCTCCTGTGCCCCCCAGGCTGGGACCCGCAGGCATCCAGTTCTTCCTGGTGTCCAGAGTGGAGGTGACAATGTGGGAGAGAAGCCCAGAGCCAGCTCCAGTGTCACCTTTTCCAGCACAGCGGGAACAGGGAATGGCTCCCGTGCCATTGCAAGAGAGGTGCCTGGTGCTGACTCTGGAGTGGCCATTCCCAGGGCACCTGACGCAGGGAAGGGCCACTGTGCCACCATGAGAAGGCATCAGCTGGACAGTGGCACAAACGCTGTGACGCACCACAAGCCACCACTGAGCCCCTGCCACCATGCTGCCACCAGTGACTCTTCCTGGGATCCAGGCATGGGAGCAATCTTGGGGCCATCCTGGCAGCGGGACGGGTGCAGGGACAGGGACAGGGCCCGTCCCCTCACTGTCCGTGCGGTGACCTCACGCTGCTGTGCCTGCGCTCGGCAGTAAAGGAGCTGCCACCTCCATGTCCGTGCCTGCTGCTGCCTGTTTTCATTGTGATGTCCCCTCGGGAGTCCCCTTGTCCCTGAGCTCGGCCAGAGTCTTGCTGGCACCCAACGCCATGACACCACCATGGTGTCAGCGTATGCCTGTGGTGCTACCTTGGGCCTTGCCACCAGCGTGTCACCTCCATTACCTGGTGTCACCTCAGCCCTGCCACCATGGTGTCACCTTGGGCTCTAGAGATGTGGTGGCTCTGCCACCCGGGTGACTCCTCAGCCCTGTGACCCCGCTGTCCCCCCTGTCACCACGGCGTCCCCGCAGGCCCCGTGGGTGCCCCAGGCCCGCAGGCCCCGTTGCCATGGCAACACCCCCACGGCGCCTCCGGCCGTTTCCATGGCAGCCGCTGCTCCCAGGGCGCCCCCCAGCGGCCGGAATGGCGTCACGGCGGCGCCGGAACTCCCGGGAGGCGGAAGCGGAAGCGGCGGCAGCCGTGGCCGTGTCCTTCTGTGCCGTGACGCCGGGGCGGCACCATGGAGAACGCGGCTTCGCAGGTGCTGCTGGGCTCGGGGCTCACCGTGCTCTCGCAGCCGCTCATGTACGTGAAGGTGCTAGTGCAGGTAAGGGCGGGAACGGCGGGGTTGAGAGGGGGTACCGGGCCGGTATCGGCCGCGCGGGGGATACAGCCTGCCCGTTGCCGCTGCAGGTGGGCTACGAGCCGCTGCCGCCCACCCTGGGGAGGAACATCTTCGGCCGCCAGGTGTATCAGCTGCCCGGCCTCTTCTCTTACGGTGAGTCCGCCTTGGTGGGGCCGCCCCGGCGCCGTCCCGGTGCCGCCGCGGGGTCCCCCCGGGGCTGACGGTCCCCGCTGTCCCCAGCCAAGCACATCATAAAGGTGGACGGGAGAGCAGGACTCTTTAAAGGCCTCACCCCCCGCCTCTGCTCCAGCGCCATCGGCACCGTGGTGCACAGCAAAGTGCTGCAGGTACCGGCACGGGCGGGGCGCTGCGGGAACCGGGGGTTCTGCCGCCGGGACGGGGGGACACCGGGGCCCCCTGGCTCCCCGCACGGTGCTGACCCTGCGCTGACCTTGCTCTTTGCTCCGCAGCGGTACCAGGAGGCCGAGAAGGCTGAGGTGGGTGTAGAGATGCTTCCCACAGGGAATGCATCCTTCCCTCCCCTCCTGTCTCCTCCTTTCTCCCTTTATTTCTCTGTTCTTCTAGTCTTCTCTTATCCTTTCTTTTCTTCTTTCCCTCATTCCTTTCTCCTTTTTCTCCTTCTCCTTTTCTTTTCTTTCCTTTCTCCTCTTCTCTCTCTCCTTCCCTCTTTCCTTCATTCTGCTCTTCTGTCCTTTTTCCCTGCTCCATGCTTTCCCTCCTTCTTTTCCCTTTGGTTCTCTATGTTCTTTCCTCCTCCTCCCGTTTCTCTTCCCTCTCTCCCTCCTTCCCATGGCCCCCGGATTTGGGCAGCCCCAGCCCTGCATCCGGAGCTTCCACCCCACCCTGGGGACAGCCTCCCCTCTTCGGGCAGCTGTTCCCCCCTGACTGCTCCTTCCCCCTCCAGCCTGGAGCCAGGAGGAAGGAGTCCTCGCTGGAGCAGGTGCTCAAGGAGGTGAGGAGCAGCAGGAGGAGGAGGGAAGCAGTGGGATGTCACATCCCTGTCCCCTCCTGCTGAGGCTCCCTTTGTTCCCAGACCTCCCAGGAGATGGTCGCCCGCTCTGCCGCCACCCTCATCACCCACCCCTTCCACGGTAGGTGTCCCCCCACCCCAGGGGCCCGGGGGCGCAGTGCCAGGAGCCTTCTGTCACCCCCGTGTCCCCCCGTGTCCCCCCCATGTCCCCGCAGTGATCACCCTGCGCTGCATGGTGCAGTTCATCGGCCGCGAGACCAAGTACAGGTACGGCCCGGGGGCTCTGGGTGCTCTGGGGGACCAGGAGTCCTGGGGTCCACCCCTGGCCTTATCCCTCCTCTTCCTCCCTATCCCAGCGGGACACTAAGCGCCTTCGCCACAATCTACCGGGAAGAGGGAATCCTGGGATTCTTCGCGTGAGTGCCGGCAAGGCGGGGAGGGGCACGGCGGGGGTGGCAGCGGTGGGAAGGTCCCAAAGCCTTCCTGGGAGTACATCGGATCCCTCCAGCAGCTCTGGATCGCTCACCCGAGCATCCCAGCTCCCAGGGATGGCTGTTCCCTCTCACCCTGTCCCACACCAGCTATTCCCAGCTCTCCTCACAGCCACATCCCAACCCTGGGCCATCATTCCCACTGTTTGTTCCCTTGCAGCGGCCTCATCCCGCGGCTCCTCGGGGACATCCTCTCCCTGTGGCTGTGCAACATGCTGGCCTACCTCATCAACACGTACGCGCTGGAGAACGGGGTAGGCTCTGCTCCGGCGTCCCCAGTGCCCGGAGCTCACGGGGGGCAGCTCCGGGGGTGTTCTGGGAGCCACCACCCCGCTCTGGGGGGACTCAGGTGCTGTTGCTCCTCCTCAGGTCTCCGCCATGACTGAGATGAAGAGCTACTCCCAGGCGGTCACTGGGGTGAGTACGGCCATGGGCAGGGAGCGGATCCTTTCCCTAGGGAGGGGTGTGTTCCTGGAATCCTGCGGCTGCCAGGGTGGGATCAGCCGGATTAACCCACAGGCCAAGGGATGCTCCCTGGAGGACACGTGTGACCCTGTGGAGGTGGCAGGAGTGGGCTCCCCTCCCTGGGAAGAAACTCTGAGGGGTTCTCCCGATGTGGAGGGAAGAGGGAGTATCCCACTGATCCCCATTTTTCCTGCAGTTTTTTGCCAGCATGCTGACCTACCCTTTCGTCCTGGTCTCCAACCTGATGGCTGTGAACAACTGCGGGTGAGTCCCTGCTCCCACTGACCCTGCGTCCCTCTGCCCCGGATCAGCTCCTGGAACTGAAATTCCCAGGTGGAAAGGTGCTTCCAGTGCTCCACAGGGTTGATCCCTCCGTGCTTAAAGTGGGAGAGGGTCGTTTTGGGGTTTAACCTGGTGTGGAGCTACAGAGGGATTGGGTCATTCCCTGATGGGAATAATTCCCTGTGGGTCTTTCCTCCCTTCCCCAGGTTGGCCGGGGGTCTCCTTCCCTATGCACCCACCTACTCCTCCTGGCTGGATTGCTGGAGCCAGCTGCAGAGGGAGGTAAGTGCTGGAGCTGGGATGCTCCAGACACCAGGGACACAGAGAGGAGCCAGGTGGGAGCCCCATGGGGTTTGGAGAGGCCACCCTGGACCTTTTGTGGCCCCTCCATGGTCGTTTTCCCTTTCCAGGGCAACATGAGCCGAGGGAACAGCCTGTTCTTGCGCAAGGTTCCAGCAGGGAAGCGATATGTGTGGGAGGAGCAGAGGTTCCGCTGATTCCAGAGATGGGAGTGGGATTGTGGAGCCAATGGTGGGCTCTGGAAGCAAAGAATCATGGAGAGTGATGATTTCTATACAGTTTTTTAAAAATCATTTCCTGCTGAGAGCTGAAGATGCAGGTGTGAGAGTCTCTGTCCATGGAGGTTTCCTGGAAAGAGGGGCTGGCCGGTCACCAGCATTCCCAGACTTATCCAGGAGCCTTTTCCCAACCTCAAACACCATTGAGGCTGTTTCCACAGCAGAAATTCCCTGACAAGCCCAGGCACCTGCTGACATGGAGGGCCAGTGGCACATGGGGGCTGTCAGCAGTAGGGGGAGTGTGTGCCTGGAAGGGGCTCTTGGATGCCTGGAAGGGGTTGTTGGACTCCTGGAAGGGTCCTTGCCAGGCCTGTGGGGGTCAGAGGTGAGCGTTGCACACTGGGCCAGAGGTTTGCACACCCAGGGGGTTGTGTGGGGCTGGGAGCTGGGGTCACACAGCTGGCAGGGGCTGTCACACACCAGCAAGGAGGACACACTCTGAGGGGATCATTGCACACCTGGCAGGGGCTGCTGCACCCGTGATGAGGGATATGGCATGGCTGGAGCAGGCCTTGCACAGCCGGCAGAGCCGGAAGGTTGTCACAAAGCTGGAGGGTAGGTGGCACACCTGGCGGGAGTTGTTGCACACCTGGTGGGGCTGGAGCAGGACTGGCACACCTGGCAGGGACACCGCGAAGGTGGGACGTGGGTCACACACTCACACACCTGGGGGCGGCTGTTGCACACACAGCCAAAGAGCTGCACGCCTGGGAGCGGCTGGCAGGCGGTTCATACCCGGCCGGGGCCGTTCCGCACCCCGGGCAGGGCTGCCCCACGCTCGGCACGGCCGGGCCGCGGCGGGGCGGGCTCGGTGCGGGGGGCGGTGCCGGTCCCTCCCCGCGTCCCTCCTCCCTCGCCGCTCCTCCCGCCCCGTGCCGGCGCCATGGCGGGCCCGGGCGGTGCCGACGGTGCCGGGGACGCCGGGGATGTGCTGAGCGGCGGCAGCGAGCGGCGGTGCCGGGCGCGGCTGGCGGCGGCGGGCGCGGGGGGCGCGGCGGCGGCGGCCGCGGTGCTGGTGCCGCTGTGCTCGGTGCGCGGCCGCCCCGCGCTGCTCTTCACGCTCCGCTCCCGCCGCCTCGCCGGCCCCCACAGCGGCGACGTCAGGTACCGGCGGGGGGAGCGGGCACCGGGGCCGGGCCGGCCCTGACCCCAGCCCCCGATCCCTCCCGCAGCTTCCCCGGTGGGCGGCGGGACCCGGCGGACGGGGACGCGGTGGCCACGGCTCTGCGGGAGACGCGGGAGGAGCTGGGGGTGGCGGTGGCAGCCACCAGCGTCTGGGGACAGCTTCGGACGCTGCCCGACCGGGTACCGGGGATCGGCGGGGCTTGGAGGCGCGGGGACAAGGGCGGGCAGGGACACGGGATGGGTTCAAGGTGACAGGGAAGGTGGCAGCGTCACGGGTGACTGGGGCAAGGCAACAGGGTCACGGATGACGGGTTCGAGGTGACGGGGACAAAGGTTCTGGCGTGATGGCTTTGGGGTGACAGGGGCACAGGTGACAGGGGTTGTGGTGACAGGAACAAGATGTGACAGGAATAAGGCCACAGGGACACAGAGGAGGAAGGGGTTCAGTTGACAGAGATAAAGCAGTAGGGACACAGGGGACAGAGCAAGGGTTCTGGGTGACAGGGACAAGGCAAGGAGATGGGTGAACAGGGTGCAGGTGACTGGGGTCCAGGGGGACAGGAACACAGGTGAGGGGGGGTTGCAGGCAGCAGCGGATTGGAATGACAAGGAAAAGGCAGCAGGGTCATGGGTGACAGGGACAAAGCAACAGGGTCATGTGTGGCAGATTCAGGGGGACAGGGACGTGGGTGACAGGTGTTACAAATGACGATTCTGGGTGACAGGGACAGGTCATCAGGGATACGGGTGACAAGAATTCTGGGGATTCAAGGTGATGGGACACAAGGCAGTGGCACTGGTGAGGGGGTGACACACAGGGTGGGTGCCTGCACTGGGTGCAGGGGCTCAAGGCACGGGCACTTTGGGGAGGGGGTGTCACCCTGTCCCTCGCTGACACACCTTCCAGCATGGAATGACTGTGGCGCCCGTCGTGGCCAACCTGGGACCGCTGGAGGCCTTGACACTGAACCCCAACCCTGATGAGGTGAGTGGCTCCTCCCCAGGGCTTCTCCCCTTCCCCTGGCAGCCGCTCCTGTCACTGTGGTCTGTGTGACAGGTGGAGGAGGTGTTCACCCTGCCCCTGGCTCACCTGCTCCGCGAGGAGAACCAGGGCTACACCCACTTCCGCACGGCCAGCGGCTACGGATACACCCTGCCCGTGTTCCTCAACGGCCCCCACAAGGTCTGGGGGCTCACAGCCATCATCACCGAGCTGACCCTGGAGCTGCTGCTGCCCGGCCGCTACCGCAGGAAGACCCGCGTGCCCCCGCGGAAAGCCCCGGCCTGAGCGGGCAGGGGCGGCTGCAGGGTCCCTGTGCCTCGGTTCTCCACGTGCATGGGGAAACGGCTCCGAGCCCAGCAGGGATGTTGCACACTGTGATTCAGTAAAAGCCATGTTTGGAACTGCCCTGGGCTCCAAGTTGTGGACTGTGGCCAGGACAGCTGTCCCTTGGCACGGGCACAGGAGGAGGAGTCTTGGTGCCACCGTGGTGGGGACAGGGAGTGTGGGGTCCCTAAGGAGGGGACTGTGTCTGTTAGTACCCCACAGCCATTGCCTCTGCCCCACCCCTAGCCTATGGAAATCCAGGATATCCCCTCGGGCTCCATCTGTGTGATCCCATGATCCCTGGTGATCTTATTCCCCAGGGGCAGCAGGACCTTGAGGCCCTCTGCCCTGTCAGTCCCCTTCTACAATGTAATGCCCACAGCAGAGCCTGGGAACACAGCAGCATTTATTGAGAAGCCTCTGAGTGCTGCCAGCACCCCAGAAACCCCTTCCAAGCAGGACGAGGGAGGCGTGGTGGTGGATCCTTACGCCGACGCCGCTCGGGCTTTGCCCTCGTTGTAGCGCCGCATCCTCTCCTCCAGCTCGGGGCGGAAGTGGCGGATGAGGCCCTGCATGGAGCGGGGCAGTGGTTAACGGGGTGGGGGAAGGCTGCTGGCCCCTCCAACCCTCCAGGCCCCTCACCTGCACGGGCCAGGCCGCGCCATCGCCCAGGGCACAGATGGTGTGTCCCTCGATCTGCTTGCTGATCTCCCAGAGCGCGTCGATCTCAGCAGCCTGTGCGTCACCCCGCACAAACCGCGCCATCACCTTGTTCATCCAGTCCACACCTGTGGGAATCGGGATGGGGATGAGTCCCTGCAGTGCCCCACCCTGCAGCCCCTCAGCCATGGCCCCCACTCACCTTCCCGGCATGGGGTGCACTGCCCACAGCTCTCATGCTTGTAGAATTCGATCAGGCGCGCGATGGCTTTGACGATGTCGGTCTGGGAAGAGAGGGAAGGTGAGGAAGGCAAGGGTCTCACCATGGCTGGGGGAGCTGGGGGAGCCCACCCCTCACCGATTTATCCATGACGATGACGGCAGCTGTGCCCAGCCCGCTCTGCGCCTGCACCAGGGAGTCGAAGTCCATCAGCACGGTCTCACACACGGACTTGGGCAGCAGCGGTGTGGAGGAGCCGCCCGGGATGACGGCCAGCAGGTTGTCCCAGCCCCCGCGGACGCCTCCTGCAAAGAGGAGGGTCAGGACAGGCAGCTCTGGCCCCGCTGCGGCCCGGCTCAGCGCGGCGCTCACCGGCGTGTTTCTCAATGAGCTCCTTCAGCGGCACCGACATCTCCTCCTCCACCGTGCAGGGCGTGTTGACGTGCCCCGAGATGTTGAAGAGCTTGGTGCCGGAGTTCCGCTCCCGGCCGAAGCTGGCGAACCAGGCGCCGCCGCGCCGGCAGATGGTGGGGGCCACCGACACCGTCTCCACGTTGGCCACCGTGGTGGGGCAGCCGAACACACCTGGGGAAACATCAGGAAAAAATTCCTCCCTGTGAGGGTGGTGATGCCCTGGCACAAGTGGCGCAAAGATGCTGTAGCTGCCGCATCCCTGAAGTGTCCGAGGCCAAGTTCAACAGGGCTTGGAGCAACCTGGGATTGTGGTATGTGGCCCATGGGAGTGGGGTGGAATGAGACAGCTCCCTTCCAACCCACACCATTCTATGGAACAGTGGGAGCTCTTAATGGACGTGGTGTTGGCTGTGGTGTTGTCCCTGCAGCAGGACAGTGTCCTGGGGACAGTTGTTTTGGGGTGGCAGCTGGGAACCGGGGACAGAGCTGTGGCGCCGTACCCACGTCAGCGGGGAAGGGGGGCTTGAGGCGGGGCTTCCCCTGCTTGCCCTCGATGGACTCGATGAGCGCCGTCTCCTCCCCGCAGATGTAGGCGCCGGCACCGCGCACCACGAACACGTCAAAGGCGTATCCCGAGCCGCAGGCGTCGCCGCCCAGCAGCCCGGCCTCGTAGGCCTCGCGGATGGCCACCTGCAGGGGGCAGGGGGTGAGCCCCGGAGCGCCCCGAGCCCCGCCGGGCTGTGGGGGGGCTGTGGGGCGCTCCCCGCACCTGCAGGTTGGAGGCCTCGTTGTAGAACTCCCCGCGGATGTAGATGTAGGCGGCGCGGGCGCCCATGGCCCGTCCCGCCACCAGGCAGCCCTCCAGCAGCTTGTGCGGGTCGTGCCGCATGATCTCCCGGTCTTTGCAGGTGCCCGGCTCGCCCTCGTCCGCGTTCACCACCAGGTACTTGGGTCTGCGGGGAGCTCACGGTCAGCGGGGGCTCCCCGCAGGCCGGGGCCGCGCTACCGGAGCTGTGCCGGTCTCACCTCCCGTCCGAGGGTTTGTTCATGAAGCTCCACTTGAGCCCGGTGGGGAACCCGGCGCCGCCGCGGCCCCGCAGCCCCGAGGTCTTGATCTCGCCGAGGATCCAGTCCACGCCCTTGAGCAGGATCTCCTTCGTCTTGTACCAGTCCCCGCGGCGCAGCGCGCCCCGCAGCCTGCGGGCACCGGGCACGGTGACACCGGGACGGGGCACCGGGCACGCTGGCACCGGGCACGGGGCGCCGGCGCTCCCCACGCTGCTCCCGCTACTCACCGCCAGTCGTGCCGCCCGTAGAGGTTGGTGAAGATCCGGTCCTCATCCCGCAGCGACCCGAACTGCGTCTTCTTGGGCGCCGTCTGCGGGGACACACGGATTCAGCCCCGGGAACACCGGGAGCGGTACCGCACGGTCCCGGCGCTCCCCGCCCCGTCCCCGCTCACCGAGAAGGAGGCGGCGGGCAGGCGCCGCAGCGCCAGGAGCTGCCTGCCGGCCATGGCGGGGGGCACCGGCAGCGGGACCCGCCGCCGTCACCTTCAGCCGCCCCCCGGTGACGTCACGCGGAGCGCCGCCGGCGCTGCAGTGACGTCACGAGAGAGGCCGGCCCAGGGTAGGTTTGGGGCGGGGCCGCGCGGAGGGGGCGGGGCCGGAGCGGGGGGCGCGGTCACAGGGCGGGCTCGCGGCGCCGGGGGGGCGTGGCCTGGCGGTTGGCGCGCCGGCACGTGCCCCGCGCCCGGCCCGGGTCGGGTTTCGGTGCTGAAACCGGAGCCCCCCGTCCGCCCCCCCCGGAGCCCCCCGGGGCGCCCCGCTCCCCCCCCAGCGCCCCGGGGGGTCGCTGCGCTCCACCCGATCTCCTGTGCTCCGCGGCGGGTCCCGGGGACGGCGGTGGCCTCGTCCCTGCGAGGGACGGGCGCAGCTCCGGGGCGATCTGGTTTCTCCTGCTCTGTCCCGGTAGTGGGGAGAAGGAGCAGGAGCGGGCGGGATGTTCTTTCTCTTCCGCGGCCCGCAGCGGCGCGGCCCTGGCAGCCCCGCGCCCCCCGCCTGCCGGGGCAGCCCCCGGCGCCACGGCCCCGGCCGGAGAGGGCCCCGCGGCTCCCGGCCGGCCCCTCGGCTCAGGGGGCCCGGCACCGCCGGCACTGCGGGCAGCCAGGGCAGATTAAGCCGTAGTGGTGCGTCCCCCGTGGAGCTTCAGCGGGCTGCCCAGGAGCCGGAGCCCCGGCCGCCCCCCGCTTTTGGGCAGGTAACCGGCGGCGGGGACGGGCCCGGGGCACGGTGGGTGCCGGGGATCCTGCGTGCCTTCGCAGGGAGGCTGCGGGACTGGGGAACAGCTGGGCGGCTGCCCACATCTGGAGCAGGGCGGCCGAGCGGGGAATAATCCGGAGGATTATGCACGCGGGCGCGGCACCCACCCCCCCGCGCCTGCCCTGCATATCCCCAGATATTCCATAAAAACCTCAAATCCCCGGTGGCAGCCCCGCGGTCTGCGCCAGCCGGCCCCCCCGGGGCCAGGCATGTCCTGCGGCGCGGGGGCAGCCCCCAGCCATGGGCAACTGCACCAAGACCCCTGAGCGGCGGCTCCCCAAGGCACGGCAGGGCTGCGGCACCCGCGGGGCAGCAGGAGGAGGAGGAGAGGGGGGGTCCCTGCTCGGCCCCCCCTCGCCGCTGACGCCTGCTCCACCCGCAGGATGGGAAGCCGCGCTCGGGCGCTCCAGGCTCCGGCGCAGGGGACCCTGAGGACGTGCTGGACGCGGCGCAGACCCCCCCGATGCAGGGATACTCGGTGCTGCAGGGGCTGGTGGGGCCGGCCTGCATCTTTCTGCGGCAGAGCATCGCCATCACCCAACGGGTACGGCACCGTCCCTCCCCTCCCCGCGTGCTCCCGGGGGGCGCAGGGCAGAATCCCTGTGGGATCCCCGGGAGCAGGACCCCTCTTTCGTCTCTTCCCCTTCTCTCCTCCCCAGGACCGGGAGCTGCGGCCCGAGGAGATCGAAGGTGAGCTGCTGGGGAGGGGGTCCCGCTCGGGTGAGTGGCGGTGCCGGTGGTGACGCTGTGGTGTCCCCAGAGCTGAAGCAGGCGTTCCGGGAGTTCGACAAGGACCACGACGGCTACATCAGCTACAAGGACCTGGGCGAGTGCATGCGGACCATGGGCTACATGCCCACGGAGATGGAGCTCATCGAGCTGTCCCAGCAGATCAGTACGTGGTGGGGCAGCGGGTGCCTGTCAGTCCCTGCCCCCTGCCCCCCTGACACCCCTCTCCTGTCACAGCCGGGGGCAAGGTGGATTTTGATGATTTCGTGGAGCTGATGGGCCCCAAGATGCTGGCGGAGACGGCGGATATGATTGGAATCAAGGAGCTGCGTGACGCCTTCCGCGAGGTACGGGGGCAGTGGGGACAGACAGGTAGGCTGCCAGCGTGCCATGGGTGGCCGGTGGCAATGGGACCTTGTCCGTAGTTTGACAGCAATGGGGACGGACAGATCAGCATGGCGGAGCTGCGGGAGGCCATGCGCAAGCTCCTGGGGCAGCAGCTCAACTATCGGGAGGTGGATGAGATCCTCAAGGATGTGGATCTCAATGGCGACGGCCTGGTGGACTTTGAAGGTAGGAGCAGGGAAGGGGCCAGGAACGCTCCCAGGGACAGCTGGGATGTTCCAGATGTGTTCCCCCTCCTCCCCCGGCAGAGTTTGTGCGGATGATGTCGCGCTGAGGGCGGTGTGTGCCAACGCGGGACCCGAGCCCCCTGTGCCTTACGAAGACGAGGGGGCCACGGAGGGACCCCCAGCTCCAGGGGCTGGGGCAGTGCTGGCACAGCGGTGCCCGTGCCCGGGGTGAGGCTGGGCGCCGGGGCTGCTCCAATGCTGAGCTCTGACCGTGGCGGGAGGCACCGGGGCCGAATTCGGGACCCTTCTCTGCACAGGCTCGGCCGAGCTTCGACTACTCTCGCCCTCATCTCTGCTCTATCCCTGCATCATCCCCCTTCCCACCTGGACCTCACCCTGAAAGTCACACCATCGTGGTCCCCTCTCCTTCAGCTGTGTCCCATCCCTGCTGCTCATCCCTCCAGCCTCCATTCCCACTCTGTGTGCCGCACTGAGCCCCTCAGGCTCCCCCACGCCAGGTTTATTGCGGATTGCACAGCATAACCCGCCCTGCCACCACGGTTTGAGCTCAGACCCGCCCCAGACCTGCCTAGGGTGAGGCATCCGTCCCCTTTTGGGGCTGGCACAGACCCTCATGGATGTTCTGGCAGCCCCCAGCACAGGGGAGACTCCCGGCAGCCCAGCCAGGAGACCCTCTAGGAGTGAAATAAAGCATTACTGGGTGGAAGGGCCTCAGCCAGCTGCAGGCAGGGCTGCTGTAGGTACCCTCCCTGCCCTGGCTGCAGTTTTGGGGCCAATTTTGCCCTTTTGAAATGATAAAACTCTCTGTACAGACTTTTGGCTTGTGTTTTATGTTGTTTCCAAAGAGTTTATTCGTGGTTGTTCCATCCACTGGTATTCCCCAAAACCCTGGACTCCCACTGTGCCTCACGGGAGCCCCCAAGGGAGCCGGGACCGCGGGCACAGGGCTCTGGGGAATGTGCGGCCGGCGGGTGGGGCCGGTTCCCCAAAGTCCGGGCCGGTGTTCACCCCCGCGGAGAGTCGGGACGCCCTGACCGACGGCGGCTCGGGGCTGTGGGGTGACACGGGGGCTCTTGGCGGCGGGGGGAGCGCGGCGGTGCCGCTCCCGGTGCCCCCCCCCGCGCCCCCGGGGCGGCGGCGCCCGTCAGTCACGTGACACCGAGAGAGGCCCCGCCGAGGGAGGGGGCGTGGCCCGCACAGCAGTCACGTGGTCGGATAGGCACCGAGGGGGCGGGGCCGACGCCGCGTGTCTCCACGGTGACCGGCCGGCGGGCGCGCGGCGGCGTGATGACGTCGCGCTCGTGACGCGCCTGCGTCATCACCGCGAGCGCCGGCGGCGGAGGGGGGAGAGACCCGGGTCAGGCCGGGGCCGCGCAGCACTACCGGGAACCGGGGCCGCTGCGCTCCGCTCCGGTTCCCGGCTTCTCGCCGGGCCGAGCGGGGCCGAGCTGAGCTGAAGAGGGGCGGGCACCGGCGATACAACCGGCGGGGCGAGCGCGGGGGCCGCACGCCGACCCCCGCCGCGGGGCTCCAGGGATCCGGGAGCGGCGGGCGGCCGTCGGGGATGTCCTACAAGCCCATCGCTCCCGCCCCCGCTACCCCCGGAGCCGCCAGCGCCAGCCCCGCCCCGCCGGGGCCCGGGGCACCGTCCGCCGGTGAGAGAACGCCGCGGTAGCCACGGGGGACGGGGGGCACCGAGAGCGGAGAGGGACCGGAGGGATGGAGGGTGGTACCCCGGGAAGGGATGGTACCGGATCAGGGTGGTACCGAGGAAGAGGGAGTGCGGCCGTGACCCTCAGTTTCTCGCAGCCACGAGTGTCCCGTCGCCCTCCGGTTCTGTCCCTGGCGCCGCCGCCCCTTTCCGGCCGCTCTTCAATGACTTCGGGCCGCCGTCCATGGGCTACGTGCAGGTGAGGCGCGGCGCCGGGGCCGCCGGGGCCGGGTGCGGCGGCGGGGGCGGCCCCCAGCCCCTCCGTCCCTGCTTGTCCCCCTGCTCCCGCAGGCCATGAAGCCCCCCGGGGCGCAGGGCTCGCAGAGCACCTATACGGACCTGCTCTCGGTCATCGAGGAGATGGGGAAGGAGATCCGGCCCACCTACGCCGGCAGCAAGAGCGCCATGGAGCGGCTGAAGCGGGGTAGGGGCAGGGTGGGGAATCGGGCGCCCCCGAGGCTCCTCAGCCCCGCGGGGAGCCGCTGGAGGGTGATACGAGGTGTCCCTGTGCTTCTCCCCGCAGGGATCATCCACGCCCGGGCGCTGGTCAGGGAGTGCCTGGCAGAGACAGAGCGAAACGCCCGCACGTAACGGCAGCTGCCGCCCGGGAGCCCCCGGGACTTCCCGGTGGTGGCGGCGGGGGCGGGGGGGCCGCCGTGCTGCCCGAGCCCCCCCTCCCCGCGCTCTCCGCTCTTTATAAATGCGTGTTTTTATAAATAAAGGACAATGTTGGAACTTGGCCTCGATGTGTCCCCGCGGGCTGGGTCCCGATGGCGATGGTGGGACGCGGGGTAGAGGTGGGGGAGTCGGGGGGGGTTTGGAGCCGCGCTGGGTGGGTGTCCCGGAGCTGAGAGTGCAGGAGTGATCGGACCACTCGTTGATCACTTAAAAGAGTGGCTTTTAAAATAAAACACCGGGTTTTTCCGGGGGCGGCGGTGCCGGTACACGCGGAGCGCCCGTGAGTGGCGCTCGCTGCCTTCCGCTCTCTGACGTCACGGCCCCCCCCCCCTCACCTCCATACGTCACGGCTGTCGCCGTGGGAACGGGCTGTGATGTCACGATCCGAGGGGCCGGTGCGGAGCGGCGCAGGTTTGGTGGGGCTGGGGGGCGGCGGGGACCGGGCGGGCGGGGGGAGTGGAAGGGGCCGCGTTGCCATGGCAACGGAGCCGAGACCAGTGGGGCCGAGCCGGGCCGAACCCGGGGCCGAGAGGGGCCGAGCGGTACCGGACTGAGCCAAACGCGGGACTGAGCCGGGCCGAACCCGGAGCCGAGGGTGGCCGAGCGGTACCAGACTGAACCGAACCGGGAGCCGAGCGGTACCAGACTCCGCCGAACCCGGGGCCGGGCTTTTCCGAGCCGGGCCGAACCTGGGGCCGAGCGGTGCCGGGCGGTACCGAACTCAGCCGAGCGTGGTGCCGAGCCGGGCCGAACCCGGGACCGAGCGCAGCCGAGCGATACCGGACTGAACCGAACCCGGAGCCGAGCGATACCGGAGTCAGCCGAACCCGGGGACGGAGCGGCTCCGAGACGGGCCGAACCCGTACCGGGCTGAGCTGAGTGCGCCCCGAGCAGTTCTGAAGGGGTGCCGAACCGGCCCGAGCTGTCCCGGAGCCGGCCCGGTCCGGTGTAACGGAAACCCCCTCAGGAGCTGCCCCCGCTGTGCCCCGCCGCCGCCATGCTGATCAAGGAGTACCACATCCTGCTGCCTATGAGCCTGGAGGAGTACCAGGTGGCCCAGCTGTACATGATCCAGGTGGGAATGCGGGGCTGAGCGTGAGGGCTCGGGGGAGCTGCGGGGCTGAGCGGGGGGGCCTGGGGATGCAGGGTCTGGGGGGTGAGCCTGGGGACTGCACGGGTGTGGGCTTGCGGGGCTGAGCCTGAGGGGTGTGGGGACCAAGGGCCGAGCCTGATGGGGTGCACAGAGCTGTGGGGCTGGGCAGGGGGAGCTGGAGGGGTGCAGGGATCTGGGCACTGTGACTGAGGGGTGCACAGGGCTGTGGGGCTGGGCATGGGGAGCTGGAGGGGTGCAGGGATCTGGGCACTGTGACTGAGGGGGTGCAGGAAGCTGGGAGAGGCTGGAGAGTGTGGCCTGAAGGGTGTAGAGGGCTGTGGGGAGGCATGAGGGATGCAGGGGCTGAGCCTGAGGGTGCACAGGGGACTGTGAGGCTGAGCATGGGGTGCTGGAGGGTGTAAGGGGGCTGTGGGGCAGAGTGTGGGGAGCTGTAGGGCTGAGCATGGAGCCTGGAGGGGCACGGCAGGGGGCTGAGGCTGATCCCAAAGGATCACCCTTGCAGATTGCAGGGGTTTCACTGAGGCTCTGGGCGGGTTTGGGACCAGTGAGCCAAGCAGAGGGTGCTGTGAGCAGGTGTGGGGCCGGTGGATGCCGGCACATGGGGCAGGAGTGTACACGGACCCTGGGCCCCCGTGGGGGTGGGGTCTCGGGGCTTGGAGGGGCCGCACCGAGCCATCGTCTCTGTGCAGAAGAAGAGCCGGGAGGAGTCGAGTGGCGAGGGCAGCGGCGTGGAGATCCTGGCCAACCGGCCCTACAGCGATGGCCCTGGGGGCAGTGGCCAGTACACCCACAAGATCTACCACGTGGGCTCCCACATCCCCAGCTGGTTCCGGGCTCTGCTCCCCAAAGCCGCGCTCCAGGTGGAGGAGGAATCCTGGAATGCTTATCCCTACACTCGCACCAGGTGGGAGCTGGGAGGCGGCGGGGTGGGCTGCAGGACTGGCCGTGCCCCTTGGCTCAGTCCTGTGCTCCTCCAGGTACACGTGTCCCTTCGTGGAGAAGTTTTCCATTGAGATTGAGACATACTACCGCCCGGATGCGGGGCAGCAGACCAACATCTTCAACCTGAGCGCCGCAGAGAAGAGGCAGAGGATTTTGGGTGGGTATGGCTGGCTTGGGGAACTGGGTGGGACTCTGTGGCTGCTGGGATTCCCACATAATGCTTTTGGGATGGGTGTGTGGTTGTGATGGGACCTTAGGGACTCAACTTCACTCTTCTTGCTGGCCCTCATGTTTTAGGGATGCTGGAAGGGAAGAGCTCCCTGGATCCTGAGCTCCCTGCCCTAGGTTCCCTGCTCCAAGCTCCGTGCCTGCTCCCTCTCAGCGCTGCCGAATTAAGTTCCACATTAAAGATATTTTCAGGGACAGTTTTGTCCTCTGCCTCTTCCCTTGCCTCTATTTCTGTTTGCAGCTTCTCCTTTCTAGTGCCAGCCTACTCCCCTCTCCTTCCGTGTCCCACCCTTGTTCTGGCATGGATTTGCCTTCTCAGTCTCTCCTGGTGTACATGGGACCCCTGGGTCCTGTGAGGTGTTTTGGATCAGCTGGAGCAGGGAGAGCTGGAAAAGCATGTCCCCATTTTCCTACTCCCTGCCCTGCTTCTCCTCTCCCCAGGGCTTTGCTCCAGTTCGCTGTCTGCCTCCTTTGTGCTGGGATGATGGGTAGAACGGGGAGCTTGGGGTGGGATTCTTCCCTGTGCACAGAGTTCCCATTCTCAGTGGTGTTGGACATGGTCAGTTCAGGCGCCAGAGTGTGGAGTGTGACGTGCTGCCTCTTAAAATGGAAGCCCAAAATAGGCACTCGGAGGAAATGATTCATCTGACCTATTTCTCTCCCCGGCTCTTGCGGCACTGGGGATGTCCGGCCGGGATACCGATGGCTGCGACCTGGGGGCAGGAATTCTGCCCCTACTGCCCTCAGGAAGCCCCCAGGGCCAAGCAGACGGCATCAGGGCATGGCCCCGTGCCCACTGCCTGGTTTTCCACTCTCTGTGCCCGTCCAGTGGGCATTCCACAGGGCACTCAGCATCTCCAATGGCTGCTGCCTTCCGCAGGGAGGAGGGTTGAAGTGGGTCCAGCCCCAATGTGGATCCCACTGGGATTTCTCTGCCCTGGTGTCTTGTAGCACTGACAGATTTAAACCCCTCTCCTGTTTCAAAGGGCAGTGGAAAAACATGGTCTGGGTGATCCGCAGGGATAACTGCTTCCTTGGCAGCTTTCTCCCAATGGCAAAAGCAGAGGGAGTTGGATTGCGATGAGAATGACACTGCCAGGAGCTGCTTGGGGACAGCAGGTCCTATCCCAGCTCTTTGCTGCTATTATCCAAGATGCTTGGCATCATGCTGTGCATTGCATCATTTTTGTGGATTCAGGGCATCTCTCGTTTTCTTTTCCCTCCCTTTTTTCAGTCCAAGCTGGAGGAAGAGGGGCTGACAGCACCTTAGGGACATCAAGGAGGGCAAATAAATGGGCTTGGCACATCCTAGAATTGGGGACAGGGCTGCAGGATGGTACTGGGAATGAGTGGGGTGCCCTGGGATCCCCCAGACCATGACCTAGAGACAGGGCTGGAAATGCCAAATTCTAGCAGATTTTGTGCTGGATTGAGCCCAAACAGCTGTTGGAGCATGTTTTCCTGGGTGTCCTTCAGGAGCCTTTCTCTCGTCTTGGGAGGTCATCCTCATTTGGGGGGAGCTCACCCTCATTTGGGAAAGGTTGCTTTTGTCTAGAGATGGGGCTCATTTCCTTTTCCCCACCCCCAGCTCTCTGGAGGCTCCTGTGTCACATGGTGGTTTTGCTGTGCCCTGGTTTTGGGGGACCTTTGGGCTTTTTGGTGGGGAGCCAGGAACTGTGCCAACTTTTCCCCATGTGCTTTCCCTGTTGTCACCCCCCATGTCCCCCAGGGTGGCTGGGATCACTCTGCAGCTGCCAGATCTGCCAGCTAATGTGTGTATGTGTGTCAGCCTCAGCTCTCCCCAGCTCCCAGACCCTCCCTCCCTGTGCTGCTCCCTGGGGTGCTGGATTGGGATCCCACGTGGGGAAAGAGATGTCTTTGGCTGCACTAAGGGTGGCTGTGATGTTCCAGCCATGGGATTTTATATGTTCTATTAGGAAATTCTTGCCTGTGAGAGTGGTGAGGCCCTGACACAGGGTGCCCAGAAGAACTGTGGGTGCTCCATCCCTGGAAGTGTCCAAGGCCAGGTTGGATGGGGCTTGCAGCAGCCTGGGATAGTGGAAGGTGTCCCTGCCCATGGCAGGGGGTGGAATGAGATGATCCCTAAGGTCCCTTCCAACCAAAGCTATTCCAGGTTTCTATGATTCCAGAACTCCAAGATTTTAGAATTCTCAGACAGAGAGTGTTTGCTGCCAGCTGCGTTGGGTGCATGGCTCATGGGAATAATTTGACCTTAATTTTGTCCCTTTTTCCTTATTTTCCTACCTATGCCCCCTTGCCAAGCACGGCGGGGTGACAAGTGCCGTTCCCCCCACAGACACCATCGACATTGTGCGTGATCCCATCTCCCCCGGGGAATACAAACCTGAGGAGGATCCCAAGCTCTACCACTCATCCAAGACGGGCCGGGGGCCGCTGGGGGATGACTGGCTGGAGGCAGCAGCAGCCAGCGGGCCCCTCATGTGCGCCTACAAGCTCTGCAAGGTGGAGTTCCGATACTGGGGGATGCAGTCCAAGATCGAGCAGTTCATCCATGACGTGGGTGAGTTCAGACCCGGGGGTTGCTGGAGGATCATTTGGGCAGCAGTGGGATCACACTGGACTCTCCCCCCAGGCTTGAGGAAGGTGATGCTGCGCGCCCACCGCCAAGCCTGGTGCTGGCAGGACGAGTGGACGGACCTGACGATGGAGGACATCCGGCAGCTGGAGGAGGAGACGGCGCGCATGCTGGCACAGAAGATGGCCAAGTGTGGCGAGGGCGAGGAGCCACCCGCGGCTGGGGTCAGCCCCGAGGGGCAGCCGGAGCCAGATGGTCCTGGCGGTCAGGAGGAGGCTGAGCTGCAGGCAGGGACCGATACCCCCTCGGATGATACCTTTGCCAAGCAGTGGTCCACCTCCTCCCGGTCTTCCTACTCTTCCCAGCATGGAGGTGAGACCAGGTCCGGGGTGGTTTTGCCCTGGATGCTGCAGTTCTCTATAGGAGATGTGTCAGGGGACTGTTTTGCCTGGCTTGGGTCTCCTGGGCTGGGGCTTTGGGTTTCCTAGGGATGGTCACAGATCTCCCAAGGAGGGATTCTGAGGGACACAGGGATGGCTCCAGATCTCCCTGGGCATCTGGGTCCATGACCAAGGGGGAGCTGTGGGGCAGGAGAGGGGGTCTCTCTCGCAGCAGGGGGCTGTGAGTGCTGACCCCCCATGGGTGGCAGGGGGCGTGTCTCCTCAGAGCCTGTCGGAGTGGCGGATGCAGAACATTGCCCGGGACTCAGAGAACAGCTCCGAAGAGGAATTTTTCGATGCCCATGGTACTGGCACTATGCTGGAACAGGCTGGGTGGGGGCAAGTGCATCTGAGGATGGGAATGCAGGCACAGGGGTGTCCCCCCACCCACGCTTCCCTCCTGCCTCTGCAGAGGATCTGTCTGACAGCGACGAGGTCTTTGCCAAGGAGATGACCAAGTGGAGCTCCAATGACTTCTTGGACACCCTTGAGCGGCCAGCAGAGCTGGATGAGGCACTGGGTGAGCTCTGGGGGTGCTCTGGCCCCAAATCCTGGGGTGGATGTCCTGGGAGGGGCCTGATTCCCACCTGGAGACCCCAGCTACCTCACTGTGTGCTTACAGGGGATGGAGCCAGCGCTGCCAAGGGAGATGGTGAAGGATTGGGAACATCCAGCTTCCCTGAGGTGCGTGTCCCCTCCCTTGGGCCTTGCCCTCCTGCCATGTCCCCCAACTTGACTGCTCTCCTTCCTGCAGGGAGGCACGGCAGAGAGCACGGAGCAGATGTGCCGGATCCACGCGCTCTTCCTCATCCTCCACAGTGGGAACATCCTGGATCAGGGAGCAGGCGAGCCGGGCTCCAAGCAGGCGGATGTGCAGACTCTGGCAGCCACCTTTGATGCTGTCACCCGTGTCCACTTTCCCGAGGCACTGGGACATGTGGCCCTGCGCCTGGTGCCCTGCCCGCCCATCTGTGCTGCAGCCTACACCCTTGTCTCCAAGTACGGATTCCCACTGGGAAAGCAGGGGGCCGGGGAGCTGGTATCCTTGGAGAGGGGACTTCACTTCTGGTGGGACATTAAGGACTGGAGAGGGGGTGGAGGTTAACTCCTGGTGCAGTGTCTTGGGCCAAGCCAGTGTTGTGTCATGAGATGGGATGGGATACATATAATTCCTGGTGTGGTATTCCAGGACATGCAGGTATTTTGGTGTGGGATGAGGACAGTGGGGTAGGATGGGATGGGATAGGATGGGGGTTAACTCCTCATGCAGCTTCCTGGGTTGAGCAAGCATTGTGCAGAGAGATGGGGACATAAAGGCAGCATGAAATGGCATAGAATTGGATGGAATGGGGTAACTCTGGATACAGCATCCTGGATGAGCAAGTGTCTCGTGGTGGGAGGGAACAGGATGGGGATTACTCCTGGTATGGCATCCGGGATGAACCAGTACCATGCAGTGGGATGAGGACATCAGAACAGTCACGTTCATCCCTCACTGTGTCCCCTCAGGCTCAGCCCTTACAGCCATGACAGGGACAGCCTGTCCAGCAGCCAGGACCACATCCCACTGGCAGCACTCCCACTGCTGGCCACCTCCTCAGGCACCTACCAGCAGGCCGTGGGCACTGTCATCACCCGTGCCAACCAGGCCTACACAGCCTTCCTGCACTCTGGAGAGGGCACTGGCTTCTGCGGCCAGGTGAGGTGGAATCTGGGGGGAAGCTTGGCTCTGGGGTCCAGCTGTGACCCTGCATGGAGGGTTTGGGGGTTTCACCTTCCTCAAGGATCTGTGGTTTCTGCAGGTGGTGCTGCTGGGGGACTGTGTGGGCGGCATCCTGGGATTTGATGCCCTGTGCCAGAGCCGGGCGGGCTCGGGGGGCAGCCGGAGCAGCAGCCGCCGTGGCAGTCTGGTGAGTGCCTTGCATTCCAACACCCCCTGGGGAGGGTTTGGGGGTGCACTGGAGGCTACATGGGATCTGGGTGTTTGCTGCCTTTCCCTGCAGAGCACAGAACCCATCTCCCCAGAGCAGTGTGGTGGCCTGGACCCACTGGCTGATGGGACAGAGGGAGCGCCAGTATTGGGCCAGGCCAGCCCTGAAGCCCCAGGGGCACAGGGGGACAGCCAGCAGCACAGCTCCACAAGCAGGTGAGCCCAAGGGCGATGGTTGGCTATACTGTCCTTTATCGAAAGGGCACAATTCCCATTTGCTCCAGGCTGGGAAGGAGCATTTCATGGAGGCTACCTGCCCTGGGGGGATCTTACTGGAGCTCCTCTGGGATAACAGGGCCACACCAGGCACAGCTTTGCCTTCAGGATGGTGGGAATCGATGTTGCCATCCCTCCCCATGCCCACTGTCTCTGCTGTCCCAGCCTGCAGGCCAGTGAGGCCCCGCTGGAGGCAGAGGCACCCCGGAGCAGTGCCGTGGCGCTGGATGGGGCAGAGGGTGCCAGCACCCGCCTCGAATTTAAGGTATCCGGCTTCTTCCTCTTCGGTTCCCCATTGGGGCTGGTGCTCGCTCTGCGCAAGACCGTCATGCCTGCTCTGGATGGTGAGCATCCCTGCCTGCCGCGGTGCCAGCCCCTGACCCTCCCTGCAGGGCTCAGGTCCCTGAGTCACGCTCACCTGACAAGCCTGAGCTCCTCAGGACCAACCCAGAGAGCCCTGCTTGGGTTTGAGCCCCTTGCATGCCCAGCCCTGGCTGTGTGGGTGTTGGTGGGTGGCTGAGTGTTCCTGCTCTGTGCCAGCCTCAGCCTATCTCTGGTGCCCCAAATTTCCCTGTCCAGCCTTTCCTTTTGCTCTGTCCTGCTTTACCCCTCCTGGGTATTTTGCTCCTGGTGCCCCTGACCCTGCTCTGTGCTGCAGTGGCCCAGCTGCGTCCTGCCTGTGAGCAGATCTACAACCTCTTCCACGCCGCCGATCCCTGCGCCTCCCGCCTGGAGCCTCTCCTGGCCAAGGCCTTCCATGCTGTGCCCCCGCTCAGCGTGCCCCGATACCAGAAGTACCCCCTGGGTGACGGCACCTCGTCCCTGTTGGGTGAGCAAGTTCCCACCAGGCTGGTGCCAGGCATCCTGGGGCCACGTCAGGGTACCCAGAGCACCCACATCCTGGGTGGGTGCGGGTAGGGGGATGTGCAAGCCCTTCCCACTGCTCTGGGGCTCTGCAGGAGGGGCGTTTTGGGGTGGTGTGTGTCCCCAGGGGCTCTGGGTGTGCTCACCCAGCTCTCTCTTCAGCGGAGGCCCTGCAGACACACTCTGCCCTGTTCCTGCCCAAAGTGGATGTGGCTGCTCCCCCTACCCCCACTGGCAGCTTTGGGGGCTTCTGGAAGGGCAATGACCCGGCAGAGCCCCCCACTCCTGCCAGCACCAGCGAGGTTGTCAAGAGTAAGTGTCATCCCCACCCACCCTATCCCATGTGGACACCTTAGGCAGCCCAACAGGGGATGAGGTCTGGAAAAGGCTTCATTCCAGTTCTCCCTGCAGTCCTGGAGCGCTGGTGGGGCCCGAAGCGCATTGACTACTCTCTGTACTGCCCCGACGCCCTGACTGCCTTCCCCACCATCACCCTGCCCCACCTCTTCCATGCCAGCTACTGGGAATCCTCCGACGTGGTGGCCTTCATCCTGCGCCAGGTACGGCGGGCCCGGTGGGGTGGGTGGCAGGCCGGGGCCGATGGAGGCTGAGCCGGTCCCGCGCTGCTGGCAGGTGATGGAGAAGGAGGGGCCACAGCCTGCGGAGAGCGAGGAGAGCTCCATCTACAGCCCCGCCATCCCGCGGGAGAAGTGGCAGCGCAAGCGCACCCAAGTGAAGATCCGGGTATGTGGCCAGCTGGAGGCCACCTGGGGCATCCTGGGGTGTGTGGGTTCTGGGACAATCCCACAGCCCTGTGGTGTCCCTGTGGCGCCTCAGGAGCTCCCCCAGGAGCTGCTGAACATCCCATGTGCCTGCAGAACGTGACGGCCAACCACCGTGCCTGCGATGTCATTGTGTGTGAGGGCAAAGCGCAGGTCCTCAGCGGGCGCTTCATGTACGGACCCCTGGACGTGGTGACACTGACTGGAGAGAAGGTATTGCTGGGCTCAGGGGCCACCAGGACCCCTCAAACAGGGTGGGATGTCCAGGACTGGGCATGGGGCTGGTGTCACCCACAGCAGGGGAAGGATATGGTTAGCAGGACCCTGTGTAGGGTGGCGGCAGAAGGTTGTAAGGACTTGTGCAGGGATGCAGCAGGATGTGGGGGTCCAGCCTTTACCCAGCCCATTTCCCTCTCTCAGGTGGACATCTACATCATGACACAGCCACTGTCAGGGAAGTGGCTGTACTATGGCACCGAGGTGACGAGTGGCAGTGGGCGCGTGACCTTCACCATCCCTCCAGACAAGGCTCTGGCCATTGGGATCTACCCTGTGCGCATGGTGGTCAGGTGAGGCGTTGCCTCAGTTTCTCCTGCAGCCCTTCTGGCAGAGCTACACCTGCTGCTCTGGCAGGAGAGCTGGTGCTGAGCCACCATCACTGCCTTTGCAGAGGGGACCACAGCTATGCTGAGGCGTACCTGACCGTGGTGGCCCGTGGCACGGAGTCTGTTGTGTTCAGCATCGATGGCTCCTTCACTGCCAGCGTCTCCATCATGGGCAGTGACCCCAAAGTGCGAGCCGGGGCTGTGGACGTGGTAAGGTGGGTGCCCTTCTGTCAGCGATTTAGTTTCCCCATCTTTCATGGTGTGACAACTCAGCTGCGGAGTGTCAGAGCAGGGAGAAGGGGCAGGGTATTCCACCGCTCCCTTGCCTCCAGCACAACATCATCTCTGTGCTGGTGCCCTATTGTGGAAAATAATCCTGTCCAAGTTTAAATGTGGTCCCCAGAGCTCTGCTGGGCCTTCTCCTTGATAAAATCCCTGGGAGCAGGGAGGTTTTGGAGGCAGCACCCATACATGCTGTACTGGGAGATCCCAGCTCCCATAGCAGGACTGTCTCCACACAGGCTCCTGGCAGCCACCCATGTCCCCTCCTAGGCACTGGCAGGACTCGGGGTACATGATCATCTACGTGACAGGGCGCCCCGACATGCAGAAGCACCGCGTGGTGGCCTGGCTCTCACAGCACAACTTCCCCCACGGCGCCGTGTCCTTCTGCGACGGGCTCACCCACGACCCGCTGCGCCAGAAAGCCGCCTTCCTGCAGAGCCTGCGCACCGAGGTGGCCATGGGGGTGCTGCCGGGACACAGGGCTGGTGCTGGGGTGGTGGGCGCTGTGCTGAATCCTGGTGGGAATGCTGGGAGCTGGACTGCATTGCCATGGCGGAGCTGGAAGCTTCTCGGGACAGCTTCCAGCTATCCCTCTTAACATGAGGGTGTCCAAGCCCTTAGGGGTAGCTGTCCCTGGGAAGGGCTGTTCCTTGCCCTAATGCTCTTGTCCCTGGGCAGGCAGAGATCTCCATAGTCGCTGGCTACGGCTCCACCAAGGATGTCTCCGTCTACAGCTCACTGGGACTCGCGCCAGCACACATCTACATTGTGGGACGGGCCGTCAAGAAGTTCCACAACCAGTGCCAGGTACGGTGGTGGCAGGGCTGGGGACAGACTGGGGACATAGGGGATGATGGCTGACCCCACCAGCCAGCCGTGGCCACTGGCTCAGGCTGTCTGTGTGTCCTGCAGTTCCTCTCTGAGGGTTATGTTGCCCACCTGGCCCAGCTGGAAGCCGCAGCCCTGGCTCACTCCCCCAAGGGCCCCCCACGGCCTGTGCTGGGCAAAGGCACCTATGGCTGCCCGGCGCCTGTCGACTTCCTGCGGAAGCAGAGCCAGCTCCTGCGCTCCCGGGGCTCCAGCCAGGCAGAGCGGGATGGGGGGCCCCCCTCAGCACCCCCCGGCTTTTCCCGGACCAAGCCCCGCAGCATCAGCCTCAAGCTGGAGGGTGAGGAGTGAGGGTGGCACGGCCATGTCCCCCTTCTGCCACATCCCTGATTTCCCAGCAAGGAGCACCTGGGGACAGAGCTGGTGCTGGGCCATGAGGCCATCGCAAGGAGATGAGGGTGCTGGGTCCCCTGAGGCCAGGGGGTGCTGGGACAAGGCTCAGAGCTCCCCAGAGGACCAGAGTGATCCCCTCAGGGCAGGACCACCCTGGGTCCTCCCTGCTGCCCCCAGCCCCGTCCCCTCTGGTCCTTTGGGGCCATTGGGCAGTGCCCAGTGGGGTCTGCACCCCAGGGTCATTATCCCTGCACAGAACTGGGGGCTGTGGCTGTGCCCCAGAGCGAGTGGCACCTCCCCACCTATTTATTTCCGTCCGGTGTCACGGCGCAGGGCTGGGTTGGGGTTCCAGAGTGGTTCCTCTGTTCCCCCCCCTTTCGTTTTGGTGTTGAATAAAGAGATGTTATGACAAGGTGCCAGCACCCACGAGTGTGCTCTGTGCTTGTGGCTGCAGGGTTCCCATCCACTGGAAAAGCCCTGGGGAGCCTCCAGGGACACCATGTCCCACAGGGAGATGGCTGTGGGGCACAGCAGTTGGGTCACAAGCAATTTAGGGCAGGGAAAAGAGCCTGGGCTGTGTGGGCTGTGCCGATGCTGATACCTTCCCCCTCTCCAATTTGGTTTCCCCTCATTCTACCTCTAGCAGCAAATTTTTGTAGTGACCAGGGGGTGTGACTGGTTTTACTTCAGTTTATCTTGGCATAGCATGATCAGATTTATAGAGATAGCAGAAACAAGCTGTTACTCTATATAAAATATTCCCGACACTGACATGACAAGAGGAGACACCGGGTAGGGATGATAGCAGCAGCCTGGATAAGTGACAATGGCGTGGCATGGAGAACAGGCATGAACGGGTTGGAGCTGGGGCTGAGGCTCAGTGCCGCCCTTCCATGGCCACCAGAAAGTATAAAAACATCAAATAAGTGATAAAAGTTGGCAGGAAGCAGCAGGCTCTTGTCACCCACGTATCCCTGGCGTGATGATAAGCCCTGGCTGTGTCCCCAGGCTGTGGCGAGCTCCGGGGCCATTTCCACTGACTTCAAATAAGTAAAATCTGTATTAAACATTAATAAACATCCATGACCATTCCACATGTGGAATATCTAAAAGAACCTGTCCCAAGAGCACTGGGCTCTCCCTTGCAGCCACGGACTCTACTGGGAGAAGATGCCCTTAAAGCGGATCTTGTCCTCGGCGTCCTTCTCCCGCAGCCGCGCTTCCAGGCTCCGCAGCTCCTTGGACACCACGGGGCGCAGCGAGGGGTCGAGCGCCAGGACTTTGGCAAAGTCAGCCTGAGCCTCAGCCACGTTCCACACGGCTGCGTGGGCCTTGCCCCGCTTGAAGTAGGCCTTGACATTGTCTGTGGGGAGAGAGCCGGGGTCAGCGGAGGGTTGGGGGTGTGTCCTGGTGCCCTCCAGGGCCACCTGGGGTAGCTCGTGGCTCCTTACCCTCGTACTTGTTGAGGATGGAGGAGCAGTGGTCCAGCACCTCGTAGTACTCCTCACACTGCAGCTTGCACTGGCAATAGTTTAAGAGCAGGGGTGTGATCTTCTGGTCGAGCTCAATCCAGTCTGGAGAGCCTGGCTGTTCCTGTGGCAGACAGAGCAGAGAGAGTGAGGGGCAGCTCTCAAGCCCTGCATTCTCAAGGATGCCTGTGTGTATCTGGGGAGACCCACCTTCATCTGCAGGTTCTTGAGACAGGCAATGGCATCGTAGTATTTGGCAGCTGCCTCAGACACCTTGCCCTGACGGTACAGCTCGTTGCCTTCCTTGTGGATCTGGGGCACAGCCTGGAGCTTCTCCTCATCTGTCATGGCCCATGGGTCCTGCTGGTAGGAGCCGGGTGGCTCCACCTGCCAGTACCCCATCATGCAATCAGAGAACAGGATCATGGAATCGTTCAGGTTGGAGAAGACCTCTAGAGTTCTCGAGTCCTGCACTGTCAGGGCCTCTACTAAACTACATCCCACATGCCACATCTGTGTGTCTTCTGGACACTTTCACCCCGAGCTCCCCATGCCGGCACCTCACCTTCAGCACCTCGATGTCAAAGATGAGGGGCTGGGGGTTCTTCTGGAGCTCGTCGAGGTCGGGGTACCCCAGGGAGTAGTGCTCGTGCATCTGGGCGATGCTGCAGCAGTGCCGCTGCCCCTCCAGCGGGTCCTTCCCTGCTGCGATGTTCCGCAGGCTCTTGGACACCAGTGGGTAAAGCACCACGTGCTGCGGGAGGGAAGGGAGCCGGAATTTGAGGAGGGCAGGGGGAAAGACATAAGGATGCTCCAGCCTCGAACCGCACGCCTAGAGCGCACTGGGGGTCACGCCACCCGCGCCCACCACACGAAGTCACCGCCCACTGCACAGACCACGCCCCCGGCAGGTCCCGGGCCCGCCCACCTTGGTGTCGCAGCGGAAGCGTGCGCGCTCGCCGGGCCGCATGGTTCGCAGCGCCGCTTCCCACACCGGCAGCTTGAACTTTTTCCCGGCGATGAGCTCCATGGGCTTCCCCCGCGCCCTGCTGTCGTCCACCGGCGTCTCCTCATCGCCGCACCGCAGCGTCCGGTAGTGGAAAGTGGCCTGAAGGAGCAGGAGGAGCCCGTGGCGTCACCATGGCGAAGGAGGCGGGGGGGGGGGCGCATGCGCGCCTGCCCCGCCGCGTTCCGCTTCCCACATCCCCCACCCCGCCCGTTCCCCCGCAGACCTGACCTTGGTGCCGTCGCGGAAGTCTGGCAGCGGCCCGGTGCCCTCCCGCAGCACCTCCTTGTCCACGCCGTCCGCCCGCAGCTGCTCGACTTGCTGCGCCATCGCGCCCGCTCCGCCCGCGCCGCCAGCCCTGGCTCGGCCGCCTCCGCCGCCGCTCGGTTCTTTCCGGATCGTCGCGGCTGCGCGGGGCTCCCCCTGCCGGCCCGGGGGTGGCGCTGCGGGGCGGGGGCTCCGGGAATGGGGCGTGGTCACAGGGACGGGGGGCGTGTCCAGCAGGGGCAGCCGCGCACGCGGTTCCCACGTCGTTCTCCTGGTTTCCCGTCTCCCCCCACCTTCCTGGGCTGTCATTCCAGGAGACGCGGCAGGCGTTCCGGAATGAAACCTCCTGTGGCACTTTGCCGCCTGCATGCAAAGGCCGCGGTGTAGAGCGGGAGGTTGATAATGTCGCGGAGACCCGCTGTGAGGGTTCCCGCCCGCCGCGGGGAGAGCGCAGCCGGATCGTCCCCTCCCGGCAGCCCCGGCTGGGTCTGCGTGCGGGCAGGAAGGACAGGCAGCCGCAGCAGCGCCGTGCGAAACCCTAGGGGCGACACCTCAGGGCTAAACAGGGTTTAGGGCAGCTCACAAGATGTCCTGCGGTGACACGAGGACACTGGCAGGTGGCAGGTCCCCAGTCCCACAGAAAGGCTGGTGGCTCATGGCGGTTGTGAAAAATGCGTATTTTATGATTGGCTATTCGCAAATATTAAAATGAATATTAGATGTGTTGTGTTAAAAAGTAATGCTGTATTAATTCTCTTAAGTAGTGTGTGAAATATAGTTTTAGGTTATAAAAAATATTAAAATAGAAACTATGCTATATGGGATACTTTTTTTTTTGTGAAGAAAGGATTTGCAGGGTGATGCAGTCACAGGACACCTAACTCTTTCACGGAAGAATAATTTATTGCCTTCTTATCAGAAGAAACTAACTTCTTCCCGCCTCGAAGGCGCTGTTAGGATTCGGAGGAAGAAGTTGACGATGACCAGACAGAATGCTGTAATTGAATGGAATTTATGCATCATGTATGAAGTGTAGGAATATGCAACAGGCTGTTGGTTTTAAGGGTTAATCCTTTGTTAACGGGTGTCCTTTTTCGGGCTCGTGCTGCCCAGTAAAAGATACCCGGACGTCCGTAAATTTTGTCTCTATTGTCTCATATTGTCCTAATTCAAATTGTCTAAATTATTATTACTCTAATTGTATTACTATTTTTATAACCATTTTATTACTATTACACTTTTAAAATTTTAAAAACAAGTGACTGGCGTTTTTCACAGCGGTGACTACGCTGCTGCAGGAGTGACTCTGTAGGGAGTAGGCTGTTCTGCTGGCACTGTCACTGCTCAGCACTGCTGCGGGTGGCTCAGACCCACTGTCACCCTCACAAACAGCCGAGAACTCAAGAGAGCTCCTGCTCCCCCCTCTTACACCCCTTATTTTCGGTGGTGCTTGATCCAAGATAACGCAGGTGGGTCCCCACAAAATCAAGTGGGCTCTGTGCCCCCCCCCGGAATGTGGCTTCATCGCGAGGCAGAACCGGCGGCGGAGGCGCGGCGCTGTCGGCGGCAGCGCAGGTGTCGGGAGGAGCGTGCGGTCGCTGGCGAGGCCGAGAGCCGCCGGGGGGTGACCGCCTCCTTCCTGCCCTGGGGCGAGGCGAGCGCGGGGCCGCAGCTGCGGCAGCAGCGCCATGTGGCAGCGCCGCCGCGAGGGACCGGGCAGCTGGCAGCCCCGCCGAGAGCCGGGGGCTGCTGCCACCCCCCCGGGGGCTCCGAGCCGCCGGGAGGGGAGCGCCCCGAGCGTGGGCCTTTGAGCTTTGCAGGTGCCTTGCCTAGAAGTGGTTCTGTGGATGCTGCTGTCGGTAGGATGTGGGCTGGAGCCCGTGCTCCCCGTCAGGGGGGCTCTGGACAGGCTCCAGCAGCAGCAGCGCTGGAGCCCCGGGGGATGCGGGAGGGGCCCCCGCAGGGCAGGTGCTGTGGGGGGGCTGTCTCCCCCCGGGGACATCCGGGTGGCAGCCCACTGTGGCGAGGTGTGTGACGGCAGAGGCGCAGGCGAGGCTCATATTTGGGCACGGAGCAGGTTATTGGAGGCCGCGGCCCCGCAGCCGGGAGATGAGGCGCCTGATAAAGGCTGCTCGCCCCGGTGCTGCAGCGTGCATTGGCTCGGGCGCTGGCAGAGGTGCCCTGGCTGCGCTGGCTGGGGCCGCTGGCCATGGGGCCGCTGCTGGCTCTGGGGCTGCTCGTGTGCGTGCGGCTGTGCGGGGGTGAGTGTCGGGCGGGCGGCAGCGGGGCCCGCGGCGGCGGCGGGCCCGGCTCAGCAGCCTCCGTGCCGCAGGCTCCGGGGAGCTGCGTCTGGTGGGCGGCGGCGGGCGCTGTGCCGGGCGCGTGGAGGTGAAGCACGGCGGTGAGTGGGGCTCCGTGTGCGCCTTCGACTTCGACTGGGAGGCTCGCTGGGCCGTGGTGGTGTGCCGGCAGCTGGGCTGCGGCCGGGTGGCCAGGGCGTCCCTGCACGCCCCGTTCGGGCCGGGCAGCGGGCGGATCTGGCTGCAGCCCTTCTTCTGCCGCGGCACCGAGGATGCGCTGGAGCAGTGTCCTAACTTCGGATGGGGACGGCATTTCTGCGGCCACGAGCGGGATGTGGGGGTGACCTGCACAGGTGAGGAGACACGCTGCCCGTGCTGGCACAGCCGCGTTGTGCTGGGGCACCGCGGGCTGGTCTGAGCCGTGCCGGTGCCCCTGTGCAGATGCCGTGGAGCTGAGGCTGGCGGGCGGCGGCAGTCCCTGTGCCGGGAGGGTGGAGGTGAAGCTGCAGGGCCACTGGGGCACAGTGGGAGACGACAGCTGGGACTTGGAGGACGCCGAGGTGGTTTGCCAGCAGCTGGGCTGTGGCTCGGCTTCCGCTACCTACTACACCGAGGAGCGCTTTGGTGTCGGGGACGGGTTTGTCAGCCTGGCCCTGGTGGACTGCAGAGGGGACGAGGCCACGCTCTGGGACTGTGAGATCCGTGGCTGGGGACCCTATAACGGCAGCGTCCATGGCTTGGACGCCGCCGTTGTCTGCCAAGGTAGGAGCTGGGCCTGGAGGCTTCAGGCTGTTCATGCACATCCCTTTGTCACTGGCCCTGCACTGCTCCCACAGGCTTTTCCCGGCTGGTTGGTGGCGATGGATCCTGTGCCGGGCGGCTGGAGGTGCGTCAGGGCCGGGCCTGGGTCGGTGTCTGTGAGGATCAGGTGGATATGAAGGTGTCCCAGGTGGTGTGCAGGGAGCTGGGCTGCGGTGAGGTGATCGCCATCGCCGGCAGTGGCCGTTTTGGGGCAGTGTCGGGATCGCTCTGGGACGGGGGTTTCCAGTGCAATGGCACCGAGCCCCGTCTCAGCGCCTGTGCCCGGCGTCCGGCCCAGAGCCCGGGCTGCAGCGGCCCTGGCAGCATCATCTGCTCCTGTAAGTGGCGGGGACAGCGGGGGCAGTTGGGGTCCCGGCACCAGCAGTGCTCTCAAGGCTGTTCCTGTGGCAGCCTACACGGGCTTCCGGCTGGGGAACGGCAGCTCGGGATGCTCCGGGCGAGTGGAGGTGGCAGTGAGGGGGACGTGGGGCTCCGTGTGCGCCAGCGAGTGGGACCTGGCCGATGCGCACGTCCTGTGCCGCCACGTGGGCTGCGGCCGCGCCCTCAGCGTGCTGCCGGGAGGCTCCTTCGGCAGCGGGGAGGGGCCGCTGCGGCCGGACGCCTTCGGCTGCAGCGGGAGCGAGCGGCACCCGGGCCAGTGCCCCGTGGCCGTGCTGGGGAAGCCGCCCTGTGCCCCCGGGAACGCCGCCGCCGTCAACTGCTCAGGTGGGTACGGGTGCTCTGTGAGGAGCCTTAAGGGCCTTTGGGACACTCCCAAAAGTGGAGATGGTTTGCGATGATGCACGCTTCTTTTTTGATAAAGTTCTCAGTGCTGCCATTTTACAGGCGCTGTTGAGTCCCTGCGGCTGGTGAAGGGTGAGACCCGGTGCGAGGGGTTTCTGGAGTCGAAGACAAGTAACGGGGCCTGGCGCCGTGTGCCAGGAGAGGTTTCGCTCCTACGGAATTTGAGCAATGTGTGCTGGAAGCTGGGCTGTGGAGGACTGGAGAACAGTGATGTTGTCCGTGGGAAGTCCTTATTGCGTGATATCAACGCGGTCAAGAGAAAAATCTTGGAAAGCGTGATCAAAGATATTGTGCACATGACCACTGATCTGACCGGTAGGAATATACCTGAGAATTATTACGGGGACATGACCACTGCACCAGCTGACGTCCCTCATGGGACCTACATTGTCTGCTCAGGTGGGTGTCCTGAGAGGGCTGGAGGTGCCGGTGCCCCAAGCAGCAACCCCAGGCCACTCGTTCCGTGCCCACAGGCAGCCTGCAGGTGAGGCTGGTGGGGAGCTCAGGGCGCTGTGCCGGGCGTGTGGAGGTCTATTCCGGTGGCAGCTGGAGCTGGGTGTGCCAGGAAGGCTGGGAGCTGCAGGACGCGGCCGTTGTGTGTCGGGAGCTGGGCTGTGGCGCGGCGCTGCAGGCCCCGGGCTGGGCGCGCTTGGGTGGCGGCCCGGGGCCGCTGTGGCCGTACAGCCCCGAGTGCTCCGGCTCCGAGGAGTCTCTGTGGGAGTGCGGGCGCACGGAACGGCGCGAGTGCGGGCGCGGCGGCGGGGCAGGGGCCGTGTGCTCAGGTGAGTGCGGGGCAGCCCCGGATCAGGGCCCGGCAGAGGCGCCGGGGGGTTCCTGGCCGTGCCGTGACCCCGCTGCCCCCCTTGCAGAGCAGCTCTCCGTGCAGCTGGCAGGGGGCCCTGGGCGCTGCCGGGGCTTCCTGGAGATGTTCCACAACAACACCTGGGGCCGCGTGTGCGCCAACGGAACCAGCAATGGCACCGCCGACACCGTCTGCCACCAACTGGGCTGTGGGCACCGGGGCTGGCTCACAGATATCTCCGCCCAGGAGCCGACCGAGGCCTGGCTGGCCTGGGTGGGCTGTGAGGACGGGACCCGCTTGCTCTGGCAGTGCCCGTCAGCACCCTGGCACCTGCAGAGCTGTGGCAGCCCAGGCGGGCATGCCTATGTGGAGTGTGAGGAGCACAGTGATGGCACCACTGAGGGACACACTACCCCATATCCGGAGGGTGCCACCAGCACAGGTAGCTCTGCCCGTGCCTGCATCCCCCAGAGCAGGCTGGCTGGGCTCTCCCTGGCCTCACTGCCTGCCTGTGTCCCCACAGGTGTCCCCAGAAGGCCGCCCCGGGCAGTGGCTGTGGGGTCTGTGCCCGTGCCCACTGTGCTATGCGTGGTGCTGGGGACGCTGCTGTGCCTGTCCCTGGGTGCCCTGGCCCTGCTGCTGTGCCGTGCCCGGCGCCGAGGTGGGTCCCGGTGGGTGGGGACAGTTTCGGTTTGGGGGATCCAGGGACACCAGGCCTGTAGAACAGCTGAGAAGGGGGCCAGGGGTGATCCCAGTTCCCCCAGAGTGCCCAGAGCCCCAGGTAAGTGCTGCATCTCCTTGCAGGCCCTAGCAGAGCTGCAGATGCCATCTCCAACGCTGTCTATGAGGAGCTGGATTACAAAGCCATGCCCGAGTACCAAGAGGTGCCCACTCCCCCAGGTGGGTGCAGCCCTTGTGCCCCAGCTGTGCCCGCAGTGAAGGCTCTGCCTGAGAGCCCCAGGGCAGCTGTGGCTCCTGGCGGCCCAGCAGGGGCTGCTGGCATGGGCTGTGGGTGTCCCTCGGTCCCAGAGCAGTCCCGCTCTGCAGTGCAAGGTTCTGTCACCGGCGGTGCCAGCTGAGGCCACCCCCAAGTCCCTGTTTATGCCCTGCAGGTTCCCTGTTGGAGGGATGGGTGAAGAAGCTGCCGTATGACACCGGGGACAGCGTGGAGGGGAGTGACACCGAGGCAGCCCCAGGTAGGGCCACAGGGCAGGAGGCCAGCAGGGAAAGCTGGGGACAGGGATAGACCCGGGCTGGGAGAGGCTGAGGGGACATTTCCCCCCTTATTAGTGTGTACTGAAACATCACCTGTCCCTGTAGGACACAAGGGCCTCCAGCTCGTGCCAAATTGGAAAGGCTGGAGGGGGTGACACAGCCTGAGCCCTGCCAGGGCCGCTGGTCACTGCCATGGACCCCTCTGCTTTTCCCAGATCTCCCTGCCCGGCCCGAGCAAGGACCCCCGGATGGCTACGACGATGTCCTGGATGTGGCCCAGGAGCCCCCCGCTGCCAGCACTGGGGACATCTCCGAGGGAGTGGCACGGCAGAGGTGGATCTGTGTGCTGCCCACAGGTGAGAGGGCTTCCGGCTGCCCTGTCCCCTGTGCAGAGCCACTCCATGGCAGGCTTTGGCTGTGGGGGCGGGCAGGGCCCCAGCAGCAGATCCATGGCTGCTGTGGCCAGAGCCCAGGCGGGGTCTGTCAGGGGGACATGGAGCTGCCTGCCCCCTCAGTCACCTTTCTGTGCTGTCCCCAAGGTGGCATCTACTCCCCTCCAAGTCACTCAGGAGCCACCAGGGAGCCCTCGGAACAGCCCCCTGGACACACGGACTATGATGATGTGGGCAGCAGCGCCCTGGGGACGTTGCCATGAGGATGTCCTGGCCATGCCACAGCCCTGGGGACACGTGTGTGGCAGTGTGGTGGGGCCCTGTCCCCAGGGAAGGCTGGCCCTGGCCACAGAGGTCAGCCCTCGCTGTCCAGTGCTGCAGAAAAAGAGCTCCTGTACAGGAATTATCTTTGATTTCAGTGTGATTTTCCCGTTTTTCCTATTAAAACCCGAACTGGTCAGAGAGTCATTCACAGACCAGGAACCTCATTTTGGCATGGTTACCTCTATAAAGGGTGTATCAACCATTCATTGGGGATACAGGGCAGGAACGGGAACCACAGACACATCCCTGGGAATGGTGGGCTGAGGGTGAATAGCCCAGGAGATTGCTGGGATTGCAGGGTCTTTATTTGGCACTGCCAAATGCATGCAACTGCTGCCACCAACAACGAGGGCAAAATGGAGGGGACAGGACCCAGATCCTGCCCCGCAGATGCAGCAGGATCTCCTCCCTGTGCCCCGAGGGTGGGGCAGGCTCAGCCCCACTCTCAGCACAGAGAGCCGGGCCAGGAGTGGCTCTGGTTGTTGGAAGGATGTTCCTAAAGGATGGGAGGTCTCCTGAAGGAGGACAGCGCCTTCCTGCCCCCCGGCAGCACCCTGCGGTGGCAGGGCAGCCGGGCCATGGCCCCGGCCTGCGGCACGTCGTGCTCCAGGAGGTTCCCGATGTTCAGGCCAGGCTGCAGGGCGCCCGGAGGGCGTCCAGTTCCTGCAGCAGGGCCTGGCTGAATCCGTCCGTGCTCAGCCTGGGCGTGGGGGAGGCAGGAGCAGAGGAGAAGGTGTTGGAGCTTGTGGGGAGGGAGGTGCTGCAGCGGCCGCGGTGCCGGTGCGGCCCTGCCTGTCCCGCGGCCTCCACTGCCCGGCTCGGGCATGCCGGGCATGGAAGGGGCCAGGGCTGGGCCCTGACTCACCCTAGGCTCCTCGGCGGGCAGGCGGGATGCCGGAGCTGCTGGCAGAGCTGCAGGACGCCCTGGGCTCGCAGCTCGTTGTCGCTCAGGTCCAGGCAGATGGGACGGGGCCCCTGCAGCAGCCGCGCAGCCAAGGCCGGGCAGGAGGCGCCCGCCAGCCGGCAGCTGCCCAGCCTGTGGGAGCGAGGGAAAGAGGGAAGGAGGGCTTTGGCCTCTGCTTGCTGAGCTGCTCCAGGTGGGAAGGGCGGAGCAGCGGCTGAGTTGCTCGCAGCAGCAGCCGGGGCTGCTGAGGCGGCAATACCGCAGCCCAATGTGAACCGTCGGTAAGAGCCCTCAGAGCCTCCTCAGGGCCCCGAGTTGTGTACGTGCACTCGGAGATCTCCCGTCCGCTGTGGCCGGGCCAGCAGGCAGCCACCCACCCAGGCAGTGCCCTCCGGTGCGGGCTCCGTGCGGTGCGTGCGTGTGTGAGCGGAGCAGGCCCGGACAGGGCCCGGTGCCGCGGGGCCCGGCAGCGCGGGGGGATGGGGCAGGGCAGCTCCTGCCGCCGCTGCACAGCGAGGGACCGGGACGTGGTGCCGGGCAGCAATGGCCGCGCTGCCGGTGCGTGGGCAGCAGCTGCAGTTCCAGCGGCTCCGTTTGCTCTGCGCGGGAGCCCGGGACGAGAGTCCGGGAGGTGCCGATCGTGTGCATAACAAAGGGCCGAGGAGAGCGAGATCCCGGCCAGGTGAGGGACACTGAGAGAGACAGCGGGAGAGGAAGATCGGGAGGAAGAGAGAGTTTAGAGTGGACTTTTTGTGCTTGGAATGTGAGAGGCTCAAAGCCCTCTTCCTTTGCCTGGGACAATCCTGGCACGCAGCAGCCGGGGCTGTTTGTGCTTTCCTGCGGCAGCAGCACTCGGATTCACAGAGGGAGTCACCCGCGGATGTGCCATGGGAAATCTGGAGTAGAACTGGTGAGGAAATGTGGGTTCTGAGTGTGTGGCCGTGGGTGTTTGGGGAACCTGCGGGGCCAGCGGGGATCAGTGGAGCCGCAGCTGTGAATGGTGTCAGTGCCATCGGCGCAAGCGGATCGCTGCGTAGGGAATGCGCTGCCGGAGAGTCTTGTGAAGGGTGAGCCCGGGACCTTTCCTGCCGTGCGCGGCTGGCGGGCTGCGGCGGCCCGGGGCGGCGGGGCCGGGGCGGCGGAGGCAGCGCAGGTGTCGGGAGGAGCGTGCGGTCGCTGGCGAGGCCGAGAGCCGCCGGGGGGTGACCGCCTCCTTCCTGCCCTGGGGCGAGGCGAGCGCGGGGCCGCAGCTGCGGCAGCAGCGCCATGTGGCAGCGCCGCCGCGAGGGACCGGGCAGCTGGCAGCCCCGCCGAGAGCCGGGGGCTGCTGCCACCCCCCCGGGGGCTCCGAGCCGCCGGGAGGGGAGCGCCCCGAGCGTGGGCCTTTGAGCTTTGCAGGTGCCTTGCCTAGAAGTGGTTCTGTGGATGCTGCTGTCGGTAGGATGTGGGCTGGAGCCCGTGCTCCCCGTCAGGGGGGCTCTGGACAGGCTCCAGCAGCAGCAGCGCTGGAGCCCCGGGGGATGCGGGAGGGGCCCCCGCAGGGCAGGTGCTGTGGGGGGGCTGTCTCCCCCCGGGGACATCCGGGTGGCAGCCCACTGTGGCGAGGTGTGTGACGGCAGAGGCGCAGGCGAGGCTCATATTTGGGCACGGAGCAGGTTATTGGAGGCCGCGGCCCCGCAGCCGGGAGATGAGGCGCCTGATAAAGGCTGCTCGCCCCGGTGCTGCAGCGTGCATTGGCTCGGGCGCTGGCAGAGGTGCCCTGGCTGCGCTGGCTGGGGCCGCTGGCCATGGGGCCGCTGCTGGCTCTGGGGCTGCTCGTGTGCGTGCGGCTGTGCGGGGGTGAGTGTCGGGCGGGCGGCAGCGGGGCCCGCGGCGGCGGCGGGCCCGGCTCAGCAGCCTCCGTGCCGCAGGCTCCGGGGAGCTGCGTCTGGTGGGCGGCGGCGGGCGCTGTGCCGGGCGCGTGGAGGTGAAGCACGGCGGTGAGTGGGGCTCCGTGTGCGCCTTCGACTTCGACTGGGAGGCTCGCTGGGCCGTGGTGGTGTGCCGGCAGCTGGGCTGCGGCCGGGTGGCCAGGGCGTCCCTGCACGCCCCGTTCGGGCCGGGCAGCGGGCGGATCTGGCTGCAGCCCTTCTTCTGCCGCGGCACCGAGGATGCGCTGGAGCAGTGTCCTAACTTCGGATGGGGACGGCATTTCTGCGGCCACGAGCGGGATGTGGGGGTGACCTGCACAGGTGAGGAGACACGCTGGCCGTGCTGGCACAGCCGCCTTGTGCTGGGGCACCGCGGGCTGGTCTGAGCCGTGCCGGTGCCCCTGTGCAGATGCCGTGGAGCTGAGGCTGGCGGGCGGCGGCAGTCCCTGTGCCGGGAGGGTGGAGGTGAAGCTGCAGGGCCACTGGGGCACAGTGGGAGACGACAGCTGGGACTTGGAGGACGCCGAGGTGGTTTGCCAGCAGCTGGGCTGTGGCTCGGCTTCCGCTACCTACTACACCGAGGAGCGCTTTGGTGTCGGGGACGGGTTTGTCAGCCTGGCCCTGGTGGACTGCAGAGGGGACGAGGCCACGCTCTGGGACTGTGAGATCCGTGGCTGGGGACCCTATAACGGCAGCGTCCATGGCTTGGACGCCGCCGTTGTCTGCCAAGGTAGGAGCTGGGCCTGGAGGCTTCAGGCTGTTCATGCACATCCCTTTGTCACTGGCCCTGCACTGCTCCCACAGGCTTTTCCCGGCTGGTTGGTGGCGATGGATCCTGTGCCGGGCGGCTGGAGGTGCGTCAGGGCCGGGCCTGGGTCGGTGTCTGTGAGGATCAGGTGGATATGAAGGTGTCCCAGGTGGTGTGCAGGGAGCTGGGCTGCGGTGAGGTGATCGCCATCGCCGGCAGTGGCCGTTTTGGGGCAGTGTCGGGATCGCTCTGGGACGGGGGTTTCCAGTGCAATGGCACCGAGCCCCGTCTCAGCGCCTGTGCCCGGCGTCCGGCCCAGAGCCCGGGCTGCAGCGGCCCTGGCAGCATCATCTGCTCCTGTAAGTGGCGGGGACAGCGGGGGCAGTTGGGGTCCCGGCACCAGCAGTGCTCTCAAGGCTGTTCCTGTGGCAGCCTACACGGGCTTCCGGCTGGGGAACGGCAGCTCGGGATGCTCCGGGCGAGTGGAGGTGGCAGTGAGGGGGACGTGGGGCTCCGTGTGCGCCAGCGAGTGGGACCTGGCCGATGCGCACGTCCTGTGCCGCCACGTGGGCTGCGGCCGCGCCCTCAGCGTGCTGCCGGGAGGCTCCTTCGGCAGCGGGGAGGGGCCGCCGCGGCCGGACGCCTTCGGCTGCAGCGGGAGCGAGCGGCACCCGGGCCAGTGCCCCGTGGCCGTGCTGGGGAAGCCGCCCTGTGCCCCCGGGAACGCCGCCGCCGTCAACTGCTCAGGTGGGTACGGGTGCTCTGTGAGGAGCCTTAAGGGCCTTTGGGACACTCCCAAAAGTGGAGATGGTTTGCGATGATGCACGCTTCTTTTTTGATAAAGTTCTCAGTGCTGCCATTTTACAGGCGCTGTTGAGTCCCTGCGGCTGGTGAAGGGTGAGACCCGGTGCGAGGGGTTTCTGGAGTCGAAGACAAGTAACGGGGCCTGGCGCCGTGTGCCAGGAGAGGTTTCGCTCCTACGGAATTTCAGCAATGTGTGTTGGAAGCTGGCCTGTGGAGGACTGGAGAAGAGTCATGGTGTCCCTGGGACGTCCATCCTGTGGAATATCGACAGGCAGGAGATGGGCATCTTGCAAACTGTGATCAAAGACATTGTGGAGATGACCACTGATCTGTCTACTCGGACCATATCGGAGGATTACTTTGGGAGTGATTACGGGGACATGACCACTGCACCAGCTGACGTCCCTCATGGGACCTACATTGTCTGCTCAGGTGGGTGTCCTGAGAGGGCTGGAGGTGCCGGTGCCCCAAGCAGCAACCCCAGGCCACTCGTTCCGTGCCCACAGGCAGCCTGCAGGTGAGGCTGGTGGGGAGCTCAGGGCGCTGTGCCGGGCGTGTGGAGGTCTATTCCGGTGGCAGCTGGAGCTGGGTGTGCCAGGAAGGCTGGGAGCTGCAGGACGCGGCCGTTGTGTGTCGGGAGCTGGGCTGTGGCGCGGCGCTGCAGGCCCCGGGCTGGGCGCGCTTAGGTGGCGGCCCGGGGCCGCTGTGGCCGTACAGCCCCGAGTGCTCCGGCTCCGAGGAGTCTCTGTGGGAGTGCGGGCGCACGGAACGGCGCGAGTGCGGGCGCGGCGGCGGGGCAGGGGCCGTGTGCTCAGGTGAGTGCGGGGCAGCCCCGGATCAGGGCCCGGCAGAGGCGCCGGGGGGTTCCTGGCCGTGCCGTGACCCCGCTGCCCCCCTTGCAGAGCAGCTCTCCGTGCGGCTGGCAGGGGGCCCTGGGCGCTGCCGGGGCTTCCTGGAGATGTTCCACAACAACACCTGGGGCCGCGTGTGCGCCAACGGAACCAGCAATGGCACCGCCGACACCGTCTGCCACCAACTGGGCTGTGGGCACCGGGGCTGGCTCACAGATATCTCCGCCCAGGAGCCGACCGAGGCCTGGCTGGCCTGGGTGGGCTGTGAGGACGGGACCCGCTCGCTCTGGCAGTGCCCGTCAGCACCCTGGCACCTGCAGAGCTGTGGCAGCCCAGGCGGGCATGCCTATGTGGAGTGTGAGGAGCACAGTGATGGCACCACTGAGGGACACACTACCCCATATCCGGAGGGTGCCACCAGCACAGGTAGCTCTGCCCGTGCCTGCATCCCCCAGAGCAGGCTGGCTGGGCTCTCCCTGGCCTCACTGCCTGCCTGTGTCCCCACAGGTGTCCCCAGAAGGCCGCCCCGGGCAGTGGCTGTGGGGTCTGTGCCCGTGCCCACTGTGCTGTGCGTGGTGCTGGGGACTCTGCTGTGCCTGTCCCTGGGTGCCCTGGCCCTGCTGCTGTGCCGTGCCCGGTGCCGAGGTGGGTCCCGGTGGGTGGGGACAGTTTCGGTTTGGGGGATCCAGGGACACCAGGCCTGTAGAACAGCTGAGAAGGGGGCCAGGGGTGATCCCGGTTCCCCCAGAGTGCCCAGAGCCCCAGGTAAGTGCTGCATCTCCTTGCAGGCCCTAGCAGAGCTGCAGATGCCATCTCCAACGCTGTCTATGAGGAGCTGGATTACAAAGCCATGCCCGAGTACCAAGAGGTGCCCACTCCCCCAGGTGGGTGCAGCCCTTGTGCCCCAGCTGTGCCCGCAGTGAAGGCTCTGCCTGAGAGCCCCAGGGCAGCTGTGGCTCCTGGCGGCCCAGCAGGGGCTGCTGGCCATGGGCTGTGGGTGTCCCTCGGTCCCAGAGCAGTCCCGCTCTGCAGTGCAAGGTTCTGTCACCGGCGGTGCCAGCTGAGGCCACCCCCAAGTCCCTGTTTATGCCCTGCAGGTTCCCTGTTGGAGGGATGGGTGAAGAAGCTGCCGTATGACACCGGGGACAGCGTGGAGGGGAGTGACACCGAGGCAGCCCCAGGTAGGGCCACAGGGCAGGAGGCCAGCAGGGAAAGCTGGGGACAGGGATAGACCCGGGCTGGGAGAGGCTGAGGGGACATTTCCCCCCTTATTAGTGTGTACTGAAACATCACCTGTCCCTGTAGGACACAAGGGCCTCCAGCTCGTGCCAAATTGGAAAGGCTGGAGGGGGTGACACAGCCTGAGCCCTGCCAGGGCCGCTGGTCACTGCCATGGACCCCTCTGCTTTTCCCAGATCTCCCTGCCCGGCCCGAGCAAGGACCCCCGGATGGCTACGACGATGTCCTGGATGTGGCCCAGGAGCCCCCCGCTGCCAGCACTGGGGACATCTCCGAGGGAGTGGCACGGCAGAGGTGGATCTGTGTGCTGCCCACAGGTGAGAGGGCTTCCGGCTGCCCTGTCCCCTGTGCAGAGCCACTCCATGGCAGGCTTTGGCTGTGGGGGCGGGCAGGGCCCCAGCAGCAGATCCATGGCTGCTGTGGCCAGAGCCCAGGTGGGGTCTGTCAGGGGGACATGGAGCTGCATGCCCCCTCAGTCACCTTTCTGTGCTGTCCCCAAGGTGGCATCTACTCCCCTCCAAGTCACTCAGGAGCCACCAGGGAGCCCTCGGAACAGCCCCCTGGACACACGGACTATGATGATGTGGGCAGCAGCGCCCTGGGGACGTTGCCATGAGGATGTCCTGGCCATGCCACAGCCCTGGGGACACGTGTGTGGCAGTGTGGTGGGGCCCTGTCCCCAGGGAAGGCTGGCCCTGGCCACAGAGGTCAGCCCTCACTGTCCAGTGCTGCAGAAAAAGAGCTCCTGTACAGGAATTATCTTTGATTTCAGTGTGATTTTCCCGTTTTTCCTATTAAAACCCGAACTGGTCAGAGAGTCATTCACAGACCAGGAACCTCATTTTGGCATGGTTACCTCTATAAAGGGTGTATCAACCATTCATTGGGGATACAGGGCAGGAACGGGAACCACAGACACATCCCTGGGAATGGTGGGCTGAGGGTGAATAGCCCAGGAGATTGCTGGGATTGCAGGGTCTTTATTTGGCACTGCCAAATGCATGCAACTGCTGCCACCAACAACGAGGGCAAAATGGAGGGGACAGGACCCAGATCCTGCCCCGCAGATGCAGCAGGATCTCCTCCCTGTGCCCCGAGGGTGGGGCAGGCTCAGCCCCACTCTCAGCACAGAGAGCCGGGCCAGGAGTGGCTCTGGTTGTTGGAAGGATGTTCCTAAAGGATGGGAGGTCTCCTGAAGGAGGACAGCGCCTTCCTGCCCCCCGGCAGCACCCCGCGGTGGCAGGGCAGCCGGGCCATGGCCCCGGCCTGCGGCACGTCGTGCTCCAGGAGGTTCCCGATGTTCAGGCCGGGCTGCAGGGCGCCCGGAGGGCGTCCAGTTCCTGCAGCAGGGCCTGGCTGAATCCGTCCGTGCTCAGCCTGGGCGTGGGGGAGGCAGGAGCAGAGGAGAAGGTGTTGGAGCTTGTGGGGAGGGAGGTGCTGCAGCGGCCGCGGTGCCGGTGTGGCCCTGCCTGTCCCGCGGCCTCCACTGCCCGGCTCGGGCATGCCGGGCATGGAAGGGGCCAGGGCTGGGCCCTGACTCACCCTAGGCTCCTCGGCGGGCAGGCGGGATGCCGGAGCTGCTGGCAGAGCTGCAGGACGCCCTGGGCTCGCAGCTCGTTGTCGCTCAGGTCCAGGCAGATGGGACGGGGCCCCTGCAGCAGCCGCGCAGCCAAGGCCGGGCAGGAGGCGCCCGCCAGCCGGCAGCTGCCCAGCCTGTGGGAGCGAGGGAAAGAGGGAAGGAGGGCTTTGGCCTCTGCTTGCTGAGCTGCTCCAGGTGGGAAGGGCGGAGCAGCGGCTGAGTTGCTCGCAGCAGCAGCCGGGGCTGCTGAGGCGGCAATACCGCAGCCCAATGTGAACCGTCGGTAAGAGCCCTCAGAGCCTCCTCAGGGCCCCGAGTTGTGTACGTGCACTCGGAGATCTCCCGTCCGCTGTGGCCGGGCCAGCAGGCAGCCACCCACCCAGGCAGTGCCCTCCGGTGCGGGCTCCGTGCGGTGCGTGCGTGTGTGAGCGGAGCAGGCCCGGACAGGGCCCGGTGCCGCGGGGCCCGGCAGCGCGGGGGGATGGGGCAGGGCAGCTCCTGCCGCCGCTGCACAGCGAGGGACCGGGACGTGGTGCCGGGCAGCAATGGCCGCGCTGCCGGTGCGTGGGCAGCAGCTGCAGTTCCAGCGGCTCCGTTTGCTCTGCGCGGGAGCCCGGGACGAGAGTCCGGGAGGTGCCGATCGTGTGCATAACAAAGGGCCGAGGAGAGCGAGATCCCGGCCAGGTGAGGGACACTGAGAGAGACAGCGGGAGAGGAAGATCGGGAGGAAGAGAGAGTTTAGAGTGGACTTTTTGTGCTTGGAATGTGAGAGGCTCAAAGCCCTCTTCCTTTGCCTGGGACAATCCTGGCACGCAGCAGCCGGGGCTGTTTGTGCTTTCCTGCGGCAGCAGCACTCGGATTCACAGAGGGAGTCACCCGCGGATGTGCCATGGGAAATCTGGAGTAGAACTGGTGAGGAAATGTGGGTTCTGAGTGTGTGGCCGTGGGTGTTTGGGGAACCTGCGGGGCCAGCGGGGATCAGTGGAGCCGCAGCTGTGAATGGTGTCAGTGCCATCGGCGCAAGCGGATCGCTGCGTAGGGAATGCGCTGCCGGAGAGTCTTGTGAAGGGTGAGCCCGGGACCTTTCCTGCCGTGCGCGGCTGGCGGGCTGCGGCGGCCCGGGGCGGCGGGGCCGGGGCGGCGGAGGCAGCGCAGGTGTCGGGAGGAGCGTGCGGTCGCTGGCGAGGCCGAGAGCCGCCGGGGGGTGACCGCCTCCTTCCTGCCCTGGGGCGAGGCGAGCGCGGGGCCGCAGCTGCGGCAGCAGCGCCATGTGGCAGCGCCGCCGCGAGGGACCGGGCAGCTGGCAGCCCCGCCGAGAGCCGGGGGCTGCTGCCACCCCCCGGGGGCTCCGAGCAGCCGGGAGGGGAGCGCCCCGAGCGTGGGCCTTTGAGCTTTGCAGGTGCCTTGCCTAGAAGTGGTTCTGTGGATGCTGCTGTCGGTAGGATGTGGGCTGGAGCCCGTGCTCCCCGTCAGGGGGGCTCTGGACAGGCTCCAGCAGCAGCAGCGCTGGAGCCCCGGGGGATGCGGGAGGGGCCCCCGCAGGGCAGGTGCTGTGGGGGGGCTGTCTCCCCCCGGGGACATCCGGGTGGCAGCCCACTGTGGCGAGGTGTGTGACGGCAGAGGCGCAGGCGAGGCTCATATTTGGGCACGGAGCAGGTTATTGGAGGCCGCGGCCCCGCAGCCGGGAGATGAGGCGCCTGATAAAGGCTGCTCGCCCCGGTGCTGCAGCGTGCATTGGCTCGGGCGCTGGCAGAGGTGCCCTGGCTGCGCTGGCTGGGGCCGCTGGCCATGGGGCCGCTGCTGGCTCTGGGGCTGCTCGTGTGCGTGCGGCTGTGCGGGGGTGAGTGTCGGGCGGGCGGCAGCGGGGCCCGCGGCGGCGGCGGGCCCGGCTCAGCAGCCTCCGTGCCGCAGGCTCCGGGGAGCTGCGTCTGGTGGGCGGCGGCGGGCGCTGTGCCGGGCGCGTGGAGGTGAAGCACGGCGGTGAGTGGGGCTCCGTGTGCGCCTTCGACTTCGACTGGGAGGCTCGCTGGGCCGTGGTGGTGTGCCGGCAGCTGGGCTGCGGCCGGGTGGCCAGGGCGTCCCTGCACGCCCCGTTCGGGCCGGGCAGCGGGCGGATCTGGCTGCAGCCCTTCTTCTGCCGCGGCACCGAGGATGCGCTGGAGCAGTGTCCTAACTTCGGATGGGGACGGCATTTCTGCGGCCACGAGCGGGATGTGGGGGTGACCTGCACAGGTGAGGGGATATGCTGCCCGTGCTGGCACAGCCGCCTTGTGCTGGGGCACCGCGGGCTGGTCTGAGCCGTGCCGGTGCCCCTGTGCAGATGCCGTGGAGCTGAGGCTGGCGGGCGGCGGCAGTCCCTGTGCCGGGAGGGTGGAGGTGAAGCTGCAGGGCCACTGGGGCACAGTGGGAGACGACAGCTGGGACTTGGAGGACGCCGAGGTGGTTTGCCAGCAGCTGGGCTGTGGCTCGGCTTCCGCTACCTACTACACCGAGGAGCGCTTTGGTGTCGGGGACGGGTTTGTCAGCCTGGCCCTGGTGGACTGCAGAGGGGACGAGGCCACGCTCTGGGACTGTGAGATCCGTGGCTGGGGACCCTATAACGGCAGCGTCCATGGCTTGGACGCCGCCGTTGTCTGCCAAGGTAGGAGCTGGGCCTGGAGGCTTCAGGCTGTTCATGCACATCCCTTTGTCACTGGCCCTGCACTGCTCCCACAGGCTTTTCCCGGCTGGTTGGTGGCGATGGATCCTGTGCCGGGCGGCTGGAGGTGCGTCAGGGCCGGGCCTGGGTCGGTGTCTGTGAGGATCAGGTGGATATGAAGGTGTCCCAGGTGGTGTGCAGGGAGCTGGGCTGCGGTGAGGTGATCGCCATCGCCGGCAGTGGCCGTTTTGGGGCAGTGTCGGGATCGCTCTGGGACGGGGGTTTCCAGTGCAATGGCACCGAGCCCCGTCTCAGCGCCTGTGCCCGGCGTCCGGCCCAGAGCCCGGGCTGCAGCGGCCCTGGCAGCATCATCTGCTCCTGTAAGTGGCGGGGACAGCGGGGGCAGTTGGGGTCCCGGCACCACCAGTGCTCTCAAGGCTGTTCCTGTGGCAGCCTACACGGGCTTCCGGCTGGGGAACGGCAGCTCGGGATGCTCCGGGCGAGTGGAGGTGGCAGTGAGGGGGACGTGGGGCTCCGTGTGCGCCAGCGAGTGGGACCTGGCCGATGCGCACGTCCTGTGCCGCCACGTGGGCTGCGGCCGCGCCCTCAGCGTGCTACCGGGAGGCTCCTTCGGCAGCGGGGAGGGGCCGCTGCGGCCGGACGCCTTCGGCTGCAGCGGGAGCGAGCGGCACCCGGGCCAGTGCCCCGTGGCCGTGCTGGGGAAGCCGCCCTGTGCCCCCGGGAACGCCGCCGCCGTCAACTGCTCAGGTGGTTAAGGGTGCTCTGTGAGGAGCCTTAAGGGTTTTTGGGACCCTGTTAAGAATTGTGAGCAGATATTTTGGACTGAAGTGCAGTGTGAATCAGGTGCCACAGCCGCATGGCTCTGCCGTTGATTCTGCAGGTGTTGGCTTCGTCGCGTCCCTGAGGCTGGTGGATGGTCAGAGCTTCTGTGATGGGCGGCTGGAGGAGAGCATAACCAGCCCAGCCTGGCGCCGTGTGCCTCTGGAGCAGTGGAAGTTATGGGATGTGTACATGGTGTGTGCGGTGCTGGGCTGTGGCCTTCCCAAGGACGTTTACACTGCCTTGGGTATGGCTCCTGTATTGAGCAGCAGCCGCAGCGAGGTGGACATCATTACTGAAGAGATGGACAGCATTTTGGGCATGGGCTCTGCGCTGACCAGCAGCCCTGAGGAGATGGATAACCAGCTGGAGGAGATGGGTGATGTCTCAGGAATGGGTCCTGCAGCGAACAGCAGCCTTGAGGAGATGATCATTGTCTGCTCAGGTGGGTATCCCAAGAAGGGCTGGAGGTGCCGGTGCCCCAAGCAGGAACCCCAGGCCACTCGTTCCGTGCCCACAGGCAGCCTGCAGGTGAGGCTGGTGGGGAGCTCAGGGCGCTGTGCCGGGCGTGTGGAGGTCTATTCCGGTGGCAGCTGGAGCTGGGTGTGCCAGGAAGGCTGGGAGCTGCAGGACGCGGCCGTTGTGTGCCGGGAGCTGGGCTGTGGCGCGGCGCTGCAGGCCCCGGGCTGGGCGCGCTTAGGTGGCGGCCCGGGGCCGCTGTGGCCGTACAGCCCCGAGTGCTCCGGCTCCGAGGAGTCTCTGTGGGAGTGCGGGCGCACGGAACGGCGCGAGTGCGGGCGCGGCGGCGGGGCAGGGGCCGTGTGCTCAGGTGAGTGCGGGGCAGCCCCGGATCAGGGCCCGGCAGAGGCGCCGGGGGGTTCCTGGCCGTGCCGTGACCCCGCTGCCCCCCTTGCAGAGCAGCTCTCCGTGCGGCTGGCAGGGGGCCCTGGGCGCTGCCGGGGCTTCCTGGAGGTCTCCTACAACGGCACCTGGGGCCGCGTGTGCGCCAACGGAACCAGCAATGGCACCGCCGACACCGTCTGCCACCAACTGGGCTGTGGGCACCGGGGCTGGCTCACAGCTGTCTCCGCCCAGGAGCCGACCGAGGCCTGGCTGGCCTGGGTGGGCTGTGAGGACGGGACCCGCTTGCTCTGGCAGTGCCCGTCAGCACCCTGGCACCTGCAGAGCTGTGGCAGCCCAGGCGGGCATGCCTATGTGGAGTGTGAGGAGCACAGTGATGGCACCACTGAGGGACACACTACCCCATATCCGGAGGGTGCCACCAGCACAGGTAGCTCTGCCCGTGCCTGCATCCCCCAGAGCAGGCTGGTTGGGCTCTCCCTGGCCTCACTGCCTGCCTGTGTCCCCACAGGTGTCCCCAGAAGGCTGCCCCGGGCAGTGGCTGTGGGGTCTGTGCCCGTGCCCACTGTGCTGTGCGTGGTGCTGGGGACGCTGCTGTGCCTGTCCCTGGGTGCCCTGGCCCTGCTGCTGTGCCGTGCCCGGCGCCGAGGTGGGTCCCGGTGGGTGGGGGTGGGGACAGATCCCGTTTGGGGGGTCCCGGGGCCCCAGCCCTGCAGAAAAGCTCAGAAGGGGGCCAGGGGTGATCCCGGTGTCCCGAGAGCCCCAGGTAAGTGCTGCATCTCCTTGCAGGCCCTGGCAGAGCTGCAGATGCCATCTCCAACGCTGTCTACGAGGAGCTGGATTACAAAGCCATGCCCGAGTACCAGGAGGTGCCCACTCCCCCAGGTGGGTGCAGCCCTTGTGCCCCAGCTGTGCCCGCAGTGAAGGCTCTGCCTGAGAGCCCCAGGGCAGCTGTGGCTCCTGGCGGCCCAGCAGGGGCTGCTGGCCATGGGCTGTGGGTGTCCCTCGGTCCCAGAGCAGCCCTGCTCTGCAGTGCAAGGTTCTGTCACCGGCGGTGCCAGCTGAGGCCACCCCCAAGTCCCTGTTTATGCCCTGCAGGTTCCCTGTTGGAGGGATGGGTGAAGAAGCTGCCGTATGACACTGGGGACAGCGTGGAGGGGAGTGACACCGAGGCAGCCCCAGGTAGGGCCACAGGGCAGGAGGCCAGCAGGGAAAGCTGGGGACAGGGATAGACCCGGGCTGGGAGAGGCTGAGGGGACATTTCCCCCCTTATTAGTGTGTACTGAAACATCACCTGTCCCTGTAGGACACAAGGGCCTCCAGCTCGTGCCAAATTGGAAAGGCTGGAGGAGGTGACACAGCCTGAGCCCTGCCAGGGCCGCTGGTCACTGCCATGGACCCCTCTGCTTTTCCCAGATCTCCCTGCCCGGCCCGAGCAAGGACCCCCGGATGGCTACGACGATGTCCTGGATGTGGCCCAGGAGCCCCCCGCTGCCAGCACTGGGGACATCTCCGAGGGAGTGGCACGGCAGAGGTGGATCTGTGTGCTGCCCACAGGTGAGAGGGCTCCCGGCTGCCCTGTCCCCTGTGCAGAGCCACTCCATGGCAGGCTTTGGCTGTGGGGGCGGGCAGGGCCCCAGCAGCAGATCCACGGCTGCTGTGGCCAGAGCCCAGGCGGGGTCTGTCAGGGGGACACGGAGCTGCATGCCCCCTCAGTCACCTTTCTGTGCTGTCCCCAAGGTGGCATCTACTCCCCTCCAAGTCACTCAGGAGCCACCAGGGAGCCCTCGGAACAGCCCCCTGGACACACGGACTATGATGATGTGGGCAGCAGCGCCCTGGGGACGTTGCCATGAGGATGTCCTGGCCATGCCACAGCCCTGGGGACACGTGTGTGGCAGTGTGGTGGGGCCCTGTCCCCAGGGAAGGCTGGCCCTGGCCACAGAGGTCAGCCCTCGCTGTCCAGTGCTGCAGAAAAAGAGCTCCTGTACAGGGATTATCTTTGATTTCAGTGTGATTTTCCCTTTTTTCCTATTAAAACCCAAACTGGTCAGAGAGTCGTTCCCAGACCAGGAATCTCATTTTGGCATGGTTACCTCTATAAAGGGTGTGTCAACCATTCATTGGGGATACAGGGCAGGAACGGGAACCACAGACACATCCCTGGGAATGGTGGGCTGAGGGTGAATAGCCCAGGAGATTGCTGGGATTGCAGGGTCTTTATTTGGCACTGCCAAATGCATGCAACTGCTGCCACCAACAACGAGGGCAAAATGGAGGGGACAGGACCCAGATCCTGCCCCGTGGATGCAGCAGGATCTCCTCCCTGTGCCCCGAGGGTGGGGCAGGCTCAGCCCCACTCTCAGCACAGAGAGCCGGGCCAGGAGTGGCTCTGGTTGTTGGAAGGATGTTCCTAAAGGATGGGAGGTCTCCTGAAGGAGGACAGCGCCTTCCTGCCCCCCGGCAGCACCCCGCGGTGGCAGGGCAGCCGGGCCATGGCCCCGGCCTGCGGCACGTCGTGCTCCAGGAGGTTCCCGATGTTCAGGCTGGGCTGCAGGGCCCGGAGGGCGTCCAGTTCCTTCAGCAGGGCCTGGCTGAATCCGTCTGTGCTCAGCCTGGGTGTGGGGGAGGCAGGAGCAGAGGAGAAGGTGTTGGAGCTTGTGGGGAGGGAGGTGCTGCAGCGGCCGCGGTGCCGGTGCGGCCCTGCCTGTCCCGCGGCCTCCACTGCCCGGCTCGGGCATGCCGGGCATGGAAGGGTCGGGGCAGGGCCCTGACTCACCCCAGGCTCCTCAGCGGGCAGGCGGGATGCCGGAGTTGCTGGCAGAGCTGCAGGATGCCCTGGGCTTGCAGCTCGTTTTCGCTCAGGTCCAGGCAGCTGAGACGGGGCCCCTGCAGCAGCTGCGCAGCCAGGGCCGGGCAGGAGGCGCCCGCCAGCCGGCAGCTGCCCAGCCTGTGGGAGCGAGGGAAAGAGGGAAGGAGGGCTTTGGCCTCTGCTTGCTGAGCTGCTCCAGGTGGGAAGAAGAAAGCTCTGCATAAGAAGGAGGGAGCACTTGCCCATCCTGCAGCCACTTTACCGCAGTGTCTGTAGCGGGCAGGCACAGTGCTGGAGCCCCTCACACAGCAGCTCCACGCCGGCATCACGCAGACCCTCGCTGAAGGACAAATCCAGCTCCTCCAGGCAGGTGTTTATGCCCAGCACAGCGGCGAGGTCCTCGCAGCTGGCACTGGTGATGCGGGAATACCGAAGCCTGACGGGAACCCCGGGAAAACCCTCAGAGCCTCCTGAGTGCTCCTACTGCCATCCCACCATGGTGGCGTTCCCCACCCTCATGCCACAACCTTGGTGCTCCTTGGCCTGATGTGTGGGACAGAGGCACCACGCCACCCCAGGGGGACCCTCTTTGGTGTTTCCGGAGCTCTCAGGTCTGATAGTCCCGAGGGACTCTGGGGGTGCTCACCGCAGGATGCGCAGGCGGCAGCCCGGAGTCCGCAGCCCCTCACAGAGGAGGCGCACGCCGCTGTCACCCAGCGAGCGGTCAGCCAGCTCCAGCTGGGCCAGGCCCGGGTGCTCCGCCAGCAGCGCTGCCAGCTCCGCACAGCAGCTCTCGGACAGCCGGCACCACTGCAGCCTGCGGGAGAGCACGGAGAGCAGGGGCTCAGCACATCCCACCTGTCCTGGCTGCTCACCTGCCCACCAAACCCTCAGGTAAAGAGGGCCTGGCCTCCCCTGGCTCCTTGCCATTGTCCCCGGGGAGCAGCGGGGCAGCACCAACCCACTCACCCCCTGCACTGTGGTCCGGGTGCCCCCACCCCCAGCCCGGATCCCAGCCCTGTTTTGGGCTCTACGTGCGTCTCTCACCGGAGCACCTGCAGGGCACTGTCCCGGTGCCGCAGAGCGCGGCAGAGCAGGTGGATGGGGCAGGGCAGCTCCTCCCGCCGCCACGCGACGAGGGCACCAGGATGTCCTCCGGCTCCCGAGACTCCAGAGCTGCAGGGAAACAGAGCTGCGGTGCTGGCTGCTCGCGGTTCTGACACCAGCACACAACCCCCCCACCCCGAGCAGAACCTCCAGCTCCTCCAGAGGGACCTTTGCGGCTTTGGAGGAGCGAAGGACTTCAAGCATTGCTGCTGGAGCCACCCGGAGATGTAAGGTGAGTCACAGGGCGCATTTAACATTCCAGCACAAGGGATCCCCCTTTTCAAGGGAGATGATGGGAACTTTGAGTGACAGCTGGCCACAGGTGGGCCTTGCTAGGTCGAGCCAAGAAGCTCCATCACTATCAATCCCACAGTAAGCAGCGGATGGAGGAGCCCACGTGTTCCTTATTCTCCCCAAGAATAAGTAAATCCTCTGCTGCAGAACCAAACACCCAGGGAAAGGCCAAACTGGTGTTCAGGAAGGAGGAGCTGAATCATCCTTTGGGACAGAGGAAGAGAAATCTTTGCAGTTTTGGGTCATTAAAGCAAGGAGGAGCAGGACTTACCAAGGCACTGACACCTCCAGCTCTGCCTCAGGATCCCGCCAGTGGAAGGAGCATCCTTGGAGGGTGACGGAGCCCAGCCCAGTCCAGTGTTGGATGCAGAAGGAAAGAGCCATCTGGTCATACAGGGTCAGCCTGGTGTCCTGCAAGTCCAGGTCAGTGAAATGACTCAATGCACTTTGTGCAAAGCTCTTCTCGTTCATCTCAAACAAGAAGTGGAAAGTGTCCATCTCCGAAACCTTCAGTGCTTGGCCAGGGTGAGAGAAGCCTCTGTGCCTCCCCTGAAGCCACTCCAGAAGCTCTTCCCTGGCTCGTGGTGAAATTCTGCACCCAATGGTATTGTCCATGTACTCTATGGATTTCTGGCTGACCAGACCAAAGAGGAATCGCACTGTTACATTCAAATCCTTTCTGGACTTGTTGTAGCTTTCTAACAATTTATTTACGTTCTTTTCAAGCCTCCCCAGGCTGCTGATCGTTTCCCCATCATCCTCCAGAACGTAAAACATTGCTGCAAAAAACTCCTGGAGGTGCAGATGGGTGAAAGCATAGACACTCTCATGGTCTTCTCCTTCCCTTGGGATTCTTTCATTGAGGAAGTAGGGGAGAAGACCTGGCAGGTCCAAGCCACAGTCCTTTATTTCCTTCTCCTCAAAGAGGACCTTGTGCTTCCAAATACCCTCGGCTGCCAAGGCGCAAAGCTGGAGTAGGAACTGCTGGAGGACCTGGGGGTTGTCCCTGTCCCTGTGCTTCAGTAACTGGGAGAGGTAGAACATCATCATCCCTGTGGTGGTTTTGGAGCACTCAAGGAGGTTTTTCTTCCCACAAAGCTCTTGTTCAAGGATGGTGCAGATGGTCCAGCTCATGATAGGGATGACACACAAGCTATAGAGGATCTCGTTGCCTCTGACAAACCTGAAGGCCACGTCTGCTTTGTTGGGGTTCTCAAAATACCTGTGGAAATACTCCTCCCTCCTGGCTGCTGAAAATCCCAGTATCTCCACATAATTCTCACCCTTCAGGCACTGCCTCAGGCTTCCAAGAGCTGTTGGCCTCATGGTGATGAGCAAAGAGGCTTTAGGGAGCAGAGTCTTCTTCAACAAGCTCATCAGGGTGAGCTCCAGCGGCTTCACCTCCCTGGGGTCAGAGCTCAGTTCAGCTTCAGGCTGAACCAAGGAGAACCCCAGGGCCTCGAAGCCATCAAAAATGAACAGGATCTTCTTCTGGTCATCCAGGATCTTCCCAGCTGGCACTTGCAGGCCAGGACAGCACCATGAAACCAGGTCTGCCATGCTGGCTTCCATGGGAAGGACGATGGCTTTGCAGTCAATGCAGAAGACAAAGTCAAACTGCGTGTGGAGTGCCCCTTCTCCCCACTCCACCATCACCTTCCTGACCATCATTGTCTTCCCCAGCCCTGGGGCCCCCACCAGCACCACGACCTGCGGGGTTTGCCCGTCTCCACTGGGTTCAAACAGCATGGTGGTGGTGGTGGCTGCTCCGCTGCTGGCGCTGGCACATCCCTGGCTGGTTCCCACAGCTCCATCCTTGGCTCCGTGCTTGCTCCCAGGCTCCCTGGTGATGGTCAGGGTGGTGAAGCGGCTCTGGAGGGACGGGCTCTCCCTGGGACAGGCGCCCAGCTCCCTGTCCTGGCGGGACTCCCGGACCATGTGCTCTCTGCTGTCCCACCTGTGCCCTGTGCCAAGAGGAGCAGGGTCAGTTCCCAGCCCAGAGAAATTCCCCACCAGCCCACCTGTGCCCCCGACACACCAGCAGCTGCTTATTTCAACGCTCAGTGCTCTCCTAAGTCTGGCTGCAGCACTAAGGACACAATTTGTGAGGATCTGGGGATTCTGGTAGGTTGGCCATTCTCCTTCTAGGTCCTGATCCTGATCTATCCACCCTTGTTTTATCATCCTCATTCACCTGGGAGCAAATGCAACTGCCTGGGGCTGCCTGCAGCCTCTGACTCATGCTTCAGGGGACAAAGGCTCCAGAGCACAGACCTCTGCAGAGATATCCTTAATCCCCATCCCAAGAGGAAAGAATCTGCCCAGGTGGCTGCTGGAAAGTGCTGAGAGCACTGGGTGAGCTTTAAGGTCACTTCCAACCCAAACCATTCTGTGATTTTAAACAATGCAGGAGGAGTTGTTTATTTATCGAGGAATTACAAGCCCATGTAATTCACTGCAGGGATGAGCTGCCTGGACAGAGCTGGGTGACCCTGTCCCCAGAACAGCTTCAACAAGGAGTGCCCAGGACTGAACTCAGAGCCCAGGCCCATGCCAGCTGGTGGGGAGGCTCCAGGTGAGGCTGCTCAGCATTCCAGGCTATAAATAGTACCCCAGGGGGAGCAGGGCTTGGATTTTCACTGCAAGGACTTCCTGCTGCCAGGGAAACCCACCTTGGGTGCTGCAGCAAGTCATTCCACTGTGAGAAATGTCCTTCATCCTGCTTTCCCGGGAGTTTGAGGTACGGACAAATGGTGCTGCCCAAACAGCCACAGGGTTTTGCTGCTGTGTAGCCTTTTCCCCCCTCTCCAGCTGTGGGTTGGGTTGTAACTTGGGCTCTAGGAAAGGAGAGAGGCTCCTTTAGGATCTTTGGATGCTCAGGGATGAAAGGGGTGTGAGCCTGTGCTGTGACCTGCTCTCCTGGTTTGCCTGCTCCAGTTTATGCGCAGGGCACCTTTGTCTGGATTAGGAGGGAGTAACCCACTCGATGATTTTATTTTCTGTGAGTGATGATTTTCTTTCCATGATGGGGGAAAAAAAAAGCTTCAGGGTGATGTGTTTAGCAAAGTAGCCTCTGAGGGATACTGGGAAAGGGAGAAAGGATGTTTTAAGGCACACAGGGAGTTTAAGGACTCCTTATGGACTTCTTATTTCCCTGCTCAGAGCCAGACATTACACTGTCCCTCCTGCTTGCAGGTTGTCAAATAATTCTGGGGGCAACCGTTTCTCTCCGAAGGAAATGGTCTCAAGTGTGTCAGGGGACATTTAGACAGAATATTGGGGAAAATTCCTTCACTGAAAGGGTTGTTCATTCCTGGCACAGCTACCCAGGGCAGTGGTGGACTCCCCATCCCTGGAGGGATTTAAAAGCTTCGTGGATGTGGCACCTGGGGACAAGGGATAGTGATGGCCTTGGGCAGTGCTGGGGAATGTTTGGTCCTGATAACCTCAGTGGGCTCAAACAATTCCACAATTCTATGTTCCTTCTCATGGATGCTGCTGCCACCAACATTCCCCGGTGGGTTTTTCAGGGAGAGCTCCCCAGGAGCCAGGGCTGTCCTTATCCCTGCTAACTCCTCCTGGGAGGTGCTGTGAGCAGAGGGGGAGGGGGCAAATCCAGCAGCACCGTTTCTAAAGGTTTCCCACTCCCTCTGACCTTGAAAAAGCCATTTTCACCTTGCTGTGTCTCAGCCAGGGTTGCCGCTTGCTGTGCCTGCGCTGCGTGAGGGGGGATGTGACTCTGCCACAAGGAGATGGGGGAAGTGTATTGTTTTAACAGCTTACAGCTTTTCCTTCTTTTTTCCTTCCTTTTTTTCCCTACCTCAGTAAAAAAAAAAAAAAAAAAAAAAAAAAAAAAAGAAAAAAAAAAGAAAAAAAAAGTTTACATTCAGAATTTAAATGTAGCGTGAATTCTGGTCTGAGACGTGTGAGAGCATCACGTGGGGCTGCTTATCTCCTAAGGCACAGGCAGAGTGTGTGATCACAAGGAAACTGCTGTTGGAGCCCCTCATCCAGGCTCTGGGGACAAGACCCGGTGGTTCCCACTTGCAGGAGGCTCCCTCCCTCCTCCTGCCACCTTGAAGATATTCCTGCCTGATACAGAAGTAGCAAAGAGATTTTGCTAGGGAAGCAGTGGTTTGGGGGTGTCCTCTGCACCCCTGCATTAAACTGTGGATTTCCACCAGCTTTGCAGGAATTCAGCCCCTCTGCTGCCCTCTCTGCTGTCTGTCAATCCAGCAGATTTGGGTGGTATTAGGAAGGGGAAGCAGCTGTTTGGAGACATGGAAAGGTCCTGGCTGTGCCTGGCACAAGTCTCTGAAAGAGCAGGGAGTGCTGGCACTGCTGGGTGCAGGACCAGACAGGGAACAGAGGGTACATCAGCATCAGCCACAGCTAATCCCGTCTGTGCCAGCCTGTCTGAGCCCAGCTGGCTCCTGGAGCCAAGGACTACAGAAGGAATAACCTTGCTTATCCCTGTCCCAAGGGGGTGTGGGTAGCTGCATCCCAAGGCAGGCCCTGGAAGCACAGCCTGTCCTGGGAGATTTACGTTCTTGCATCCAGCCCCTCATTCTGCAGCTCTCTTCTAACACAGGCAGGTTTTTTCTTTGCAGTGGGATTTAAGCAACCTGAGTATTTTTTAGACATGACATGCACCTGGCTGTGCACTGGTGGGTGGTTGGTGGGTCCTGAGCAGGGTGCAGGCAGATGGGCAAGTAGCACACAGCCCGATTTGCTCTGAAATAAGGGCTGAAAGAGCTCCAGAGAATCCCAGAACCTGCTGAGGTTTGGGATACAAGCAGGAAGTGACACGGGGATGGGAATTTGTACCTGTACCTGGTTGGAGGGGTGAGGCTGTAACAGAGAGGTCTCTTTGCTTTTAGCTGGTGAGGATGAGGAGGAGGTGGCTGTGTCTGACAGTGCCTGGCTGGCTGACAGCACTCTGCAGTGGGACTGGGCTGTGTGCCCAGCTCTGGTCTGGGAAGGGGTGTCAAATCCCAGCCTGCTGGGACAAGGAGCAGTCTGGGGAGAAGGGAAGCAGAGCTGGCACAGAACTATCACAAGGTGCAGCATTTCAGTGTCTTCCCTCCACTGTGCAGAGCTTCTCCTTGGCAAGTCAGTTTTACATTCCTTAACTCACTGCTCGGGATCATCTCAGTTGGAAATCCTGGTGGGGGGAGGCTCATACTCCTTTTGCCTGTGGTCTACACAGAGGCATCCCAATGTATCAGGCTGGCCTGCTCCCGGGTATTTTTCCCTGTGTGTCCTCCCCACTTCGTTGCTATGTTTCATGCAATTGCTGCAAATCCAGGCAGGATTTGGAGGAGAATCAAACGGAGCAGCAGAGGGGTCAGTGCCGCAGGGATGGCCCTGAACTGCTGAGCCAGCTCAGCCCCAAATGACAGAGGATGTGGAGATGCAGCTGGGCTGCCTTCACCACCCTGCGGCCCCCCCTTGGCACCCGGCCCCTCCAGATCCCAGCCCTTCCCTCTGGATTGGAGCGCCCTCTCCCCCCCTCCCTGCTCTCCATCTTCATGCAGTCTGCAGAGGTGCATTGTGGGAAACTCCCAAGTTTCCCCCCCACCCTCTGCCTGCCTCCCTCCCTCCTCTCTGCGCAAGAGCCAGCTCCCAAGGTGTGACTGCTCCGGCCGGAGGACAGAGGTAAGGGAGGGATGCCGCTGGGACGGGGGGCGCGGGTGGAAGGGCCGGGGCTCCCAGCTCGGGGACGTGCGGATGTCCTGCGCAGGGTGACAGAGAGACACGGAGACGTGGAGCTACCTGCCCAAGGTGAGTGTGCACCTTCCGCGGCCGCCCGGGACGGAGGCCGGGGCTGCCATGCCGGCTGCCTCTGGAGCCGGCACCCGCAGCTTTCCCCGTGCGAGGCAAAAAGATCCTTTTTGACCCCACACAAGGAGCACGGCGAGGATGGCCGGCCCCGAGGGCTCCCCTCCCGCCCCAGCTTCGCTCGCTGAAGGTCAGGCAGGCACAGGAGGGGCTCCTGCACACGCACGGCCGCCTCCCGGCCGCTTCCTGCCCGCAGCTTCCCGCACGTACCTGCAGCCTCCCCGCCGCCGCCGCGGGCTGTGCCGCGCAGCCCTCCCCGCTCCGAGCCGAGCCGAGCCGGGCCGAGCCGGCCAAGGACAGGCCCTGGATGCCGCAGAGCACTCCGGAGGCAGGAGGGCGGCGGGCACGGGGAAGCGGAGCCGGCCATGTGCCGGAAACAGGGCTGCTGGGAGGGAGGAGGGGAAGCAGCATCCCGGGCTGAGCCTCTCCGGCCTTGGCAGAGAGCTGCCGCACCTCCCCGGAAGGGTTTGAGCGCTTCTCCAGCTGCTTTTCCCCTCCCATCTGCATGGACAGAGGGATTTGTTTGCCTTTTGCTCTGCCTGGATGGATTTAATGACTCTGTTTAATTCTGTGAGTCATGAAGCAGGAGGGAAGCAGGAACAGCCGGCATCTTGGTTCAGCCTTCACCTTTTCCAGGGAAAGGGGGTTGTTTTGTAGGGCAGGGAGAATCTGATATCTATCAGGGGGTGTATCCTTTGATTTGACCCTGGGCTTGTGCTGGAGAGGAGCTCACAAAGGGAAATCTGACCCCAAAAACCCGCAAAGGGAGGAAGATGTCAGAGGCAGCAGTGCCTGTTAAAACAGGGAGAATATTGCACCGAAGGAATGGGAGAGGGGTGGGTGCCAGCCCAGGGCTCCTGAGTCACGGTGGGTGCTTCCAGGGAGGGAATGCTCCGGGAATGTCTCAGGCTCTGCAGTCTGATGTCCCTGCTCTCTGTGCATCCATGTGCATCCCTGGGATATGTGCTGGCAGGGACCTGTTGATTTGCTCCTGTTTACTTCTCTGTCCCTCTGGTGGCTTCTGGGAAGCTGCAAATGGGGGAAAGAAGGGGATTTTTAAAATTGAATCGAGGTCAGGCTGTCAGAACTTGGGCATTGGGACAAGAGGAGGAAACCTCCCCGCCGCAGCCCCGTTTTCCTGGGTGGGGCTTGGGCAGGATGCCGTCAGGAGAGGGAGGATGGACTATGCCGGATTAAGCTCCCTGCTCCATCTCAGGACTGACCTCCAAAAGTCTGACCTTCACAGGTTTGACCTTCGGTGTTTTCCAGCTGTCCTTTCTCAGCCACGGTGCCCAACACCAACATCTAACCCTGTGATACTGTGCTAGGGTGGGGGAAGAAATCCCAATTCTCCCCTAAAAGTGCATTTTCATCCCGCTGCATCCATCCCCTCCCCTGGCAGGCTGCTGGGATGCAGGGCTGGAGAACACCCTGGCACATTGTTCCCATCCTGGATCAGGTGTCGGGACTGGCAGATGGGATGGAGGGAGGGATGGAGCTGCATGAGCAGGGATTTCCATGCTGGAGGAGCTTTGGCCATCCTTCCCCAGATGCTTTCCAGCTTTCTGCTGGGAAGGAGAATGCCCTGGTGTTGCTGCACAAGGTAAGGGATGGGTTTTACCCCAGAGAGTGTGGGAGCCTCCCTGGAAGGTCACTGCCTCGTGTGGAATTGGCCCCTTGTCTGCCTGCAGTGGCTTCTTAGATTTCAGCTGCAGAGCAACAGCTTTCAGGCTGATGCCTGCAGATCCAGGGGCTGCCAGATTCCAGACCCAGCTCTGCATGAGAGGAATTGCTTCCAGAATCTTCCTGCTGGCCCCAGCTGAGCCACAAAGGGGGTGATGCCGCATCAGGCGGAAGGGATGGATTTAGGATGCCCATAAACTGGGGAGGGGTGTTGAATTTGCTGCTGCTTCCTGCAGTGGTTGGGGCTATTTCACTGTGTCACATATATCCCTCATTCTTTTTCTTGTGGATATTGAATTTGGGATGCAGGACTGGGAGGAAGATGCCTTAACAGCAAGATCTGTCAGAAAGGGAAGCAGCCTCCTGAAGCTGGGGACTGGCTTGTGGCTGCTTGGGGAGCAGCACCCCAATTTGGAAGCATCTGCCCTCTTCCCAAAGGCTTCTCCCAAGTCCTGGCAGGCCTGGGGTAAGGAGCAGGGCTTTGTGGTGGGAAGGAATGAGTGTTCACCATTTTCCAAGAGGCAGGGAATGTTTGCTGACCCTGTCACATTATCCCTGAGCTGGCACCACAGGCCCAGAGCTGAGCAGGGAACCAAGAGAAGCCCCATGGCCCCAGCTAGGGTGTTGCTGGAAATGAATTTTTCACTCTGGGATGGCTGGAAAAACATTCTAAAGAAATGAACTGAGTGTGTTTGCAAAAGTCAAAACAGGAGGAGTTGCCCAGGGTAGGGTTCAGGATGCACCCAGATCCCTGTGAGGTGTCATGGGTTAAGGATCCAGGATTCCTGTTGCTGTGGTGTCTCCCAAAGTGTTCCCAATTATTGCTCCAGTGTCCTGACAAGTAGCTGCCATGGGAAGAAAAAGTCATCCTGGCTGAGAAGCTTTTCCTTTGTGCCCTGAATTTCTGTTTGGGGTGAGGGGCGCCCAGCCCTGCCAGGGAGAGGCTCAAGATCTAAGGCCTCGTGGTTTTGAACGGTAAAAGCAACAGTTTTGCTCTGCTACAAAAAAAAACCAAAACTGTTGAGGGGAAAAGAGAATTTGATTTTGTGTCTGAGTGAAGTTCAAACTCAAGATTAAAATGAGATTAGCACAGCAAATTGAGGTGCTCTGAACTCTGTTTTAGGAGCTTGGGGACTGTGTTGGGATCCTGAGGAGCCAGGCTTTGCAGCAGGGTATTTCCAACCCAGCCTCAGCGACGTATTTCCGGATTCTGTTGAATTCTAGAAATTATTTTGCTGTAAGGTGTGTCTGAGAGTGCAAACTGTATGGGGGAGGCTGGTGGCACTTGAGGGGCCTTCCCAGGTGTGGCTTTTCCTGCTGACAGCAGGCCAGGGCCGTGCCAGCTGTGACTCAGTGCCCACCCCAGGGAGTCAGTCAGAGCACGTGGCTGGAGACAAAATCTCCTCTCTCCCACAGCTGCTTGGCAGTGCCTGGTTTTTGCTGTGCACGTGGCTGTGTACAAACATGTGTGGGTTACCAGGGTAGGTTGGAACTGTGTTTGGGGTTAAACCCCTCCAAAAGAACACAGGTTGAGCCCCTGGTAGGAGTGTGGTGTGCCTGCAATGCTGCCTCCACCTCTCAGAGAATAAAATGTCTGCCACATCCATCCCAGGAGCTCTTTGGGGACAGGATGTGTGTGGTTTGCAGAGGTGATGCTCAGCTCAGAGCTTGTCATCTGCAGAGGTTGTGGTGTAGAAAAAGACCATATATGTCGTGTTTCTGGGCTCTTTCTGGTGGGGAGACTGAAGTGCTGTGTCACCTGTGTGGGCAGCATGGCTGGGCAGCCTCCCAGGAAGACAGTGGCAGTGGTGTCACACCTCTGAGCAGCTGGTGGCCTGGGGTCTGCATCCCAGAGCCCTTCCCTTTGGAAATGGAGGGCAAAGCTGCCTTTACTGGGCTACAGGAACCTGTCCTGTTCCCTGACCTCACCTTGGTACCAGGTACAACCCAGTCTCTGAGTGTGGATGCCTTGCCCAGCCTGGAGAGAGGGGACATGGCTTGGTGGCACTGGGAGCAAGAAGGAGGGTCCCGGCCATGCTCTGGGGGCTGTGGGGATGGTGGGTACAGATTTTTGGTCACTGCCAGCACCAGCTGGACCAGTGAGGAGCACGCTGGGGCTCTGAGCAGCTGCAGGAATTGCCGCAGCCACGGAGCAGAGGCTTGGCTGGCAGATCTCCCCCCGTGGCAGCAATTTGAAGCTGCTGCCACTGCTAAAATGCTTCCAGCATCTGACACTCTCCATAACAAGATTCAAAGGGCTTGTTTGAGAGGGAAATGTTTAATCCAGGGATGGGGGGAGGGATGTGGGGAGTAACAAACAACAGATTGGGAAAAGGATTCATAAATATCTCATCAGAGTGAAGTGGGTCAGCAGTGTTTGCTGTGACTGGGTGGTGCTGTCACTGAGGGTTGGATTTGGGAGGGCTGGGAAGCACAGCAGGCTCCTGTACAGTCTGTCCCTGGCTGTGCAGCACTGAGGCCATTCAGGAGTGTCTGTGACAAGTGACTCTGCTGGCGTGGGGTTTGCGTTGCGTTGTGTCACGTTTGCCGTGCGTTGCGTCAGGAGCCGGGGGCTGAAATAGCCTGGAAGGGAGCTAAAAATCCTCCTTGGGGAGCTGCTCATGGCAGCTGAGAGAACACAAGCTCCTTATGTAAAGCTGCTTTAATATTTATGGTAATATCAGAGGCGGTGCATTACCTCATCCATCTTCGCTGCACTTCTTGGGCATGGGGAATGGCTTAGTCACTACTCTGCTGACCTTCTCCTGGGTGCTTGCTTGGCATCTCCCTGCCTTGAACACATTTGTTCTCCCAGCAGCTCAGAGAAAGGGAGAAATGCTGGCTTTCCCCATTGGGAATGGGGAGTTGAAGCACCAGGAATGCTGCTCACTTGCAGGAGGGGACTGTAGACAAATCCTTCCAGCCCTGACAGATCACTCCAGGTGTGGCAGAGGGGACAGGCACAGATCCCTGAGGACATGTCCCAAAGGACAGGGTGGTCCTGGCTGCATTCCTTAGGGGTTAGATGAGAAGATGGAGGAGAGTGGGATGGTGGGAGTGCTGGAGAAGGAGCTCCCTCTGCTGCTCCAGAGCCACCTTTGGTGCCAGCAGCTGTTTCCGTAGGGAAAGCAAGGGTCTGTCTGTCCCGTGCACTAGGGGATGAGTGCCTTTCTTCCAGACAGGCAGGAGTGACAAAAAAAAGGAAGAGGAGATTAGGGGATGAGGGGAAGGATTTGAAGATTTTTCCTGCCATTTCTGGCTCTTTCTGCACAGCATTGCTCCAGGTCAGATGTGGTCAGCTGTTTCCAAGATGGATGTTTCCAACTAGAGGACACCTGGAGTGTAGGGATGGACCTTTGCTGCAGGATAAATCCTGATACATAACCCCACTGTGCTGTTAAATCCTTCCTTGCTGCCAGTCTCAGTGTGGCAGTCAAGGACCTGATGGAAATGGGTTGCTTTTCATGACAGAGGGAAAAACCCTGGGGATGAGCTTCCCACTGCACCCCAGACCCACACCCTGGAGCAGCTCCTCGCTCTTGCAAAGTGACACTGACTTTTCCTTCCCCATGGAAGCAGCAGAGGAGGATGAGAGGATTTGGAGCTGGGATGGGTCCCTGCAGAGGGAAGGGGCCATGCTGGTGGAGCTGTGGCTCAGCTCAGCAATGACTCATCCGCTGCGCTCGGTGCAGGATTGATGCAGCTTTCATCTGTGCACGCAGGAGACAGATGAATAGATGTGTTTGGTGATTTGCTGGGATTTGAGGCAGGAAAGTGCCCTTCAGGGAGCCAAGGGGAGCTGCTCCTCTGCTGGCCTGTTGCTCCAGTGGAGGGCAGCTTGTTGCTCTGGGTGAGTCTGACTGCACTGACCTTGAGAGCATCCCAGGGGAGCTGTGGTGTTTGTGTGCCAATCTTTGCAGCAGCAATTTGGAAGGCTTTCCTTTTCCTTTTTCTCCTTGATCATCCCTGATTTTATTACACCAGCTCCTTCTTCCCAGCCTGGGAAAGAGCTGGTTAGCTCTGGCAATGAGAACCTTCCAGAAAGGGCACTGATTGTTAAACAGAAATAGCATGGAGCAGGGAAAAGGGAGGGAATGAAGCCTGTCTCCCACAAAATCTTATTCCCAAGTGCTGCTGCCTGTGTAGGAAGCAGAGAGGGAGATGAAGGGGGAGGAATGGGTAGACAGGCAGAGACAGCAGCTGACAAGAGAAAAGGGAGGAATAAAAAGATGTGAGGAGCTCTAAAGAAGAAAGGAAAGGTAGGAAAATGTGTCATTAGAGAAAAACTTGGTGTGATGGAATGAGGGAAGAGGAGGAGACAAAGGAATGCGGGGAACCCTCACATGCAGGGTTAGTTTTTTGAAATGAGGAAATCACTTCTTTCTTCAGTCTGGGGGAGAGAGAGGTGCTTAAAGATGAGACCATGGTCATGCGCTTGGAAGTACAGGATGGAGAGCAGAGATGATTCCCAAGGTAGGTGCTAAGAGCACATAGAAGAGGGTTAAGTACTGGGATGGAAGAGGATGTGCTGCTAAGGGTACCCAGGTGCCAGAGAGGAGCCAGGCCAGAGGGTCTGGAGAGGTGCTGGGTGATCCTGTGGCTACTTGCAGTGATGGAAAACCACAGACAAAAGCCCTTTATGCAGGCACTTAAGAACTGCTGATATTGATTTTTGGCTTAGTTTGGTTTCTACATCTTTTAAAACCTTTTCTAAGCTGTGTGATGGGTTTGTGTTGCTTTTAGTGGAAATGCACTTAGAATCAGGAAATTCTGTTTGTGGCAATGCAGGGCATGGCAGCAGGACAAAGCTCCTGACTCCATGGCTCCAAGCAAAACCAGCTTTTGTGCCCCCAGGAATCTGGAGCAGTGAGGGGTGTGGATAAACCTGGAGGTGCCTGGGCTATGCAGGGTCCCCATTTCTCAGCAAGAAGGTGAGTTTGCCCTCCCTGATTTACCTCACAATCTCCATAGGCTGCACATGATTTTCCTAGGGAAAGAGCAGAAGTTTAATGCTTGGTCCATGTGCTGTAACCACATGAATGTCAGAGTGTGTGAGTGGCCCAGTTAACTGATATCAAAGCAACAAAGAAGGTAAATTAATATTTATGCCATGATTAATCTGACCCTCCCTTCTTTAACATGTGAGCGGCCTGCTTCAGTTGTGGGCTCCACTTACTATTTCTTTGTGTCTCATTGTACCAGATTGAAAAAAAAAAAAAAAAAAAAAAGGATAAACTGGTCCCAAATCAAAGGAGCAGAGTCCTGAGAGTGACTGTGTGCAGCCTCAGCTCTGGATTTATGTGGGATTTGTGCTGACAGAGCAGTATGGATGCTCTCTGGAAGCACAGGAAAAGGTGAGGCAGGTGATATCTACAGAAATATCACAGAATGAGCACTGAGAGGAAAATATTCTTCCACTGGGCCAGGCCCTTGTTTCCCTCCCACGCCCCAAGCCACAGCGAGGTCTGAAGCTGGGTGAGCATCCAGGATGGTGTTTGTGTGGTACAGGATGCCCAAATGTCTGATACACACTCAGCAAGCTGTGAGGGAGGCACAGTTTGGGCTTTCCAAAAGGGTTTAGTTTCCCAAACTAGGGAATGCAAGCACTGTCCAGCTGCAGTCAATGAGAAATACGGGGTTTTATGGTCACCAAGCCTAGTGCAGCATGAGGAGCTGGGCTGGAGGATCCTTGTGGGTCCCTTCCAACTTAGGATATTCTGTGAGAGCTGTGGAATTCCATGATTTTGGTGCTGCAGTTCCCTCAGTCTGCTCTAGCTGCCTGACACCGGAGCAGCTGGTGACCACCAAGCAATGGCTGGCAAGGGGGAGCAGGGGAGGGAGGTGTTTCCATCTTACACTTTGGAGCCATAAGGCGTTGCTCAGCTTTGCTCTAGTCCCAGACCTCTCATTTCTGTGAGATTTCCTCCATTCCTTCCTAAATGGAGATGAAGGCCCCATGTTTGTCAGCCTCTCTCCCAGAAGAGTCAGCAGCACAGATCATTGCTGCAGCCCTGGGGCCTTGTTCCTGTCATTAGAGGAGTGATCTGCCCTCTGAGCCGCTGTGGAAGGAACCTTTGCTGGCTGAGGTTTGTGAGGAGCCTCTTCAGCTCTTGATGCAGACAATGAGCTCTGATTTCACTTAGCAGGCAGAAAGCTCCTGGCAGGTTCCTGGCAGCCCTGAAGGTCAGCAGGGAGCCGGCAATGCCGGCGGCTCGGATCCTGGTTACTCTTTATTTCCTGAGCTTGGGGCTGATGTGGTGCTGAACTGCCAGAGCCTGCTGGCAAAGTGCCCAGTGTGTTGTCCTCTCCTCCCATCACATGGACGTGCAGCCACAGGAGCTCCATCCTCAGCTCACCCTGCCCTGCCAGCTTTGTGGGGTGAGGTTCTTGTGGTAGTTTTTCATCTCCTCAAAGCCCACTTTGTCCCTTTGCTGAATTCCCGTGGTGCAGCAGTGCTGTTCACTGCTTCCACCAGTTCCCTGGGGAAGATAGCCCCAGATGATCACCAGCATCCTGTTTGGCTCCATGGGCAAGTCCAGCAAACCCTGAAAGGAGATGACAGGACTGAGATGTCTCTATCACCATGAGATCCAGCTCTGCAGTAAATCCATGCAGTCAATTCTCTGTTTTGCACCAGCTGAGGATCTGGCACTTTGTTTTGCTGTTGCTCTACTAAAATGCTGGTAGAAAGAATCCTTTTATCTCTGCTATCTGTGAGAACTGAGAAACTAATGCTGCATTTCCTGCAGCACCCATCTGGAGAGAAAGTATCACATAAGATCACATTTTAACCACTTCCTGAATGGACCTTGGGATAGTGCTGCAAAAGGGAGGGTGGAGGGTGAGACAGACAGGAAGAATCTATCCATCTGTTCTCCCGTGGAACACAGTGTTCTCTCCTTACCCAGAAGGAATTGAAAGGGTGAGCAAAGGCAAAGAAGGTTTATTTGGTTGGATGTGAGTTTGTCATCACTGACAAATGGCCTCACACACACAGCCAGGATGGACTTGGACTATGGATGCCCAGTATAGCAGCCATAGATGACAGTCAGTCCAACTTGTTTGATGTTCCTGTTTGATATTAGGAAAAAAATCCTTCCCTGGGAGGGTGCTGAGGCCCTGGCACATACTGACCAGAGAAGCTGTGGCTGTCCCATCCCTGGCAGTGTCCAAGGCCAGGCTGTGCAGGCTTGGGGCCCTCTGATCCAGTGGAAGGTGTCCCTGCTCGTGGCATGATCGAGGTGAGTTTTAAGGTCCCTTCCAACCCAGGCCGTTCTCTGCTTCTGTGATTGCTACAGGCACAGAGCCTGTAGTAAATGCTTTGAATGGAGTTCACAGTTCTAAAAGAAGGAGCCAACAGTTTTCCAGTCTTCCTTTCCATCCTCCTCCATCACCTCCAGGCAGAGCAACACTGGCTTGCTCTGCCCTGTCACTCACCTCTCCTTGTTCTGCTTCCCACTCCAGGTGCTGTACCATGTCCAGGTAGGACACTGCCAGCGTAACAAGGATCCCAAGACAGCCTCTCCCAGGCCTTGAGCTCGGGTGGCTCCTCTGCTTCCTGCAGCAGCTGGGCGAGGGAGAAGAGCTGGGATAGCCCCACGTATCCAGCCACTGCCCACAGCACCCCTAGGATGGATTCCAAAGGCAACGTCCGAAGCGGAAACAAACCCGACGCCAAGGCCGCCAGCTCCGGGAAGCCGGAAAAGCCCAACCCTGGGCCTGCCACGAATGCAGACAAGAAGGAGGCCCCCAAAGAGCAGCCTGCTCCTGCCACGGCCACCAAGAAGGCAGCAGGTGACGCCACCATCGCCAACAACCACAGCAACCTGAAGCCCGGCCCCGCCGGCACGGAGCCGCAGGAGGCCAGCGGGCAGTCCCCTGACTCTGACCACAAGGGAAACAGCTCCGAGGAGTCCCCGGGCAGCTTCTTCGACAACATGAAGCCCTTGATCATCGTGGGAGGAGTGGCGGTGGCCGCGCTGGCTGTGATTGTGGGAGTGGCTTTCCTAGCCCGGAAAAAATGAAGACCGAGACGGGGTGGGGATGAGGAACCCAGCCCAGCTGTACAGCTCCTTTTGAGACAAATGCATGCAGAGAAATTCTATACATAGCTATATATATAGAGAGCGAGCTAGATAGGCCAACAACAAACACCAACTGCAACTCCAGGGTCTTGTTCAAGACGACTGTGCCAGTCTGACCCGCTGTGGGTAACTCCATGCACTCAGTGTGTTCTTTCATGTAATATATCTTGGCTTATACCGCTGTGTATAGATTACAGCTTCTCCTGATCGGTGTAAATGACGGTGTCCCCTCCCCTCCCCTGCTGTCCTCCCTGGGAAACACCTCCCCTCCCCTCCTTGCAGTCCCGTTTTCAAGTCCAAAGTGTTCTATGTCCCATTCAGAGTCCCAATTTGTGTTTTGGTTTCTGTTTGGTTCTGTTTTAACTTGGGCTGTGGTAAAGAAGATGGAAGGGGAGTGCTAAGGCCCAGCTCTCCTGTCACACTGGGCTGGGGGTGTTTTTCCAGCCCCATCCCAGGACAAGGGAAGCGCAGGGGCAGTGGCAGGGAAGAGGCAGCTCCCTGACCCAACAGCCATGGGCGATCCCTAATCGGTGTCTGTGCATCTGCCCCTCATCATCCCACCTTGGAATGCCTGCCTGGGAAGTGCTCTGGAGGAACTAGGGCGGCTGTGGCGTGGCAGAGCCCGGTGTGAGCCTGGATGTCACATCAGGTCACTCCTCTGGCTGAGCTGCCAGCGGGACAGTGACCAGAGGGGCTGTGCTGAGGCCCAGAGAAGTCCCATTGCAGCCTTCAGGATCCCAGGGCTGGCCAGGGTCACGTGGGCAGCGTTTGGAATAGAGAGACTTTGTTTTGGATCTAGTATTTCCTAATGTTAGGCTGGGCTTTGCAGGGTGCTGTGGGCTCAGTCCAAGCTCCCTCGAGGTTGGCTGGACTATTTGTGTTCATTTTTTGGGGTTTTGGATAAGGCCTTTCACTGGATTTTTTTTTCCCCACTGAAGGCTGTGGTCTCTCAGCATATGGGAAGACAGGAAAATGGGGAGAAATGAGCTGGTGTTAGGGGCAGAGAGGACCTGGGACCCCATGAGAGTAACACTAACCTACCTGCTTTATACCAGGGAACCCCCTTCAAGGGCATTGGAGTCTGTCCTGGGTGGATTTCTTGCCTCCCTCTTGTGACAGTAGTAACAGGGATTTGTAACTCGTCCACACTTTGGAAATGGAAACAAATTCCTGGCCCTCAGGAGCAGCCTGATTTCATGGGTGAGTACCTTGGCTCTCAAGCCAGATCTTGTGAGGGGGAGGAGAGAGGGTGTTTAGTGCTTTGGCCGGTGCTCAGCACTAAACAGCAAGGGGTGAGGAGCTCTGCCTCTGAAAGCTTCCATTAGGCTTCTGTTGGCTGCTGCAAAACAGTGTTACAAAAACTCCTTACATTTTGGGTTGAAGTGGGGTCAGAGATGAGATGAGGTCCAGTGGGAGCTCGGCAGCAGCCACAGCCCATGGGCAGGGCAGGAGTGATGGTTAGAAAGGGGCTGTGACACAGTGGGGTGAGCTCTGTTACAGAGCCCATCGTGCACCTTTAACTGGGATGGATGGAAGGATGGATGGATGGATGGATGGATGGATGGATGGATGGATGGATGGATGGATGGATGGATGGATTCAGGGGCTGCAGGGATAGAGGGGGATGTGCATTCATTCCTCAGGTGCTGCCTATGCAGTGTCTGCCTCGGCACAGTCCCTGGATGGGATGGTGTGGGGGTATAACCTGACCTGGCAATTCTGCTCTTGGCTTGTGTCTGTCTTATTCACCTCCAAATCTGAATGCACATGGGCTTGGAATGCATGGCTACTCCTGTGGTGAGCTCAGAAAATATTCCCAAGGGTGTGCGGCCTCTGGGAATATCAGGCACTGTGTCCTGGTGCAGATGGAAGTTGATGCCTCCACCTTTGCCAGCACAGAGGCAGAAGCAGGCGTGTTGGGCTCACAGGAGTTTTGGGAAGCAGGGCTACAGCTCCACGTGAGATCCTGGTAGCCTAAAACACTCTTGGCATGAGCTGTGGATGTGTTCCCAGCAGCAGTGTGTCACTTACAGCCTGGGGAAGGGTTAGAAGCAGGAGGGTCCTCCTCTCCCCTCAGCAGCACAACTTGGCAGGGAAATTTTCACAGGGAGTTTTGCTAACGTTGCTCAGAAGGAAATCACCCCCTCCTGCTCTGGTTCATGTTTTGCCGTCTAAGGTAGTGATTTTCAGACAGTGACTTCTGTTTTCAAGAGATGTTTCCACCTTTCCTGCCCCCTCCCTCCCTCTCAGCTCTGGCCTAGGATTGTTTTCAGCAGTGTGTGACATTAGGCACAGCATCTATCTGTTCTGCCCTGACCAGCATAGATAGATCAGAGGAGGAAAGGGAAGCACCTGCTCCACTCGAGTCTCCAGTTTTCCATTCTAAAATGTTTTTATTTCCTTGTCTTCACCTTTGGCAACAGAAGAAGGGAAAAACAGTTCTCAGCCAATGGCCTTAACCTTTTCTCCCTTTCCAAACCCTGCCTGCCCTTAGAGCACTCGGATGCAAGGCCACCAATTTCATCCAGAAACGCCCCAGAGGTGGTGATGGGGCCACAGCTCCTCATCAGGCACGGCGCTCATTTGAGCCCTCCCTGCTCGGCCAGCCTGTATGTTCTGTTTGTCAGGGGTTTCTGAACGAGGTCTGTCCTGTTCCCAAGGGATTTCCCACTTCCTGTGATCAGTCTGCTGTCGAGGTTCAGCACCTGGAACCTGCCTCTTTGGCAGTGTGGTTTGGAAAACACCTCTCTGTGTCTGTGTGTGCCTTGAAGCACATCCTGTGTGTGTGTGTGTGTGTGTGTGTGTGTGTGTGTGTACAAACCTTTGTGTTGCATTGCTGCAGTCTGGGAGGGGGAGAGAATCCAAGCTGGAGATGCCCCTTCCTTCGTTCCCTGCAGTCACACCAAGTGTCCATGATGTGTTTTCTGTGCCATTCCCACCATGCCATGCAGCTCCTGAATTCCTTTCCAGTCCTGGTTTCTCCTCAGTGCAAGGGATGTCTGGCTGGTGAAGTGCTGAGTGTGTGGTGTGCTCGGAGCCCCGAGCCCCTGCTCCCCCCCTGGGCAGTCCTGTGGGCTCTTTGCTTTAAATTGAGGCACTTTTAGACCCTCCTGGACTGTGCTGTAGCGCTTTTCCAAGCGTGACTCCAGTGTTGAGCCGGGCAGATCCAGCGTAGATGCCTCAGCACGCCACAGCCCTGCCTTGCAAACAGCTCCTGTCCTGCCTTCCTGTGCCAGGCTGTGCAGTGCTTTTGTTCTGAGCCAAAAATGTCCAGCGAGCACCAGGGAGGGAGCACATGCCCCTCTCTCAGCCCCAAAGCTGTGGAAGCAGAAGGCTTTAATGACTGACCTCGCTGCTGTGCTAAATAAATAGTTGTCTTTTCTCTCGTACTGAGCACACGCCGTTATTTGCTTGATGTCCTTCTTTGTGTGGTTTTTGTGGTATGAAGTCCTTCCAGTGACATCTCCATGGGGAGAGTGAATTAACACTTAAAACTAATCAAGAGTCTGTGCTTGGGATTTAAAGAGATCTAGATTGCTAGTTTACTCTTTTGATCAAGTCGATAAATTAAATATTGGCAAAACTGGTTTCAGCTTATCACCAAAACTCTCGATTGAATCACTGCACCCAATCTCAATCTCTTTTTAGGGAACAATAGATTTTAGTTGAATATAAAGATGTCATTTTGCTGTCTTGGACAACTCAGTAGAAGGTTTTTTGCTGCTTCTATTTTAAGAGAGATGAAATGGATTATGCTTCTGCTTCCTCTTCCTACTGATTTAATACCCTGTAGATAAGTCCTGTTATTCCTAGCAGTGCTGCAGCGGGATGAAAACAAATCTGGCAGCCAGGGGATTGTGCAGCAGCATTTTGGGGAGGGGAAGAATGCATTCCTGCTTGCCTGGGGCTCCCTTAAAGCACTCAACAGTCACTTGCCCTGAAGCATTTCTTAGGGGCCTGGGTGATAAACTAAACATCCATTTGTGTCTCTGATGGGCTAGAGTTTGATGGTTGAGCCATAGAATACTGAAAACAAGGGGAATTTTTCCACTGGCTTCACCATGCTCTGGCCTTTGAGTTCTTGTTGGCACCAGGGATATGATCACAGGTCATCATAAAATCATCTCAATTGCACATTTCCTTTTCAATTGACATAAATGTTCCTTAGAGTGAGCGTAAGGGAAGTCTCTTCTCCTTATAAGCAGCTCTGCTTATACTGGCATCAGGATTTGTGTATGAACAACAGCAGTGCAACCAAAAAGCCCCTGGAGCTGGTGAGAGATGATTTATGCCTTAAAATATTCCTTACTTTTTCTGGAAGTGCTACTGGGGTTTAGAATTCAGCGGCCTTCGAACTATTCTTGGAATAGGTTGAAAATAACAGTGCTGAAGATTGAAGAGGAAAATGATTATTTGAGAAGTAAACCAAAAAAGGAAGGCAATGAAAAAAATATGTTTGAAAGGTGAAATTCTTGGAATTTCAATCAGCTCCATGGAAAGCTTCAAGTCGGTGAAGATTCTGAGAGGGTGCCAGGAACAGAACAGAGAAGTGGAGAGAAAAATCACTGTTTAATTATCTTAATAGTTTTGGTAAGGACATGCTAACTTGTATATCCTCTTCCCCCTTTTTCTTTCCTCAGAAAAAGGCAAAAATTATGAGCTCTGGTGCCATGCAAATTAACCTCTGCTAATTGCCTTTTCCAGATGAATTCCTGCTGGCTCTGAGCAATGTTAAAGGGTTAGAAAAATACCTGAACTTTTCTATAACCAACTTTGCATGATTCAGGGGAATTTCCAGGACATCAGGAGGGGCTGTGTTCTCTTTTCACATTATAACAAGGACTGCAAATGCAAATGCTTGCACTTCCATCCTCCTGGTCCATCCTCCATGCTGGAGCAGGAATGATTCCCTGATTCCCTTCCCAGGCCTTGCTGTGGTGTCATTCCCTTCACCACGAGGCTGGGAGAGGAAGCAGCATCACATCATGTTTATGAGCTGGCTGCAGTTCTGCTGCACAGCTTGGGCACTTCCCACCACAAAGAGGAATTGGCTTTGATCTGGAGCATAGCACTTCTGTATTCCAGTAAATTCTCCTTGCAGGACATTGGAATTGGGAATATTTCCTGCTATTTACACTGGAGGTATTTGGTCCTTTACTCTTTTGGGGAGAAATCTGCTGATGCTGAGGATTTGTTGGCACATTTGGGGTCTTATGAGTGACACTTGGCTGCCAGCCCCAAAAAGCCTTGGAGCCTGTGCCCCCATCCAGCAACCCTCAAAGGGGGGTTAATCAACTGAATAAAGTGGGTTTATGATGACTTCTTCCTCTTCTTTTTGAGACCATCAATAACCTGATTTGCTTTTAAATTCCCTAATTCCTGGGATGTCTGTTGACACCAGATCTTCAGCTGCTACAAATTATGGGGTTCCATTGGTTTCTGATCCAATTCATTGCTTGTTCTTTCCTCCTTTGACCACTGCACTGTATTCACTTTTCTTTCCCTACTTTCTTCCTGGGCAGCTCTGCAGATGTGGCCTCTCCATAGCCCAAGGCTGGGGCAGATTTTGGGTTGTCTAAGGCAGGTTTTAGGTGGTCCCCCAAAAATACAGGCGGTGCTGGGCCCCCAGACTGTGTCACAGCAGGGAGTGTGTGAAGCTTTGATTTGCCCTCACCTTTGAGGGTGTAAGTCTGCCACAGGAATTGTGATGGATGACAAATCCCCAGGAATTCCTGTCCTTCCCTGTCAGGTGTGAGATGTTCTGGCTGCTTGACAGGGGATGACATGTGTGAGCACACACTGCCCTTGGCTGCAGCCAGAGCTCCCTCAGCCCTCTGGAGCACCAAAAACAGAGGGAAAAGAGAAGTTTTGAGGTTGAGGACATGTATTTCTGCTGGCCTGGAAGGATCAGCTGTTGTGCCAGGGGTGAGGATGCAGGAAGTGCAAGGATTGTCTCATCTCAGTGAGCTGATCAGGTGTCACTGGGTGATAGGGAACTGTGGGACGTCTGGGCCTCTAAAATTCACATTTCATTCAATTTACCATAATAGGCCTCAAATTCCTGTGAGAGATCAGAGCCTTTGGCTTTCCAAATTCATGAGTTTGGATCTACCTTGTGCTACAGCTCTGCTCCCTCCTCTGGACAGTGTGTGCTCGGATATGCAGAACTCTGCGACTTGTGCCCTCTGCTCTTTGATACTCTTCAAACTAAATAGATTTCTCTGCTGAAAAGCATAACTTGGGTTGAACAGGCTTTGGACTGGCTGTTCCCTTTTCTTTTCTGGTTGTTCCCAAACAGTTGTTTGCAGTTTTCAAACAGTTCCATCACTTTTCCATTTCTCAGCCTCAGTGCAGCATCTCAAGCCTGAATGTATAGGTTCTTTCTGTCTGTGTGATGATGCTGCAGCACCAAAGCTCCCACCAGGACAAAAGGAATCTTCATTCACCTTTCCAACAGTCACATCCTGCATCATATCCCTGGTTCTGCCATGGCTGCTTCAAGCAGCCAAGCTTCTGGGGCAAGCTGATGAGAACAAGGGTGCCACAGAATTTTGTTTGGTTAAAAACCAACCAACATGGGAATAATTTGGCTTTACTGAGTTTTGAGCAGCCCTTCATAACCCTGGTGCCTTTTCCCAGGACTGTTTCAACTGAAGCCTTTAAAAGTTGCAGTTTCACCTCCCCAAGAAACCAACTCTCTTCCAGTGCAGGTTGGCTATCAGTTTGTGGAGGAACTCAAATTTTAGGAAGGGAAATTGAAGGTCAGATTACAGGGGATTTTTATTTTGGTTTTGGTTTGTTTGGATTCTGTTACTTCTCCAGGGACTGATCCAAAGCCCTCAGAAGTCAGACTGAAATGCCTGCTGTTCCTTTGGAAGCCTCAGGCACCTTTCCAATGGCCTTGGTGGGTTTTGAGTCAGGTCCTGAGTGTATTTTCCAAACAATAGGAATTTTCCAAGTGACACCTTGATTTCTTCCCTGTACAACCAGACCTGCTTGTCACTTACACATCTTTACCTGTGTTCAACATACAGGTTTGGGTTTTTTTTTTTGCTCTCAGAAACAATATGCTGCTAGACACATTTCCTGGAGGGAAATGGACACCTACCTACACACAAAGCTATCCAGCTAATTTATACCTTGTTGAATTTATAATCTTGTCTATGCTTCTATGGACACTTTGTATGGGCTGCAGCTCAAATCCTAAAATAGTCAAGAATTTTTTCCTTTCCCATATAGTATTCTATTTACTTTGACTTTGAAAACAAAAAAAGCGTATAAATGCAATAATGCAGGTAGACTAGAAATACTAGATTGAAAATTTAAAGTAGTTTAGCTTGTCCCATTGTGACTGACAGTGTTGTACGACACCCAACGCTGTACCCTGACATTTTCCAGGCTTTCTCCGTAGCTGAATCTAGTATTAGCTTTGGAAACCCATTGTGTGAGTGGTGGGTGGATGGGTCGGAATCGTGTGCTCTCTACACACTGTATGTTACTCACATCACAAGCTGTATGGCCACTCCATATGCTGTGAAACTGTAAATGATTCCCAAATACACCTGTAACTCTTACCAGGATTGTGAGAAATAAACTATATATAGATATATATACACACACATAGAGAGATTGTATAATTCCTCCCGTGAGCATCTTCGTGTACCTGGGGGTGTGAGTGGAGCCTGCTGTGCCCCCTATGGAGGTTGTCTGGAGAAAGCTGTGGCTGCCCCATCCCTGGACACGTCCAAGGTGAGGGTTCACAGGGCTTGGAGCAACCTGGGATAGTGGAAAGTGTCCCTGCCCATGGGAGAGGTGGAATGAGGTGAGCTTTAAGTCCCCTTCCAACCCAAACCATTCTGTGATTCCTGGATTCTATCTCTGTGTTTCCTGAAGGCCCAATGTTTTCTAGGTGATGCTACTGAGAACTGTGAGAAAAGGCAGTTCCTGCCCCAAATAAACTCCAGCCTGCTCAGGGAAATAATCATCAGCAGGATGATTATTGTTTTTCCCAGATAGGACCTAAATTGAATTGTAGATTTACCCAAACATTTCCGATCCAAGAGATTCCCTATCCCACAGCCTGGTCTCCAGCTTTCACCCCCAGTTCTTTGCTGTGACCCTTTCCTGCCAAATTTCTCCCGTTGATTTTCTGGTTTTGTTTCTGAGATGGCCTAGGAACACCTCCCAGACAAAGCATCCCCTGAGCACTGGGTGGTGTCTCTGGGGTCCCTGTGCACGGATTCCCTGCAGGCTCTGGATGGGAGGAGGGTTTTGGCAGCACGTGTCACTGCACAGGGCTGGTGTTGTATTACACCAGCTCCAATCAGGGTCCCGATGGAACTCTGCAGGCTTCTGGAAATTAATTTCTTAAGAACTGGGCAGAAAAATCCTGTAAATTCCACAGGGTCAGGAAAAAGGGCATCCTTCAGCTGCAAAAGTGTAATCATCTGAGGATTTTGCTGCAGAAACACAGCTGGGGACTCGAGTTTTAGTTTGACAGGAGCAGGAGATCAAATAAATTCCTATTTTCTGAGTGGGAATGCTGGAGCTGATGAGAGGCTGGGATGGATGGGGGCCTGATCCTCCCATGGCCCCAGTCAGGGTGTGGGGAATTCCACGTGCCTGGAGTAGTGAAGGGAGGATGGGAAGAGCTGATGGAACAGGGGTTGGACAGCACTGTCCTTTGTTTAAAAAGCACTGGAGTCACAAGCAGAGAATAAGGACCATAAATGTGATGCTCTGTGATATAAAGGCTTAGGCTGCTGGAGTGGCACTAAATCCTGAAGTACTCCCCAGGGAAACTGAATAGTGAATGAGATGCTTTTTTTCCCCTTAAAAAATAATTTTCTGGTATCTAAGCTGGAGCAGTGAGGAACATCCAGGTTAACCAGCCTATGGATTCGGAACACAGCTCTGGAGAGAAAAGGAGACAGAGACGATTGAAGAGACCAACAAGGTGGCATAAGCTACATTTCCTTTAGGAAACCAGGCTAGAAATTAAATCCTTTCCAATAAACAAATAAAGCAAATAGCAGGATTGTGCTGTCTTTATTTTACACCTTTCGTTTTATGCTGCATTGTGTCTGCAACACGCCAGCAGCCAGCAAGGGCTAAACCTATTAAGTTCACACAGGGATGAGAGATGCAAATGCAGAAACGGAACACTGAGGTTTACGGAGATGGGGAAATAAGGAAAGAATGTCAGTTGCCGACGGGACGTGGCACCACGGGATTCTCGGGACACCCGAGCGCTTCCAAAGCTCCCGGTGGCGGCAGCGCCCCCTCAGCGCTTCCCGCGCTTTTCCGCCTCCCTCGGGATTCCGCGCGCTTTCCCCGCCCCTCCGCGCGCCCCGCACCGCGCACGCGCGGCCGCACGAGGCTCCGCCGCTGCCCTCAGGCCCCGGCCCCGCCATGTCGGAGCGGCTGGCCAAGCCCTCCTGCCTCATCGTCGCCAGCGCCGCCACCGCGGGTGAGACGCTCTCGGGGGGGCCCCGCCGGTTCGCGGGGAGCCGCCGCTCCGGCCTCTGCGGGTGTCCCGCGCTCCCCGTCCCTTCCCAGCACCGCGGCGGGCGGGGCGGAGCGGGGCGGGGCTGGGCTGGGCTGGGCTGTCCCCGGTGCGGCTGTCGCGGCGTGTCCCGCGTGTGCCCGTCCCACGGCCCTTGCCGTGTGGGTGACACTGCAGCCGGGCTCCCTTGCCCTGTGGGTGTCCCGTGTGGGCAACACTGCAGCCGGGCTGTGCAGCCGTGTGGGTGACCCTGCAGCCGGGCTCCCTTGCCGTGTGTATGTCCCGTGTGGGTGACACTGCAGCCGGGCTCCCTCGCCGTGTGGGTGTCACTGCAGCCGGGCTCCCTTGCCCTGTGGGCGTCCCGTGTGGGTGACACTGCAGCCGGGCTCCCTCGCCGTGTGGGTGTCACTGCAGCTGGGCTGTGCAGCCGTGTGGGTGTCACTGCAGCCGGGCTCCCTTGCCCGTGTGGGTGACACTGCAGCCGGGCTCCCTTGCCGTGTGTTATCCCCCGTGTGGGTGTCACTGCAGCCAGGCTCCCTCGCTGTGTGGGTGTCACTGCAGCCGGGCTCCCTTGCCGTGTGTTATCCCCCGTGTGGGTGTCACTGCAGCCAGGCTCCCTCGCTGTGTGGGTGACACTGCAGCCGGGCTCCCTTGCCGTGTCTGTCCCCCGTGTGGGTGACACCGCAGCCGGGCTGTGCAGCCGCACGTGTGCCCTCCCTGCCCAGCTGTGCCGCTTTTCCGTTCGCGCCCATCCTGCGCTGCAGGTGTGGCCGCCATGTGCAGCTGTGCTGCTCGGCTCCTCTGCGTGCGGCTTTAGTGGTTTTGAGGGGAAGGAGGCTCGGCTCAGATTGGGTGTTTGGGGAAAGAATCTTTTACCTGTGAGGGTGCTGAGGCCCTGGTGCGGATTGCCCAGGGAAGCTGTGGCTGCCCCATCGCTGGCAGTGTTCAAGGCCAGTTTGGACAGGGGTTAGAACAGCCTGGGACAGTGGGAGGTGTCCCTGCCCGTGGCAAGGGGTTGGTACGGGATGTGCTTTAGGGTCCCTCCCAACCCAAATCATTCCAGGATTCTGTTCCTCAGCTCATCTGTAATGAAGACTGTACATTTCTGATGTTTTAAAATCGTTAAATCCTAACAAAATAATCATATGAATTTATTTAGAGCTTTCAAGATGAGCAAACACCTAAGCTTGTGTACTTTGAAGGATGTGAAAAGTGCATATTATATGGCTCTATGCAGATATTTACTGTATGTATTTTGTTGTGTTGATTAGTAGTGCTGTATTAACATTTTAATAATATGAAACTGAATTTTTCCTGCCTAGCTAAAGACTGAAGGCACCTTAGGATTAGGAGGAAGAAGTAGACGATGACCAGACCAAATCCTTTGTTTGAATGGAATTTATGCATCATGTATCAAGTGTATGAATGTGCAACAGGCTATTGCTTTTAAGGGTTAATCCTCTGTTAACGTGTGTCCTTTTTTGGGCTCATGCTGCCCAGAAAAAGGTACCTGGATGTCCGTAACTCTGTTTCTATTGTCTCATATTATCCTAATTCAAATTGCCCAAATTATTATTACTCTAACTATATTACTTTTTTTATAGCCATTTTATTACTATTACACTTTTAAAATTTTAAAAACAAGTGATTGGCGTTTTTCACCCTGGATAAAGTGTGGCCTGCATTAAACTATCACTTTGTTGTTTCCCTAAGGTGTTGGAATCTGTTTTCCAGGTGTTTCAGCCCAGTCGTTCCTTCACTGCTTTACTCTGGCCAGCTCTGCCTTTAACCTGCAAGTGGCAACACCTGGGGTGAGTGAAAATGGACAAATGCTGGAATTTCAGCCTGAAGCCAATTGATATCTCAGTTGTAATGAAAAAAAATATAATTGATATAATATAAATATATTGAGAAGTGTTTTATTGGCTGTAGACGTTAAGGGACTTGGTATTAAAAAATCAGACCTAATTCTGTTTTTTTAATACCAAAGTGACTGCAGCCTTTCTGTAGCGTGGGTTTGCACTTCTCTATCCAGTATCTTTTCCCACAAAGAGTGGAGGGAAAACTATTAGCAGTAATCCAGTGGGGAAAACGGAGAGTTTCAAGTTTTTAAGAGCTGAAAGCATCTCAGAATCCCCCATGGCCATCCTTCAGAAGTGTCCTGGATGCCTGTGCAGTGATGCTGACCAGGCTGTCACCGTGTTGTCCCCAGGGGAAGCCCATTGACTTTGTGGACGTGAACGAGGGCAACATGCGCTGGATCCAGGACTTCCGCATGAAATCCTACGCCAGCCCCGCCAAGCTGGAGTCCATCGATGGTGAGGCTGTCACCACAGGCCTGTCTGAGAAACAGGGCCTGCTCAGGGCCAGGATTTTAGGCAAGAATGACACAGAAAAGGCAGGAAAGTTGTTTTTCAAGAGCTGCAGTTGTTGATTTACCTTTTATTTAAGAGGAAGTCCAAGCAACTGCTTTGCAATTTTCTTATTTATTTTGGGATGGTCATTCTCTTTTAATGTATATGTAATGTATACAAATAATGTCTGTGTGTATACAAGCACACAATACATTGTTACTTGTTAAAAATAAGTATTTTGCTGGAGTAGGAGCCAGCAGACAGAACAGTTGTAAGTTATGCCTGGCTCATTAAAAATGTGTGTCCCTTGTCCTTTTTCTCTCTTCTGTGTAGCTTTATTAGTTTCTGTGTAGCTTTATTAGTTTCTTTAGGTAATTTTAGGTAAACTGATTTATGTGGGTTTGTCCTTTTTTTCCAAACGTGCAGTGGATTTATTATCAGGCTTTTGGGGTTTTTTACCTGTCCTACAATCCTGCTTCCCTCCCACCCAGGGGCTCGGTACCACGCCCTGCTAATCCCAAACTGCCCCGGGGCTGTGACTGACCTGGCCAACAGCGGCTACCTGGCCAAGATCCTGCAGCACTTCAGCACCGAGAGCAGTAGGTGAACATCCCTGGGGGTTGGGTGAATGAAACAGGGCTCCTGTGCTGCCTCTGCAGGGTGGCTGCCTTCCAGAGCCTTCAGAGTGTTTGCATGGCTGAAGAGCATTCCAAACTGGGAAGGAGAAAGGAGATGTCAAGGGGGAAAACGAATGGCTTAATGGGCCTTTAAAAAGGGAAAGGGAGACTTAAAGGAAAAAAAAAGTGTCTTAACGTGTCTTAAAAAAAGTGTCCTAATGTGTCTTAAATAGGAAAAAGGGAGCCTTGAAAAGGAAAAAGTATCTTAAGGAGCAATGCCAGTAGCTTTTCAGGGCTTGTCTCAGAAGAAGGATTTGCTGCCTTACAGAAATGGCTCTGTCCAAATCAGCAGCATTTCAAGGCTCAGAGCCAAGTGTGGAATGTCCCAGGATCATCATTAAGGCTGCACTTAATCAAGACTTGGGGTGTGCTCCACATTTGAGCATTTGTGGAGCTGTCTCTGGAATTGGAGTTGAAATCTGCAATTCTTGTTCTTCCTCTTACTGTAATGGTAATAAAATAATTGTAATACTGTAATAATGGTAGCAATTCTTATGATAGCAATAATTGCCACTGCAGGGTGCAGGAAAGCCCCTACAGCCTAAAGGAGCATTATCAGTGCAGTGTAACTTCACAGCAGCAGGGCAGCATGAGGCTCAGCTGTGTTTCAAGTATTTGGAGATGCTCACAAATGTGCTTTCATTCTTTTCTAGAGCCTATCTGTGCTGTGGGGCAGGGAGTGGCAGCTTTGTGTTGTGCCACCAATGAGGATAAATCCTGGGTTTTCCAGGGATACAGCCTGACAGGGGTAAGCCAAGCTTTTACCTTGTTTCTGCTGTTTGGGGGCTTTTTTTGCTGTGTGATTTCTGGTAGTTTTGAGCTTCCTGTAAATATAAATTATCAGTTTGGTGCCCTTGGCTTGTGCAAGATGTGCAGAGTTGTCGTTGACAAGGGGCCCAGCACTGGGTGCATGAAGGGTTTGTCCAACTTTTTAGTGGCATGTGGGGAATGCTTTCCCTCTGATTGTTCAGTAAACTTTAAACTGAAGCAAAAAAAAAAAAAAAAGAGCTGGAAATTCCTGCTGCAGCTCTTTGCATTTGTTGTTGAGGACTTACAAAAAATTTTTGTTTGTTTAATGAATGCTAAGGATAAGTTATATTTCTCAAAGTACAGTTTCTTTTTGAAAGGTAGAGGAAGTCTTAGGAAAAAAGTTAAAAGTTTTAGGGAAAAAAGGCTGTTTGTACAAACTGGCTTGCAATTAAAGCAGCCAGTTACTGCTGATACTTTATTTTGTGTGTTCTGGCCTCACAGCCCATTTTGTAGTGTCAGAGTGATGCAAATGGCACTAGTACAGCTTTCTAGTGTGGAAAATTTACATGGAAAGTTAAGAAATAAGGATTTTGTGACTTACAAAAGCTATTTGTGTTCTCATGTGCTTCTCTTTGAGTTAAGGATCATTTATGACTCTCTGTGGATTGTTACAGTCCATGATGAAATAATTTAAGTCATGTTGTGGCCTAGCTATGGTTGCTGTGGAAGCCATAAAATTAAGTTCCTTCCTTTTGTGTATTACAGTTCTAACTGCTCCTAAATTTTCTGTCTGTAAGCTGTTTCCCATTTTCATTCCAACATGGATTACTGGGTTTGGACTCTGCAGGTGGCACAGCATCTGTGTCCAAATATTTGTGTGCCATGGACAGACAGGTCTGTGCCTTCCTGAAGTTAATCACACCTGCAGAAATTGTTTGGTGCTGTTATTTCCTCTTTACTTAACTCACTTAAGAGTTTCCATTTTGCTCCCTACACAAAATCCATCAAAGCTGCTTGTGGTCATTTGGCTGGGTGAATAGTAGAGGGAACAGAAATATAAATTTCAGGGAAGTATGTGCTGGTTTTTCTTGGCTTTTTCTGTAAAAAAAGCCAGCCAAACTAATTTCCTTTTGATCTGTTTCAGCCCTCTGTGTACGAGCTGGTGAGGCAGCCCAATTTCGCCAGTTTGTCCATTATTGTGGAGGATTTTGTGAAGGATTCTGGAGCTACATTCAGTGGTGGGTCATGCCTGGTGTATGGGATCTTGGGCACTTTGTGTCTTCCTTGGGAAGTGAGTGTTTGTGTGCTGGTTGTGTCCAGCTGAGCAGGACTCTGGCAGGATCTCTCAGCTGCAATTCCCATTCCCTCATTTACCAATATATAACTGCTCATTTGCAAGGCCAGCTTGGACAGGGCTTGGAGCAACACTCGATACTGGGAGGTGTCCCTGCCTGTGGCAGGGGGGTGAGACTGGATGAGCTTTAGGATCTCTTCCAGTCCAAACCAGTCTGGGAATCTGTGTGGAGTGAGCAAACTTAAAAATTCTGTTGGGGTGCTGAGCAGTTGCTGGTAGATCTGAGCACACTGGGGAGCTGTAATTGGCCAGAAAATGAGTATTTGATTTTTGTAGCATGGTGATCACAGCTCATGTCTGGCATAAGATGAGTTTGTGTTGTATTGTGAGTAATTGTAGTTTTCAAACACACACTTTGAGTTTTTCATTATCTCCTGATATGTGTACTTTACCCACCTGCTGTTAACTGAGTCAAGGACTCAGTCCTGTCCTTTCAGAAAAGGATTTCCTAGGGAATGTTTTTCAGGATGAGAGGCTTGAGACTGCCCCTCTCTGCTGGGGTGATAAATCAGCACCCAGCAAATCTGTCTGGCCACAATAGTTACGTGTTGTGTGGGTTTGTCAGGTGTGTGATCTTGGCACTGAGCAATCCCTGTGTTTTTCCTCCTGTATTCAGCCAGCAGCCCAGATGCTGTCCATGTGGTGCTGGACAGGCACCTGGTGACAGGACAGAATGAGCATTCCACCCTTCCTGCTGTCCAGAACCTCCTGATTCTTTGCAATGTCAGGTGAGGCAAGATGGGGATCAAGAACTGGGAACAGCCAGGGGTGAGCTTTTCTTTTTTGTTTCAGGAATATTGTCTCTCAGAAGGGGTTTTTCCCCCTGGTTTTCTGCTGAAGTGTGTGTCACTTCTGTTTGATCAAGCCAGCCAGGCAGTTGTGTCTTTTGGCAAGGAGCATTTGATTATTGAAAAGAAAAAGATGAAAATGTGTGGGGAAATGCGCAGCTGTAGTGGAACTGGCAAAGTAAAATGCTGAACAGGCTTCACTAAACATTTCTGTTCAGGGAAACAGCTCTTGTTTCCTGAGCTTTGGCAGGCTGGCTTTGAGTCAGCTCTGATTTAGGATTCTGGGAATGAATGTATTTAATTTCTTTGGAAATGGCTTGGCTTGTTTGAGTGTCATCTTGTCAGATGGTGGAGCCCATATGAATAACCACAAACCTCTTATTTTGCTCAGGTGAGTGTGGGGTACCAGTCCTGTCCTGTGGGCACTAACAGGTCCTGTTGTGTCTGGGTGTGTTTCCTTCAGCAGGAAATGAAGGGGAAGGTCTGTTTGCAAAGAGGATGGATGAAAAGCCAGCAGGCTGAGGATTTCCATGGCTGTGACCTGGATGAAGACCCCTCTGAACCCCTGTCCTGGACTCTGAAGTGACTGTGGCAGTGCCAGGTTCTGTGTGGATGGAATGGATGGAGGTTGTCAGAAGCAGCTGGGACACTCCCTTATATTTTTGCTGCTCCATTTCCTCACTGCTTCTCTAGACCCTCAGTTTACAGATGTGGGGAGCCATCTCCTCAAAAGCCCCCAAAAGTTGGTGCTGTGAATACAAATTGCTGAAGCTGTGCTGGTGCGCAGCGTGCCCTTATTTTCTTCCTGTTCACATGGCTGGAATTGTGTTCAGAAAGTTTGCTCAGCTTTTTTTTTAACGTGGTCCTACAATTGTTTATTTGTTCTCCTTTGTGCTGCTTATGTTGTGGGTTTTGTTCTCTTGGAAATGCTCCTCTCTGGGAGCACACTGCTGCTGTCTCTTGCTGGAATTTTGTGGACTGGGGCACTGAAAATGCAGGTGGTTAATGTGGGTCCCATCTGAGGACCCAGCTGTGGGGTGGAGTCTGGGCTTCTCCTTCCTTCTGAGCTGCAGGTGTGGCTTGAAGCTGAGCATGGGAAGGAATAACCAGACTGAGATTTTTTTTTTAATTGTTGCAGGCTCAAACATACAAAATTATTGGAAAGTAGATAAATTAACTTTTAGATAATTGATTTTCCTTCCCTCTTGGAATTGTGGGCAGCATTTCTCCAGTGCCGTAAAGAAATGGGGCTGCAATTTTGTTTTCTTACCAGGATATTACAATATTTTGGTTCTAACAAATCATCAAGTCAGGAAATTTTCTCTTTTCTGTGTGAATCCATATTTTTTTAGCTCTGTCTCAAGAATTCAGTGTGATTTGAAAAGACAGACTGCTGTGGGCTTTGCTGGGTCTTCTGCTGTTGCATTCTGGAGCCCAGCTCACAGAACCTTGGCATTGATGGAAATGAAAACCAGAATTTGAAATGAAAATTGTGCTTTGATAGATATTAAATGATCAATCAGCTTTGATAATTTAAATCTTCATTCCTGCCAAGCCATCTTGGGGATTTGATGTTGACACCATCAGGAAATACTTTCAGTCTGGAAAGCCACATCTTGTTTGTGAGGTGGGAGACTATTTCCTTGGGGTCTTTGTTTCCATGAGATTTTGCCAAAATTGCTACATCTTTTCTCTGCTTACCTGTAAAAATAGAACATTGGTGTCTACTCTGTGTCCTGTTTTCATTCCTTAAATGAGGTTCTGTCCAGGCTCATTCATCTGCTGCTAGGTAGCAAACAGCATTCAGACCTCTAGATGCTTTGTTCAGTCATCTTTTGTACAATTTTTCCTTATTTTGTGGCATCCAGGACCTGCTGGAATTGCTGTGCTTGTGCCTCTGTCAGGTGGTTGGACAAAGCACACTGCCTGGGAAGTTGATGGTGATTTCTTTTTCCTCCCATTTGAGAACAGAAAAAAAGATGAGGTCCTGTGTGTATTTTCACTCTTTCCCATCACACCATGAAGTTGCTCTTGGGAAAACTGGGGGAGGAAGATGTGGTCAGGCTGGAGAGGTGATGTGTGCAGGGCCAGCAGCTGTGTGGGGTGGCTCTGCATGTGGTGGGCTGGATTGTGTCACCTCCTCAAGTCTTGCTGACAAACTGGAAGCCACCTGAGTCACAGAATCATGGAAATTAGGTTGGAAAAGAGTTTTAAGATCAAGCCAAGCATCAGTGCAGCGCCACCACCATGTTGACCACTCAAACTCAGGTATCACATCCATGTGTTTTCTGAGCCCTTCCAGGGATGGTGACTCCACCACTGCCCTGGGCAGCCTGTTCCAGTGCTTGATGTCCCTTTCCATGAAGAAATTTTCCCTAATATCCAGCCTAAACTTCCCCTGGCACACCTTGAGGCCATTAGTGGTGATAGCTCTTAAGTTCTTGTACAGGATGACCAATTTTAGCCAGGGGTTGGGAAAAATTGTTAAAAAAAAATGGTGAGAAAAGAAGATCAAATGAATGTATGAAGCACAAATTTGTTGAATGTCATCCAGGTATGTTCAGGAAAGTTTTATTCTGTTCATTTTCTGTGTTAATTTTGTACTACAAATGTAAAATTTGATAGTTTATTTGGTATTTTCTTTTCCTTTACCTAAAAGATATTTACATCAACTAAAATCATGAAGTGGCATTACACAAAGAGCAAGGATTTTTGGATAAGTCTTGCATTTTAAACTTCCTGTGGGAATAATTTAGGTACCTCAGTTTGTATCTCTTGTGCCTGGTCCAGCTGAGGAGCCCTGTGAACAATCCCATCCCAGGCATCCAAGGAGTGGGGTTTTGTCTCTCCTTTGTTTCCCAAAGAATTGAAAACCTTCAAATTTGGGAAATTTTCATCCTACACAAATCTTTATTGTTTCAGCATTGTGCTGTGCAGTGCTTGGTGCTTTGGTCCTAGGAATGTTTCCAGGCAGGCTTGTTTCCTTGGAAATCTGTTCCTGGTAACATCCAGCTGGTGGGTTCTGTTGTTTTATTTATTTGGGTGGGGGTTTGGTTTTATTTTCTAGAGTTTTACTGATTTATTTGTTTGGGACTCACAGTGTTACCTCTTTTCTAAGCTTAATAGCAGGGACCACATCCTCTGTTTTCCTGTGATGTTTTTACAGGCAGACATGGAGGTACCTGCTAGAATCACCAGAGTGCCCCTGCAGCACGTGGAGCAGGATGAATCCAAAGGCAGGAGGAGTTTTCTTGGATGTTGGCTCACATCTGTAAATGAGCACTGCTGTCCTGCACCCCACAAAGGATTTCTTCATCCAAAAGAGGGCAGCCCACCATCCCTAAGGTCTGGGAGCCTTTCCTGGCAGGATTACACCTGAGCTGGGAAGAGGGGTGCTGGTGCAGCATTTGGGAAACTGCTTAACTCTGGAAAACAGAGCCCCAGGACCTGCCTGTGGGTATGATCTCAGCTTTTGTGTTTTTGAGGATCCTGACAAAATGTTTGAGCTCTGGCCCTGTGTGCAGCTGGTGGTTGTTGGTCATGCCAGCATTCCATTTGTGTATTAACTGATTTAATTAAGATTCTTTCCTCAGAGTTTCTACAGTGTAATCTTGTAAACAAAAATTAAAATGGAATCTGCTGCTTTGTTAATCTTGTGTGCATTCAAACAAGGGCCAGAAGAGATGGAAGTGCCTCTTTGGTCCTGGTTTACTTGAAAATTTCAAATGGAACTGTCTGGGTTTGGTGCCATCCATCCTGGACTGTGAGGGCTGTATTGGATAGACATAACCAGTGACTCTCAGGACTAATTTTAAATTAAATTCCATGTTGGGAAGATGAATATAAATGGATGTACTTTATTGTGTCTTTTCTTCCAACAGCTCTGCTTTGCTGTACCCTGTGCTGGGAGCAGCAGGGTGTCTCCCTTAGCACAGTCTGTGATGGGATGCAAGGCACAGCTGGAGGAGGAAGGAAAAGCTTTTCCAACCCCCCTCCAAGCTTTGTGTTTTTGCACAGAGCTGGATGTTGGAATCAGAGCAGCCACCACAAGGAAAGGTTGGGAAAGGTGCTGTCATTTTAAAATCAATGCTTTAAAGTTTATTTATTGATTCTTTAGGATTTCTGCAAACATAGGTGTTGTATCTGCCCCTAATTCCTGAGTCCTGTCACTATGACTGTGGGAGCCACAGATCTTCCTGGGAGACAAGAGACATCTCCTGATTTCTTAATCTGAGGAGGTATGGGAATGTGGGAAATCCCAGGAGTTTGTAAGCAGGGCACAGACAGGGCCCCGGGAGAAATCCCTGCATCTGCTGAAGAGACAGGAGGTTGAGGAAGAGTTAAGGAGTGAACACACTTTGTGTGACTGACTAAAGAGCTGTACAAGCTTTAGGTTGTACAGTTTATGTGGTGCTTGTTTTTTTTTTTTTTTTTTTTAGAAAGGATGTGGAGTTTGTGGCTTAGCCACGGATGTCAGGCCCCTCACAACATCCATCTGTGCTGCAGAGAAAGAACCCCAGGGCTGGGGAGTTCTGAAACACCAGCTGCCACCACAGGAAGGAAGGGATCCTGTGACTGACCCCGTGACCCCTCTTGCCTCCTCAGCTCTTGAGAGGCATCTGTTGGTGAGTGGAGAAAGGTTACTCAGATACCTTTTCCTACCTCTTGTTCTTTTTTCCCTTTCACTGTGCATTTCATTCTCTCTGGAGCACCTTCTGCAATGCTTCAGTTTCATTTGAGCTCCACGGTGTTACTGACCCAGCTGTGTCTTGGCTATGTGAGGGGACAGATTCCATGCATGTGAAGGTTCTTGCCTCACTCAGGGGGAAGAAGGGGCATTTATTCCAGAGGCTCCAAGCCTCTGACCAGCCAGTTTGATAGCACCAAGTCCCCAAATCCTGTGTGCCCAAATCCCTGCCCTGCCCTGGTGGTGCAGTGTGTGGGGTTAGAGCACAGCAACCTGCTCAAGGCAGGGGGTGCAATGAGATGGTCTTCAAGGTCCCCTTCCAACCCAAATCATTCTAGGAATCTCTTGGAATTCTCAGTTTAGTAAGAGTGAAAAATGCAAAATAGGTTAAATTGAGAAGGGATGTGCAGGATCAAGCTTTTAGTGCTGGCTTGACTTTGACAGGGGAAAAGGTCACCTCCCTTTGGGCAACCTGGTCTGCTTCCCCCTCTCCACAGCTGTAGGACAGAGGGCCTGGATGAGTCCCCTGGGGATTTCACCTCCCTCTGGCAGACTGGCACCGTTCCCAGGGCAGGCTGGGAGGGCAGCACCAGCTATCTGTGTGTGATTGTAGCTGCTGTCCCCTTGGCTGGAACAGCAGCTCCCAGCTTGTTCTGGATGTGCTGACAGCAGAGCTGCTGTGTCACACTGGGGGAGGATCAGTGCCTCCCTTGCTGTGGACAGAGCACGTGGCTGTCAGTGCTGCTGCCTTTTCTCCCTTTGAGTTCAGGCAACTTTGTCAGGAAACAGCAAATTGCATCCATGAATGAGCAGGGATCTCTCAGAACCATGGAATGAATCACTGAGGTTGGAAAGGACTACTGAGATCATCAAGTCCAGCCATTCCCCAGCCCTGCCAAGGCCACCATCGTCTCTGTCCCTAGGTGCCACATCCATGTGTCTTTAAATCTCTCCAGGGATGGGGACCCAGCCCTGGGCAGCTGTGCCAGCTTGGACAGCTTTCAGTGAAGGACTTTTCCCTAATATCCAATCTAAACCTTCCCTGGCACAACTTGAGGCCATTTCCTTCCTGTCCTATCACTTGTTCTTGTCTCCTCTTCATAGAACAGGATCTATATAAACAAATAAGATACACATAGATATTTTGACATACATATGTGTCTCACAGGAGTGTTGGTGGGTTTTGGACCAAGAGGGGCTTGTGAAATCTGTGTTTGCTCTTTTAAACAACCTGAAATTAAAAACTGTTTTCTTCAATGTGTTAGGACTGAAGACTTAATAAGGAATTTGAAGATTAAAATCCTATCAGGTGTCTCCTGCAGCAATGAATCGACCACGTTACAAGGCAAGTCGGTTTTAATTTGCATGTATTGACAAAAGTGCCACAAAAATTTGAAATTCCATTTGTCCCTTTGCAAATTGATAAAAAAAAAGCATGATACAGAAATCTATCCATACACAGCATGATACTTGTACAGGTAAGACATTTGTACATCCACTGAACCTCAGGTGATCCACCTCAGCTTGGAGCACTCAGGGAAATGCTGATTATTAATTTTTCTTTTCTTATTTTCCATTTTCAGTGCCGAACATTCGCTCCTAGAAAAACAATAAACAAAGCACAGCTGAGTAAGAGTTTGGGAATGCTGCAAGGACCTGCCAGTCACCAAGTGCCTAGATCAGGTATACTGTTTCTTCCCCAAAAATCAGTTTGATGAATCCTATGTGAAAGCCTCTCCAAAATCTGACATAAAACTTTGACAGCAGATCTGCACTTTCTTAGTGCCTGCTCGTACAAACATGATTTATTTCCAGCTCACTGCCTGCAGATTATTTGTATCCTGTGCTCAGAATCAATCAGATTTAAGGCAGTTCTCACTTTGACAGTTATCCTGATGAGCTGCCAGTCCTGTGGCTCAAGCTGCAGGCATAGCCCACACCTGGCACCAATTCTTCCTTGCCGTGCAGTGAGGCTTACCAAGTTCACTGAGTTTAGGTGGCCTGTCCTACATAACCTGTCCAAAGACCTGCCCAGACTTGTTTAATCCTCAGCCACACCAGGCTGGCTGCAGTACATGGGAGGAGCATGATCTCTACCTTTAACATCCTCTCCAGCTTAACTGCATCTGCAGCAAATCTCCTGATGCCATCAGAGAGCTTCTCCACAGCCATCTGGTCCTCGTTGTGGTGCCAGCGGAATGCCTTCTCGTCCAGGTGCATCTTCTCAAGATCACACGCCTGAGCTGTGCAGGAGAAGTAGAAAAGGAAACAGACCAGGTGATCAGATTCTTGTCAAATTCAGACTTCCTAAAATTGTCTTGAGTTCTGACCATTTCTGTGTGTTGGAAAAATTTTAGATATGTTCAGTATGGCTTGCTGCAGGAGCATAGTCTGGGATGTGAGATTGAAAGTGCTCCTGATATGGCTGGAGGAGAACAAAGAGGGAAAAGAAAAAGGTAGCCTAATAAATCAGTTTATCTTAAAACAGTGTTTATGTTTGTCATTATCTTGTACCTGCTGCAGAATGGCACAGCAATTCTAGGCCTATTTTAAGGAATTGTGTAACCACCCCACAGCAGTGAGACGTTCTAAGCAAATATTCTGAACAATCAGGGCTTTGATTATTTGGCAAGAACTAACAAAAGCTCGCTTGATAGCAGGCTCCCAGGCCAGCAGCAGCCTGTGGGCAGCAGCCCATGGCTACAGCTGTGCACAGAGCTGCTCTGAGATGTAAACCAGCATTTTAATGAGGCTGCAGAAAAGGGAGAGGGTCAGAGAATCCTTGAATCATTTGGGTGGAAAGGAACCTTAAAGCCCATTCAGTTCCACTCCCTGGCTACAAGCAGGAACACCATCCACTATCCCAGATTGTTCCAAGCCCCATCCAGCTTGGGCTTAAGGCAGTGTAATGGGAGCAAGGATTCCAAGCCTTTGTGGCAGTGTCACCAGATCAAATCACTCAGTCTTGTGTATGCTTAGTTTCTAATTTCTGGAGGGAAAACACCTCTTGGCATGTCTAGAAATTAAGATGAAATCAAGTTTAGCATCTTTGCTACTTTGCTACTGTTCAGTAAAATTTCATCCTGAGCATGTGCAGATTAACTTTCCTCCTCCCTGCCTGTCCCACGGGGAGAGGTGCAGAGTATGGAAGCTCACTCCAAACCCACTGTAGTCCAATTCCTGCTCAGTGTCAGCAGTTGTAGCAGTGATATTGTACTGAGGCTACAGTATTTCCTTCTGAGGCTACAATCTTTCCTCTAGGAAATTCGATTTATCCCTAAAGCAGGATGGCAGCGAGTACCACAGCACTGACCAGAACCCCAGACTCTCAACACTGCAGAAGAAAGGAAGTCAGAACAAGCCCCCAGGAGCAGACTCACCCTCTTTGACACTGAGTGTGGGAGTTAACTTGACGTGCTCTTTGCTGAGCTCTGCCAGGAGCTTGGGTGAGATGGTGAGATAGTCACAGCCCGTGAGCGCTTTGATCTGGCCCGTGTTGCGAAACGAGGCGCCCATCACGATGGTTTTGTAGCCAAACTTTTTGTAGTAGTTATAGATCTTGGTGACACTCTTCACTCCTGCAAGTAGAAACCAGCAACTTTATTGTAAGTGATTATTTAGAACATGCTCAAACCCAGCATTTGCCATGAGAGGATTTTTATGAGTGAACTGTTTGAATAAGCAGCTGTTGTTTTCTCAGCAGTGTGTGCTCACCTGGATCCTCTGAAGGCTCGTAGGTTTTCTTGTCTCCATTTGCAACATACCAGTCCAGGATCCGTCCCACGAACGGGGAAATGAGAGTAACTCCAGCTTCAGCACAGGCAACAGCCTGAGCAAAGGAGAACAGCAAGGTCATGTTGCAGTGAATCCCATACTCGGCCTCCAGGACCCTGCAGACACAGGCTGGCTTAGAACAGCACTTTGCTCACCTACAGAATTCATATTCAGGAATGAGCTGCTAAGTTCAAACTACTGAATTCCCTGAGTTAATTTAGGAATGGGGTGCACAAGTTGTCAGCTAACAGCAAATGTTTTGTGCTACCAAACTCTGCTTTATTAATGCTGTTCCTCTAGCCAAATGCAGCCAGCTTAGCAGGGTATTTCAGGAAACTGTGGCCTGGCCCTTGTATGAAGAAACTTTGCCTATTTCAACAGCAAGCTGTGGCAGGGAACCTTCCATGCTCATGACAGACTTCCTCATGGCACAGTGCTTTCAGCACTGCTGTTTATTCAAGGGCAGAATGCAATATCAGTGCCTGTGGACAGGCAGAAGCATGCCATGAATCAGCACAGCAGGCACACACAGCCTTACCTGCCAGCCTGGATTCCTTCCCAGGTTGAAGAGAGCTTGATGAGAATCCGATCTTTACCAACCCCTACTTCCTTGTAGAGGTCGATGAGGCGCCTCGCCCTTTGGATCATTCCTTCCTTATCAAAGGACAGCCTTTAAGGCAAGAGCAGCATTGTTTAAAACTGATTTATTATTTTATTTTAATTCTCTGCCCCAAGGCCCCATGGGAAAACATTGTCCTGTTTTATCAGCATTTACATGCCAACAGCAGGTTTGTGTTCTCAGATCCCTCCTGGACTGTCACCCCTTCGAGTAGGAAATTTCTTGTAACTAATTCAGAATCTGAGCATTAACAGAAATTGGCACTGAGCAAGTTAACAGCCAAGTTCTGTGAAAGTCTTGGAAAAAACTGTTCAAACAGATCTCTTGTTAAATTGAGCAGCTATTATCACACAGAAGAGAATTAGCAAAACTACAACTGGAAGTGTGAGGTTTCCCTTGCTTAAGCAGCAAGATGAAGATTATGAAAATCCAAGGTCAGTGCTACTTGTTTTTGTTACAGACTTCTAATCAAACTAAGGGAAATCCACACTCTTTATTATTAATAATGTAAGTCCTACTGGTCTTCTAGACAAAAAAATCTTTCTCCAACTCAGTTTACTTTTTTGTGTTTACAAATATCTAGGATAACCCAGAGGGAAAAGAGCCAACCTTGCATCTACTTCTGTGGATACACGGCCAGGTATCCTCTTCAGGATTTCAGCTCCAAATAATACAAAAAGTTTGTCAGAAGCATTTTTGATCTGCTCCTCTTCTGACCTGAAAACCACAAAGAGCAAAAGCATTTATGAGGGCTAAAAAAAAGGTGAGTTTACACTTTGCTGTGGATTTGAAGATCAAATTTCACAGCCCATTTAACATTAAATTCCAGAGTTCAAGTGAGCCACTTCTGGCCTGTCAGCAGGATTAGCCTTTGGACACTTTCCTATAGTGCTGTTGCTTTCCTGAGCAAGGAAGGCCAGGTGTGAGCTGAGAAATGAGGATACACATCTGGAATGGGCATAAGGAATTTTTCTCCAAGTGTTGAGGCCTTTTGGGGCAGGAGACAAACCCACAAGTACACGAGGGGGAAATCCCAGTACATTGCTTGTAAATAAAGAAGGCATTTTAAATACAGGTCTGTTTTAAATACAGGAAATTAAACCCCTCTTTACTTACCCACCAAGCTTCTTCCCGTAGGCAACAGCATCATCCACGAGCTTCTGGTATGCCGGCATCTGAGCCGCAGCAAGGATCAGGGAGGGGTTTGTGGTGGCATCCAGGGGCTTGTACTCATCTATGGCTAAGGAAAGAAAACCAGCCTGTTTGAAACAGCCAGCCTGCCTGAGAAATCAGAAGGGTTTTGCTCAGCCAGGTGAGAATGTTAACACTTGTTAATGACAGAGCACATCAGTGGTGTTTAAACACTGCCTGAAGGCTGCTTTGTGCCAGAGCACAGAACAACTGGGCTGCAGTCACAAGATACAGCTAACTTTAAAGTTTGTAAACTGCAGAAATTGCCAAAAAGTATAAACCTGTAGAAGTGATGGATGGAGAGTAGTACTAATTTCCAGACTTCATCCCAACCAGCATAGCTGAGCTCCAGGAAACACAGAACTAGGGACCTTCCCTTGAAGCAGTCAGAAATTCAGGCTTTTGTTTTTGTCCAACTGATGGGGCCAGGACAGGTGAATTCACCTGTGAGGTTCCAGCACCTTTTCTTACTGCTTTTTAAACCTTTTCCACACAGCTGCAGTTTCTCAGTATCTGCTCTTCTCATTTCCTTGTCCTACCAGGAAGACACTTGACCCTTGGTCTTACCCTAAGCCCTGGACTATGCCTGTTCCAGGTGATGCCAGGTTTTGCTCCAGCAGGCTGTGGCACACATTGCTGGCTGTAGTCACAGCCTGGCACCAGGGCAAACGGGGCAGAGCCTCTGCAGGCTGCTAAGCACTTTCAACAATACAATTAAAATGTCAAAAAAACCCACCAAAATCTGTATTACCAGCCCCTTCTCCTCAGCATTTCTGCACAGGGATGAAACCCCAAGTGAGAGAATGCAACTGTACTGAAAATAAGCCTTGTTTTTCCATGGATCCCTCCCAGGAAATGATCGGGATCCTGGAGTGTGGTCCACTCCATGCAAACAGCTCCTTCAGAACTTCAGTTCATGTGGGTACTGCTTAAAGCATCTGTACTGACACCTTCTACAAACACCACTGGGAGCCAGCAGCAGCAACAACCACCAGGGTTTAACCTGCCAGGAGTGAGCCAGGTAAGGCTCTTGCCTTGACAGGGCTCCAAGAATAACCCCCAGCTGGCAAGAGCAGCCCAGAGAACAACTGGGTGATGTTCTGAGCAGGGCCAGGAGCTGGACTTGATGATCCCAGTGGGATATTCTACAGTTCCTACTGTGCCTGCACACAAACACCCCCTTGCCCATCCTGGGGGTTTGTTTTTTTCCTGTGTCTGAGCTGTTGCCACCCCTGTGCTCTCTCCACCTTAAGTTTTAGTACTGTTAAGACATTTGAGAGTGGCTGTTTAGGATTGTTTACTCTTACACCAACAGGATTAGGCAAGCGATGGAGGGATTACTGCAGGCCCGGGTGAGGACAGGACAGGATTCAAGGGCTGCTCTCAGGGAGGGAGGTCTTGGCTCTGAGGGACCGAGCAGGCTCCGTGTCCGTGCCGGGCCAGGCAGTGACAGCCTGGGAACAAGTGGCTTTTTAATCGAAGGCCACCTCCCTTTCTCAGAAAGGACTGTGCTGGCTCATTCTCAGCAGATAAGGGAAACAAAAGCACTCTGGCATTATTTTTACATAATCCTGTAATGATTGGGTTGCAAGCGACCTTAAAGATTGTCCCGTTCCACCCCCTGCCACGGGCAGCGACACCCTCCGCTGAACCGGGTTGCCCTGAGTTTGGAAAAAACCCCAAACCCGTCCCAGATCCAGACAGGTCATTGGAAGAAAACCCGAATTCATTAGCGCAGCAGAGCCTGGCTTGAGTCTGACAGCACGCAGAGCTGAAAGTGGTGGTCAGGGCACACCCGAGGGCAAACTGGGAGATCACGGGAGGCTCTGGAAAATGTCCCGCCTGGGCGGGATCTGCCCTGGGATGGGGACCAAGGCGCCGCCACCGAGCGCCTCCCGCCGCCCCCCTCCGGCCGCAGGGTGGTTCGCTCCCCCCAGTGCGCGCCCCTTCGGCCGGGCGCGCCCACTCTCCGTGCAGGGGGGCGGGAGAGGGGGCTAAGGAGAAGATGCGGCGACGGGATCCCCTCGCGCCGCCTCTCACCGTTGAAATCCCCGGTGTCAGCCACCACCGTGGTGTGGTGCTTGAGCTGGTCCAGCGCCGACTCCATCTTCTGCCGCTTCACGGGGGATACCGACATGTCCGCGGCTGTGGGGGCTCGCGTGCCTATAAGGGACGGTGCGTGCCCGGAGGGGACCGGCCTGCGCGCGCACCCGCGGCCCGCGCGCTCCCGCGCCAATCCCAGCCGGCTGGGCGGCGGCGGCCAATCAGGAGCGCGGACACGAGACGGACGCGGCCGTCAGGAGCCGGGGCGGGGCGGCGGGAGGGAGAACGATTGTGATTGGCTGGCCCGTGGGCCTGGGGCTCGGGGCGGGCGGTCGCCTGGGCGACCCTGACTCCGCCGTTGTCCCCAGCAGAGCGCGTCCGGGGCTCTGCTGGCCCGGGACCTGCCGGCCTCGGCATCTCCGGTCCCCAGAACCATCCGGGGGACTTCCCCACGGCCCGAGCGCCTCCAAGACACCCGTCCCTCATGGCCGCGCGGGGCCCGGGCGCCGCCGGTGCCGCAAGATGGCGGCGGGCGGGCCCTGAGGGGAGGCGGCCGTGAGGGGAGGCTCGGAGCCGCGCCGGTGCTGCCTCGCTGCAGGAGCTCAGCGCGCTGTGCTCCCTCCCCTGCCGTCGTGGCAAGGTTCAAATGGCTTGTCGGGCACAGCTCCAGTCGCCGAGGGAGCCCCCGAGCCAGCAGGGCAGGTGTTTTGGGTTCTTGGTCTGCCTAAAGTCTGTTTAGGCTGTAGAGGAGGTGATCTTGTTATTGTGGTTGTTCACCTGAGGCAGAGGATGGCCGACCCTTGGCTGGAAAGGTCGGAGAATCTGTCTCTTGACTGTGTCATGGTGTTATGCTGTTCTCTCTTTCTGTATTGTTCCACTTGGGACAGCTGCCACTGAAGTTCCCCTTGCTGACAGGCAAGAATGTGCTTTTGTACAACCTTGTCATGCTTTGCCCAGCCCAAGAAAGAATAATGCAAAGAAGCTTTAGGTTTAAGTGCTGTTTGAATTGAAACACGTTGGTACTGCCTCTGGTTTCTTTGCCATGGCATAGGAGAGCCTCCCTTGTGAGTCATGGAATCACAGATTCCCAGACTGGTTTGAGCTGGAAGGGACTTTAAAGACCATCCAGTTCCACCCCCTGCCATGGGTGGAACATCTTCCACTAGACCAGACAAGGAAAGGAGTTCAGCTTGCTGCTTTTCTGGTACTTAATTCTTATGATGTGTGAGATTTTCACCTCTGTTTTCAAAACACAGCTATCCAGGCCATAACACCCTTCCTTTTGATTGTCAGCCCCCAAACCCAAAAGGAAATGTGTGGTTTCAGAGCTTTTGCTGAGTTTCTCAGACTGTCAGTGACAAACCATTATGAGAACCCAGTGAAAGAGACAGACATGGATTTATAACTTAACTATTTTAATAACTCTTGTACAGTGCATGGTTATATCATTGTCTCCTTCGCTCAGGTACATCAATGTACAGTTCTTTATAGCAGAGTCTGCAGGCAGTACAAACAGAACAGATGCACAGCTCAGTCGCATGGAAATTTGTAAAAGTGACCTCTGCAGTGAGGCCTGCTGAGATGTTTGTTTTGGGAAGTGCTCCTGTGGCTCCCAGCTTTACAGAGCTGTCGTGTACACTCCTGTTAAAATGCCAGATAACTGTAATTCCCTGTGCTTTGCTTTCCTCTACACCCCAGGACTAGAAGGTGGGGTGTTTCCTAGCTCAACATTTGGTTTTATTTTCATTTTAGAAACTTTCGCCTCCTGTGCTTGCCGTGCTGCTTCCCTTCACCCTCTTCCAGAGCCAGGGCTTCTCAGGAGGATTGTCCTCTTCATCCCTCCCTGACAAGGTGAGTGCCCTTCTCAGATCCCAGCAGGGCTGTGACCAAACCCAGGATCCCCCCCTGCCTGCACCCTGATTCTGCTGCTGCCAGCAGCGTCCTCTTTCAGATGAAGAAAACAGATTATCCATGGGAGACAGTCAGGAATAAAGCAAACCTGAGGTGCTCTGGTGCTCTCAGATCGAGACACGAGTTCCCCAACGCTGTGTTAAAGCTTTTCCCATTAAATGTGCAAGGACAGACACAAATCTGGGCAAAGACTGAGCAGTGCTGAGAGAGAAAAGCCAACTGTCCCTGGGCTGTGGGCAGCTCTGGAGCTGTGTTTGCTTCACTGCTTTGCAATCAGCTTGGTCTGTCAGGTAAACAGAGACAGAAATGCAGTGTGCCAAACTTGCTGTGGACAGGAACTACGCTGCTTGCTTGAGTTTTGAAATTGTGAGTAAATTTTGGAAGCATAATCACTAATTCTGCCTCCAGGGAGAGAGATTTTCCTCACCCCCTATTTACAGATTGTTATATAGAAATGCACATAATTTTATGAAGGAAAACAGGAAGTCAAGAGCAACACCCTGTGCTAAATTAGATTTTTTTTCCTTGTGCCCACGTATTTGGAGTTAAGCCTGCCTCGCCCAGTGTGCTTTGGGGTTTCAGCTATTTGGGAATAACTTCAGCTGACTTTCTACAGTGAAAAGCTGAAGGTGGGGACGAGTGACCAACACCCTGGGAAGGGCTGTGGGTGTGCCTGGGACAGGAGCAAATGGTCAGGGCTTATCTTCTCCTGGTTTGAGGCCGGGTTTGGCAGCCCCACAGCATTCCAGGGCAGGATCAGTGGCCCAGGGAAGGGCTGCACAGCTTCCCTGAGCCCAGGCCTGTGCATCAGCAGCAGTGGGCAGGTGGAGCTCACCCATGTCCACGTTCAGATCCCTTTGTTTGTCACTCCTGCTCCTTTCTAGGCACTGACAGCTCATTTCAGCTGCTCAGAGGCAGCACCAACTGGTCTGTGGATTTAGGGAAGCAGCCAGTTTGGGAATGTGTGTTGCCATTCCAGCCTTGTCCAGTGAGGGGGCACAGGGGACGGGAGGGGGACAGGGAGTTGTCACCGGGCTGTGCTCAAGGGCTGCAGGGGACACCTGCACTGAGGAGGGAATGGAAGTGGGGCTGCCTTAGGCTGCCCACCCCTGGCAGTGTCCAAGGCCAGGCTGGACAGGATTTGAACAACTTGGGCTTGGGAAAGGCGTCCCTGCCCGTGATGGGGGGGAACAGGATGAGCTTTAATGTCCTTTCCTTGAAGCCAAAGCAGTGCAGGGTTGTTCCTGCAGCCTCATTGCCGGGGTGCAGGCTCCAGGCCCTGAGCTGGCCCCTCCTGAGCTGTGTGCCAGCCCTGCTCTGCCAGCCAGGGCTGGGAGCAGGGACAGGCCTTGGGGAAAAGCTCTGGGGTCTCTGTTTGAATCCAGCCCTTGTCGTCCATCCAGCCCCGTGGGAATCCTGCTCTGATCGCATGCACGGAAAATCTCAGTATAAAATACATAGTTATAAAAAAAATACTTCATGCAAAATTAAAGCACCTTTCCCAGTGGGATGTGGTCTTATTGCCAACCCTTCCCAAGAGTGTTGGAGGAATTGTCACTCTGATGGCAGCTGGAGCCCAAGGGGAGCTCTGCTGCCTCCGGCCTGGGCCGGCAATCATTACTTTCATTCCCTTTTTTCTGCACTACTGAGGGCTAAGAGCTGAAATAAAGCAGAGAGACTTTAATTAGCAGAATCAATCCTTTCCTGGCGGCGCTTCATGATCTCTTGGAGCTCTGACTCCCCTCTGCTTTTCTGGAATGGAAACAAAACAGGAAGTTTGGATCTGAACTTCAAGCTGTAGTTAAATTACAGTATTTAATAAATGCTGTGGGAGGACAGCTAGTTTCAAAGGGATTGGTGATATCAGTAAAAAGCAGATTAATTAGTGCAAATAGGGGGATCCTATGGATTTGGGGCCTTTTAGCTTAAAAGACACTTCAGAAATTTTTATGTGTGTTTTATTGCTTGTGTAGGTTTGGTTGCATTCTTTTTTTCCCCAATTGTGTTTCTTAAAATGTGTGTTTAATGAGCTATGTGACACTGCTGGTACAGCCCCCCATTCCAGCAGGAATTACCCAGAAAAACACTCACCTCCAGCTGGTTTTTCTCCACCGTGATCTTGCTGTACACTCTGTTCCCCTCATCACCACACACCTTCTTCAGCTCCTCTCTGTTGAGGGAGAAGAGCTGAGCTCCGGTGAGGATGCCCAGATGTTCCACGGTCCTGGGGAGACACAAAGTGGGAGATGATGGTTGAGCTGCAGTGGCCTCGTGCCAGAGGTGAGGAGTGGGAGATGGGAGGCTGGGAGCTGCACTGGGGTCGTGTCACAGGGCCTGGGGCTGTGCCAGGCTGGCAGCTGTGATTCCAGTGGCATCTCAGGCCGTGGGTTTAGTTCGTGGATTGTTTTTCTCCAAGAAAAGGTTTATAAGATAGAAAGGGAGTGAGTTTGGGCTCTGAACATGCTGGTTATAGAGCCTGGGTTTAATAGGGTTGAAATCTAATTTACAGCACAGGCTCTGTAGGTAAATCCCAGTGATTTGTCCCAGGTGAGATGGTGCCAGTGGCCTCCCCAGCTCCTTCTCCAGGGAAGGACGAGCGTTTCATGTGGCAACAGAGCAAATCTTACTCTTTGCTAAATGACTTGGCCTCCAGCCAGGCTTTGACTTCTTCAGTGCTGGATTCAAAGGTGAGGGGCACAAAAACTTGCTGAGGCTTTTCCACTTTGAAATTCCTGTGGGGAGGCTGAATTTTATTGTTTGTGATCTTCTTTAGCAGCTCGTCATTCAGCTCATCCATTTGGTGAATAAGTTCTGCAGAAACAGGTAGGGAATGAGATCAAATCTTCACTCAAAAATCCCATTAAATGTGTTGGTGGGGAAATTGTTAGGAAAATGGGGGTGTGGCTCAGCATTTTTATTAAGTCTGTAAATATAGCCCAGGAAAGTGTTTACTTTTGTATTTTAGATCTGGCAGAGTCTTTGCTCCCAGTGGTGCTCTCAAGGGGTGACAAGGGACAGGGTCCCATTCCCTGAGGGCTGGTGTTGGGGTTGGGGTTCTGCTTCAGCTTGTCATCTTCCTGGGTTTGAGTTATTTAGTTCCCTTTGGGCTGGTGAAATAAGGGAACTGCCCTGCAAACTTCTCAGCAAGAGGGGAAACTCCCAGCTCCTGTGAGGCAGCAGAGGCTGGGGGGATGGACTCTGTGTTTCCCAGAACCATGTTCTCATTTTCCTGAGCCCCTGTGTTGCCATTTATTTTCCTCCCATCACCCCTTGGCTGTTGCCTGGTGTGGAAGGACAGATGTGTGAGGATCTACAATTGGAGCGTTGGGATTGAGACCTTTTCTCCTCTCTGCTACTTCAAATCACTAAGTCGGTGATTTGCTGATCCCAGAGCCCCAGGTTTTGCTCCACAGCAGAACAGAAGCAGCAGGAAGCACAAACTGGGAGTTGAGCACAAACTCATGATGAGATGAGCTTGAAGGTCCCTGTGACTCTGGGAAAACTCCAGTGACACTTCATCCAGTGTCACTTTCCCCATGAAACTCCTGAGGACTGCAGAGAATAACTGGGTGTTATGAACAGATTGGAGTCCAGCAGGGGATGAGCAGGACAGGACAGGGAGTTGGTGTTGTCCTCCCTCCTCACCGTGGTTGGGATGGGACCAATGTGTCTGAGCTGAGGAGGGGACACAGCCCAAAACAGGCAGCTTGTGCCAGCCTGGATTGGAGCACAGCTCTGTGTCACTGTCACACACCACCAGGGACAAGGAGTTGGTGCTGGCTGCCATCCTGAGCCCTGTGTCACTGTCACACACCACCAGGGACAAGGAGTTGGTGCTGGCTGCCATCCTGAGCCCTGTGTCACTGTCACACACCACCAGGGACAAGGAGTTGGTGCTGGCTGCCATCCTGAGCCCTGTGTCACTGTCACACACCACCAGGGACAAGGAGTTGGTGCTGGCTGCCATCCTGAGCTCTGTGTCACTGTCACACACCACCAGGGACAAGGAGTTGGTGCTGGCTGCCATCCTGAGCTCTCTGCTGCCCTGCAAGGGGAGGGGACACACCTTTCCCAGGAGTGCTCACGTACCTCCAGGATTTCATCCTTCAGCACCGACAGCTCGTTGGCGTTTCGTGCAGTGAAATCGTAGCGGATTTTGGCAAATCTCCTGGGCACAGCCACTCCCTGGGCCTCAAAATTCCTGCAGGAGAGAAAAACTGGAGTTTTAGTAAAGGCCCACCTGATAATGGAACCAAATGTGGGTTCACTGGTGGAACAGGAATGATGGTGGCTGGGAGTTTGCATTTGGAGGGGCAGAGTCCCTCTGCTCCTCTTTTGAGGAAGATTTTCAGCCCTTGTTTCAGTGGAATCCCTTGGGGCTGGGAACAAGCAAGCGAACCAACGCTGTTGGGGTTTGGTGTGGGGCCTTCCTGGGGGCTGTGAGGCAGCTCCTGGAAGGGTGGAAGGAATTGCTGCTTTAGGGCCTGGGGGGGCTGACATAGCAGGACCCAAAGGCTCTGATTGCAGGTCCAGGGAAAGATGAGGAGTGAAACCCTCCCTGTCCTGCCCAGTGGAAACAACTGCCCCAGATGCCACAGCAGGGAGCAGCTGGGGGAAGAGGAATTGAAAATCCAAGCAGGCAGAACCCACTGGAAATCTGTGGGATTTTTATCAGGCTGAATTCTGCAAGTTCCCAGGAAAAGTGAGTTTGGATGTTTCTATGCTAAGATGTATTTGGGCATAGGGGAAGAGAAATGCATTTATTTGTTAGCTTGGGACACCAGAATATACGGTTTTCAAAGCTGAATTGGCTTTTTGTTTGAAGAGAGACAAAATGAATATGGTAGACTGTTGAAAATGGTGAAAAAGTGGAATGAAAGGTTCTTTTTTACCCAAACTGAAAAGTTTTGCTTTGTTTTGTTTTGTTTTGTGTTGTCTGGCTTAGGGAATTTAGCAGATCTCATCTTTTTCTTCTCCAGCTGAGTGAAGTACTATCTGTTGAATTAAAAAAACATTTGCTGTATGGAAAAACAGTCTTGCCTTGTGAAAGGACAGGTAGGAACAATTTTAATGCACTTCCCAGGGATCTTTTTGCTTATGAAATATAACCTGCACAGATACCTGATGCCATATTCACTGGGGCTCAGGGGCTCCTTCAGCTGTTGTAACTCGGGGCAATCAGTGCTTCCAGCACTGCCAGCAGCTCTGCTTTTCCCTTTCTGACCTACTGGCTTTGGCCAGTGGTTTGAAATCCATGTACTGGGGAAGCTCAGTTCTTTGTTCACTGTAAAACCTGGCAATGGAAATTGAGCCCATTGTACTTAGTTTAAATTAATTCTCCTGCCCTCATGAGCTGTGTTAGGTGGTCAGAAGGAGGTTGAAACCACTAATTTAGTGCTGGATACCACAGCAGTGGTTGCAGTGTTGTCTTTAGCTCACGTGTTTTGGGACAGCTCCTGGTCTGGTTATACCCCTGTGGAACATTTCAGTTGTAATTCCACAGTGGGGGAGAGCTTGGAGGAGTCAAATGAATCCAGCGGGCCAGGGAGGGAGAGCTGCCTTTGCCCAGCAGTGCCCTGAGGGCCAGGAGGAGAAGGGAATCCCAGTTAGGTTGGAATTCCTTCTTCTGTGGCATTCCAGAAGGTAACTGAGTCAGGAGGGAGGAGTTTGGGGCTGGTGTGTGCTTTGTGTGCACCTGGGCTGTGCAAGGGGACCTGTGCTGAAGGTTGTGCTGCTGCTGGGGCTCCCAGGGCCCTTCTCTGCAGCCAGGAGCCGAGCTGTAAACTGCAGTACTGAGGGGTGGCTCTTTGTGCTCATCTGGGGTCTCCTGGCTGGAAAACTTGGTCAGACTGCTCTGAAAAGAGCAAGAGCACAGCAGGAAAAATGTCCGTCCCAGGGCTGTCATCCTGGCAGATTAACAACTCACTTGCAGGGGTTTTTTTTCTGATGTGTTATCTATAAGGAAAAATTGCTGTTGAGGGTGTGAAAGGTAGGTAAACATGTACAACACCTATCCCAGGAGAAAGGAGATTCCTCTCCTCTCCTCTCCTCTCCTCTCCTCTCCTCTCCTCTCCTCTCCTCTCCTCTCCTCTCCTCTCCTCTCCTCTCCTCTCCTCTCCTCTCCTCTCCTCTCCTCTCCTCTCCTCTCCTCTCCTCTCCTCTCCTCTCCTCTCCTCTCCTCTCCTCTCCTCTCCTCTCCTCTCCTCTCCTCTCCTCTCCTCTCCTCTCCTCTCCTCTCCTCTCCTCTCCTCTCCTCTCCTCTCCTCTCCTCTCCTCTCCTCTCCTCTCCTCTCCTCTCCTCTCCTCTCTCCTACCTTGGTAGAAGGCCAGATTCCATCCTGCTGTTCATGGTTTGCCTGTGCAGGTGGAAATGTTTCCCCACATGTGTTGTCTGCCAGTCATTAAAAAGAGACTCCAATCTTGTCGTGTAAACAAAATTCCTTATTTTTCCCAACCTCACCAAGACATCTGGAATTGGAGAAGAGAAATTATCCCAATTCTTTCCCTGCTCCACACTGCACCTGGACCACTTGATGTTCCTACCAGGGCTTGGGGCAGCAGCATCTTGGTGGCCACAGTTGGGAACTCGGTGAATTGGAGCAAAGCTGAAGGGTTTGTCCACTAAGAGAAGCGGTGAATTATAAACCAACGCAGAGTGATATTCCACACCAGGGATTTGGGATTGGTGATGGTCCCAATCCATCATCTTTCTGTTCATTTTCTTTTGGATGCTGCAGCCTGCTGGGCTGGAGGAGCTGTTCCTTTGCATTTAATTTTCTGTATTCTGTAAATTCTCTGTGGAAATCTGCTTTTAATAAAAAAGCTCTTGATGGTGTCCCAGATTCCTGGGATTCACAGGTGTGTGTTCAGACCAAGGAATGTTCTGGCTGGCAGAAGCTGCACCAATCTCCCAGGAATCTCAGTCTGGGTTTGTCTTTGCTCCCAGTTCTCCTCAGTTTGGGGTGCAGTGCAGCCCTGCCCGGTGGATCTCCCAGAAGAGTTTTGGGGTTAAAAAGGTTCTTTCCTATTCTGCAGTTTTTCTCTAGAATTCAATAAAAAAGAATAAAACTGTATCAATGTGGTTTTAATTGGTTCATTTGCATTGATTAATTAAAGCTGATCATTGAGAAGGGGCTTGAGCAGCCCTTGGTTGGAGCTGGCAGTTCTTTATTGTCTCTTCATTCTTTGCATTTATTTTAATTATTTCTTAAGCAATTACTGCAGTTAAGTTACACAGCGAGGAGAACAGCATTGCTGCCCGGCTGGATTGGGAAATCCAAGTGCAATTCCTTGGAGAGATTGAGGGGATGGGGAGCTGAGCCTCAGGCTGGGTTTTGGCAGCAGGAACTGCTTGAGGAGAGGGGAGATCCCCCAAAATTGGTGAAAGCCAAATCTGCTGGGTTTGGGTGCTCCCACCCCAAAAAAGGATCCTGGTTAAAGGGACTTGAGGAAGCAGCGGGATGTGCTGGGAGGGCTGTGCTGGAACCCCCAATCCCTGGCCAGGAACGCTGGGCAGTGCCAGGTTCACAGGGACACTATGGAGGGGCTGTGCCCAAATTCCAGCCAGGAACGCTGGGCAGTGCCAGGTTCACAGGGACACTATGGAGGGGCTGTGCTGGGATCCCCAAATTCCAGCCAGGAACGCTGGGCAGTGCCAGACCTTTGGGACACTGCCTGATCCAGAGACATTTCCCACTGTGCTCTCTCGTGCTCAGCACCTGGCATTCCATTGGAGTCCCACAGGCTGGAAATGCCATGCGAACACTGGAATCGCAGCCGATCACACAGAAGCGAGTCTGGGAGAGGAAATGAGCTGTTCCACAGATGGATTTTTCCCGATGAGTTTTAACTGAAAGCAGAACATCGCCCGCCCCTCCCACCTGCCTCGACCTTTATGTTTGGGGTTTCTCTAGGAGAATTATCTGCGTACGCTGGATAAAAATTTCCGGAATTATTTCTCCGGCGCTGCGGGGACCGGCGGGGCTTGGAGCGTTCCGGGGCCGTGGCGGAACCGGAGCAGGAGCGGCAGCGCCGGGCTCCGCCCCAGCGCCCGTCCCGGAGCGGCTCCTCCCGCCCGCGGCGAGGCCGGTCCCCATGCCGGCCCCAATCCCGCCCGGGCCCCCCAGCGGACACGGGCCCGAAGCCCCGGTGCCAGGGCCGGGAGCAGCCCCGGTTCGGCCCAGCCGTGAGGGACGGGCCCGGCCCAGGTGAGAGGGGCGAGGCCGCGAGCGATGGCCCCGCCCCCAGCGCGGGCAGGGCGGGGCTCCGTGAGGCGGGGCCCGGGGTGGGGCCAAGGGCGGGGCCCGGGGCGGGGCCGGGGCTCCGTGAGGCGGGGCCCGGGGCGGGGCCCGGGGGCGGTTCCAGGGGCGGGGCCGAGCCCGACACAGGTGCGCGGGGCGGGCCCGGCTCAGGTGCGCGGGGCCCCAGCGCGGCTGCGCGGGGCGGGGCCGAGGTGATTTAATCCTCGGGAATCGCCTCCGCCGCCATTTGCTCACTCAGAGCTCGGTGCGGGCGCCGGCTCCGTGTCTGCCGTCCTCAGGTGGGGCGCGGGGGCTTCGGCCTCCCCTCCTGTCTCCCCCTCTACCCCTCCTTCCTTCTCCCCGTACTCCCCTGCTTTCTCTCCCTTTCCCCCTCCTCCCTCTCTCCCCCAAACCCACCTCGCCTTTCTTCCCAAACCTCCACACCTTCCTCTCCTGTCCCTACCCGGTTAATCCCTTCTATTCCCATTCTCTCCCTCCTCTGTCCACGTTCCTTCTCTTCCCTCCGGGCCTTTCTCTTCTCCTCCTGCTTTCCTCCGTACCGCCATCCCCCTCCCCACCCCTCCTCACCCTCCTCATCTCCTCCATCTCTCCTCTCTCCCCGTCCTCCCCTCTCCTTCCCTCTCCCTCTTTCCCCCGCAGCCGCGGGGCTCGGGGCGCCGCACAATAAAGCCCAGAGGGCCGGAGCGGCGCCCCCGCTGTCCCTGGAGCCCCCACACGGGGCCGGACCCGCTCGGCGGGACCCCCCATTGCAGTGCAAAGCACGGCCCGACAGCGCCGGGGTTCCGGCTGTCCCTACATCACACTGGGGGGCCCCGGGGGAGGGGGGAGGTTGGGGGGTGGGGGGGTGTTAGGAAGGGCCCCCTCCTCAGGAGGGGGTCCCGGGGGGGAGGGGGGTTGGGGTGGGGGGGGGGGGGGTAGGGGTAGGGCCCCCTCCGGAGGAGGGGGGTCCCTGGGAGGGGGGCGGGGCCTGGAGGGGGGAGTGCCCCCTCCGCCCCGCCCCCTCCCCCGCGGCCCCTCCTCCGGACGGGGCTCGGCCCGGCCCCCTCCCCGGGACCCACTCCTGCGGACCGGGGCCCGAGGGGGGAGGGAGGGGGCGGGTGGGGTGGGGGGAAGCAGGGGGGGGGGGGGGGGTCACATCACTCTGCAGCGCGAACACACATAGAGACCACGGGACAGACAAGCGGCCCCTCCCCTTCTGCCCCCCCACCCCACCCGCCCCCTCCCTCCCCCCGGGCCCCGGTCCGCAGGAGGGGGTCCCGGGGAGGGGGCCGGGCCGAGCCCCGTCCGGAGGAGGGGCCCCGAGGGAGGGGGCGGAGCCTGGAGGGGGGAGTGCCCCCTCCGCCCCGCCCCCCCTCCCAGGGACCCCCTCCTCCGGAGGGGGCCCTACCCCAACCCCCCCCCCCCCCCCACCCCAACCCCCCTCCCCCCCGGGACCCCCTCCTGAGGAGGGGGCCCTTCTTAACACCCCCCCACCCCCCCCCAACCGCCCCCCAACTTCCCCCTCCCTCCGGGGCTCCCCAGTGTGATGTAGGGACAGCCGGAACCCCGGCGCTGTCGGGCCGTGCTTTGCACTGCAATGGGGGGTCCCGCCCCGTGTGGGGGCTCCAGGGACAGCGGGGGCGCCGCTCCGGCCCTCTGGGCTTTATTGTGCGGCGCCCCGAGCCCCGCGGCTGCGGGGGAAAGAGGGAGAGGGGACAGAGGACGGGGACAGAGGGGGTGGTCGGGGTGGCTCAAGGATGGAGGGCAGGTGGGGGGCTCGGGGTGTGCAGGGGAGCAGGGAGGGGAGCAGGGGCAGTGGGGTGGCGGGGGCAGGACGGGCGGAGAATGGAGGACCAGGATGGAACACAGGTGGGGGGGGGTCAAGGCGAACAGGGGAAAAGGAGGAAAAAACAGGGGGAGATGGAGGAGGAGGAGGAAGGATGAAGGAAGGAGAGGGAGGATTGAGGGTAGATGAGGAGGAATTGGGGGGAAGGGAAGGAGGATGAGGGGGCAGGTGGGAGCCGGGCTGGGGAGGGAAGGAAGCGTGGAGGAAGGAGGGGTAGGGCAGGGTTGGGGTGTGCAGGGGGATAGGAAGGGTAGCGGGGACCGGCCCGGGAGGGAGCGGTTTGGGGGGGAGGGAGGGGAGGGGGTAGGGGGGGGGGGAGGGTGTAGGGGGTGGGGGAGGGGAGGAAGGGAGGGAGAGAGGTGAGGTATTGAGAAAAAGAAGCAAAAATAAGCATAAAAGAAAAGAAACAAATAAAAAGATATGGACCCCTCGCGGACGCAACCTTCCCCTCCGAGCGTCGAGGGGGCAAATGGCGCCAGCGCCCATTCCCGGGGTTTAAATCCTCTCGGCCCCGCCCCGCGCAGCCGCGCTGGGGCCCCGCGCACCTGAGCCGGCCCCGCCCCTCACACCTGAGCCGGCCCCGCCCCGCCCCGCCCGCGCCCGTAAATCCCGGCGGATCCGCGCCCGCTCCGCCTTTGTGCGGTGGATGCTCATCCCGGATGCGGCGAGACCGTGGCTGGAGCGCTGTGCGGAGCCCAAGACCGGGGGCTGCTCCCGGTGCTGCGCGGGGCTTGAAAACGCTGAGGTGGGGCAGGGAACGGGACCTGGGCCTGGGGATTCGGGTCCGGGTCCTGCCGGTGTCTGCTGGGGGTCCCGGGTTGAGCCGCTTCTCCCTCGCCGGTGGGCTGCGGGTCGCGATGCCGCCGAACCGAGGCGGGATTGGGGCTGGGACCGGGAACGGGATCGCCGTGGGTGGGAAGAGCCGCTCCGGGACGGGCGCGACTGCGGCCCGTACTGCCGCTCCCGTTTGCACCGCGGCTGCTGCGGGGCTGCTCCCGCTGCGGCTCCGGGCAGGTCCCGCTGCTGCCGTGGGGAGCCGGGGCTGTGCCGGGGCCGGGCCTGGCAGGAGGGCGGCGCATTCCCAGAGCAGGCGCTGGATCGCGGCTGGAATCGGGCGGGCGGCGGGGGACCGCCCGAGACGGCCCCGGGACCCCTCCGGCCCCGCCGCTCCCTCAGCGCGGCGCCCCCTGGCGGGCCCGGAGCGGCGCTGCGAGCGCGGCGCCCCCTGGCGGGCCCGGAGCGGCGCTGCGAGCGCGGCGGTCCCCGGGGCGCTCCCGGCCCGGCCCCCGCGGGGGATGCGGAGCCCCCTCAGCCCCGGTACCCCCCAAGGCCACCGTGCGCAGAGCGGGACCCGGACTCTGTGCCCGCACCCCCGGGGCTCTCGCCCGCTGCGTCCCCGCGGAATGAGCGGGGCTGCATCGCCGTGGGCCGGAGGAGCCGCTCCGGGCCGGGCGCTGGGGCCGAGCTCGGCACTGCTGCTCCTGCTCCGACTGTGCCGGGTGCGGGACGGGGCCCTGCCCGGGCTCGGTTCCACTCGCTCGACATCTGCCAGGTAAGATCTGATGCTCTCCCTCCTTTCCCCACTTTCCCTGTGGCTTGTGCTCTCCAATGCAAAATCCTCTGGGTTTAAAAAGCCAGTGAAAACTGTTTATTTTTTATTTCTAGAGCACAGGATATTCTTAGAAAGAGTCCCGAGGATCGTCAAGTCAAACGATGGTAGGTGACTGGCCCATGTGGGCATTAAACTTGGAATCCTGGCCTTCTCAGCACCCTGCTCCAAGCACCTGAGCCAATCTCAGGGTCACGAGAAAGGTCCTGCCTGGGATGGGAATGGCTGCTTCCAGCAAGGGAATTCCTGGGAAAATCAGCACATGTTCTGCTAACGCTGCTTTGCACACCAGCCTCTGGAATGGCTCTAGGGTAGAACTGGCTGGCATCTGACACAACAGCACAAAACTCTTCCCATAATCCTGGTTTTCTGTCTTTTTCAGCATTTCCCTGATGGCTGTAAAGGTGCTGATGCTGTGTCCCTTTCCAGGGAGAAACGAGCAAGGCCAGTCCTGAGGGCTCCCTTGGTCCCCGGCCGAAGCTCTCCTGCAGTGTCAGGGCTGGTCCCGCCTGCCGAGGGGCGTTTCCTGCAGGTGAGCGCTCACAGCCCCGAATCACGGCGGGGCTGAGCCCGGCGCTGCTTCTCAGGCCCGGCGCTGCCCGGAGCCCTCGGGCACTGCTGCTCCCTGCCGGGAATGTCCCTCGGCGCTCCCTCCGCGTGTCCCGGCCGGCCGGGAACGCGGGGCGGGAGGAGGCCGAGCCCCGGGAGGGAACCGGCCCCTCCTGTCCTCGGTGCGGGCCGGGCAGGAGCTGCGCCTCAGTGTCCTGCCCGTGCGGGCAGCGTGCCAGGCACACCCGGGGCGGGTGCTGGGATGCCCGGGCAGCGCTGGGATGGGCACGGACCAAGGGCTGCCCGCGGCTCCTGGGCCAGGGGCTGCTCTGAACGGGCCCCGGAGCTGCTGCAGCCCGGACAGAGCCCCCTGACACCCCAAAAACACCCCAGGAACAGCTGCCATTGCCCGGGAGTGCTGCACGCTGGGTCTGCAGAGAGCTCAGACAGCAATTCCCGGTGCCACCTCCTGGAGCTCCCACACAGCCACCAGGGGTGTCCCAGCCGCTCCAGTCCCTTCCCTTCCAGCCTGGGGACATCCTCCAGCAGCAGCCTTAAAGCCAAGGGAATTCCCTTCACAGAAATTCAATCCCAAGCAAGGCCCTCGGAGGCGCCCTAAAACAAAAGGTTAGAGTTAGATGAAGTTTTGTTTGGATGAAGTTTGGAGTTTTTCAGGGAGCCAGCTGGAACTGCAGAACTGCTGGGAAGCTTGCACAGGTGGGTCACACTGCAGGTGCCCTGAAGGCAGGGATGTGCATCCCTCTCCTCAGGGAAAAGAACTCCCAGAGGCCACTCCCGACCTCGGCTGCTGTAAAACATCAGCGGGAGCCCGAGCCCAGGGGTGGAGCCCATGGAATTCCTGTGGAATGGGAACTCTGTCATGTACCCATGGGGACATGGGTAGAATGAACATTTTGATGTAAAAATGAGGTTTTTGGTAGCAGACAGATGGAAAATTTTGTGGGGAAACATTTGGCTGGGGGACGAGGGTAATAAATAGCAAATACTATGGAATATCAACCTGTCCTTGTCCTGATCCCAGTGAGCTTCCTTGGAGCCTCTGCTGGCTCCTGGCACAGCTGGTGTTCAATAGACAGCTCTGTGTAGGAATATCTATGCTGCAGGAGGCACTGGGAGGTTATTCCAGTGGGAATTCAGCAAGGAATAGGGGACTACAGGTATAATTCCTCTAAACTAGCAAAGCTGATACTGAACCTCAAATCTAGGCACCACTCAGGGAACAATCTTGCTGCTACCCTGTCATCCAAAGCCCCTGGGCTGAGAAATTTCAGCAGCCAAATGTATGGAATTCTCTAAATCCCAGTACCCAGCATCCCCCAAAAGGACAATCCCAGTCCCAGGGTGAGAGTGCTCCTGTCCTGCTGCTGGCAGGACAAATTCCCTGCACAGTCGGCGCCGGCTGGGCGGGAGCTCAGAGCAGGAGGGGCGGGAGAGGGGATCGGCTGCCTGGGAAGTGCCGGGAGATGAGACTGCCGGAAACTCATCTGAATCAGCTGAAATCATTCTTGCCCTGGAAGAAGACAGGAGTCAAAGCAGAACCCTTGTGGCCCGGCTGGTGGGCAGCAGCTGGATCCCCTCTGGAGGAAACCACCCTGCCCCTGCCAGGAGCTCTGACTGTTTGTCCTACCAGCTCCTGAGCAGTGTCAGGGCCACTGTGAGGGAGTTCAAATCCAAACAAACCCCAAAGCCCACAGAGTGAATAATCCCAACAGAGAAATGCATTGTTGTCAAAAAAGCTTAAAGATCTGTTAAAGATGCTATGACAACATTCTCGTGGCATTTCCAGGAACCTTCCTAATGCTCTTGCTTCCATTCTTACAAATTTTTAGTCCCTCAATGGGCAATTGTAGAGTTTATCCTGGGATTTAGAGGTTGAGCAGGGTTGGCTTTGGATTGACCTTCACCTCTGGTCCCACTTTGTGCAAACACAACTTGGGCCAAGGTGGGTGAACTCATTACCTCAGCTTTTCTCTCAGAAATATCCCTGATTTATTACCCTGTAGATGAACTCAGATTTTGTCCCAAACTGTCCGCTCCTCACCTCCAAAGTGTCCATTCTGTTCCCCACAGGTGCCCTGGTGATGCCAGGAAGGTCCCTTTGCCCACAGTGCCTTTCTCCTGCCCCTCCCCTGCCTGAGGCTACTCCTCTGCTCACTTTCTCTGTCCTTGTCACACACAGTGGGGCACCAAAGGGACAAGGTTTCAGAAAACATTTCTGAAGGGTAAGAGGGTATTATGTGAGTAAAAGTATTACTACTAACTATTAAACTAAAATTACTAATTACTATTAACTATTAAACTATTACCATTAACTAAAAATAATTAATAATTATTTCCAGTTCCCAGTGAGAAGAACATGAACTCACCACCATTAAGGCCTGGCAGTTCCCTGCAGTGAGAGCTCAGTGCACATCCACAGAGGCAATTCCAGCATCTGAAAGAAAAAGCAAGAAGAAAAAGGTTATTTCTTCTCTTTCAAAGTTATTTCAAGTCCTCAGACCCAAACCAACCTTTGCCCTTGATTTTGGCTGGGTGACTCCTGAGAGGTGCGCACAGGTCCTGTCACTCATGCTGATGGGAGTGATGCTTTCTGGGGAAATCAGCTGATTTCCAAAGTTCACTGCCTGCCCATGCCTGATCTGCACAGGAGAAAACCTCTTGCATGAAGGGATTTGGCTCCATCCAATCCCCTCTGCCCAGGCTGTTCCATGGGGATGTTGCCAGGCTGGGGCAGCACAGGCAGATGCAGCTCTCAGCCCTCTCTGCTCCAAACACAGCTCTGGGCTCTTTGCAAACTCCTCTGCTGTGAGGTTTTCTCCAGGAGAACTCAAGGAATGGCTCACAGCAGGTGGAGATGAAATTATCACCCAGGGAAGGAAAGGGTAAATATTCCTGTAAGAGCCTTTGGGATCTGCTGGGCTGAACTGGGAAGGGGACATTCATTCCCTGCAGTGCCAGTGCACAACAACCTCCCACACAGAGCACAGGCTGCCAGGTGGGGTCTGAATGCACCACTTGCACAAACCTCATTGTTCTTCTTCCTTTCAGGCACTTCTGCAATCCAACCCTGAAGCTGAGCAGCCCAAAAGCTCTGGAGTCTGCTCTGGAACAAAAGGATCCTCCCAGGGGTGAGGCCCATTCCCAGCAAACCCTCCCAACAGGCCCAGAGGCACCACTGGAGCTCCTGTAGGGGCTGGGAAGGGCTGCCAGGAGGACACAGCCCCAGGGGGTGGCAGTGGCAGTGGCAGCAGCAAATGGCCACGGTGGGATGGCACAGCAGAGACCAAGGCCAGCAATGGCCACGGCAGCTGCAGGGTTAATTCTGCTCCCTGCGCTGCCCCAGCCCCGCAGGAAATGCCCGGGGGGGACAGAAACTCTCAGGGTGCACAAAATGCAGCATCTGTGCCCCTGATCCTGCCTGAGCTCAGCGTGGGGGGCCAACCCCCCCAGGGTCAGCCCTGCCCTGCCCTGGATCAGCCCCAGACACTGCCCCAGCTCCCAGCTGCTCCCGGGGCTGCCACCATTCCTGGCAAGGGGACAAAGGTGACAGAGCCCCTTTGGACAGGGCTCTCTCTGGGTCTCAGGCGTTGGGGACTGCAGGGACAGCCTGAAACCAGGGCAGATCCCTCTGGGTTTGTGACACTCTGGGGACAGCTGGGGACTCACCCCACACCACGGCAGGACCAGGGACCCTCCAGTGCAGCTGGAGCCCGTTGGGTTTGGCTGCTCAAACTCCAAAGCTCTGGGCAAAGATGGGATGAGTTAAGTGTTTTTTCCTGTCCTGAAAGAGAGGAGAAAATAGAAATTAGGTCCACTCTGGAAATCAAAGGCTCCTGGCTTTCCTACTTCTGTTCTGATTGCTCACTATGGGGTTCTATCCATAAAAAAGGAAAGGTGACACTGAATAAAAGCGCCCCTTGTCAACATTTTATTCCCTACTATTTTAATACATAAAAAAGATGCCCATTTTTTCTTATCACATTCTTTGCCTAATTTTAACAGAACCATTTTCATTCCAGGCCCCACTTTTGAGTTCCTGAATCCTTTGCCATTGGACTTTGGACAAAGGAAGAGAAGGATCTGTTCCCCACAGGTGTCATCCAGCAGGGGACAGCCCCTGTGCCAGCCCCAGCCTGGGCTGAGCATGCTGCCTCACTGCCCCATTCTGCATCCTGGCCCCACTCCAGTCTGAGTTTTCCCCCATTTTCCATGTCTAGAAACAGGAACTTGTCCTGGTCAGGGTGTAAGACCTTAAACTGCACATTGATCTGGGGGCTGTGACTGGATTCCAGCAGGGAATTCATGGTTCTACAAATGAAAACTCTTCCAGGGAGCAGCACTGAAAATTTGGGAGCTGCTGCTTCACCACATGGTGTCAGCAGCAGAGAAAACACAAAATGTGTATCCAAAAACAGGGATAAAATAATTCCTCCTGCTTTCAGTGGGACCAGGGCTAATTCTGCCCTGGAGTGACAAAGAACTTCTCCCTCAGACCCCCAGAGACCCCTCAAAAAGCCAAAGTGCAGCAGGGAAGGAAGGAAAGGCACCTCTGTCACCTGCTGGGAACAGCACAGGTCCTGCTGCTCCTGGGCACGGGGAACGTGTCTGGAGCCAGGAGCTCCTTCCCAGGCTGGAGGGGCTTTCCTGAAGCCGCACCTCTGGGAAGGAAAGGGCTGTGCAAGACATGGAGTGGGAGTTTACTATAGTTACTGTTATTACTATTACTGTAACAACAGTAACAATAGTAACAACAATAGTAATAACAGTAACAATAGTAACAACAGTAACAATAGTAACAACAGTAACAATGACATCAATAATTAATAATAATAAGGAAGAGCAGCAAAGGGAGCAGCAATAATGCCAAGGGAGCAGGGAGGCTGCTGAGCTTTAAACAAGGTTTGAGTGAGGCAGCATCTCCTGGTCTCTCTGAAGCACAGCTCCAGGCCTGGGATTCCAGGAGCAGTGCAAACTCCCACTGTCCAATCCCTGGATTTGCCTCCTGCCAGCACTGGGCACCTTGGCCATGTCTGGCTCAAGTGCTCCATTGCTGCTGCCTGGAGGGATGGGGAAAATGGGCATTAAACCCCTTCCCACAGGGCTGGCTCTGAGCTCTGCCTGGGGAAAGCATTGGGCACCTCTGGCATTTCAATGAAATCAGTTTCCATCATTGTGAAGAGACCCTGAATAAACCCAGGGCACATAAATAAACCTTTCTCCATACGGACAGCCCCAGGGAATCCACAGTCATTCCTATGCCCGGTGAAGCAAACAGCAGCCAGTTTTTGGGGAGAGACTCCAGACTCTTGTCTCCCTCCCTGGCTGTAAAACACTTGCAGAGGCTTTGGAGTTCACACAAGCTTGTCAGGATCTGGATATTTAATTTCAATTCCATTCATATACTAAGGGATTGGAAGAGTCCTAAAGGCACCTCCACTCACACTTTAATTTTTAACCCTCTACCACAGATGAATTGGGATGTTCTTTTGTTAGAAACACCCCACCTTCCTCAGGCATCTCCATGTGGGAGATAAAATAAATGTGGACAAGAGTTTGGAATGCAGCTTCCAAGTCAATCTCCCTGCTAGGAAATGACTCCAGCTCTCTGCTACCTTGGGCTGTTTCAAACACAGCCTGGCCCATGTAAGAAAATGGAATCAACCCCTTTGTTCCATTGGCCTCACACCCCAAATTCCAGTGGGACAGACAAGTCCCTCTCCTTGGAAGGCAGCATCTCCTACCTGGAGCTGGGCCTTCCCCAGCCTTTGGTGGCCGCTGTCTCCATCCTCCCACACCTCCTCATCCTCCTCCTCGCCAGGCTTGGTTTCCTCACCCTGCAGAGCAAACACAGGGACGGTCACCAGCCTGCTCAGCCCGGCCTGGGCAGCAGGGACGGGCTGGTGGCACCCTCTGGATGTCACCCTGTGCCTGTCACCGTCCCTGCTCCGTGCCCATCCCCGTTCCTGCCCCGGCAGCTCCTTGGAACGGGATGTGAAACCACAAACGTTTGCTCTGCTGGGGCTGGCACAGCAGAGACTCCCCCGGGGCAGGGGCAAAGCTCCTGCTCCCACATCCTCTGCCTCCCACAGCCCTGCTGGGGCTGGCACAGCAAAGGAAACGCCTCAGCTCCTGCTGGGAACTCCCTCCTGTGCCCATAAACCCAGAGGCTGTGCCTACAGGAAAAAAACTTGTAAAAGTGAGATAATTTAAAGAAAACCCTTGCTTCCTTTGAAGTTACTAAAAAGGGTATTATGTGAGTAAAAGTATTACTACTAACTATTAAACTAAAATTACTAATTAGTATTACTATTAACTATTAAACTAAAATTACTAATTACTGTTACTATTAACTATTAAACTATTACCATTAACTAAAAGTATTAATATTAACTATTATTACTATTAATATTTACATAATAATTTTTGGCTTCTAAATATTAATGTGTCTTTATTCTATCAACTTCATCTGATCAGTAATTTAACTGATCCTTCTCTTACCTACTATTCTGAAAGAACACTTCTAATCCTTGTGGATACTAAACAGAATCATTATGTTAGCCTGGGAAACCTGTTGATGCTACCTTGGAAAAAGAATCTCTGTCTCTCTAGAAATGACAGCACAACTTTTGAGACAACAGGAAGCCCATGAGTCACAAAATATTTCAGCTTTTTATGAAAATAACTAAACTGCAGTGAGGAAGTATTGGAGTACCTTTCAGTTCAGTTTCAGTGCTCAGTGTCCTGCCATGGCAGTTTTATTTCACTTCTCTGGGTTGCTGGGCAAGGAAAAAGCCTTTTATAGACATTTTGAATGATCAAAAAACTGGCTCTTGCCCAGAGAAGCCCTTCCACCTGGGAAAAGGCATGGCAGAAGGAGAGAGTTTGTCTTAAATACCTACTAGGGCTGCAGGGACATGGAAATCTGCTGAGCATGGCATGGAAAAATGCCACAGGTGAGAAGAGGTACAGATAGCAGAAATTAAAGAACAACTGGGCTTCACAGTTAGGAATGTGGAAATTACATGAAAAAGAGATTAATTCCACAGATAATTGCAGGAGAGTGCTGGGATTTTCTGGAGAGTAGAGGGCAGCAGCATTTGTGTAACTGCACGAGTAGCAGCACAAAAGACTGGGATTATCTAGGTAATGCATCAGAAATGCCAGATCTGGGTGTAGATGTAGCAAAACTGGGACCAGGATAAAAAGCAAGAGAAGGAGAAGACTGGATAGGAGACAGGGAAGTATGCCAGCAGGGAAAAGGGGACAGGAAATGGGAAAGGGGATAATAAGGTATGAAAATCGTGTTGCCTTGGAGTGCTTGCTGGGAAGCATAGTGTCCCAACAGCTCAGCCTAAATCAGGAGCATCAAACCAAAGCTGTTGTTCTGGCCATGCCACACAGCCCAAATCAAGTCCCATGGCTGGAGACACAGGAGGAAAGGAATCCTTTGACTGGCAAGCAAGGGATCACCCCCAGACAGGACAAGCACCTGAACAGTGTGACAGCAATGGTGCTACCCACTGCCTCAGAAGAGCCTGCTGAGTGCTTTGTGAGTCCTCACACTCCCAGTGAACTCAACACTATTGTGCCAATTGCTCCAATGTCACTGAATCCAACACAATACAGAAAGCAGCTCAAATACACTGCTGTTACCCTGTGCCTGAGTTACCAGATGAACAGAGGGCTTCAATAACCAAAATGAAACAAGAACAAAACCACTGAGTGCAGCAACATGCACTCATGCTACAGATTTAGAACTCAAAACACCCTTCAGAACAACAGATGTTGGGGTTTGGTGGTTTTGAACCAGTACATCTCAGCTTAGATTTGCAAGTATATAGGTATATTTAAAAAAACCCCAAAACCACACAACCAAGTCTTTGTGCTATATAGTAAATGTTTTATTATACATTTGATCTAGAGTTTGGAATTTTCTTACTGCCAGTAGAGGAGAGTTACACCATCACTGGCTGCCAAGAGCATACCATTTATAAATGACCTTGATAACAAACACACTTGGAACCAGGATGAGGACTGCTCCAGATCCTTACAGCATGATTTACAAAGCAGCCTAAAACTGCCTTTTAGATGATCCTTCATGTGGATTAGTTCTCAGTAACATTTTGCCTCAATGGACAAAGAACATGATTAATTCAGTAGGTTATATTCATCACAGCACTGAGTTTAACTACTGGCTCAGTTTGGAGTTCCACCACCCACTTAAACCTGACATATATTTTCTGGCTGTATATAAATGCTAATTTTAGCCATTACTGACTTAGATTTTAGTAAGAACATCATTTGCCTCTCACTCTCAGAAGCAGAAAAAACTGCCAGTGGCTGACTCTGCATATTCATAATTACTTCACATTTTCCTCTATATTTCTGAACCTCCTGTTTTATGGAGCTTGTGCAAATACATGGGTGAGCATCTGCACCACAGGCTGGTGGAACTGTTAGTAACTAATAGGGAAAAACTAATAGTAACATCTGAAAGGATGGAAAGATGTTCCCACACTTTGCTCAGAAAGGATCACTTTCCATTACACAGATGTTTTTGGCCTAAAGCCTCTTTTCAAATGACATGCAATGCAGCAATACAAGCAATAGAGACACCTCATGACTCTCATTTGAGTTAATAGTCCAGTCATGGTTCACTTTCCTGTTTGCTGGACTTGATCTGCAGCTTCACATCACAGTTGCTTAATTAATTAAAGTATCAAGGAAAACACAAATACTGTTAAATCTTGAATAGAAAAATGAGCTTGTAATGCTATTGTCTGTAATGCAAACTAATAGGGTTCACTAAAGAAAAGGGGCCTTATTTTTTCTAACTAGAGGAGAATACAAACCACTGAGTATGCCCAGAGCTTGCTCATCCCACTATTTTAGGCTACCTAAGCAATGACATGCAAACAGAATCTGACATAGGAGATGTGAGAAAAACTGGAATAACATAGTTAAAACAAGCCCCTAAATTAATGGAGAAATCTAAAGAACAACTCATAAAAAGTGTTTATCTCTAAATTAATCTAAGAATCTATCTTCAGAGACTCTTCATTTTCCTTTATTCTTTAAATAAATCAATTTATAAAAACACTGATCAAATTAACAAAGGCAACATAATATTATTATTCCATGTTTGATGGGACAAGGCTGTTTTCTGACACTGCTTAGTTGAAGTGGAATGGTCCTTGGATTGGAAGTTTTCCAAAGAGCCTTTGCCATCAGCAAAGGAGGCAAGTTTGTCACGTGCCCTTTCACTGCACTTTTCCAGGCCAAAGAAAAACCACAAAAACAGTCTAAAGAGACACCCTGCAGGCTCAGTCCTTTCAGACACTGCAGAATCAGCTACATCTACTTAAATGCAGCTTTGGAAACATCACTGAACTACAAAGGCACCAGGGTACACCATCCTCACTGTGTTTGAGGAGCAGGAGTCCTTCTGAACACACTGCAAAACAGACATTTGTGAGCCAGCACCAGGCACTGGAAACAATATTCTAACATAGCAAGAAACCATCAGGATTGCTCCCAGTGTGAACTGAAGGGGTGGTTTGAAACATCAACCTGGAAACTCTGCACACAGAAATCTTAAGTTTGTACTGCAGCCCCACTCAGCTTTTTTGGAAAGGATTTGTGCAACAACTACTACTGAAAAACCCAACCAACCAAACAAAAAACCAAAGAACTATTTTCCCCAACCCCCCAGACATTTTTCTTAGGTCCGGGAAATGCAAACAAACCCAGAGATTTTGAGATCTCTTCTGCATGCTGGAAATATTGCAGGTATTTGATAATCCTCAGTTTAGTCATCAAGAAGAGCCCTTAGGCAAGCTTCACAGAGCTTCAGTGCTATTTTTAAAAAGCAGAGTACTCCTGGAACAGGACACTGCTCTGTACCAGTTGCCAAGAGTGTTATTAAGGAGTAAAGGAGTTAAGTCCTAGAAATGTAATGAGAAGGATTATTGCAACGTGAAGCCACCCTCATGAAACAGATTATATCTGGAAAAGAATTCAAGTCCCATTAGAAACCAATGGAAACAAGTTTCAAAGTGATGGCAAAGTAATTTTCTTTCAAATTACTTAGCTAATTTAAATGTATTAAACCATTAAATTAACAAAACACATTTTTAAGTTACAGTGATTTCTTTAAAGAAACTTTAAAATCTCACTGGATTCAAACATGGTCTAAAGGTTAATTAGTTTTAATTGTCACATTAAAAAACAAACCTTTATCTTAAGGGTTTTAAAAATATATTAAGCCCCATCCTGCTCTTCCATTTCCTTCATTATCACACCAATACCACGTGATTGAATGAAAAATGAACAACTGCACACTAACAATTAAGTCCTCAATGTCCTGTAAAACCAGCATGGAGAAAACAGCACTGAGAACAACTCAGGTAGCAGAACAAGGAGAGACAATTAAATTCACATGTATAAAAGTATCAGAATACATAAAAATTTGGAGTTTATTCTGTCAAATATAACTAGCATCTTACCAGCTTTTTAATAAAGTATGTCAGGTGACACTATGTGAAAACTGATCATTTGAAGATTTATGCTCACATGCACAACTATTAAAGCAGCATAAGGACCACCCATGGAAATCCAGATAAAAATAAGAGTTTAGCATAACCTTTTTTTCTACTTATGCACACTGTAAACCAGTAGGGGAGACAGGGAACTTTCAATAACTCTTTACAATTTCTCATTACAAGGTGTCCTATAAAGGTAAATTAAGTGATCCCAGTAGTGTCATTCCTGTCAGTGGCACCATAAATCACAGCACCAAAGTTAATGAATCTCACCAGTTCAAGGAAGGTTCCACACTCACCTGACTGTGCCCACACTCTTTCAGTCTGATTAAACTCCACTGAAGTGGGAGCTAATCAGCTCCATGCAGAGTTCTACTTGTACCTGTGGCCCCTTCTGAGGTTATTTGGGACAAAGGAGGTTGTTCTTGTCACAAGGAGTTTCTTGGCTGCCTGCAGTTTCCAAGTCACTCTGCAGTTTCTAACTACAGCTTTTCTATCCACACCTTTGGCAACATCTGAAAATGTAGGAATATGATCTAGCTGTTCTGTCTACCTGTAATAGCATTAATTGATTTAGGAATTTCTATACAGCAATCAAAATTACCTGAATCAGGCCATAGTTTACAGTTCAGCCTTGCTCTGATTCAACATGAGTTTCAAAGCCCAAAACTCCAACAGAAAATAGGCTTAGAACACCTCATGACTCTCATTTGAGTTAATAGTCCAGTCATGATTAACTTTCTTTCCTGTTTGCTGGACTTGATCTGCAGCCTGAGTACCATCACAGTTGCTTAATTAAGTAGCGAGGAAAACACAAATACTGTTAAATCTTAATGAGAAAATGACCTTGCAATGCTATTGTCAGAAGGCAAGCTTGCCTTATGTCCCTTGCTTCAGTGAACTAGGAAACCTTAGGCTGACTCAGTTGTACTTCTTACAGCATTAGCAATGATCCAGCCAGCATCACTCTGCACAAGAACATCCACAAAACCTTCCTGGCAGTGAGTTTCTCTTGGAGCTCATTGCAAACCTGTTGGGGTATTTAACATTCCTGTTCATGCAAGACCCAGTGCACTTCAACAACTTCAAGGTTCAACTTTTTAAAGAGTTTGATTATTGTTGTTCACAATTCCAATTTTCCAGGTTCCTTAGGTCAAGTGTGAACAGAGGCTGTTACACCAGAGGGAAGTTGGTGCACAACCTCCTCCCCTTATGTGGGAGCTCTTACAAATCCTATCAAGTTATGTCCATTTCACAAATATCCTGATGCAGCAAGCCAGGTTCATAATCCAGATAAAATGATCATTGGAGAAAAAGTCCCCACTAAACCCTGTAAAATAATCCATGCAATGACACTGGATTTACCCCTCAGCATGACAAACGTTCCTCTCTGTACCCAGATTTACAGATTAGCACCACAATAACTTCCAAGTGTTCCTGCTGCCCATCAGTACATAATACATCCAGTATTACATCACACACAATCAGTTTGGTTCATGTGAAAAGGTCTGCTACAACATCTGATTAACATCATGCACTACACAGATTTTCTTTTGGAAAGCTGGTATTAAAAATGCTTGCAAAACTTTCAGCAAGAAAAAAATTCAGCAGAAAATATTTTGGGGGCTAGGGGTGAAAGACAGGGAAAAACCCAGAGGTTTTTTTCATACTTTTAATGCAGCTACTGTCAAAGAAGTCCTTCCTTGTGTATGAGGAGAAATTTTGTTCCTGTGTACATGTGAGAGTACAGACTGGCTTCTCCTCTGTTTAAAAAATGTCTCCCAACCCTCTGCATCAAGCTTTGACCTACGCTCACTCCTGCCTCCACTGTGTTGGTGTAATTGTGTGGGAAGTCACTTTACAAAGCAGACAACTGAAATACTTGAGTTAAAGGTATGAAAAGAACAGCTCAGTGTACAAAAGAGGAGCTCAGTGAATAAATCATCTTCTCAAAATGTAAGAGAAATGCCAAACAGGATTTACATCCAAGCATTTACTTCCATTGTGCATCATATATCAAGCAGTGATTGATTTTTTTTTTCCTCCAGGAAATCTTCAGTTTTATAGTTTTTTGCTAAAGACTGGAGATACACTCAGCAAAGGATTAGAGGGGATGTTGTCCATGTGAAAATTGCTGTCTGAGAAACAGTATAACAATAGGGAAATAAATATTTTTCTAAAAGGTTCACAAGATAGGAATGTAAATTTTCACCTGTGCCTAATTAGCAAAAAACCCCCAACCAACCAACTAACCAACCAACAAAAAAACCCCAAAAACCTCCAACCCAAACAAACAAAAAACCCCAAACAAAACCAAAACCCACCAAAAATAGGTAATATCTAAGTTGTTTTGATAACTTGTTTAGATCCTTCTACCATAAAGACAAGGTGGATGTTGTAGACTTTTGCCTCATTTGCCTAGGAACAGTGGCCATTTCTTTTTATGCACTGAGTCATCCAGAATAAAATAGAGCCACATAAATCAAGACTATCATTCCCTGGAATTCTTTGAGAATAATGTTGTAAGAACATCAACAAGAGATTGGCAAAAAGAAAGGATCAATCTCCTTTTGAGCTGAGGGAAGAAAAGTGACTAGAAATATCAAAAGTTGACAGCTTTGCCAAAAGGGAACCTAAATCTTCTGAACTGATGTCAGTCGGTATTTCTGCATTTCTAAAAGAGCAAACACTAAAACCTCTGAAGTTACATCCTAATTCCACAACACTGCTTTGATGATCAGTGTTTAAATGTCAAAAGCTACAGAGAAAAGCTGAGAAACTTCCTGCAGAACATATGATGCAAAGCAACAACATAAATAACAAATTACAGCAAAAACCAAAAGTGTTTACTTTTCCTAATGAAGAAAACAATGGAAGCACAACATGGACAGAAAACTGAGCAAACTGATTTTACAGTGTTTGATTCATTAGCAATGCTTCATCCTTTTCTTATTAATTCCACACTCACTGGAGGCCTAAGGAAGGAAAAATTCCCTATCTTCAGAAAGAAAATAATGTTGGTAGAGTAGGGTCATTTTTTGGTCTTTCATCCATTTCAAACCAGAGAAACTGTTTCCTCCTACCTTCTTTCCACTGTCAGCTTCCCCACAGCAGGAAATGATTTGTAGCTTGCCAATTATTTTCCTGATGACAACTTAAGAAAGTCTTCAGGACTCCCAATAAGACACTGAATGTACCTTAAGAGGTGAAATAAAGAAGTAAAAATAAGTCAGTTCTATATTTAGGGCATTTCTAAGACAGAAATTGTAACCCTGAATTGCAGCAAACAAGTGTTGAATAAAAAGGAGTGGGACAAAAATCACCAAAACCTTGCTCCCATTGAATCACGAAATAAAACAGATTGGTTCTAAATGTATGCATGCAAAGGCAATAAATGGAATAAAAATGCAAACTTTAAATACAAGAACAAATAAAAGATAGCATCTCTGATCAATAACAGTCCCTAAATGCCAAGACAGCCTCTGGGGAGTCAAGGTAAGTTGGGACAGGCTGGTTGTAAAGTCCTTAACATGGAACAGACTCCAACCAGTGTATCTCATACACTAAAACAATGGATGAAAACCCATAATTGTGCTGTAGATACCATTTTTAAAGCAAAATGTCCTATCCTTCCATCTCTTCAGGGACCCATAAGCAGAACTAGGAGTCTGATTAATTAGTTTTTCTTTATTTTTGCTACTTTGCCCTCCTTTAAGTGTCTACAGGCTTATATTGTTCAGCAGTAACATATTCCTGGGCTCTTACTTGTATTTGATATCATAGGTAGTTCCAATAAAACAGAAATATATTGATTGGTATTGCTATATTTCCTGTTTCACTTAAAAAAAATACAAGATTCATTCCTGTGAATTGGACTAGATTTGCCAAGCATGGAGAGGGAGTTTCTCCAGTTCTTCACATTACCTCCCAGACTGCATTGATTTCATTTAACCCATGTATCTTAATCCTGGCCCAGGGACAGGATTCCTAAGTTGACGCCTATACTCAATTTAATTTTAATAGTTTAACCTGTGAAGTCATAAAAAATGACAGTCAGGGTAGTGCTAGTCAGAACAGGATTACATGTGCCATAAATAAATTCAGTGTCTGCATTCCCTCACTGTGGTGTCAAACACACCCACTCCTTGTGTCTTGCTGTTCCACAGTTCCTAGAGCTTCCATGATCATCTGTTCCCACCCAGAATTCAGGAAATTACCTGATGCTTCAGGTACTACTGTAGCTGCCTCTTTTCTCTGCCTGGTGTAAAGAGCACAGGGGTGGGGAGCAACACTCAGCTGCTTTTCCTCATAGGAATATTTTCTTCGGAGCTCAACTAAACCATTTCCCTTAGACTGGTCTGTTTCACTCTTAAAATCATTCCCACCATGAATTGGGACACTATTTGGGATCAATATTTTCCAGTCTAACTCTTAGCAACAAACTCCTGTATTAGCAGATTCATCCTGATCCATGTTTGGATCCCTACCTGTGCGAATTCACAGGTTGCCTAAAACATGCACACATCCAAAATGCCACTTCTTATGAATTTCCTTAAGAAAACATCCAAATGCTACTTCTTATGAACTTCCTTATGAATTGTTGCATGATTCAAGGACAGGACTGGGGAAAATATAGTTTCTATTCCTGTTCAGGGAGATTCTTGCCATTAATTTTCAGGGTAGGAGATAAGACATAGTCCTTACATATGTTGTTTATCTTCCTTGAAGTATGTATTTTGTGAACCTTTTTAAGCCTATATTTAAGCCCCCTTTCTCTTCCAGGCCTTTATTTGGTTAGTTTAGATGAAGCAGTTGCTCTTCAGAAACTGTCAAATACTAATTTATTTTTCAATATATAGAAATCACTTATCTCATTGCTACTATTACACCTGAATTTACAATCAAAACCACTGCAAGATATATTCCCAAATGTAAGAAAACAGGGTGCAGCTTTTTCCAGTTTAAAACAACAACAAACCAGTTAACATCTAAAGAAAATGCTAAATGCCCTGTTCCTGAAGCATGTTCACCAAACTTACAAACTGGTAGTATTCAATGGAACAGCTGATCTACATGATCACACTGGAAATCATCTCTGTATCTCCAGCTGAGCTCCAAGCCTGCATGGCTCTGTCAGGTCCTCAGGCTTCCCTCAGGCAAGGCTCAGACAATATTCACACACTAAGGGATGCTGTTCCAGCATGGAAACAAATACCAATCACAATCTGTGGGATCATCCTCAAATCACACCATTTTTCCTTGTCATAAGTTCCACATAATTTTGCCTTCAGTGTAATATATGTAAAGAAATAATTTTTTCAGAAGTCTTAATGTGCACATAAATGAACATAACAAGTATTGTGAATACAAGAGAAACAGACCCTTGAGAGCTTTTCTTTATAAAAACTGGTACCAGAACTGTTCTGAACAGCTGTAATGGGCTGTTCAGTTCATGTCCCTCCCTTTTGCCAGAGGGAAGGTGAGAAAAGCAGGGGAGATCACGTTTACCAAGTTCTGCCTTTCAACAGGAAAATCATGATGACTGATACTATGAGCTAAGCACACAACTGAACCAATTAATTCACATTTCAGTGCCAAACACAAACATGTTCAGGATAAGTTTCAATACCCATGGTTGTAAAAATTAATCAATTATTTATAGACACAGAAAAAGGGTTTAGGTCTATTATTATATTTATTAAATATCTGATGAAAGAAACCTGAGGGAGTATTTTCCCCACTTGTACATAAAAGCCTAAATATTACAAATGTCTGCTCTCACCTGTAAATGCCTGCTTGATCAGACTATGTCAGCTTCTCATTTGTAGTGAATGATCCAAATGCATGGCCTAAGTATAACTGAAGGCTTAAACTGTGCAGAATAGAATTATTTCAAGACAAACATTTACTTTGTACTTAAAAATTTAGCAGAAGTTGGAGAGTTAAATGAATGTAAATGCTCTGCTTTTTACAATATAACTTTCTTTGAAAAAGAATAGATACAAGAAAGGAAATTAATTTTTTTGAACTACCTTGTACTTCTACCTCTAAACTGGAAAACTCCTTTTAGTAGAAGACCAGGCTTGAAAACACTGCTGCAACAATTACCTATAGTCTCCCAAAAATGAATCAGACTGTAGGGTATGAGGTGTAATTTTGGTTCCTAAATACTCAGATAATACCATCAAATACATTAATGATAATTATTGCTAATATTTTCAATGGAAATATCAAAGAAAACTGAATATAAATATTAAAAGTATATTTTTTCTGACAGGAACAAAGTCTGTATAGGAGTAACACAGAACCAAAGAGGCTGTATGTGGTGGCCCTGCATGAGCAGTCATCTCTCATTTAGCAGACACTGAAAAGGAATCAGCCTTGTCAGAGCCTAAAAGACAAGGAAGGGCTGCCAAGAGCCCTGTGCAAGCTGCAATAATTTAGGCCTGCTTTTGTGTGTTCAGTAACTCACAGATGAGGCTGGAATACAAACACACTGATTTGGCATTTTGGGACATACACAGAGGAAACGTCACTGACAAATGAAAAACTAACTTAAAGCAGGTTGGGACTCTTAACCTCTTTCTTTGGGCTTGCATCAGCTGCTTGCACCAGCTCTGTGGGAGCAAAAGCCAGCAGGGAACAGAACTCCAAATTCATCCATGGGGCTTTCCTTCCAGCCCACATAAGTGTTTCCTATGATATGGATACAGGGAGGAGAGGGAGGCTCCTACATCCATATAAATTTGATCCCCTCTGCTCTGACTTTGAATCAAAGCCAGGTGACATTTGAGTATCAAAGACATGAACTTCACAACTCACCTTAGAGGAACTTTAATTTCCAAGTTTGTTTGTGACCAATATATTCTGACATTATGGCTGTCAAAATAAAGGGCCAAATTTCTGAGCTGTGTCATTGAAATGTAATTACAGAGGGGCAGTTTTGTGCTGTTCTGTGCAACCCTGAAGAGAAGGGCAAAATAAAACACCCCAGAATCAGGAGCATCCTGTGACAACCTAATGAAACACAGGCAACCAAAACCTGTGTGTGATATATTTTAGATTGCTGCTTCTAGTAGATCATTGCAGAACATCAATTAATAAGGAGTTTAGCTCATTGGCCTGACCCAAAATGACTTTTGAGAGTGTATTCACTAGGGTCAAGTCTCTCTTGTATACTGAATTTACATAAGCAAGTGGTGGAAAGGAATGCAGTGTTGTCCATTCCATGCCAGCCACTTCTGTATTCGGCCATAGAAAAGCTACAATTGCAAGCAAAAAACCCCAAAGCCATAAGCTACAATTGCAAAAAACCAAAAAAACAAACAAACAAACCCAAACAAACCAACCAACCAAAACAAACAAACAACCCACAAAAACAAACAAACAAAAAACCCCCAACAAAACAACACAAAAAACCTTTCACAAAAAACCCCATAAATAAAAACAAAAAAAAAATTAAAACCCCAAAAATCACAAACCCTCCCCCTCCAAAAAAACATAGTTGTAAGCAAAGAAACTGAATAAGGAAAGGTGAGATATCAAATATAAAAAAAGAGGCAATTTATTGCAGAGTAGCATCAGGTCTCCCAAGCACAGGGGAATTGTTTGAAATAGACTCATGAATACTTTCTGTTAATACCTGAGAATTTTATCCAAGTGCATCTCTACACTGTGAAGTTTCACAAATTCTTTACCCCTTCAGAAATATGCTACAATCACACAAGTAAAACCTAGCTCAACATATCATCATTACCATCTTTAGCACTTTTTCTCCTTAAAAAAAACACAGTTAGAACCATGAGATGAAATAAACATTTAAAAAAACCAAACAAACCATCAGGTATCAAGTTGATGCAGACAATCCCTTAGTGTTAAGTTCCCACAGACCTAAGCGAAGAGTGACATCAAGTGGAAATAGAGTTTATATCCTCTTGATGTAGCTCAAATTAAACCATATCACATCTGTACTATGAATATTCAGAGAGATCTGTCTTGTATTATACATGTCACTGAGAAGGCAAAGACGTGCAAGAATGAAAAGCAGTACTGGATTTCCACAGAGATGACAGTTGTGCCACATCTTGATTCATTTGGCCAAAGAGACAAAATTCTTAATGGTTCACCAAAACAATTATCTGCCTCAGAGTTCACTGTTAAACCAGGGAGACTTTGTGAAAAAAAAAAATTAAAAATAAGAATAACAACATGCTTCTGGTGCTACATTTGGACAGGGATTTATTGTCATTGATAACAAAGCTATCTTGGGTAATACTGTATCCAATTCCCTAATGGCAATAAATATTATGAGGTAAGAGAGATAATGATAGAAGCTGCTGTATTTTGATCAAATGGAGCTGGACTGGGAACAAGTTGAGTAAAGGCTGACAAACTGATTTTTTTTTTTTAAAGCAAGATAGAAAAAAATCCCTTGTATATGAACAAGCCTGTTCCCCCAGTTAATCTCTTTGGATACACACCCTTCTGGATGGCAGGAAAAAACCCAAGGAGTCACATTTCACTGAGTCACAGAAACTTTCCTCTGTGGGAGAAGGGAGTATTTATGCAAAGGGGGATGTGCTCCATGTCACCAGCAGCCTTTCCCCCACTTTCTTTCACCCACAGGAAGGGAGATCAGCCATCCATGATGCTGTTCTCCCCTCCTCAGGTGCCCCCAGCAGTTCCAACACACTGGCCCTCACTCATTATTCCCTGAGCAGACTGGGAGGAAAGCTTCCCTGTGCTCTGGCTCCATTTGCACTTTCCTATGTTGCTTCATGTTAGATTCAACACATCTTGAGAGAAAGGATTGGGTAAAACAGGGCTTTTGCTTCCCATCACATGCCTGCAGCTAATGACTCTTACCATACCAGGTCTCACCTCTGCAAACTCACTGAAATCAAAGTCTCACAGAAATCTGGTTGGTGCTGGAGAGTCTCCCTGGCCCTGTCAATAAAGGACTCAGTTGATAACAGGCACTGAGAGAAGACAAAATAGGCAAATTACCACATGGTGATTGTCTGAATTTCTGTCATCCTGAAAGAATGTTCACTTCTGATCCCAGTTGCAAAGTAAATCCATACTAACTATAACTAGACATGGTTCTATGCCTAGACAACTTGAAATCCACAATCAGGAGCCCTTATTCAGCTGCTCACTACCTCTGAACTGCATAAAATATCGCCTCTGCAAGAAAAAATGGTGGTATTCTACTCCAAAGTTTCATAATAACCACTTTCAGGGTATGGCAGCAATATTCTTCCATTGTGGCATTCATCTTTACAATATTCCAAAGCACATCTTCAAGTACTTTCCCCAATATATTCCCTGGTTTCCAAATCAAATAAGCATTAATAAAGAAAAGATAACATTCATATCTCCAGCATTCTGCAGTAGATTGCATATATAAAAAGACACTGAAGTAATTAGTGTTGAGTATTTTCCTAAATTCTTAGACAATTAAAGCAAGACCACCTTAGCTTAAGGAAGGCATCTTTCCAGTGCTTGGCTTTCTGTTCACAGAATTTAGTTAGGGCTTAGTGTACTGGCAATCTCTTTATTCAATTAAATTCTCTTTTTATAACAGTAAATTATCTTTTTATAGAAGAGAATATATATTTTTATATATGTATTTTATATATATAAATATAAAAATATATATAGAATACATATAAAATATATTTTTATAAAAATCACAATATAAATATGTTATAAACTATCTATATATTTACTGTATAAAATTATGTATGTTTTTATAACAATAACTATGTATAGTACCAGGTACTGTAGCATAAAAGTGTGTGTGTGTGAGTGATGTTCATTATTCAGAGTAAATCACCTTACACAATACTCTTTCCATCAGTAAATAGTAAAATTATTTTCATTCAAAGTGTCCTTAAGAGTTGTAGGAATAAAGCAAGCCGCCTAACCAGATGATCATTGGCACTGTCCAAGAGCAGAATTTCTCTCCATAAAATTAGGTTTTAAAGCCAAAAAGGACCAGCATCTCAAAGACACAGCAGATGAGGTGCTCATCTGCAGACATAGAATCTCTTGTCTAATCAGGATGTGCTCTTTGTGTAATATTAGGAATTACTAAATGGGCATCCAGCTGACCAACATGTCATAACCAAGCAGTACTGCAAAACACAGGAAACAGAGTAAAAACAGAGCTCTGAAATCTTTATTTGCCTATAACAAATAGAAAGAATGCAGATCTTCTAATTAATGCATTGTAGATGGAGCTGGTTAAACAACAAATATGATTGAAAGTGTGAAGTATAGAAAGATCTTTCAGAGATAGAAACAGTGGCTATAATAATTGAGAATGATACTAAGTCTCAGAACATTTTGATGGGAAAGATGGAAGACAACTTGGATAAAAATAGAAAGGCATGACATGATGCACTGGGTACACTATAAGTTGATTTTTTCTCAGTAGAGGAGAGAAAAGCAATTCTTGATTACTGAATCCTTTGAAGGCAAATTGTCACCTTTTTTCCCCACTCATTTATCCCTCAGTCCTGCAGCTAGAGCTGCATGAAGAGGCTTTTACTCTCTTTGTACTACACTTTCATTTTGGTAGGAGGCTTCAGTGGAAAATATACCAACCTTAATATCTAGCACAGTTCAAGAAATATTCTAAGGATAGAAGTATAATCTGCTTTTTGATAGAATTCGTCAAAAGCCTGCTGTTGTCTCACCATAATTGAAAGCAGCCTGGAAAGTGGATAAAACAGGCCTACTTCTAAAACCAGAAATAGTTACAGAAAAGCAAAAAGGGATCATGGGGCTAGTACTGAGCATTGAGCACATGTTAAGGTGCAGCCCCGGTCATTTTTGTGTGGCTACCTAAGCAACTACAACATGGCAAGAACAGCTTAAAAATCATAATAGCATATTGAAAACAAAGTGAAGTTCTTCCATTGCTTTAAAGCAACATAAATCCCTTTAAATCAATAAAGATCTGTGAAGGCTGCATCAGTTGAAATGCAAATTTGACATATTTAAACTGGCTGTTTACATGTCACCATAACTACACTGGGAAAAATCCCACAAACAGGGTGCTGATGTCACCTGAACAGCTACGTCACAGCAGTTTAAACAATGACCCAACCAATGAGCCCAGGACTGACTGAATCAGCAGCCATCCTAAGAATTCAGCTGTGAATCAAACTGAGCAACAGAGCAACAAGAAATTAGGAATTACTTACATCACAGGCAGAATAGAGCAAGAACTAGAGTCTCCTGACTAAACAGAGCAAGCAGGAATCAAAAAGGCTTAGGGATGTTTCTGGTCCTCAAATATTTCTGAGCAGAGGAATTAAAAGGGTCCCTCAGGTCCAATGTCTGCAATGGGCAAAGGAGGAAAGGTCACTGTTGGCTGCACCAAACCTCATCAGCCTGCCCTGAGCTTTTATATACCCAGCTTGTCAGTGAAAGCTGACAGAATTGAAAGAGTAACTATGGGACAGAGGCAGCAAGTTAGAAGTAAAGAAAGGGGTTTGTAACCAGATTTAAAGAATTTGATTATAAAAGATGATGGGAATTTAATTTCACTTAGCAAAGTGCTTCACCTAGGGACAAACCAAAAGAAGGAACTGTATATTAAATGAGACAACTGTACTGCAAAGTTGGTGAAAAGAACAAATGAGGCTCCCTGAAGCCATTTCCATGAAGTTACGAGCACACACTGACAATATAAAAAGGAAAAATGGGTACAAAGATTCTTTGCCCACAGAGAAAAACAGTCACAAAATATTGTTTGTAACTGTCAAGACAGGTTTATATTATTGCTAAAAGAATTTCTGGGAAGTACAATCTGTATCCTTACTCATACTTCTGAAGCTTTGAGGGTCAAGCAATCACTGAGGTCAGAGCTCCAGGTTTTCAGAGAACCTCATGCAGACATAAATCTGAACAGGGATCCTATAACTACTCACTACAAAATCAAGAAGAAGGAGAACTTTTAAAGTATCCATGCTTTCTCCCTATTATTATCTCTGTGTCAAGGAATGTGGCCTGAAACACTGTCAATAGCGCTATGCAGAAATTAGTTGTGTTTTATTTGTCAAAACATCTTCAGAGGGAATGCAAGTTAGACTTGTTTGTTCACAGCGAGAATTCCGCTTGAACTATAATTAAATATAGAAGAAACAAGATAAATCTGCCACTGGCACCAGGCAAAACTCAAAAACCACCACAAAAAATAAAAGTGGACATGAGTCTTCTAACAATGGAACAGTCTTTAAATGGACTGGGGAATATGTTCAATTTGCTGTAAATTATAGCCCTGATAGAACACTGCACATTAAGTAACAGCATTGAGTGGCTGCTATAAGAGGCATAAATTGTCCAGAAGTGCCCTGTCCTACAGCACTGCCAATCAATGCGAGTGTCTCTGAGGCTCTCTGGAAAATACCATTAGAGGAACAGTCACTGCAGATTGCTTGTGCTGAAACAAAAGCAAAGGCATTCCAATAGCAATAACAACCTTGATTTGCTGCATGAGCCTTACTAGTAACAGTGAAGCTTAATGAATTCTATGAAGACCAGAAGGGTGTCACATTGGGGCAGTGTTTTTTATTTGGTTTGTGATGGGTTTTTTTTGTTTTTAAATTTTTTTTGTGGTGGTGGTGATTGGATTTTCTTTGTTCAGCTTTTTTTTTTGTTGAATTTTCTTTGTTTGCTTTTTTAATTTTTTTTTTGCTGGGGTTTTTAATATATGTATTGCAGCAGCATCTAAAAGCATCATTAGAACTTAAAACTCCATTAGACTAGCAAAGCAAAACATTCCAATAGAAATAGCTCCCTGCAGAGTTGATTTAAAAGGGAGCTGGGAAGCAGTTCCTATGAAAAACGTCATAAAAGCAGTTCCAAAAAACCAGTCATAATTAATCTTCAAAATATTTCAGATCTTCATTTAAAAGTTGCAGATTTCACTTTTGGCAAAGACTTCTTCAGCAAAACATTCTAAGTATGCAGAAAATATTTGTTTTTAAAAACGAAGTTCTATACTTATTCACTACTCAAAAAAAATGTAATCTCATTAAACACAAGATAAAATTAGAGAATGGAACAAACACTATGAGGCAGACAAAAATTGCTAACATAACTACTGAAGGTATTTAATCTTTTGAGGCATCTGTATTTTAATATTTGCCTTGTTGCAGCCTAGGTTTCTGTCAACTGCTGGGCTCTCAAAGACCAGCTATTTCTAACAGAAAAACCAGTTCCTCTTAGAGCAAACTAACTAACCACATAGAATAATCATTTGTACAACAGGATAAAACACATGAGCAGAATATAAGCTGAACATCAAATCATGATCCAAAACTTTATTTGAACACGAAGGTTATAGAGAAAGCAACCAAAAATCTAAATGTTAATGACTCTACTCTTACAAGCTTTTGGGAAATCTACATGGTAAGGAATTGAAATTCTCTGCATGGTATTTTACCACTGAGATGTCCTAAATTTTTTAGAAAAAGGTTCGTGCTGCAATCAAAAGTTTTGTGATTCAAAAAATCCAAGGCCAAAATCTCCAAAGACTTAACAGTCTGCACAATTTTATCTTCTGACTGTATTAACACAGTGCTCTGCACACATAAAAGAACAAAACCACATAATAGTGAAGAATATTGATGGAGAGATTTAATTCCTTATATTCAGTCTATTAACTCAGCCATTATCCCCAGTGAGAATATACACTGTGTTGTATAAGAAAATGGCAAAAATGTATTCCATTAATCTGCAAGTGGGAATAGTTGTCTTACCTCAGGGAGAATTGAAACCATTTTAATTTATTCCAAACTGTGCCAGAGGCCAGCTGCACAAAAACTGCTGCACAAATGAAAGTGCCAGCTCACCAATGATATCAATTCCTTACAAACCTTCCATCAGGGCCTCGAGTGCACCAACAGCCCTAAAATGACTTGGGAGCTGCAGCCCCAGGAGGGCTGTCCAAGGGCCCAGGGGACAACAAGGGACTGTCCTGCCTGGGCCCTGGTCCCTCTTGGCTCCTGGAGCATCCTCCCTCATGGGACAGCCAACACCTCTCTGCTGCCAGGTTCTCCAGAACAGAACTTATCTCCTCAGGAAGGGAAAAGGCAGGGAAGTACCACCCACCCATCTGTTTGATCTCAGTGGCCAAGGTGTCAGTTAAAAGCCATCAACAGGATTCCATCTTTCACAGGTACAGCAATTTCCTTTCTTTACAATGAAAAATTTGTCTGCCTTTTCCCTCTAATTAAATCACCAGTTCATCTCACCCCCCACTTTAAAACACTAAAGACAGCGAGTTGGAAATAATTGGAATAAAAGCAGAGGGTGCAGTCAGTGCCAAGGCCTGCCAGAGGCCAGCCAGCCACTGCCCAAGGACAGAACTGCTGCCCACTGCAGCAGGGAGGAGACATCAGCTAAAGAGCACCACAGCAGCAACCAAATAAGAGCAAAACATCTGGGAAAGAAGTTGATGTTTCAATGATTCCATGACAAATTATAAGAATAAACCCCCAAATTATTTGTTGAGTTTGGCCCAAGTGTCAGGTAGTATGTTCTTTATTTTGCAACACGGACTTTCAGCATTTTCTTCAGACTGAAACTCTAAGAAATGTTTATATATCACTGTGCTAGTCTGTGAAGATGCCAGTGAAAATGTTTCATTTTACAGACCCATTCACATGTAACTCTAAAGGACAAAGCTAAGTAGCAAGAATGAAGTGTTTTAATAAACAAAATTAGGAGACAAATGAGAAAACAATTCAGTAAAGGATTAAACTCATCCTTAAAAAAGGAAGGTGAGATTAAAACACTGGCAGTATATTGCAGTCTTATTTCTATCTCCTTTCCTACCTCATTCAATACCTAAACCACTTTGTAACATTCGCTTAACAGTATCTTATTGTTATGTAAATTACCACCAAATTGTGTTCCTGAATTAAAGCATTTGGTTTGGTTTTTTAAAATTATCCACAAGCATATTCAGAATGCTGAAAAGTGATACATGGAAGGAGTCTCCAGTGACCCCAAAATGTCTGTTTCCTGGCATTGTACTCTCTCAGTCATTCGAGTACCATAAAGGCTTCAGAAGGTTTATACAATTAAATTCTTAAATTCAGAAAGTTTATACAATTAAAATATTAATTGGTTTTCTGCTAGTTATTTTACTTTAAAAAAAACCCAAATCAAGCTAATAAAAGCAGAAAGCAGCTACAGTTTGGGATGCTTTTACTGTGCAGCCATTGCAGAACACATGCTTGCTCTCCACGACAGTGATGATGGAATGTTGAGGCTTGGAAGGAACCTTCTGGATCATTTTAGTCCCAACCCCTCTGCCATGGGCAGGACACCTGCCTGATGACAATGAGAAACAGGGAGCTTAAAACATTAACTTTCATTCCAGCACAGAATGCTGGAACTTGGTAATGAGTGTTTGAATAAGGACTTTATCTTTCTATTAATTTTTTCCCTCTCATTTCATCACAGAGGAAATAATTAGGTCTTCCTTGATGTAGCCACAATGGAAACGAAAAAGTGACAGAAATATAACTTTTCTGTAGGATTTAGGAGGGAGGGGAAAGAACAGGCTATCAGAAATGAAGCCTAGTTTTGGAAATCCATATCTTCTTTAATGGAGAGTTCTTTCATCAGCTAAAGAGCACCAAGGCAGCAATTAAATAAGAGCAAAACATCTGGGAAAGAAGTTGATGCTTCAATGATTCCATGACAAATTATAAGAATAAGCCCCCAAATTATTTGTTGAATTTGGCCCAAGTGTCAGGTAGTATGTTCTTTATTTCACAACAACGACTTCCAGCAGAGCTTCAGACTGAAACTCTTAGAAATGTTTATATATCGCTGTGCTAGTCTGTGAAGATGCCAGTGAAAATGTTTCATTTTACACACCCATTCACATGTAACTCTAGAGGACAAAGAAACTTGTCTGCAAGTTTCTCCCATTTCCAATTTCCCCTTTCAGATGCAATTAAAAAAAGTCCAATATTCAACAGACAGCAAACTAATTGCTTGATAACGACCTTTTAAATGCCCAGATTAATGGCTTTAAGTGGAATTTTAATGACTTATTCTGAGTATAACTAATTATTTGCTGTTTATACACATGTACATGAACAGAGTATTTTTGATTAAATGAAACTTCATCATAACTGTTATTCCAAGCTGCATTCTTTGCACAGAGCTATAGCATAGGAGAAGCCTACATATGAATATATTCACATAAACTTGTGCTCTGGCTTGACAAGCCTGTCCAAGGGCATGGTTTGAAACAGGGGATCCATATTCAAGTTCATGCCCTGCATGCCTCCAGTTAATGCAGGATAAACTGCTCTGAATCAAGAAGAGCAGAGATTTAAATTTAGACTTCCCACATTTTGTGCTACTGCTCTGTGCATGATACACATATTGGTGATAGTCATACACATAATTCCCAAAATTAAAAACTGAAATTCTGACTTGAACAACCCAATTTCAGGAGAACAGCCAAAACATCTCATACTATTCTGGCATAAAAGAAGGAAACAAAACATCAGGAATTCCTTTAAAACAGGTGTAGAAAGCACAGATTTGCACTACAGCTTGAATTTGATTTGCATTTCACTTGCATAGTGCTTTACTATGAAAACCAAAAATTGTTTTCTGCAGGAAGGAGGTAAGGAAGCCAAACTCCTAATTTATTTAGCCTTTTAGTCAATTGACAAGGTGAAGACAGGTTTGTTTTGCTTTTGATGTAGTTTTTGTTTTTTAAAATACAAGCAATGTTTATTTTACAACTCTTCATTTCAATATATGCAACTCCTAGGGTACAAAGATTGAGAGAAGATAATACCTATAAAATTTACAAAGGACTGAGAGGAGAAGGGAGCATTCAAAGTTGTTTTGCAAGCCTGGGATTGAGTGGATCAACAATTAATATCTTGAAATATTGGCTTCTTTCACAGGCCCATAAAACCAATGCTGATATGTGCTATGACATGGCATAAACTTGGACATAACCACTTGTACACTTGAGTTTGTGCTTGAGCATTTATATATCTTCCAGACTGCACTGTCAGATGAACTGCATCCATCTCCATTTCAACAACTCTAAAACTACATTTCAAAATGTTTTAAATAGGTTGCAAAAAACTGCCTTTAACTGTGAGCATGTCACTCAGCTACAGTGGAACTTCAGGATATAATACAAAACCAAAGTACAGATAATAATTGATTTCGTCTCACTTGGTCTTAATTTGGATTAATTCACTCTTATTTTGCTTTCTCATTAAAAAGTGTATCTCATGTTATATGATATCTGCCACCTGAGATGTTCATATACAAACACAAAAGATCTGAAATTTACTTAGAATATCTACAAGAAAGTGGTTTTTTCCCCATTTGTTTCCCACATGATAAAATGAAGGTACTTACATGCCAAAAAAGCCACATTAACAAAAATTATTAAAAAGCGAAGTTACTTCTTTATCCAAAAGATGGACAAAACAAGATAAAAATATATTTTTGGAAGTGCATTATCTTATAGGTTTTCAGGAAGCAGATAGCAACTTCAGAAATCCAGGGCCAGCAAAACACAGAGTATCTCCAACTAAGAGAGCATTCAGCTTTACCTTTCAGCCAGACATCAACTTCCTTGTATTTTCAAACAACAGAGAAGCCAGAAATGGCATTCAGCCACTGTCCTTCATATCCTCACCTCTTCAAAGTTCTCCATTGTAATTATTTACAAAAATATTTTAAGGTTGGGGGGGGTGTGGAGATTTAACCATATTGAGGTAAAAAGTGAGATATCTTGAGACATACCTACCATGATGTCTCACTGATGTCTCACATTCTGCTAAACCCATTGGCTAAATTCCATAATAAATCAGTGTATTGGGTCTGACCGAGGTAAAATAGCTTTTATGTGCTAGTCTGTTCTTCATTGTAAAGCCTCTTGCCACAACAGAAAAACATCATTAAACCAAAAGGAAATTATTCCCCCAAGACTGGGAAACTGAGGGCATCAAAAGAGAGTTTCCATGAGTTAGTACACTAGCACAGCAGAACCCCAATATTGTAAGGTCATGGAGCAGATACTCCTGGAAACTGTGCTGAGGCACATGGGAAATAAGGAGGTGACTGGTGACCGTCAACATGGTCACACCAAGGGCAAGAAAGCTAAAAAAAGAAATTTCTCATACCTTTAGGTAGCTAATAGGAAAACAAAGCAATTTTAAGAGTCAATTTAAATAGGTTCTTTATGATAAAAGTCAGCAGAACTCCTCCAAGTAGCAGTATGTGCTATGACACTGCTGTGTCTTACTTCTCAGATGTCAAAGGTAACTTTACCCTCAAGAATTCACTGGACAAATGTGTGTACAGAATCTTTCTTTTTTCTTAAAATAATTAGAAGGATATAAAGCAGTACTACCTTTGCCTGATTGACAAGTTAATGATCTGCACTTCTCACACATCAAGACAAGCTAAAGAAAATTGAAACTAGCAGAGGACTTGAGATACCCATCACCATCATTAAGGAGTTTGTTTCTAAGTAAGTACAGAAATTCAAGCTTTGAGGAGTTTGGCACAGAGTGATGCATTTGTCATTTAAGCACACCATAATCCTCTTGCGAGAGATGTTGTGTGACACACAGGCACATGGCATGTCTAAATGATAAACCACCAGCTCTTCACTGACTCGCTCACAGTTATTGGCACCTTGGTAAGCTGCAATCATTTCATATTTCCAGGAGAAAAGGAAGCAGAAAATTGGTGTAGTAGAAACAGAGAAAATGGCCATGTGCATTATGTGCTTCCAGGGAGAAAAGGAAATGTCAGCTGACCATTGGGAGTGCAACCAAACTCTGCTATTTCACCCTCATTTCCTATGGGGCCCAATGGGATTCATCCCAGGGTACTGCAAGAGCTGCCTGATGTTATTGCAGCACCTCTCTCCTTATTTTTGAGATGGTTTCATTGGCCACAGAGCTTCCACCTGACTGAAAACTGGCAAAAGTTCAAGAAGGGTGAGAAGGAAGACCCTGGAAATTACAGGCTTGTCAGTCTCACTTCAGTGCCTGGTAAAATTAGAGAGAAGGTTTTTCTGTCAGTCTTGGGCTCTTACTCAACAGATTCCAATATCTCATAGTTGGGATGTATCCCATGTTTGATCAGCAAGTTTGGAGAATATGCTCAATAAAAGGATATGAAGCAATTTGCTCCTGATTCAAGGTTTCTTCCTAATTATAAAAGTTTACAGCTGTGCACAGTCACTCCAAAATTATCATACTCTAATGCCATTAACCTTATATTCTACTTTCTGTAGACAATTTCAGTTTATAAAATACAACCTTTGAATAGATTTTCCCCCCCATTATATTTAACAAAAAAAAAGAAAAGTTTTCTACAATTATGACACAAGGAAAGCATATTTTAAACCAAACTTCCCATGAAATACAGCTGGTGAGCAGAGGAGGACACAGCTGGCCTAAAACCTAGGATAGCCTAGGTCCTCAATCACATATAACCTACATTTTCATTATAACTGATATATCCTGATATCCCCAGGCTTCAGCTGGGCTTATTATAATGTTGAAACAGTCAGTGTATTTTTTATTTGGAAGTAGAAAGGCAAAACACAATTTAAGAAAAAATTACTATTGTTCATAGAAGAGCCTAGCAGTCACCTATGAAATACAAAGTTCAACCTTGATTTCTCCTGAGAATGAGTGAGCTCAAATCCATGTCTTCCATTTCCCCAAAGAATGCATTAAGAAGCCAGCTGGAAACTATTCTACCACATTCAGCAGAAGCTGCATTATTACAAGGAAAATAATTCAAGGTTTCTTGGGCCCAGTGGAAGGATCACATTTGACAGAGCAACACAGCATCTCATCAATGATTCTTACATTTGTTATTGGTGATAGAAATTTCACTGGAAGCCAAAACAAAAATTTGAAGTATTCTTCATCTCAGACAGATGCTCTATTGAGTGGAATATAGAAATAGCACTCATTTTCTTGATGGCATAAATACAATTATAAATGCCTTGAAACCTGCTATCCACATATTTACTCAAAAGAATAATGGATCCATTAGTTTCTAGTGCTCAGTTTGTCAAAATTGAGAATGTTTTAATCACACTGGGGAACTTTCAACTACAAAAACAAGCAAAAAATGGACTCCACATGCCAACAGAAAGCAAGCATTTTCAGAACTGCAACTTAGGCATGTGACTTTGACAAAAATTATGCCTTTAAATATATGACCTTTTGGGAGTTTCAATAAAATTCAGGCTTTTACTCTAAAATACTGAAAATATAAAAGCAAAAGACAGCCATGAAAAGACAAAAAGCATAAAATCCAAAATGTTTCAATATGTTACATTCTTCCACCATAATCTTCTGACAGTGGGTTGGTGCTTTTAAGGGATTAAAGGTCAAATAAGGCCTGCAATCTTTAGCAGAAGCAAAAACAGCATGCCAGGAAACATGTTACATTTCTGCCTTCTCTGGTCTTACTTTCAATACACAATGTTACAAGGAAACAGACATGGCATTTTTTCATGTTTTTACCCAGTAAACACAATCCTCCAGTAAACTTACCAGATAGAAAGGTGGAACCAAACTGAGATCCTCATGTAGATGCTGAAATGTCTCATTTCTTCCTCCCTAATACAGCTTCAGGTATGAAATCATTCCACAGAATTTGTTATCATCTCCTGGATAATGGTATTTCTCTGCCTTAATGGTGGAAAGTATTTTGAGGCTAACTTTTGGGAACATATAAATTAACCTCACACCTGACAACAACACTACATGAAGTGGAAACTGATCTGTTCTCTCTACCCCTCACAGTTGGCAGCTCCAACAAATGAAAAGTGTTTGTGAAACACTTAGCAGAGAATTTTACGCCTTGCAAAAACAGCAGCACTTGACATGAGACCATGAACAGACCTCCTAGAGAGGCAATGTGACAGGAAGTTAATTTAAAAACTCCCCCAATTAGGTGTTCTTACCTCAGGTAATTAGATAATTGCCTGAGTAGTAAACATGTCCAAGAGAGTAATCAAACAATTGGAGTTACAAGGAGACAAATACTGTCACTGTTAAATGGAAAGTTAATTTAAAATCAGCTGCTCTATCAGCAAAACCTGTTTTAAAATGGTGTGTGATACTATTAAATGAAATACAAATATTTGGCATTAAACATGCTCAAACTGTTCATACTGCACAATAACATTCTTAATAAATAACTGAATAAACTTGAGTCAAGCTCAGTCTGGTGCCTCTGAGAAACTAAAGCCTCATTACCAATATCATTATCTAAAACTAATTAGTAGTTGGTGATTGTAGCCTGCTGGCACTAGGAAGCTGATTAACATTCCTCAGAAACAAACAGGGCTGGGTTGGGGGAGGAGAGGACTATTTCCCTTTTGCTTCAGACTCAAAGAACAGAAAAGGAATTAAATATTTAATACCTGTAAACATTGCAGCTCAGTTTATTTCATTAATCTGTATAATGGGCTGGTATTTGATGTGCTTGAGGCATTTTCATTTCTTGCCATATGTTGAGTTCAGAATTTTTCGCCTGGTTGGATGACAGAAATAGAAGTCTTAAAGTGCAATTAAATATTTTATTACCATTGTTTAATTAAATAAATACTGGATTAACTTGTCAAAGCAGACTTCACTGGCATACAAGAACAGCATTTTCTTTTTTCTTTATGAATGTAATCAATGCCTTAATACAGTGATGATTAGTATAATTATTTTAAATAGTACTGGATGCATTCAGGGCAGAGGGATGGACTAATTACTGAGTATTCCATAGAAAACAGATCTTTTAATTTCCCTAATAATTTGCTATGTGACCCTTTTCCTTCTTTTTTACCTGAAGAATGAGTCCATTTAAAAATCCTACACTGAAGTTTAGGTTAAACTTCAAGTCCTTATCAGAAAAAAGCCCTGCATTGTGTCATAAGTCCAAGTTTCTAATTCAGTGGACATATTAAGGAGCAAGATCTGCAAGTAAATTTTCAACAACTGAGATATGTGTATTGGAAAATTTTCTTTCTGCTACTATCCAGCCACCTTGAAAACCTGTGTTGTCATAAATAATCCATGTCCAGTGTAAGCCCCTGACACAGTAAAAGCTCAGATGAGCAAGGGTGAAGCTTCACCTGTATCTCTGCTGGTTTCCACAGGGTGAGGTACACATTCCTGTACATCTATATGAACATGCACAGACTCAGATAAGGTATGGAGAAAAGACAAACCTGTTGACTGTGCTGAAAACAAAGCAGGGTTATTTTTCTATCTGTGTTTTGGTTAATATTTTGAAGTACTACATTGAGAGCTAAGACAAGACAGTGCTCTGCTGACCTCCAGTGAACCAGATGCTCAGCACCATGACCAAAATCCTCAAGGCTGCTTCTTCAGTTTCAATATCTTCCTTTGTCTGGGTGGGAGATTATCCCCTCCAACTTAATAAACTGGCAGAAAACTAACATTCATGCAGCCCTAAGTAAACAAAAATATACTACATCAGCATTATAAAGAACACTAAGTTTTGACAGAAAAAGAAAAGTTATTTAAGGTAATATGACACAAAGAAAAAGCAGGATGTTGTACATAAAAGTCATTCTGTCATAGCCTAAATACAAGTAGTAGACACTTTATTTAAAGTAATTTATTAATAAGATTAATTACAACACTCACATAATGTGTGCAGCATTCAAAATGTGCCTTGGTGCAAAAAATACACAACTAGGACAAAATACTTCTAGAAACCAGTGAGCAGTACCAGTAAGACTGAGATGAACAAATTGAAAATGTTGAAGTTTCTTAGCTTTGGGTTTTAATGCAGATGATCATGAGGCAGATCAGCAGAAATGTTCACTATCCATATACAGCAACTGAAACAAATTACAGATTAGGTATTTCTGGTTAGAGCAATAGTTTACTACAAGAATGGTACCTTTTACATAAATACATGTCTGAATGCTGAAGAATTGCACAGTTTGAGTACCTGCATTCCATAATTCTAACCTGGCTTAGGAGGACATCATGTGGCAGAATAATATATGAACAGACACTGCAACCTTTCCACACAAAACCCCTCCTTCTGCAGCTGCTGCCCCTTGCAGCCAAAAATATTCAATAGTATGGAGAGACACAGTGAATGTAGAAGCAGTGTCCAAAATTGGGTATAAAGATACAAGAGATGATTATTAAGATGATCAGCAATTCTGATACAAAGGAGGGGGTGCATGACTGGATTCAGGAGGTTTCCTCAGTTACCAAGCCCTAGGCAGCCATTTTAAAATTTTGGAAGCACACAGCCCCATGTACAGTATTAAATTTCCCCCTTCTCTGCTCTTGGATCAAATTGCCTTTGCCAGAGCCCTACCAAAAGCAGGAATTTGTGCAAATGTGACCTGAAAGCATCAACAAAGAACTCCAAGGAATATATGAAAGAGCCCCATCCTACTTCATCAATGAAATCTCTCATGAACAACTCCATGATTACTAGAATGTGAATCAAAAAATAAGGGCTATTTCTGGATTTTTTGTTGCATTTATCTTAAAATCTATTTGATTTTCCTTGCAAGAGGCTGATAGCAAATTCTGATATTCTTAAAATATCAGATGAAGGTGGAATCTACTTACACATTAATTTTAAAATTTAAAAATAAAGTGATCTGCTTTAGTTACAATACCATTCTATAAATTATGGAACCAATTCAGAATGTTATGGTATCAGTCCAGGAAACAAGAACTGAAAGGAAAAAGAATGCTGGACATAGCTAAAATTCACCACTGAAGACAACAAAAGTTGTGAATGAGGAGAAAAATTTTGGAAAAGAAAATTTCAAGGAGATTTTTGTAATTCTTGTTCCTGCCAGAAGACATAGGCTTGGGTCATGCTACTTCCTTTCATAAAGGGCCTGAGATGAGCTCAGTTGGTCAGAGCATGGTGTTAATAACACCAAGATTGTGGGTTTGAACCTTGTATGGGCCATCCACCCAAGAGTTAGACTAAATGATCCTTATGGGTCCCCTTCAACTCAGAATATTCTGTGACCACAGAAGCATTCTTAAAGTATGTTTTTTCACTGATTTAGAAGAACTATCATAGAGACAGTAACACTTTTTTTCAATGCATTCTAAACTTAAATCCTCTCCATGGATGAGAAGAATTCTGTAATGCTGAATTTAAACACACAACTGAGATGTCCTGAAATATTTCTATTTACAAAGCTTTTGTAATCAGTCTTAGTCTGTTCATTCTCAGATAATCCTGGCATTTCTTCCATTACTACAGTGTCATTCAGCAACCCTGGATCTTCCACCCTATTCCTACATTCTTCATGTAATATAAACTGACAAAATAAGTTTGTGCATTCCCATAAATCAGTGAGCAATCCCAGACTTATTTGAAACAAACCTCCCCAGAAGAGTTCTGACAACACAAGAAACTGCATGACCAAATCTGCAAGCTGGGTGACACTTCCAAGCACAGATCAATTAGCCATGAAGGCTGAGCAAAATAATTGTGTTTCTAATCAGTGGGGTCCCAGAGCAGCATCCTGGCAGGAGCAGCTGGAAAGAAACACCTACATACCATATTTTCATGTGTATATCTTGGGAAAAAAGACCTTAATTAGCAGCAGTGAGGAGAGCTGAGGCCTTTCAAGTTCATTAACAGTATTTTTTAAACAATGTAAGATATCTCAGAGCAGGTGAGGTGCATGACAAAGCAGTTTCAAGACTAAGTTTGGATGTTTTTAAAGGGAGTTTATAAGATGGGATGAATGCTGCAGCAGAGAGGTGGATTCTGTGATCCAATGAGTCACTTCCAGTCCCACATCTCTGTTCTGCAGGCAGAGATTGGGAAGGTATAGGGAAAATAAAAGTAGCAACTTACAGCAAGACCACAGCTATTCACTGCCTTGGTCAGAATCAAACTTAAGTATAAAATAAAAGAAACCTGCTTTTCAGGTTATTCTGACAGAGAAAAAGGGAAAATTGCATGGTTAAAATCACACCATATAAAATGGGAAATAGGATCACCAAGTCTGCTGGTGACTACATTAAGTAAAACTCATTACTGAATAAAAAAATGAAATTGTCTTTATCTGGTCTCATCAAATCTGCTGTGAAGAAGTCAACAGTATAATAAAGTGATTCTTCTGTCATTCTTGCTTCCTTCCTGCTTTAACTGCTTTTGTTTTTCCTAGGCAAATCCATCAATAGGTAGAGTACTTTTAAGAAAGGAAAACCCCAGTATCGATGAAAGCACATTGGTGTTGCAGAGGAGACTTCTATTTAAAAAACAGATCCCTGCACATCTATTGCAGTGAAGCACAGAGGGATTACAGAGACTGTGCCACCAGAGCATTATTTTATCTCAGTGAAGGGGGAAAGGCAAAAGAAGAGTATTTACAAGTGAACACACTGTTCTTAGAACCCTGAAGGAACACCTCCCAAGGTCTATCTAACAAATACTCCCCGCGAGGGACAGAAATCTCCGTGTGCCAGCGAGGGAGCTTGCACAATGGGATTTCGGTCTCACCTGCCTCAATCAGCTCTGTCTGGTACAGCCAGTAGGATAAAATGCAAAAAGGAGGAATGCAAATTTCTTTAGTCTCAGTGCTCAGACAACAAGGAAAAGATTCTTACCAGCCAGCATCCAAAATAACCCAAGGTCAGGTTTCCAGGAACCCGGCTGCAGAGGGCACGCACTTGAGCGTCCGACCCTCTGCCATTCTCAGATCTCCTGGCTCCCTCCAGGCTCCTGATTTACATCTCCCACCTGCTGGGGAAATCGTACACTCCCCAGCAGTAGGATTTGTCTCATGGATTGGTGTTTTCTACATTGGGATTGTTGAAGTTCCAAACCTCAGGTGGCTGTTCCAGTTGCCTGGGACAGGATTGGGCAGTCTCGCTTGGCAGGTGTTCTGAAAGGATTTTGCATTTCATCCTTTCAGCAGTCAAGTGAAAAATTTCTTGAGCATCTGGGATGACATGTATTTGAGGTTTTACACTTAGTCAAAAAGATATTTATCCATCAGATGGAAACATGACAAACTAGTCTCTAAAGTAAGCATGTCTTCTGAAAATCTCAAGCCTGAGTCAATATCCGTAGCTGGCAGGAGACTGTTACAATTTTAAAAGTGTCATTGCACACAACTGAGAAAATGTCAGAATCAATCTTCCCTCTTCTTTATATAAAAAATCAGTTGATAACCTATGAAACATATGAGTAATCTGAGTAATTGAGAAAAAATCTAGTACATTAGAGGAGCTATTTATACACAGGGTGAGTCAAAATTACATTTGTTTTATGTACTATAATAAATTAATCCAAGATTTAAAAAATCTTCAATAGGGCCTGATCTACAATTAAAATCTTTTTCCAGCCTAGAAAGGTTGGCTAAAAGGATGACAAAAAAATCACAGCCCTGCTTTGCAGTTTTATGCAGCAATTCATTTCTTAAAGACATAAATGTATTGGAGGAAAGGAAATTGCTTTTGAGTTTATTTTATTGAGCAGTAGAGGCAAAAGAATTATCTGTTTATGCTGCTTTTATGTAGGTGGGAATTGTCAATGGCAGCACAGAAAACTTCAGTAGGAAACAAACTGAACACTGGGCCCAATCTAAACAACACATTTGACACTGGTCATCTTTGATATTTACTTCCAGCCCTGAACTTTGAAGACAGAGTATTTACCTAACTAGTAAGAGGTGGTACAGCTGTGTTTGTATTAGCAGACACAAATATTACCTTGATTTCCTTTACTTCCATCACATATTGTGCCATCAGACTTACAGAGAACTGAAAACATTTGGGCATGTAGACATAATAAACTCTTTCCTAGTAAAAAACTAGTGACCTTAGAGTTTTGATTGCACAACCTATCACGAGCCACAGGAAAAAGAAGATGTGACATTTCATCCTGAAGAGCCCTTTGTCAACAATTATTTGTTGAGGCAAAGTTCAGGAAAAAATGCTTTCTACTTCCTCACTGATAACATTTATGAATATTATCAATAAGATCTTAAGAATATCTTTAAAGTTTTTGTTCTGCTTCAAGGGACTTCACAGATTATCTCCACATAAAATATTAAGCAAATCAGAAAGAATAATCTGCATGAATCACCAGAAATTACTTGTCTTTACTCTTTGCAATTTTTTTCAATTGTTTTGGGGGAGTTTTAAATTTATTTAAATACTGCTACCTTTAAATTTATTTAAATACTGCTATCTTTGAGAACAGAAATTAATGAAAATGTTCTTGTCAAGACTTCATAAGCATGACCATGCTTTTGGAAATCAATTATTTCTGCAGCACCTAAGTTTTTGTAAAATAACTCATTCTTGTGCAAGACCTTCCACTTGACAGACAGCAAATATCAACTCAAAGGAAAAAAATCTAACTAAACAGTCAGATCACAACCCTATGAAACTCAAGAAGTTACACTCAAGCACTTACAATTTTCCCCCAGGAAACTCTCTCTGAGTTCTACAGGTCTTCTTGGTGAATAATTTTTGTAAAGTTGAGTATTTTTGGGGTCAGATCTCAGTACATAATTTTACACTTTCTTCCTTGCTGCTTCCTCAAAAAAGAGGTGCTTTTAACCTGCATAGTGCACTTACTCATTACTCATAAATCGGCACATCACAGAGAATTGTTATTCTTCTCCTCCATTTGTATCCAAAATTTGAAAGTTACCTCTGATTTCCCATCAGACACACTGAGGAGTTCTCACAGGTGTCACGTACTTCAGCAGAACTAATTCACCATCGTTACAGGGCTGCTGATAGATGTTTCAGCCTTAAAAGCATATTGACAGCCACCATTTTTCAAAAGACTTCAGAAGAAACCCACTTTTAAGCTTCATTTCAATCAATAATAATGACCAAAGATTACACTGGCAAAAATACTGTGCAGTTATTTGTTCTCCTAGGACCCAAATCAGCTGGCATTAAAATTCCTGACCCTCTCTGTTGCAGGTATCTTGTAAAAGGCTGGAGGAAAGAAACAGAGTTTTGGTATTTTTCAGTGACTTTTTTTAAACCATAGTTGCTCAGCTGCTGAGTACATGTGAACATGCAGAAAGACCCAGAAAATCAGATTGAGAGTTGAAGAGAGCACAAAAACCTGCAGGGAATTAATTAATTCTTACATTTTCCATTGCCTTTTTTCAAAAATAAAGGCCAAATCCTGAGGGACCAAGTAGCATTTACTATTCAAGCAATGGTTAGAATTACTCAGGCCCTAAATATGATTAAAAAGTAGATGTTCACAATAAGATCAAACCTCAAATGCTCAGGGACCAGAGAGTTTTTGAATGTGGAACACTACACTATATGTTTTTTTTCTCAAATAGGATGCTGAGGATGCTCACAGACACCCAGCAGAATTTAAAAATATCTCCAACTCAAAGAAATTAAATGCTGCTCACCACATGACCTTAAAATCAGCAGTATGAGGAAAGGACTTCCCAGCTCCAGGGATTCTGCTGAGAAACATATTGATTCTCTTAGCCAATTTTCTCAGTGTTATGGCTCCTAACCCCATGCTAACTCTGCTGCCAGCCTTTTATAATCTGCAATCACAGTTTGCCAAAACCTGCTTTACACTGGCAAAAGTCCCAGTGACCACCACACATGCTGATGTAGTGCTGAAGGAAGTATCACATGTGGAATGACAATATAAAGTGTTCAGAAAGGGGGAGAGTGAGTTTGGGATAAAAGAATGCTTATTTTACATGTATTTTTTGAAAAGACAGCTTTTCGTTTATGGATTGACTTCCTTTACAAAAGGCCAACAACATTCACGTGTAAAGCCACATAAATGCTGCAGCTCTCATGCTAAGGCTTGCAAAAGCTTTGGTACAAATTTCTACATGGCTTATTACCTCTGCTCACCTGCCCACTTACCTATTTTAAGTAAAGCCTGTGTAAAGAGTGCCATGGCCTCTGGCTTTGTGTTCTCACCTTGGTGGTGCATACTGGTGTTACTGGTTTCCACTGAGAGCCATCCCAAACACAAGTGCAACACAGCCTTGTGCAGACAGTTGTTTAAACAGAGTTGAATGCTAAGATGCAGGGCTGAATTCCATCCTGCTTTGTAGTCCATTTTTAGACTACCTCATGAAAATGAATGCATTCATTGCTCAGAGCAAGTCCTGCTTCATCTGAATGAAGCAGCAGAATCAGCCTCCTCATCTCATCTTTCCTCATGGGCTTCCGTGCTACAACTCCTGTAAACAATCACAGTCTCAGAAGACAAGCCTTGGCAAGAAATCCATAATTCTACTACTTTCACAAGTGTTTGAATTATATAACCTTCTTCAGTTCCACCATTATTACAGGACTATCACATTTCTCTGTATTCACTGCTGCATTATTTTACAGTACTGACTCAGAAGAATAAAGGTAGCAATAGTATTGTCTGCAGCTAATGCTATGGAATTAAGTGGTGTACTGGATTTTATGCAAGGCCTTCAATTTATCAGTTTTCATTTTATGAAGAATAAAAATATTTGAAATCAGGGAAAGCTCTCTTGGTTGCAGCTTTAGAAAAAGGTAAATAGTGAAGGCTTTGAAATAGTAAAATCCCATATATGGAAGACAACTTTCTGTCCATGTACCTTCTATGTTAGTTGTGAAACAGAATGTAATCACTTACCAGGTGAGCCCTTCATTATTAACCAGACAAGTAGCTTCCCTTGTGAACACCTTTACACTTTACCACGTTTCCCTCTCTCACCCTAGCACAGAGAATAAATACTAGAATATTTTTTAAAGCATCAGTGAATACAGAGAAAATTTATTTTCAAAGGGCAGAAAGTACTAATTCCCTACAGTCTGTCAGAATATGTTTACTTTTCAAACCATCCAATCAGTGGAGGCATCTTTATGAGTTTGTAAGTTCACACCAGGAATATGCTTTTGAAGGGAATCTCCTGTTCATTCCCTCTCACCTCACCTTGTTTCATCCAGCCCAGATCAAAGAGTACAGCCAGATACCCCCAAAAGACACAAAGCTGAAAGATGTACTCTACAGACTTCGCAGAGCATCTCCTGTGTCCCAGCTATTGCTGGACTTTCAGTTCACAGGAGCAAACTGGAGCAAGTTCAAAGCACATTCCCTCCTTTCCACCCACTCACATGCAGTGTGGACATCAGGCTCTTGGCACCAAAGGCAAACTGGCTCCAACTGCACAGCACCACTTGCAAATGTAGACCTGGACAATATTAACTCAAGGTGGTGGGCAGGCTGGAGCCAAATTTTGCACGGCAGGATGTATTTCCTTTTTGAATCTCAGCTTTCCTCTTTATAAAACTTCCTTTGATTAAATCATTCTAAAAATAGATGGTTTTGTTTGCCTGGGAGGAATGGAGCAAGTTGGATTCACCTATGCCAGGAAATTCAGGATGGAAAGTTGAAGCTGTAGCAACCCCAGCACGTTATCTGCATGCACAAAGACAATGTGCTGAATGTGTGGGCTACGTGGTTCCTTTTATCATGTCTAGAGTCTGCTATCAGGCTTATCCTGCAAATCCATCCAAATTTTCCCTGAAGGCTGAAAGCCTGTGTATTTATTTCAGCCTTTTTTTGTGGCAAGCAACTTCATCTCTCCACTGAAGCACTTTAAAAAAAAAAAAAGCAAATTTGGAAATCACAGCTAAAATAGGGAGAGAGAACTAGGAATATAATAGATTAATAAAGTGCATTTATTTATTCTGTGTATGAACAACTGAGACAGGTTTTGCTGTCTTTGCAGCACTATTGTAGAAAGGCTGAAGAAGATGGATGAACCAACTCTATCAAAAGACTGAAATGGTTTTTTAAAAAGAACCCTGATTTTTCTGTGCAAAAAAATGAAAAATAAATGTACTGAACAGAACAGAATAATTCAGTTGGAAAGGACCTACAATGATCTATTCTAATTGCCTGACCACACAGATACAAATTTCTATAATCAAGAGATTTGGTGATGTATGTTAAGAAAATCATCCTATAAGAAATCAACACTACAGCATTTCTTAAGCAAAACAAAACTAACTTCACAAAAATGTAGGATTTTTTAAAAGACGTAAAAGATAAAAATATTAAGATTGCAGGTACTATTTCTAGTTTCTTAATAACTTACTATTTTCATGCTTCCATCTGTAACATCTTAAAGAATTAGACACTTTGCAACAAAAATCTCATAAGAAAACAAAGACTGGCTAGAATCTGTAAAAGAAAACAAGTAGTGTATAACTCAATATTATGTTAGGAATAATATTTATAGCAGATACAGCTTGGTCAGATGTAGCATTGAGGACATGGTTTAGTAATTTAGTGGCAAACTTTGTGGTGGTGCCCCAGCACTTGGGGATCTTTTGGATCTTATAGTCTTTTCCAATCATAATGATTCTGTGACTCTAACTTGAGACTTAATCTAAAATTATAACTGAGCAAACAATACCAAACATAATAACTTCACTTTGCGGATATTGGACAGCTTAGTGGATTCCTAATGGGAGGATGTGCAAGCTTCTTTTTAAACTGAAAGCTGTTTGGTGGCTTACAGGGAATATTCCTGTGCAGTTTGGTTGGTTTGCATCAGAGATGAACATCACTGCAACCAGCACTGCTTGTCACCTGCTTGTGCAGAGTAGGTGACAAAGAGAGAGGATAAATGCTGAATCTAAGAGTGAGATACCATTTCCTCTTTAGAAGTGCCCTCTTACTTCAAATTGGCAGAAAGGAAGGGAGAAACTTGTTCAGTTTCCACGTGTTCTGTGTCCTCTGCTCCACAGTGTGCTTTTTGTGTACCTGATGTAAGCTGAGCACAGGCTGCCACATGAGCAAGCCTGAGTGGCCAATGCCACCAGTATGCCCAGTGCCTGCTGGGCCCCAGGAAAAGGAAGCAAGTCTCTCACAGCACAAACTCCTGTGTCCATCCATACTTCAAAAGGGCTTCAGCATCTGCCTTCCCAGCTCCTACATCCTCAGCACCACTGAAACACAAAGAATGGGGCAGAGTTACAGCTTCCCTCTGCTCCCTCAACTGTACTTGCCAGATTGCCTCAGTCCCTAAATACAGCAAGTGAGGCTGAGGAGGTGAGAAAAGCAGTGGTGCCATGTGGGAACCATAAATAATAGCAGTGCTATGACAGCAAAGAAGAAAAGAGAGTTTAAACCCCCCCTTCACCTGAAGCCCCACTCCATGGGCTCACCCACAGCATGGGATCATTTCTATTTTTAAACACAGTATTTTCTAACATGAGTCAGTTACCAATCTATTTCTGATCTGAACAGGAAGGACAGTGGAACATCCTTAATCACAGCTGAACCAAAATTAGAACAGAAAAATGGATCAGTTCAGCTCCTTTATTTATACTAACCAACTTTAGGCGTACCTATTTGAAAATATATACATAAACTCCTCTTGCAGATCCTCAGTGAAGGATCAGAAGCTGGTTTAAAGAGAAATTAAAAATGCAGAATTGGGTAGTGGAAGGGGCTTGTTCCCCTCAAGGCTGTTACTTGGACAGCTGTAATTTAGCCAGCCAAGCCACCATCTAAGGGATGGTGACAGCAGCATGTCTAAAAAACACTCCTCTAAGAGTCACCTCTTGGTCACTCTTTGCTCAGCACTTGTCAGGCCACAGCCAAAATATTCTTGACTGGAATTCTGTGTCCAGTCTTGGCACTCAGCATAGGGGAGAGAAAGAGCACAACAAGGCCCTGAACCTTGGAGATTAACTATGTCTGGAGCAGGACTATGAACCAGGTGACCTCCACATGCCCCTGCTGACCTTAATTCTACACTCCTGAGAATCCCACACCACGCATATGTTAAAAGCACGTAATGAACTGGTTAAAAACAATCTAAGACAGCTTAAAAAAAAATAAAAGGTCATGCCAATGTGACAGCAGAAGTCCTTTTCTCCATGGCAGAACAGTGATACACTAGCAACAAAAATAACATTGAAGAAAATAAGAACAAATCCTTAGTAATTAGACAATGACATTACAGAGGACATATTATTAGAAGATCACCAAAATACACTGGATGACACTGGGAATGCAATCAAGCACCAAGATAGAAAACAAGAGCTCAATAAATTATTAAATGTATAAGCTTTGTAAAAACTGCAGAAGGACTGCTGGCACTACAACCTGCTAAAGCCCTGCTGTTGGTTTTCACACTGAGTCCTCTATCTCTATCTTGTGACAGATAATCACAGTAATCAAAATCCCACAGAAGCATTAATTAAATTAAGGAAGCATCCTGATGTTAAAAAAATGCAGTAATTAACAAATAAATCTCTATTTCTTTTAGTCCAAAAGAAATAAATAATTTTCAGCACTAAGGCTGCTCTTAAAGATAGGTACATGAGAGGAAAACATGTCTAAAAGGGGGGAGGGGAAAATCTGTGCCTTTTTCCAAGCTGTTTTGATTATTAACAACTCAGTTTCAAGATAAATTCCATATGGGTAAGATACACAGCATGTTTACATTTGACATTTACAGCTCCACTTAGGTAATTTTACAGATGTATGTATAGATAAGCACAGGGTCAGCATGGATACAGCAAACTGCTTCATACAGAGATGGAGATTTTTGATTTAGTTGCCTAGCAATAAGATCTGACTCCTGGAAGCTAACAAATACTGATTAGAAAACAGAATAGAATTATTTAATATATCACATGCATTATACAAAAAGACCATAAGGCTATTGAAAAAAGGAAAACATTAGGCCAGAAAAAATAAATTCTATTCAGTGAAATTTATCCAGGAAATATGTGATACTAAGAAACTGCAATATTTAGATTAAAGAAAGCCACAGTCTGTTCACTCTGTCAATACTTTTCATCGTTCTCCCTCTAGCAGAAAGTCCAATTCCATCTTGGCTAATGGATCTGACTTTTGAATTGCTGTGCTTAATTTTGTCCAGTCTTCTCAATAGTGCTTTAAAGGAGGAGACAGAGAGAGAGAGATTTTTAAAAATTGAATAGGATGAACATGATGGCATTTCTCTTCTTGGGAAACACAGCATGGTACTAATGGGAGGTTTGATGACATTTACTAAACTGGGGGAGAGGAAGAAGTCCACATTTCTGTTTTACATTTTACAAAGAGCTTTAAAACTGCCCTGATGCCTTTTAGCACATTTATAAGGTCTCTCTCAGTTCTTTCAGTCATACAAATATTTTTCTTTCAATACTTTAGCAGTAGAACAGGAAGATCACAAGCCAAGGATAGGCAGCCTACCACAAGTCCAGACAGACCAGGAGTACCCACATCTTGGATCAGTACTAGCATTGGTCTTTCCCCCCTTATAGTCTAAATTTAAATAGATAAGTCAACAATAAAACTGGAGAAACAGAGGCCACTGGATAGTATTCCAGCATTATAAGCAGCATGGACTTGTAATGCACTACTCAGGCATTATTTAAACCTGAAAAAAGGACTTGATTCCTATTTCTGCTATTTCCAACCTTTCTTTAAAACATTCTCCTTTAACAAGCCTTTAAAACAGTACTTCCCAAATCTGTTCCTGCTGGAGCTGTCACTTAACAGTATTCCATCTGCTTGGGACAGAAAGTCAAAAAATTTCTCTTGTGTCCTGTTACATCAGCATAAATCTGGAGTAACTCCCCAGACTTCCTGTGTGACGCACTCGCCCGGGGTTTGCCTACACAAAGAAGTAAACATGAAGGAAAACTCAATCTCAGGCAGCAGCAACCCTGGCTCACTTCTGGTGGAAACATTATCAGACAGAATAGAAAAGCAGCTTTTCCCACTCTGAATATGGGTTAAACTACTATGAACAAAGAGAATCCTAGTAAAATTCAAAGGTATAATCACATTCCATAATGAAGTGCTTTACAAAAATAAAGCTTTTATTTTTTAAAAAAATAATCATTCAGAAGCAGCATGTCTTCCATCTAGTCATAAATATGCTTCTTCTCAAACTTTCCCTAATTCAGTTTAGAGGTACTTTTAGATATTGGACACAGTTTTGCATTTTGGCATGAAAATATCCTTTCACTACCAGTTACACACATTTTTACAGAATGGTCCATAACTTGGTACTTAAAAAGTACTCACTTTTCCATGAAGACAATGACTTTATTCTTAATCTTCCTTTCCCAGTTGCAAAGACTATCACACAGACTAATTAACTACATCTTAATTTGGTCTTTTACTGTGTCTCCTTTGTCCTTGTTACAGCACTGTGAAACACCCCTAAATGGAACATAAATTATATTTAATACATGAAAGGTTGTAATAAGACAGGAATTTACATTAATTTTTTTTCTATATTGGTCAGACACTGTAATGATAGAATCTACACAAATCTAGAAAAGCAAAGAAAGAAGAACACACAAGTGAAGATTTTGATATGTGCAACACAGTAAGTTTTTCAACTGGGGCTAATTTACTGAGATGCAAATCAACTGGTAGTTTCATTATGGTACTTTCTGTAGTATAATAATAAAAATTAAAATAAAAAACAAACAAAACAAAACAAAACAATCCCCTGAAACTAAAACTAAAACTACTACTACTACTACTAATAGACAGATTTCTAATAATGTAATGACCTCTGTGACCACCACCTACATGTTTAAAAAGCTAAGAAACAATAGTATTTATTTGCACACATTCCTTAGAAGGCACTTGCTGTTTACAAAGATCTGTCAATAAAGAATAGATGGTCTGGGATGAAAAGCCTTGCTCCCAAGCTTTCCCACATGGATATACATCCCAGAATAATCTGGCACTATGATAAGTCTATGGGGTTAACAGAAAAATTCATAATTTCATGGGGAAAAGCTGTAGAGGAAGTAGGAACACAGGGTTGTCTCTGATCTCTTGTTGATTCTCACAAGTTTTGTGCTATAAACACTGATTTCGGAGAGTTTCTGAAATGGAGTAAATTGGACAGAAACCTCAAAGGCAGAAGTAATGAATTTTCTCATTTGACACTGTGTAGTCATCTTTGCATCTATTCTGAGACCCCAAGTACAGAATCCAACTTTTATTTTTTTTTCTCTATGTTCTAAGAAATAATAGCTTGAGCTATTAATTTCAATTTAAAGCACTGTAATTTGAACTCTGCTCTTCTCTCCGTTTTTTAAATGTTGATCTATTTTGACAAGTAACAAGAAAAGTAAAATAGTAAGTTTGAACTCTTAATTCATTGTGAAAATATTACACCATCCACCCTACTTTGTATTTCCATGTCTTAAATAATATCCAAAGATCTGCTGTCAATTACATAGCAAAGATCATATCTAATTTGTAAGGTGAATTGAAAGGAGCTGGTATTTATGAATGTATGAACCAAAATACTTCATGTTCCCAACCAAGATTCAGCAATTCTGGTTGCTTCTGGATAGTCCAGTGTGGAGAATGAGAAAATAAGATGCTCTGGTAAGTATTTCTATATTCTCTATGAAGTGTGACTACTCTTCTATCTTTTAATCTAAATTATAGCCAGCACATAGCCAAGAAACTGTCATGTCAAATAAATTTCATAATGAAACAGAGATAACACATGTATCACAAAACAGGTTTTATTCTGGCCTAATAGCAAAGGTTATCAAGCTAAATGTACCATAAATTCTCACAGTATTGCAAGCCAGGCAGTAATGGCACTCCTTCTTCAATTAGACATCAGTTTGATGTGCAATGTTTTAAGTAGCCTTATCCTCTTCCTTTTTTACCACTCAAACTACAAACCTTGCTTTCACTGACTATTTCTAAAATTCCTTTCAAAACTTAGTAACAATGAGGTCTGCATAAATCCTGCAACTCAGTTACAAAACAAAACAAACCAAAACAAAAAACAACAACAAAAAAAGACATTTTGGTGCAAGACTATTTGTTGCGGTGTGTCTGATAACTATTCGGTACAGTTTTATCTAAAAATTTGTCTACTCTTTTTCTAAGTAACCATGCTTAAAACTGAGGTAAAGCATGTGTTGAACTCTCTCACTGTAAGCAGGAAATATCTATCCCACTTTCTGTGTTTGTTGTCCTGTGAGACAAGATGTTGTCCTCTGAATTCTCCCTCTCAAAACACACACCCTAAAAGCAAGAATCACTATTACAGTAGTCTGACCATAATGTTTTAGATTACAGGTAATTCAGGCTGTTATCTGTGACAGGTTGTAACACCACACAGAGGAGCTGGCATCATGTGAGGTCAGATCACTGACTGACATCAAAAGGGGCCAACAGTGTTTGCAGTTCTTTTTCTCCAGGCAGCGCCAGCTGCATTAGTAGTGATTTCCTTTCAAAAGCTCAGTGGCAGCAGGTCTTAGAGGGGACAACAGAAGTGACAATTTTGCATCTTGTAAAAGATCAAATGGTTTAAAACATAAGTGCCAGCCCTTTTAAGATCAGCTCTAGCAAGCCTGAGAAGTGAAACTTGTGACATCAGTTTTGTTTGTTTATTTTCCAGTAAAGTTTCAAGCTGCAAATCCCTCTTGAATCCTGAGGTTCACTGTTTCTGAGGCCTTGCTGGCCAGGAGTATAAATGCTGAAATGTTTTGTTGGGGGCTTTTTTTTGTCTTTTTTTTCCTTGTTAGTTGGCTAAATCCCAAAAAACAATTAATGTTGCTCAGTAATATTTACAGAGATTTTCACATCTGTAAACATAAATACCATGGTGATGTTCTGCATTTTCTAAAAGAAGCCTGAAGACTTCTTTTAGATTCTTTCTGCCTAAACCATGTGAATCATTGAAATAGCAGTTGGAATAGAGGAGCAGTAATTGACTGATCAAATTTTTCCACATCAACTAGAATGTGTTTTCTGTTGAAATATTCTTGGTCTTGATACAGACTTGCAACGCTTGAAACCCTCCTCTCCTTCAAAGATTTGTGGTAAGAGACCACTATCAGAGTGGAGGAAGTCACTGCTGAATTTAACATATCAGCAACACAAATATCAACTCTCCAAATACTGTGTCTTACCCAGAACTTCTGCAGATCTGGGCAGTCACTGGCATGAATATTGATTAAAAGACTTTTTGTTCTTACTTCCTTTGAAGAGTGACAACTATCTCCAGCAATTATAAAGTTAAATTTCCTGTTCCACTCTCACTGAACTAGATAAGATTACCCTCAAAGGTAAAGTACAGAGGGTTTAGGAAACTTTAATAAGAAGAGAAAAAGGACCCCTGAAGTATCCAAAATGTAGCTGCTAGAAGGGTAAAATACCTGCCCAGGTGTGTTGGGGTTTTTGCCTGTATTCTATCTGATGTTTCTGTAGGAGTTCATGATACAACTTGGGCAGGATGAAGCTTGTTACAGATAAAATCTGTCTTCCATAACTTGGCTTCGATGGCTTTGCAGCTTTTGTGAACACAATACAGCAAAAACTGTTAGAAGGGAGCCCTCTGCACCCAGAGCTCCCTCCAGTCAATGAACATGGAGTGTAACTGCTCTTGGCACCTTTCCTTGCCCTGCCTGTTCCTGCTGCTGCTCGCAGCTCGCAGTGCAAAACAACTGTCAGTCACGTGTGCTGTTCTCAAAGCAAGCACGTTCCCTGTGGGTGACCATCTTGGCAGTGCATCACCTGGAGGTGCAGCTGTGTGCTAAACAGGGCAAGGGTGATGTTGGTTGGGCCCAGATAGGAGAATGGATAATTTCCTTCCATAATACAATCTAGCTTTGTACAAGTTCCTCCTCAGCCTGTCAGCTGGTGTGACTACATCTGTTGCTAGCAGACTTTGTGAAAAGTGAAACTGAGAAACACAGCATAGAGTATTGAAAAAGGATGAGAGTTTTATGAAGATTGAATACAGTTCTTGTTTTGCTTCACTTTAAAGGCAGACAGCTTTAGTCCTTATTTATCTGTATGAGGTGAACAGCTCTGCTTAAGTCCTCTGTTGTTTCTGTGTGGGTGTACACAGGAAAAGTTATTTTAATTATCTTTTTAATGACCACTCAAACTGTGCTATATTTCTAGATATTCTTACTGCTCAAAATTAATTTGGTTTAACTGTTTTTGTAATTTACTCAGAAAGTGCTTTAATAATTTCATTTAAGACTCCTGGCTGAAAGTGTCCAGGTTCTAGTTTCAATTAATCCATAAACTGTGTGAGTTTGGACTCATCTTCCAGAGTGTTCTTCTGCTGACACATCCTCATCCTCGTGCTTTTAGTGTTTGTTACACTGCTATCATGGCTCTATATCTGTTTAGTGAAGGACATAATGTGAGTATATTTACCATATGGTTGCTGGGAGCAAAATGAATGGGGAGCTGACTAAGAATGTATTTATTATTTAAGAAAATCAGAGCCAAGGCAGAGAAGGACAAGTGTAGAGAACTCCAGAAAGCTTTCACCAAACTAACTGAGGATGGAAATACCCATTTGGCATAGTTTTAAAACATTATTTGTATATGTCTTGCCTTCTCTAGGTACTTTAACCACTTATAGGAGTAAGAATATGAGTTTGTGAGGTTTCTAATGCAGCTTCTGACCTGCAAAGATGGACAAACCAAACTGTCTCCTTTAATCAGAGCAAGTTTTTAATTGAAATTACTGACTCCTCTTTTCTGTAAGCTTTTCTAGCAGTTGTTTAGGAAACAACCATGACAAACCTGTTATTTATTAATGGAACCAGATAAATTATCAGGACATGAAGCCAGCACCCAATAGCTGTGCTCTCAGCTAACTCTCTGAGAGCTGCTGCATTCAATAAATGAGTCAATAAAGTGTACAACATGGATAAAATACTGAGTGAAATAAATCCCTGATAAAACTGACCTTAAGTTCAGTGGTTATGTCCTTTAGTGTCCTTTAGAGTTCCATTGCTAAAACACAATAGTAGGAGTTTGTAGAAGGAATTAAAGCTTTTGGTTAGCTCAGGAGTGGGGTTTATGTCTCTCCAGTACTTCAATCCTGAGAGGGTCAGGTCTTACAGTATCTGAATAACATTTAATCCAGAAATTATCTGTAGAACTTACCCTGTACAAACTTTTGTAAATTCAAACCAATATCATCTTAGTCTAGGGATCCAGCTATTCACATGTGAAACAAATGTGTCTTTGGGCAGAGGAGTTAACTCAGATTCACTGCATGTGGCACTTCTCCTTCAGACAAGCAGCATTTAAATGCTAAGCCTGAAAGCATTGCAAAATTAGTATCATTTCAGAAAATCATATATGTTAACCAGAATAACTTCCTAGGATTAAATTTTGCTTATTTATACTGCTTCTACTTTAAAAAAGAAACAAAAACCAACAACAAAAAAACTCAGCAAAACCCAAAGCAAACAAGCACCCTCACCTTAAACAAATGACCAGAAAAAAACAGAGACAAACCCACTTCCTTTTGACCAAGGAAAAAATTGCTCCAGCTGAAGATTCTTCTTCCTACAGGTATTTTACAATAAGCACACACATAACTGAACTCCCCCATACCCCCATATTCACCTTGCAGCTCTTCTTGAGATTGATTCCCCACCAGAATACAGCGATTCCCACAGCTCCATGTGAGGCTGCAAAGCCAAACAAGCTCAGAAACTTGCAGAAGAACTACAATGGATTACAATAGGCTTTCAGAACCCTTTTTTTGAGACCTTCCAATTTTACTCAAAATTTCACAGAAGAGATTCTAGAGAAATGGGACCATGCTATTCAAGTACATTTCTGAAATAATGTTACCTTTTGTTAATGATTGTCAATTTCCTGTTCATTAAACTTGTGAAGCTGGCTAAGAGGAAATAATTCTATGGTGCTGAAATGGCTTGTATTGCCCCAGAGAATTAATTATTTTCAATCCACAGAACACATTTAACACTTTCATAGAATCATAGAATACTGTGGGTTGGAAGGGACCTTTAAAGCTCATCCAGTCCTACCCCCTGCAATGAGCAGGGACATCTTCAACTCAATCAGGTTGTTCAGGGCCTTGTCCAACCTGACCTTGAGTGTTTCCAGGGATGGAGCATCCACCACCTCTCTGGGCAATCTGTGCCGCTGTTTCACACCACATTGTAAAGAAATTCTTCCTCTTACCTAGCCTGAATCTACCCTCTTTTGGTTTAAAACCATTGTCCCTTATCCTATTGCTACAGGCCCTATTAAAAAGTCTGTCCCCATCTTTCTTAAAAGTGCTCTTCAAGTACTGAAAAGCCACATTAAGTCCTCCCCAAAGTCTTCTCTTCTTCAGCATGAACAACCTCAACTCTCTCAGCCTTTTCTCACAGGAGAGGTGCTCCAGCCATCTGATCACTTTAGTGGCCCTCCTGTGGACCAGCCTTTCTGTATGACATAAACCCATGCCACATGAAGCCAGAAATACCTACTGCTTGATAGAAGCTGACTACTTTCAGAGTCAGATCCAGCCTTTTTTTAAAATATCTGGCAATCTTCCAGTGTTTGTCCTGATTTAGGTCATGTTCTGGTAGTGGCTCTGGTTCTCTTCTCCCACCTCTCTTCCTAAAATGTCTCCGTTAAGCAATTTCTTTAAAAACAAAAGAGGTTTCACCAAAATAGGAAAAAAAATTACATCTGCACTTGAGCAGCTGCACTCACTTTAAATGGATTTTAGGGATTAAAGAATGGCAATTTAAAATTAATCTACGGAAATGCAAACCAATTTTAACATACTCTTAGTAGACTGGATTTAATAAAGGGAACCATAGATCAAACAATGGAAATGCTGTTTGTTGTAATCTAATGGTTTAACATTCTTGCACCTATTTAAAAATGCAGGTTTGTAATAACATGCTCATGCATAGAAATAATCATATTTTTTTAATTAAAAAAAGGTTTTGAACTTTTCAAATGGGTAACAAGGGAAAACAGAAGGACTTCACTGCCTTCCAAAGGTTAACCTGGATTTATAACTATTTGCCTGATTTCCCTGTGTTTTTGCTTCCTCCTAAGAACTGAAAAGGCAAAGTAGTTTTTCCTCATCCTTTCTCTAGCTCAAGTGGATCTTTGATCCCTAAATATCAGCAAATGTGGCCCTTACAGAAATATAACAGAGAATTAATGCTCTCTTTTTTTCACTAATAGGAATCATATTAATGGCAACCACTGATAACTATTATGCCTGAATATTACCTTAAATTGTCAGAAGCCATTCTGTGTTTCTGCCCATGGAAAAGTAAGGCAAACAGCAAAGAACAGCTCTTTACATCCAACAAAAGCCCTTTGCTACAAGCAGATAAATGTATATAAATGTTCTGTGGTGCATTCCTACTGGTTTTTCACACATAAACCATGACACAGCATCTTCTGCACTGAAAAAGAAAATACAAAATTAGTTTGGTACAATCATGTGCAGCATTTCAGTAACAGTAATTTCCCATCCATGCTTTGAGTTCATCAATAATACATATTTTTAAAGGAGTAATGCAATGCAGCTATAGGACATTCAGATGCTCTTCCAACTCAATCAACTGTACTTTGTGTTCAGCTGCAGTAGGTGTTTCTGAATATGATAAGTATTTAGTATAGAAGATGATTGCCACAAAACCACTTAGGCAGGCAGATTACAATGGAATCAAGCCAATACATCCTAAAACTGATACAAGAATTATTACTTCTTAAACATCATACAATTAAACTGCAGAACTCACTAAAATGTGTTACTAGAGGGCCTAAAAGCTGTCAAAATCAGACACTAGCATAGAAAATAGAAATTCTAGTAACAATAAAAATTACAAATTATGGACATGCTTTAAGTTAACTCAAACATGAGCTGGCAGTGGTTAGGAGAAAGAAAAGCTCTTCTTCTGGCAAATAATGATAATTATAAATTTGAAATCTTTCATACTTTGGTGTAAGGCTGATGCTAACCAATATGAGAAACAGAATATTGCAGCACAGCTCACTCTGCTGAGCTAAGGACCATGAACAAATCTGTCATTTTAGAAGACTAGAGAACGTGAACATTTTGCAGCTTATATATTTCACTGAACTGAACCTGATGAGATGACAGTCACTGCTGGGTTTATTTTTTGGTTGGTTTGTTGTCCTAAACCATTCTGGGAATACATATGCAATCTTCCTCTTTGCAAGTTATGATGATTATGCATTAGTACAATTATATTGGCTAAAAATATTCCCTGTTCTAAATAGGCCCATGAAAGCAAAGCAAGCTGTGCTGCTATGGGCACTGCCTCGCTTCCCTCACGTTTGTGTGTTTCCTGCACAAACATTCCCTGGTGAAATCTCACTGTCTCTGACCCCTGACTATTCCAGGCAGTTTTCACTGGCTAACTCTCAAGTCACACCCCAAATATCTTTCCAGATTTTGGAGGGAGAAGCACCGTAAGAGTCCTGTGCAATTGTAACTGCCAGACATATTGTTACACTTGAGAAATCCAGCAAGTCTTCTGAGTCTTAAATTGGGAATCAGGAGGTGGATTTTTAAATACATATTTTAGTATGTCTGGTTCTGAGCAGCAAGAATCCAGCTGGTGAGTTAAGGTATTTGATGCAGAATTTCAGAAGAAAACAGAATGAAAGCAAAATTTATTAGATGGAGGACTCAGTGAAATCTACTGCAAAGGATTTTCCAAAGGAAGGGACCTCCCTGGTGGTTTAAAGTGCACCACTGTCTAGAAGGGTTGGAATGTTCTTGCCTCAGTGAATACTGTTAAATCAGTGCCACTCAAAGTCACCTCTACAGATATACAGAAGTTTAATACCAATATTCTGCAAATTAAAATCCTGCACAGAAAAACCACAAAGCCTTCTGCACTGCTCTGACACCATCCATGCTATATTGTACAATTTAGGCACATATCCAATGTATTATTAGTGCATTTCTCCAAGAGACAATGCAACCAATTCCTATAAAAGTGAATCTGCACAGTATGAATGGGTTTGTTGTTAAGAACATTCTGCTTCAGTAGAAGCGCCAATAAAAATGTTTAAATGAAAAATATAGGTGTATTTTTCAGTTTGGGGTTTGGGCTTTGCTTTTTTTTTTCTTCTTTCCCCAGGCCTTTTTTCCTACAGTACAGCTCTCCTTGAGACAGGCTTCTATCACAGGAAAAACTAAATGAGTACATTTCACATTTGGTTAAATGTGTGTGCCAGCTACTTCATTCAGCAGGTGGGTCACGATGGCTTTGGAGAAAAATAAGGCTCCCCTGAAAAAGAACAGGCTGAAAAAATGTTGGGAAAATTAGAAGGTGCAGGAGGTGATTATTATGTTGGAGAAATTAACATGAAATAAACTAGGGTGCAAACTGTCAGTGCCATTACTTCCTCTGCAGTAATTCTCTCCACGGGTGCTTTGGCTCACATTATCTGCATGTCCACACTGCATTAATGGGGCACTCTGAACAAAGCCGGCCCCACGGCCAGCAGGGGATGAGATGCAGGATGCTCTGGAGTGCTGCAGTGCCACACTGCCCCAGCCACCCTGTCACCAGCACCGTCTGGAAGCCCCACCCAGCAGGGCCCAGCTTTGGAATCACTGCAAGGCAACCTATTACACTGGGTGGGTCCTGGTGATTCCAGCTCAGCAACAGCAAAGGAAAGCTCCCAGTCCTGAAAGCTCCTTTCTTTCCCACATTTTGTGGGCTCTTCTCATAGGAGCCTGCCTGGCTTCTGAGCTCTCCCATTTGTGCAACAAGGGGCAGCTCTCTTCCTCTCAGCCAGATGCTGCATCTGTGCCACACAGCCTGCAACGCAGAGGGTTCCTCAGGACACTTGACAGACATCTCTTCTCAAAATAACCAGTGGCAGTGCACTCAGGCTGGAATTATGCATCGATTCTGCAAGCTCAGACTCGCAGGAACAAATCCAGAACTACCACTATGCCAATTGGAAACCACCTGATTTGAATTAAAGCATCACTGGTGTCCAGTGCAAGTGGAGGAGAGAAAGGGGGGGAAATACAATGGGGAGGTAGAATTTGGACATATTATAAAGGGTGGATAGGTGGATGCAAGGTGGTACTGCAACTGCTAGCCATAAAATTCCTTTTTGGTTTTTTTGGTTGTTTTGTTTGTTTGGTTGGTTTTTCATTGTTTTGTTTGTTTGTTTGTTTCTTCTTCTTCTTCAGGGGACAGGGGTTGTGGGGTTTTTGTTGGTAAAGTCAAGAGGACAGACTGAACAAAAGATTCCTTAGGTAAATTTTTTACCAAACAAACAATTGGCCTGCTACATTCTCAGACATGAATAATGGTGCCTTCCATGCCAAGAAGCAAAGGAATTTAAGGAGAGGGTGAGATGTAGAAAATAGAAGGCATTTCACAATTTTTTTGTCCTCTCATTATGGTTCACTGCACTCATCTATTGTACTTGTGCAGCAGGTCTCTGAGGCTGACAAAGTGTGGCACATGTGAAGGGATGTTATGAGCAGCCAAGCACAGAAACTTCTTTGGTTCCCACCTGCTGAAGCCAGTGTGAGCTATGGATCACCATGTATCCTGCTGAATCCTTCAGCATTCAATCCTAAAAAAACAACCACAGCTTTAATAAAACATTGCTATTCTCCTACTGACCAAATGTTGGGGGATTTTCTGTTGTTATGGTAATAAGTATTTTAAAGCATGCTTTAAAATAAACAATGAAATGTGACACTTTGTCACTATGTACTTACTATGTTTTGCAGGTTTCCCAATCTGTCCTCTGCCCTTCCCCCCCAAATATATATAAATTCTTAATTTTCATTTACAGTTTAACAGTGTTGAAATGCTTATGCTGGAAACTGAATGAGAATATTCTGCCAGCCCACCCAAAACAAAATCCTTGCTTTCTCTTCTAAGATTTGCAAGTAATTTTTGATTACTTTTCACTCTGAAAATGTTCAATAACCTTCATTGGTTCTAACATTGGTGTAAATCTTGTTGACTTTGCTGTTTCCTCTGTGCCCATTGTTGCCTCCTTTCAAGCTGGATTCCATGGATTTCAATGGCATTCTGCACAGTTCTGTTCTTGCAGATTTACTCGTCAAGTCCAAGCTCTTGCAGTAGTGTGCATGTGGGAAAGTGTCATTATACAAAAATTCTGGTATGGTAAGTATCTGTCACAGTTGTGTCACCTTTATTCAACACAAATGAGCTCAAAAGTTACTTTCAGGTAGTTTGTTTGAGATTTCCCATAACACAATCCAGCGAGTAAATTGTGCTGAATGCTTACAGCTATGATATGGGGCAACCTACCTTGAAGAAGCTTCATCCCAGATAAGATGTAACGTAAGAACTCCCACATGACAGCCCCCTTTAAGCCTTACATATGTTGAAAGCATTAGGAATGAGATTGGCTTTGGAAAGAAGCTGGAAGTTCTGCAGGATCATGTGTTTGGACTTGCCATCTGCACGGTCCAGGAGTTACTACACGGATCACTTTCCCCCAGTCATCTGAACCGTGAGTCACACAAACCGAAAGCGGAAGGCGGCTGTGTGAACAAAGCAGATGTGGGTGTTTGTGGGGCTTCTCCTCACCTCTCCAGAGCCTTTCTCTTTTGCCCTGCCCCATCCAGGGCAAGTACACTTAGACCTTTGGGAAGCCAGGGTGGCAGCTACCTTAGCCAGCACCTGGGATGGAGGCCGGGCTGTTAAAGGATGAAACCCCTCACGGCTGAGTCTATGGAAGGCTCCATGACTCAAACTTCCACCTCCAGCTGGAAGCCTAGCCATCTTTGTTTTGTTTAACTGAGCAGGAACGCTCCACTAGCTGAGTACTTACCACGACAAACACAAATGTCTCCCCCGAGCCCTGGTTGTCTGAGGGGTGCCTGCAGCCCCGGACTGGCCGGATCACGGCCAAAAGCACATGCAGGGAAATAGTTTCCAAACCCCAACAGCAAACCTGAAACTGGATCCGTACAGACAGGCTCCTGAAGCTCAGATAGCAAACCTCCTGCTCCGGGTCTGATTGCAAGCCCAGCGCTACCGTGGGCTATCGGCTCATTTTTTTACCTCAGCCAAACCCGAAACGTGGGCTGGCGGAGGGGGCTTAAATAAATTTATTAAATAAAATTTTTAAAACCCCAAACACACAAAACTCTTACAAACATCTATATTAGCATATATAGACTAAGGTACCCTTCTGTGAACGCGCCTACAGCTCGCACGGCAAGCCCCTAGCACTGGAGCTCTGTGAGGGCTGCAGCTCGGCAGCAAACGGCGCGGGGACGCGGTGGCCAAGCGGCCGCCATGCAGCGGCTGCGCCACTTGCGCAGGCCCAGATACCCCGAGCGGCAGCGCCAGCAGTCCCTGGCGTAGCAGCGTTCGTGAATACCGGTGCTGCACTGCGGCGGCGGCACGGCGCAACCAAACCTCCTCCCTCCGCCGCCCACCCCAGCCCTGGTACCGCCCCCTTCCTCGGCTGTGATTGGCAGGACGGGTGGAGCGGTCGGCGGCGATTGGCGGGTGCTGGCGGGAGGTGGGGTAGGTTGCGTGAAGGGTGATAAAGTTAGTGGGGCTGCCGGGGAGCGCCCGAGACGCGGCGGCAGCGGTCGGCGCTCTATGGAGGTGGCAGGGGGAAGCGTCGGGTTGGTGCTGCTGCTGCTGTGGTGACTCGGAGACTCACCCTGTCCCGCGCGCTCCCCCCTTCCCCTCCCCAGCCCCGGTCCCCGGCTCCCTTCCCCTCCCCCCCCTTCTCTTGCCTTTTCCCCTGCCCTTGGTAGCCGCCGGGACCCGGGGAAGCTGACAAGGCCTTAGGGAAGGTGAGAAATGCGGGAGTGGCGGGATAAGCGTGGATCTGGGGCCGGGAGTGAGCGGGTGCTGCTGCAGCTGCAGCCTAAAATGGCGGCTGCCTAGAGCGGCCGCCATTTTCTTGTCAGTTGCTTGTCTGTTTCTCCCGCACAAAATGGCGGCCCGGGCCGGCGGTCGCTTTCGCTGCCGGCTTTGCGAGCCCTGCCGCCGCTGAGTAAAGGCAGGGAGGAGCTCGGCAGCCCCCGCCGGGCGCGGAGGGGAGGCTGAGCGGCAGCGTCTCAGGTTAGAGCGGGGAGGCGGGACTGGGCAGTGCCTGTCCGTACGGGCCGTGCCTTTAGTGGCCTCGGTTCGGCTGCGGGATGGTGGTCTGGCCGCGGTCTGCGGGCGCCCGCACTGCTCCCCCAGATTTCCCTTGGAGGGAGAAGCCGCGGCAGACATGGTGGTCTGAGGATCCGCATTGCTGGTGGGGAGGTGGTGAGAGAGTTTTCTATTTTTTTTTTTTAACTGTTGTTCATTGGCTTTTCTTGGCGCGAGTGGAGAGTGGGCTGCCGAAGCGCGGCGTCAGCGCCTCGCCCGTGTTTCCTGTTTGGGGGCTCGGGCGCCGCGGTGCGGGGCGATACCGCCTGCTTCCCCCTCGTGTCTCCCGGGGCGGCCGCTCCGGTGCGGGGGAGCGGGTCCCGCCCGGCGCCCTGGTGGAGAACAAAGAGCCGGGCGGGCGCGGGCAGCGGGCGGCGCCCGCCGGGCGGGACGGGGGGGCGGCGGCGCCGCGCGGCGCCTGCGGGGGGCGCCCTCCGCGGCCGAGCCTTTTGTTCGCCGCCGCTGCCGCCGTCGCCATGTTGTGGCCGCTCCGCGTGCCCGCGCCGGGCGGACTCCGGGCGCATCCGGGACACTCCCAGGCTTCCCTCCCCGGGGCGTTTCTGTGCCCGTGCTCCCCGTTCCGCTACGTGAGCCATGCTCTGAGGCTCTTTATGCAAGCTGAAAGTCGAGGTGGTGGATGGACGATGCCTTTTTTTCGTTATTTGGTGTCTTAGTACGCCATTTGGACGCGGAATACACGCCTTTTACCGCATTAAGCGTGCGTTTTCTTGTCTGATGCTTTTCAGGATTTGGCTGCGTTTTTGTGCCATTATAAATCACAGTTTCTGAATCACGTCAATAAAGGACTCACTGTGCTGTTTAAAAGAAAAAAATACTTGCGTTCTTTCCTGCGGGTACTCTTGCCTTTTGGATAAACTTGAGGGTTTTGCTCAGTCCATGGTTCCCTTGTCTCTTTGCCCTCACCCCCGCTGGGAAATATGGCTATAATGATGAAGTCGGCCTTTCTGTGACTGTCCCATAGTATTGCATGAATGAAAGGTTTCATAATTTTTGTAAAGTTCACTGTTGGAGGGTTCTCATTGTCGGGCAAACGTTTGTACTTTTTAAATTTAGATGTTATGGCTGATGGTAAACAAGTGTAATATGAATGCTTGGTTTGTCTTTCTAGGTTTTGTTTTTCCCTACCCCGTCAATTTAATTTTATTCTTTTGAAGATTCTTCGTTGTCAAGCCGCCAAAGTGGAGAGTGCGATTGCAGAAGGGGGTGCTTCTCGTTTCAGGTACCCTTTGTTTGTTTGATGAGTAGTTAGCAATGGAAAGTCTCCTTGGAGGGCATCTTAAATTAGTGTAATGTTTATACCAAAACGGGGATGTTTGGACTTACCCAGGATTCCGTGGTTGTTTTTAACAGTGCTTCTTCAGGCGGAGGAGGTGGTAGGGGTGCACCTCAGCACTATCCCAAGACTGCCAGCAACAGGTATGTCATCTTGCTCTTAGATTTGCATGACTTCAAAGTCAGAGCATGCTTGATAATGAACACAGAACTAAAAATGGGCTAGTTTTTAAGTTGTACCAGAAATACGTACTGAGTTAAAGAGCTTTAAATGGTCTCCAGTCTGTGCCCTTTAAAGTGTACCTCATGGTTGATAGGCAGTGCATGGGCATGGGGTTGTTATGTATTTACCTTAAGAAGTGTGGAGAGTATTTTTGGGTGCCGGGCATTGTTATTGTTGTTGAGTACTTTTCTATGCAGGAGATGTTGCAGTGTTGGTAGGAGTAATTGTGTGCTCTTAACAAAGCAAGTAATGGAATTGGTTTGAGTAAGGCATCGCTGAAAGGTAAAAGGGCAGTTCTTTAAATCACTTGTTTCTGTTTTAACAACTGTATTCTTCAAAATTTTGCAGCGAGTTCCTGGGGAAAACCCCAGGGCAAAACGCTCAGAAATGGATTCCTTCACGAAGCACTAGACGAGATGACGACTCCGCAAACGACAAAGAACGACATGATGCAATCTTCAGGAAAGTAAGAGGGTAAGTGCCTCACGAAATCACTTCTTTCCTTACTGTTTTCATGAGCAATGTGTACCTAAGAAATGGGCTGGAGGAAAGGAAGATGTGGGCCTTGAGTTTGGGGGAGGTGTGTCCTTTAGCAAGGAACCAGCCTGGTAATCTAGCAGCAGAAAACACCTAAAGTAATTATTGTAAGCAGATTAGTGTTTTCAGTGGCACTTCACTGAATGTGAAGATCTCAAAAAACCCAAGTGAATGGAAAATTGCACTTTAAAAAAAAAATAAGTTGAGTCTAAAGTGACTTTTGTAGCATGCTTAGAGTATCTGTATATTCTGATTTTGGATTTCTTTTTCCTCTTTAGCATACTAAATAAGCTTACTCCTGAAAAGTTTGACAAGCTATGCCTTGAGCTCCTCAATGTGGGTGTAGAATCTAAGCTCATCCTAAAAGGGGTCATACTGCTGGTAAGCTGGTTGCATTTTTTTTTTAACTGCAGTTTTCTTGCATGCTGAAAAGCAGGGGGTTGGTTGGTTTTGATGGGATACAGAAGTAGCATGAAAAATGCTTTTGTGTATTTGGATTATCAAACACCATGTCCCACCCCTGCTTTCTGTGTAAAAAAGGATCTACTGGGGAGGAAGTAGTTTTAATGGTTTGAGTTTCTCATTTAGAAGTCTCTCCAATTACTAAATGTGATTGGGCTTCTATGATTATTTTTTTAAATAAACGGAGGTGTGAGTTAGCCATCTTATTTGCTTGGCCTCCCCTTTTTCCTCTTTCCTGAGGAGCAAGCCACTTGGTTTTGGAAAGGCAACCACTGGTGACCTCTGGGGACACTGATGTAACTAATAACGTCGCTTTCTTTAAATGAGATCAGGTTGGTGACACTAACGTAGGTGTTGGCATAATAAACTTGAGTTTTGGTGGCCAAGGATTACAGAGCCTTTTCAGTAGCAAGCAATGGCTTTTGTCCTTTGCTTCAGCATTGAGACTGGTGTTGGACTACAATGCTTCTGTGCTTGATTGGCAGGAAACAGGATGTTCTAGATGAGAGTGGTAATAAACCATTCTAGGTCTTGTAACTCAGTCTCCTAATAACATTTGCATTCTCCTGCTGCTTGCTGCCTCACTCACCCTGGCTCTCTGTAGATCGTAGACAAAGCCCTTGAAGAGCCCAAGTATAGCTCGCTGTACGCTCAACTATGTCTGCGACTGGCAGAAGATGCACCCAACTTTGATGGCCCATCAGCAGAGAGTCATCCAGGACAGAAGCAAAGCACAGTGAGTGCATCTCTCAATCTGCAGTGGTAAATTTTGTGTGCATTTGTGACTGCCCTGATTAGCTTAATTGTTTTCTTTGTTCTCTCTTTGTAGACATTCAGACGCCTCCTAATATCTAAACTTCAAGATGAATTTGAAAACCGAACCAGAAATGTTGATAGTAAGTTTTAAATCCACTTTTATGCAGAATCTTTTATTCATCTTTTCCCACAGTCATGTAAAATGGGCTTCTTTGTTTTCCAGTCTATGATAAGCATGATGGTCCCCTCCTCCCTGAGGAGGAGGAACAGAGAGCCATTGCCAAGATCAAGATGCTGGGGAACATCAAATTCATTGGAGAACTTGGCAAGCTTGATCTTATTCATGAATCTATCCTTCATAAGTGCATCAAAACAGTGAGTATTCAGATTGGGAGGAAGCTAGGAGCAAAGCAGAACTTAAAAACAAAAAAATATGCAAATATTGATGCTACTTTGAGAATCTTGGAGCAGGAGCAATAAAATGGCACAAAAATGTTTCCTGACGATTGCTCATCCCCTACTGTTATCTTTTGGTGTGATTAAGAAGTAAAATCAGCTTTGTTCAATGCCATAGGAATTGTCTCAAAAGCAAAATGAATGCACAGGTGTGCCCGTAGGTGATCTAAACTACACACACTTACGAATTGGCAGATCTTAGTTTTAATTTTTAAGTCCGTTTCCCTTCAGAACAAAACAATGGTTTTGTACATGTCAGTACTTAAAGTATGTTGCTTATTATAAATTGTCATTTATAAAATTTTTAAATCTTAAATTTCCCCTTTAATTTTTCAGCTTTTGGAAAAGAAGAAGAGAGTTCAACTCAAAGATATGGGGGAGGATTTGGAGTGCCTCTGTCAGATAATGAGGACAGTGGGACCTAGATTAGATCATGCGAAAGCCAAGGTATGTGCCTATCTAGTGCAGTCATTACCCTAATTAAATTATGCAGCTAAGACTTGATTGCCTGAACCTTCTGTATTCAGTATTCATAAGTACAAAACAGAGGTTTGATTTTTTTAGGGAAAAGAGTGCCCACTATGGCTTCTATACTAATTCTCTTGATAGAAGAGCAGTTTTAAACATTTCACCAGGATGTAGTTAGGGTCATCAGGAAGTCATCTAAGTGAGAGTGTTGTTTTTGTACACACTGCTTGAGAAGATGTGCTGAGGAACTATTCTTAGCACAGCTAGACGATTGGAGATGTGAGAGTTTGGAATGTAAGCTTAAAATGAACAGAATTTTGGCTGTGTTGCTTATCTCTGATTCAGATGTCTTGATGCGTTAGATCTTTAGACTCTGTCATCAAGGAGCTAGAGATTGCAGAAAAGGGCAGCTTGTTCCATTATTTTATGTTGAATGTCATGAGTGAAAACACTCAAGGCACTGACAGGATAATTCTCACTTGCAACTTTTGTTCTCCCAGTCCTTAATGGATCAGTACTTTGCCCGTATGCGCTCCTTGATGTCAAGTAAGGAATTGCCAGCAAGGATTCGTTTCCTGCTGCAGGTATGATGATTAAATGGCTCCCTGCTGCTTTTTTTTCTTGCAAAATGGTCTTGAATCCTTTCCTAATAGCCTGTTCTGTTCCAAGGATACTGTGGAGTTGAGAGAACACAACTGGGTTCCTCGCAAAGCTTTTCTTGACAATGGACCAAAGACTATCAATCAAATCCGTCAAGATGCAGTAAAAGTGAGTGTTGTGTGTAAGGTCCAGAGCCTGCCTTGGTGCTGTGCACTTGGGAGTAGTTGTCACACAGTTTCACAGTTGGCTTAAGGGTTAAAACCAGATGGACTTCTGTAGCTGGGGCTAAAAGCTTTGCTTTCTTGGGGCTGCTACTTGAAACTGACCAAAATTGTAATTTCTGTTTTAAAGGATCTGGGAGTTTTTATTCCTGCTCCTATGTCTCAAGGGATGCGAAGCGACTTCTTTCTGGAGGGACCCTTCATGCCACCCAGGATGAAACTTGACAGGGACCCACTCGGAGGGCTTGCTGATATGTTTGGACAAATGCCAGGTACCTTAACAGCACAGAGTGATGGGGTGGCTGTGGCTCTGCTGTGCTGAATAAGAACTAAAACTGTCATTTGTCTCCTCCTGATCCAGGTAGCGGAATTGGTACTGGTCCAGGGGTTATTCAGGATAGATTCTCACCCACCATGGGACGCCATCGTTCAAACCAACTCTTCAATGGCCATGGGGGTCACCTCATGCCTTCTGCTCAATCCCAGTTTGGAGACCTAGGCAAATCTTTTCTGAAAAGTCAGGTAAGGAAGCTGTTTGCATGCTGACTTCAGCTTGTTTAGAAGTACTTCCTGAGATGCGTATGTTATGGATTAAAGTCTGCTTATGTTAAAAGACCTATTCAGATTTGATTCTGATAATTGCTGCTCAGCTGATACAAAAATTCTAAACCACTTTTTAAATAGTACAAAAGAAGTACACTTTTTTTTTTAACTGCAAGAAAAGGTGCATGTGGCTTTGGTGGGTCAGAACGGTGTGTTTTATTTAAAAGATGACCCTGTTTTTAGGGATAGATGCTACTCTCCCACCACCCCTGCTCCTTCTTTCTCCCTTCCTGGCAAATAGAATCTTTGTTCCTCTGGTCCCTCTGGTACTACTTACCAAATGATGTACGCCACTCCATCATCTGCACTTCTTTCTCTATATCTCCCTTTCTGAAATAGGGGCAAAGCCAACTCTACCATACCCAGAATCAGGGACTCTTATCCCAGCAACAAGGACAGTCGAAGGATATGCCACCTCGGTTTTCTAAGAAAGGACAGCTTAATGCAGATGAGGTACATGACATGCCTACATTATTTACAGCCTATTCTAAATATTGCCCAATGATTATAGCAAGACGCGTTATTATGAGGACTAATGCTGGAACTCTTTCTCCTCCTCCTCATTCTCCTCCTTCTTTGTCCCTTCCTCTTTCACCTTTTACCCCCCCTCACTTTCCTTAGGGTATCCAGCGTCCTATGAGCAAGACTGAGATATGAGGGCAATTTTTTGGGGTGTCCTTTCCTTCCCACACACTTCCAAGAACACTACTCTGACATCAGTTCCCATGCATCCTATTGATAACAAAACATTTAATTAAAACTTCAGAAAATCCTGAACTTTAGAAACCCTGAAGTGCTGGACCAGGTTAATTTTTTTTTAATTTTTTTTTTATTTTCTTTTGTTTAGAACTGGCTAATAGGCAAAATTTCAAATGCAGAGTAAACTGCTTTGTGATTTTGAGTGTTAACCAGACTTGTATCCCGATTTCTGAGCAATTTGGTAGAGTTTTGTTTTGGCTGTAAAATACATCAGCAAGCATGCTGATTATCTTCTTGGGTCTCTAACATACTGCATCTAAAAGGAGCATTTCCAGATTTTTATAGTAGTTGAACTAAATGCCAGTAACTTGCTTTTGGGGGAGTTTCAGAACACACGTGGCTTAATCTGTATTTGAGTATTAATATTGTAGAAACGGAGTCATGCTTCAGTGAGATCAATTGGAGCGAGTCCATGGCTGTGTATGGTTGGTCGGAATACTTGAAACAGTTTGAGTTTTTCTTTGACTTACTGTTTACAGATTAGCCTGAGACCTGCTCAGTCTTTCCTGATGAATAAAAACCAAGTGCCAAAGCTTCAGCCCCAGATAACTATGATTCCTCCCAGTGCTCAACCACCACGCACTCAGACACCACCTTTGGGACAGGTAAATACAAAAAATTCCTTCATCTTTTTGACTATACTTTCCTGTTTGTGCTTGGAAAACTTAAATTTCATATGTGGGGAGACAGAAGTCTTTGATTGCACAGAGCAGGACTTGGGAAAACAATGTATGAAACCAAACCAATTTGAGTTCCATCTGCTTTTTATGTTTTGTAAAACATTCTATAAACAAAGGTAGATGTGCTACAAAGAAACAAATTCTGGTCTCTTTTTCAGCCGCCTCAACTTGGTCTTAAAACAAATCCACCACTTATACAAGAGAAGCCTGCAAAGACCACCAAGAAACCACCTCCTTCTAAGGAAGAGCTACTTAAACAAACTGTAAGTTAGGGTGCAGTAGTGCATCTTAGAGCTTTGGATGTGATCTTCAAAAACAATGTGTAACTGTGCTTCTTTCCTCTCCAGGAGGCTGTTGTGACTGAGTATCTGAACAATGGAAATGCTAATGATGCTGTCAACACTGTGAGAGAAATGAGAGCTCCGAAACACTTCATTCCTGAGATGCTGAGCAAAGTAATCCTTCAATCCCTAGATAGATCAGATGAGGACAAAGAGAAAGCAAGTACTTTGATCAGCTTGCTCAAGCAGGAGGGAATAGCCACCAGTGACAACTTCATGCAGGTATTGTGGTCTGATAATCTTGCAGTTCTTGTTTCTTGGCTCTTCATGGTGTTTAGCTGCTGCAAAGGTGGTGTGCAAATACTGTATTTTTAACTCCTGCTAGTCTGAGGAGATAAAAATAGTACATGAACCTGTGAGTGGCACAAGAAGCAATAAAAGGAAGACATGCAGTAATTAGGCAGCTGGAACCTGGGATCCTCTTTGCAAGTGATTACAGAAAACATACGTATTATGTTGCACAGGAACAGAATTATGTAGGAATTTAATCTTGTGTGTTTACTGTTTCTTAGGCATTCCTGAATGTATTGGACCAGTGCCCCAAACTGGAGGTGGACATCCCATTGGTGAAATCCTACTTAGCACAGTTTGCAGCCCGTGCCATTATTTCAGACCTGGTGAGCATTTCCGAACTGGCTCAACCACTGGAAAGTGGCACCCACTTCCCTCTCTTCCTGCTCTGTCTTCAGCAGTTAGCTAAGTTACAAGACCGTGAATGGCTAACAGAACTGTTCCAACAAAGCAAAGTGAATATGCAGAAAATGTTACCAGGTAAGATTTGCCACAGAGCTCTTCTGTTACCTGATCTAGAGTAAGTGAGATGTTGTTCTAGTTTATGCCAGAGTAAAATAATGTGCAGGGTTCTCTTGGTGGAATGAGCTGTCATTATTGTTAGGAATGATGTTTTTTAAGGGGTGGCTGGAGCATGAACCTTCACTTAGAGATCGAGAGACGTGCTTGACACTTGTCTTTGTTTCCTTGTCAGAAATTGACCAGAACAAGGACCGCATGCTGGAGATCTTGGAAGGGAAGGGGCTTAGCTTCTTGTTCCCGCTTCTGAAACTGGAGAAGGAACTGCTAAAGCAAATAAAATCAGATCCATCCCCTCAAGCCATCTATAAGTGGATTAAAGATAACATTTCACCCAAGCTTCATGTAGATAAGGGATTTGTGAATATATTGATGACCAGGTGGGATGCTGTTTTGATGTATTTTTACGTATTTGTTCGGTTAAGCTACCAGTAAGGCACTAATTCTGTAAAGGCTCAAATGTAGCTCTGCAGAAGTCTGAGATGCAGTACATGGGGAGACAGAGTGTTCTGAGCAAACCTTCTCTAGTAAAATCCCATTGTATTTGAGAAGAAGACAAGTCTCCAGGCTTGCGTCAGTATGTGAAGTGGTTTCTTGGGCAGGAAGTCTAGATCCATGTGTTTTTCTAAAATGCAGAGCTGTAACAAAAGCAGAACAAGGATTTTTCTGGTGTGCTCTCAACCATAGTACAAGTCCCTATGCTTGCTCCTGACTACAGGTGGAAGCAGGATAGTTGCAGTGATAGCTATCTGAACTTTTTATATGTCAAGTGCTTTGATGTCTTAGTTTATACAACTTAGTTTGGCTTTTCTTCTGTCCAGTTTCTTGCAGTATATTTCTAGTGAAGTAAACCCACCCAGTGACGAATCGGATTCTTCATCTGCTCCATCTAAAGAGCAGCTCGAGCAGGAAAAACAGCTGCTTCTTTCCTTCAAGCCGGTGATGCAGAAGTTCCTCCATGACCATGTTGATCTGCAAGTGAGTGCTTTATATGCACTCCAGGTGCACTGCTACAACAACAATTTTCCAAAAGGTAAGTACATTGAGGTTTCACTTCAGTTGACTTGTCCCTATATTTCTTAAAATTCAGCAAGTGGTTGAGAAGGTTATAAAGCTAACCAAGTTTAAATTGACTTTCATAGGCATGTTACTGCGCTTCTTTGTTCATTTCTATGACATGGAGATCATTGAAGAAGAAGCCTTCTTGGCATGGAAAGAAGACATTACTCAAGAGTTTCCAGGGAAAGGCAAAGCTTTATTCCAGGTAAATCTCCTAACATTAGAATATAGACTTGTTTTTCTGTTGATTTCTGCTGTACTGGAGTGTTTGAGAAGACTGCTGAAGTGTGTAAGACTTGTAAATATCTAGAATCTTCATGGAATATTCCACTAGGAGCACGATGACCTGAATCTCTCCTATTGACTGGAGGCCTATGTGTAGTGCAAATGTGGATGAAAGTTCTTTTCAAATTCAATGGGGGGAGGAGAAGATGAGTGTGTTGTGGAAAAACCTAATGGGGAAACAATTCCTGCTCCCTTAAACTAATTTTGTGTAACTGCAGGTAAACCAGTGGTTAACCTGGCTGGAAACTGCTGAAGAAGAAGAATCTGAAGAAGAAGCTGACTAAAGAACCAGCCAAAGCCTTAAATTGTGCAAACATACTGTTGCTATGATGTAACTGCATTTGACCTAACCACTGCGAAAATTCATTCCGCTGTAATGTTTCACAATATTTAAAGCAGAAGTATGTCAGTAGGATATTCTCTGCAAAAGGTTTTTGTAGTATGTCTTAATAGTCTACAATAAAAATATTTTAGAGTATCTTCAATGTTTAGATAACAGTGTATTAGCAGCATGCAATAATTACATCATAAGTTCTCGAGCAAAAGCAGTCTGTTGCAAGGGTCTTCTTTGCTGCCAGTTATCATAGGCTGTTTTTAAGTTAGAAACTGAATAGCAACACTGAATACTGTAGAAATGCACTTTGCTCAGTGTAATACTTGAGTTGTTGCAATATTTGATTATCCATTTGGTTGTTACAGAGAATCCTTAACTGTAATCGATGGTTGTTGCCGTAATAGTATATTTGCCTGTATTTCTACCTCTAGTAATGGGCTTTATGTGCTAGGTTTTAATATCCTTGAGCCTGGGCAAGTGCACAAGTCTTTTATAAAAGGAACAGTTTACTTGCACAAAAACTGATCGGCTGAAGAGATGGTTTAATGCCCTTTGGAAGAGGTTTTTGTGGGTGTGAAACATGACATGGTGAGAAATTTGAATTGGTCCCTCTTACAGTACTGAAATTAAGTCTATTAATTTATCAAGACATGTTCATGCCCTGATTTTATATACTTGTATCTATCAATAAACATTGTGATACTTGACTTGTTTCTGAATGTCTCCCAGTAGAAAAGCTTTGGCTGATGACTTGTTCACTTAAGAAATGAAACATCAGTGGGAGTTGCCTTAGGTTGCAACCATCCTGAAATTTTTACACTCCTTGCCTGGATATGCAGATGAATTCTAAATAAGGTCACAGACAAGACACTACAGCTGTGACAGGAGGAGAATGATGGAGTTGTGCTGAAGAAATGGTAGGGGTTTGCCTTGTGGTCCAATGTATGCTTTATCAGTGAGTATGTGCTTTTGACTTGGTTAATGGTTTGAGCTTCCCCCAGGCCACATGCATGTTTCTGAATCAAGTGGCATTGTGTTAGCCGCCTGTTTCTCAAATCAAATTGGCAAAAAAAATGCCTACAAAAGAGTTGAATGATGTTGCATTGTACAGGCTTGAAATGTCATCTATTAAATACTCAAAACACCTTACTTCCTAGAACCTTGTCCCTAGTGAGTTTTTTTGTCCTCATTGATACTCAAGACTTACATTCTTGAAAGGTGATATAGTTGTAGTGGCTCCTGGACTGGAGCTTTTTTGCCAGGGGTGTGAGTGCTGTAGCCTGTGAACTGTTACACAGCACAGGAAGTGAAGTGGAGCCCAAGAAAAGGACTAGAGCTGATAACTAGGCTTGCTTTGGGGAGAGTTGGAGTTGGCAGTGGAGCAACTTGTAATGCTGCAGCTGGGAAGGTCATGGTTTGCTTTGAAGGGCTCCCTAACTCCAGTCACAGCTCTGCCCTCCTGAGTGTTCTGAGCCATGGTCCATCAGGGAGTTCTGCTGCTGCCCTGGGAGCTCCTATGCAGTGTGGAGCCCAGGAGCTCCAGGGACTGTGCTCTCCAAGCCAGATGACAAAGGGTATTGAGTTTGAATGGCTGGCAGAATTCATGGCCCCATCCCTGCATTTCAGAAATGGGGTGTATGAAGGGAGAGCAGGGGCTACTGGTGTGGGTGGGGTCCAGTTTGGAGAAAGGAACGCTTCAAATGCAGTTCAGTGCCTCGAGGCTGAGGGCTGGCTGTGTGATGGAGCTGCAACTCCTGGGTGGCAGTGGTGAGCACTGACACCCTGGGCTTCCCAGAACACTTAGTGATATGTTGTTCTCTGAAACTCATGACTTTCCTATCTATGGAGTGATACAGTCACTGCTAGAACTAGAGGGGTGCAGGCTCAGCTGTGTGTGTGCTATAGACACTAAGGTTCTGCAGTTCAATACTCACTTAACAGGATGGACAAATGCAAGTACAGTTAGAGGGTTCATTTAATCCTAACTATTTCAAAATTCTGTTCTAGAATTGCTTTTTAAAGTGTAACAAGTGCTCTGAAGTGAAAGTTACCATTGTTTCACTGAGTGTTGTGTTTTTCCAAGTTTGTCAGTTTTTCCTTGAACTTTGCTGTTACTGCTGGTTGGTTTAGTGGTGTATGGTGCTATAATACTTCCTGTGTACATGGTCATCTCTATGTGAAGCATGTGATGCACTTTGCTCCTGTGCACTGCAGAGGGAAGATGGGGAGGAACCACAAGGCAGGAAAGAGTGGTTTCCAACTCAAGTTATATCCGAGGTGAGAAGGTAGAAGGATGTGCAAGTTAAAACGGGAATAGATCCAGAATCTGCAGCTAAGCTTTTCTGCCACATTTTGGAGAAGGCTGAGCTGGCAGCTCTGGGCTCCTTGCCATAGTAACTAAGCCTTGTATTCTTGCCCAGTCTGTCCTTACTACAGCCTTATGTACCTGTGCATGGAGGCTTTGCTGCTTGGCTTGTTTCTAACTGACCACTGAGTTAGGAACTCTAATAGAGAAAACTATAGAAAGAACAACTATAAATTCAGAATAGAACATAAACAGTAGAAAATGCCACTAAAAGGTGGAATTACCGTCACATGACCTGGAGAATCCTCATGCAGTGTGAACAGCTCTGGGTTCTTCAGACTGGTGAAAAAATGGTGATGTGCACACTGCAGTAAGCAAAGTGGTCTCTCCATAGATGAGGAGAGGTGGTAGCATCTTCACAATCTTTTCTGCTGCTGAACTTTTTAAGTGCTCAAGTGCAAAACTTGTGGCTAATCTGGAACAGGGATGGCTGTTGGTTGGTCTCACTTCTGTGTTCCTGTTAACTATGAGTGGCATTGTACTTAAAATGTAAACAGAGTGCTTAATTCTACATAGTAAAGTCACAGTCAAAATTAAACCACTGTAACTGATTCATTATAATGGCTTCTATTAATATTATTTTTGTTAAGGGTTGGGTATAATTATACTGCTAGGAGCATTGGGAAAAACTGCATTTTACACATATTTCCTACCACTTACAGCAACTCAGTTGATACTCTGAAATTCAGAATTAGGTTGCAGCTCCTATTCAGGAACTCTCATCCTGTCAGATGTGGGTTAGATTTTTGAGAAGGACCTGTCAGGGTGAATTCTCACCTGCTCCTAGAGAGTGTCACAGTTGGACAGCTGCTGCCTCGTCACTGATCACAGCAGTAGGCCACCATCTGTCCAAGCTGCAGTGGTGCTTAGGTATGAAATCTGAGAATTTCAGGAATGTGTTCTGATCATTGAATCCCCAAAGAGACCAGCTTGCTCAAAGTTTCATTAAGCCTGGCCTTGAACAGTTACAGGGATGGGGCAGACACAGGTTCTCTGGGAGCCTGTTCAGTGTCCACCACCTTCATAGTACAGAATTTCTTCCTTTTACCTCACCTCAACTCTTTTAGAAGCCATTCCCCCTTGTCCTGTCAATACCTGCCCTTGTCAGAAGTCCCTCTCCAGCTCTTGTAGGAGAACCTTAAACAACCCCAACTTCAGCCTCTCCCCCTGGGAGGGCTGTTCCAAATCACCTGATCAGGTCTTAAAAGTCAAAACACCTTCATGACTCCTATGCAATTCTGTTTCTTGGGGAACAGTGCAGGAAGAAGCCTTACAGTGTGTGGGAAAAGGGGGAGGCTTGGGTCCAGAACAAAATTTTTTTACTAGTGGCTTATCTGACCTGCTTTTTTAGCAGATGGAAGCTTCCCTCTGAATGCTGTTTGGACTTGGAGTGCTTTTTCCCTTTTTCCCCAGAGCAGTGTGTAAATCCAAACAATTTGATCATTTCAGTGCACTCCTGAACTGTACAAATTTAGAACACATCTGAACCATGAATTATCATGGCTTATGTTGCAACCCAGGCAAGCAGCTGCAGAGACTGATTAAAAAAGAGTCTCTTGCTAATTCATGCTTATTCTCAAAAGTGAATTCCCAGGGAGCTGGTACAGCAGTGTGAAGGGTGGTGGGCTTGTGCTCACAGGTACCTGAGAACCCCCCATTTATCAACTGTGGTTGCCACAGTGTTTGCTTCAAATGGTGCTCAGCTCCAGCCTTGTCCTGGTGTGGGGGGTGTGCAAGGCCTTGGGCTATGTGGCACCACTGATGTCACAAGGATTCCCCTCAGTTTGGGAGGAGGTCCATACTTGGAAGCTGATAAATAGCCATGGTGCATCTCCTACATCAAATTATTTGAATGAATATGAGAAGGGACAAGAGAGTGAGTCTAGTGGCAGAATGGGTCAAAGTGTCACACAAAGGTAGTGCCTTTTCTCCTCACCTCACACAAATCTAAATTGATCACTGCTCTTCTTTTATCTCCAGTGCTGTTGGCCACCAGCAGGTCCTCTTGTCCAGCAGGCAGGGATGGGCTCAGTTCAGGGGGCAAGGTCCTGTAGGCACATCTCTAGCCTGGGATGATTTTATCTCCACACATTGCATCTGGAAAAGCAAAACAGAAACAGCAGCTGAGCTGGGAGCTGTGCTTTGTGACAGCAAAGGGAAAAGCTGCACAGCTACAGTTGCAGGCATCAGATGTAACAGTAATTTAAAGGAGATGTATCAACATGGCTTTGAGGGTTTTTTATGCCAGGGTGGTTCTACATACAACACAAGATATACCCCAAAAATCTTGTCAGTACTTCAGAAATAGCTGTATTTGTAATCCAGCAAGATACAAGCTGGTTACAGTATCTCCCTGGATCCACCCCTATCCTGGAATTTCAGAATAAGCTTCACTTCTAAAAGACCAAGAATTCTCCCAAACAGGTTCAGGCCTTTCCCTCTGACAGTCAGGGACTAGAATTCTTCAGGCAGGAGTTCCTTGAATAATGTGCCTTTTAAGTGGTGCTGTAAAGGCACACAGGCTCGTCTGGGTTTGATTTAGGGAGACCACATCCCTTTCCTTTAAGGGAGGGGAGTTGGAGAGGAGTGAACTGTTATTTTTAATGAGTTGACGAAGCAGCCATGGCAACAGTTACACTTGGCATGGATACATGGCTGGAGTGAGGAAAGCAGCCAGCTGAGGGGATTTTTATCTTCAAATATTTTGCAGTTTAGAACAACGTCAATCTTGCATTTAGTTTTTGTTTATGTTAGCAGTAGAAATGCTTGAAGAATCTGGTGTGTGAAGTATTCCCAGAATTTTATTATCTAAGAAGCTGTGTAAAACCACTCAACTTTGTGAAAGGAAAAGGGATTTTTAAATTGTTTGATAGTGTGGAGGAGTTTATAGAGTTTGCTCTGTTACAAAATTGATGCTTCTCTTTTTGGTAGGACAAAGTGAAATTTGAGACATGGAAGTACACAGAGTTAAAACTGAAAGACAGGTGAAGGCTTGATCTGCCTTTCTTTAGGGATTTTGTTTAAGCCTTTAAGAAATGATTGCATGTCCTTTCAGATTTCAGAGACAGCAGAGTAACAAACAAAGCTCCAGGCACATGCAGCATGCCAGCTTTGTGTTCCTTCCCAGTTCCTTCCCAGAGCCATAAAGCAGGGGAAGGATTAAAGCCCTCGGGTTTTTCTATTTGTACAGATATACACACATACATATTATGTATATCCCCATTTATCTTTATTCCTTTTATTCCCCTTGGAGAAATGCCATTCAGTTACTTGATTATTTTAAGCTTAGGTTGTTCATATTTCTGAGTAACAGTAGAAGCATTAGTCCTAATCCCTCCTCCCAATATTGACAACAAAACAGGAAATGGCCTGGGCCTCAGCTGCCATGTTAACCTTAAACAGCCCCATGAGCTGAGCTCAGAGAGGCAGGGCTCACTCAGTTCCACACAAAGAACATTTTTAAAGTCAAGAGAGCCCCAGCCAGGCTGTGGGGAAGAGGCCCAGCACGACACAGCCATGAGAGGCAGGGTAGGTGCACTGCACTGCTTTTAGGCTCTACATAACTGATTACTCACTTCATCAACACAGCAGTTTCATTTCCTGCTCCACTGAAGGTTTCCATGGTGACCTCCAATTTCCCACAGTTTCCCTTCTATGGGATTGATGTAATTTAATTGGCAAGACCATGAAGTATTTAGCTGTGATGAAAGGCCCTTCATAAATTCAATTAGATAAATATCTCAGTAGATTTACCATGCAGGTAGGGACCATAATGCAGTAAAAGCCCAGCAACAGGTGAAACCTGACTGTGGCAGTCCAGGGGCTGGAATGGCTCTGATAAAACACATCAGTTATAAATACAGAATGTGCTATTATATCCTTACGGAATTCTTGCCAGTTCAAATTCCATAATAATCTTCATGAAGGACTGAAGTGTAACTCAATTCAGGAATCATTTCATATTTTACATAATCTCCTCAAAGACTCTACACACTTTAACTGGTTTGTGAGGGGAAATATCATTGATTCAAACTCTTCCTTCCCCTCTTGCTTTAGGAACAGGCTGCTCCTTGGATTGAACAATATAAATCCAGGTAATCCTGTTACTTCTGACATCACATGAGCTTTGGTTTTTCATCCTTCAATAAGGAACATAAAAAGACACTACAGACCGAGTTGAATCCTGGTACTACACCTGTTACCTGTACAGTAAGACAGAACCAACAGCTAAATTAGACACTAGAGCCTGGGAAGATGGGAATGGGCTTCCTACACAACCTGGCTCAGGCTGAGAGCTCTGGATCCCAGCACATGCACCACAGAGGAAGAGTTTCCCTGCACTGCAACACCACAAACACTGTGCTGTCTCTGTGTACTCACCCCAGCACCTCCAGGACCTCCCAGTTCCCAGATGCTGTTTGCCAGGCACTTTCACAGCTCCTCAAGAAGTAATCCTTAGTTTGCCTGACAATCTGAATAAAGCTTGCTGTTGGCATTTGCTGAAATGACAGACATAAAGCACAATTTGGGGAGAAAAAACCCTAAATGTAGCAAAAAAACCTCATAAAAGCACAATTAAGAAGGGAACTGATAGATGGATGCCAGCTGTATTTATGCTTGCTCTGGGAAATCTCCCTTTCAGTTCCTCAGTGTGATAAAGGTTCTTGTAAACTTGATCCTGCTGGATTGGTCTAGGGAGGAAAGAGAGGGCAAGATTACATCTAAATGGGAAACTAATTCAAGTGAATAATAAGGAAATATCTGAGCTCCTGGGGTGCTGGGTGGTATTCCTCTTACTTAACTATCCAAATGCTGGGTGTCTAGACATCCACACACTCCTGGGGCAGCAGACAGGAACAGGCTCCTCAGAGTGACTCACTCCTCCCACCTTACACAATTACCTTGGGATGGGATGATTTGCCCCCTGGGGATGCCAGGCCACGGGTGTCTCTCTATAAGGTGTCTAGACTGCTAATTTTGAGATGTCTGAAGATAAATAAAATTCACTTAAATCACCTAGCCCTGTAACACTGTAATAAAACTTGCCATTGTTGTAAGAGGAAAATTTAAGAATGTGATCGATCCAGCCCTTTCTTTTTTTTTTTCTTTTTTTCTGATGACAGTATAAGATTGATGCAATTTGGAAATCAACATAGTAATTTTCTCTACACAGCCTTACAGCCTTACAGCAACCCATTTAATTAGAATTGCAAATGTAGATATATAACCCGCAGGATCAGGTGCAGGAGATACGTACAGCTCTATGGGAAAAAACAAATCCAGCAATAAACTTAATGAAAATCTTGGCCATAATGTCTCTCAAGGTCTCTGAAATTACTATTTTTTTTGATACTGCCTTTTAAATGCTCATTTTAACTAATTGGTAATCATTATTTACAGAATTATTTTGCCTTTTTGTTTTTCCTTCTTGATTTTTCTGCTTCTGGAGACTTCAGGAGTTTCTCCAAACCACTGGATTTCTGCACCTCTAACCCACATTCCTTCCCCTTATCTTCTTTGCCCTGTTGAAGGGTGGTGTCAGCCCCATTTCCCTACAGCCTCTTCAGCTGCTGCAGCTCTGAATTGCTGAGACAGCTCTCTCTGAGCCCAGGGGAGACAATTATGGAGTTTAGAAGCAGCACAAAGGAAAATAAATGCACACGTGATTCTCCTCACATCACCCTGTGCCATCTCCCTCCTCATTTCCCACCCTAACCGTTCAAGGATGTGAGATGAGTCCACCAAAACCTAAATCCAGAATGTTTGAATCAGGAATCTTGACACACAGTAAATTCTGGGTTGTTTTTCCTTGCTTATCCAGTTTTGTATCCCCGGGGCACTTCCCTTCAGACATCCAGGTTTTCATTGCAGCCACAAAGGCTGAACACTTAAAACAACAAACAGCCAAACAAAAAAACCCAACCAAAGACAATAAAACAAAACAAAAATTCCTAAAAGACTGAAGAATGTGAGTTCTCATTGTTCTTGCAGGTGAGGCTTAGAGAAAGCAGCAGGTAAAACAAGAATCAGGATCAAACAAGGTGGCAATACTGAATACAGAACTTGATGCTCTGCTGCTCAGGGACAACTGCATTAATCAAAATGAACTCCTGGGAAGCAGACAGGAGGTAAAGAAGCCCTGTAATCTGACAAAACTCCCTAGATTTATTAATATATCAATACCTTTTATTTAAGAAGCTTGCTTTGCTTTAAATTTATATTTGTCCTCCCCTGATTCTCTCAGCTGGATTTTTAGCTTATTCTTTTCATGTTCTACATGAGTGTTCTCCAAGATAACTCTCCATTATTCTATGCAGTCCCAGCTTGCTTTCAAAATAATCCTTTTCCACTTGACACTAATCATGGCTGTAATTTCCTTTAACTGAAGTGACAAGAACATTACCTTCTACATCTCTCAAATTCACAGGTCAATCTGAAATTATAGAGCAGCATTTTAGTTGTGAGATTAATGTTAACAACTGCTTTTGTTAAAGAATGAAAGTTTAAAAAAATAATCAAATAACAAATTCCTGAACATTATTCCCAGGACTGGGTGTGGATTTACACATTTGTTACCAGGGGCTGGAGCAGCACTCATGGCCTCTCAAGGCACAGCAGCTGACAGGGAAGGGAAGAAGCACAGCCAGGACATGGCTCCCCCTGCCCTTCTCTGCCCACAGCCTCAGCTGAATTCTGCTCACACTGTTCATTTTTAGGCTGACTTTGTTTTCTGGTCCCATGAACCACTTAGAGCATCCACAAGGAAGTATGTTCTATGTGTTGATCCAAATGGCCATCTCCATCAGACAGATGCAAATCAGAAGGATTTCTGCTTCAGGAAAAGAAATTATATGGAATAACCAGCCCTGCTGTAGCTTTTCTCCTGTATCCCAAAGTTATACCAGTGGCTCACTTTAGTCATGCCAGATTTACTAATCCTTAAAAAGAGATCACAGAAATACATCCTCTTAACTATTAATAGAAGCAATGTCTGCATTTGTAGCAGTGAATAGTTGAGCAAGCTGACCAGAGAGTTCACAGACCATCAGACCTGGGCATTAAACTAAACCCCAGTGGAAGGCAGGAGGAAGGATGCTAAATATTGGGCCAGAACCAGAAGTCTAGGGAGACACAATCACTGGACTGTACCTAAAGCAGCTCTGATTCTCTGCCCGGGACATCTGTGAGCCTGCAGGTTTTCCTAGTGAAGTTTATCCAGATAATCCATATAATATCTGGACTTTGAGAGGGTTTTTCATGGCTTTTTGGTTGTGCATCCCACACTCATCCCCCACTGCCACCCCCAGTGATTGGTTTGTGGTAGTTTTGGGTTTGTTTTTTTAAACAAATCATCACATGAAGTTTTCCCAAACAAAACAAATGCATGTGATTATTTGGCAACCTCCGTGATTGAGCAACTACAAGCACAGCCTCTGCTGAAGCTCTCCAGGAGATATTGATTAATTGCCTACAAAAAGTACTCTGTGAAAGCAAAGCAGCTTCATAGCTAATTTGGACAGGATTTGAATCAAGTCATGCCTGGCCAAACCCCAGCTCTTCAATGTGGGGATCAACAAGGATGGACAGCTTTTAGGCAATAAAGGTTTAATTCGGCAAGACAATTCTGGCCATGATCTTTTTTCAAGTCACGCTCTTGGCCAGCACTTCAGCCTTTCTAATAGCAAAATGATGTGTTTATAGTTTTCTTTATTTAAATTAAATCATTCAAAACCAAAGACAGATCTTTTTCACTGGACTTGATCTTATGAAGAAGGAGAAAGAGGCTCTGGTTCTATTACTAATCAAGCAACAATGTTTGTCATTTTTTTAACCTAGGTACAATTTATGCTCCAAAAACCTTGCAGATCAGACAAAAGTTCAGTACAGCTCAGTAAGGAATCATCCTTACCCTGCCCCACAGCAGCTTCATGTCAGTGCTACATGAAATGTGGTCTTGGTGTACAGTCTGGATCCCACAGCTTCACCCACCCCCCTGCCCACCACATTTTCTTACACATTTCTCAAAAGCAACACCAAAGACAAAAATGTATGAAAGGCCTAAGAAATACAACATCACTTCAGCTGGGATACAGCAACAGGACATTCTGCAAAAGTACAGCTGAAGGGAACTGCTGCTGTTTTGGGGCAGTTCAGGCCAAGATGGAGAACAATTTAAAACTTGCAATTCTTTTTCACTGAGAATCATTTCTATGCAAATATTATAGACACCACCAACCTCTCCCTTACGGAGAGCTTGCACTGCTGCCAGCTGAGGTGAATTTTGGGTTCTTCTGGGATCACAGCACAGTCTGGACTGGACAAATCCCTTTAGGTCCTTGTGCCTTTTATGTTACATTTTTCCTATTCTTAATGCATACTTGACTTGGTTCTGCTGTTACAACTTCCACTCTCTGGTTTTACAGTTGGATAGATCAATAGTTCTTGCACATGCACTGAATAAAACATCCTTTCCCTGCACTATTTAAAGGCAACAGAAATTGAAACACTCAGGGCAAGGCAAGTGTCTCTTGGGGCATTAATTACAGACAAGCGAGTGCAGAGCAAAAAAACCAACACAGAAGATCCAAAATAGAAATACAGAGACCCAAGTAATTAAGGATCAAGACTATAAATAATATCCATCTAAGCACTGATGTGACACATCATTGATTTTCTTTCCTTCCTTGCCCCTTCCAGTAATACCATTCTGTTTATATGGCAACCCCTAATTACCTCACAGCCATATCTTGGCCACTGCCTGGACAAACCTTGAGCAGCCCAGAGTGCAGAAGAAATGAAGAAAACTCCAAGAGCTATGGGTTCAATCTCCTGCAGTCCATGCCAGCTCCCCTGATGCACTGACCATAAAACAAAACAGCTGCATGAATATGGAGGTGTCAGTATGAACACTTTGACTAAAATCACCACCTCAAATTTGTGCATGAATGTGCTTTATTCTGCAAATCCAAATGAGACCCAATTCCTCTTTCCTTTTCAGTGCTAGTAAATAGCTGCTGACAATAATTCTTCCTCTCCAGCTGGTCTGGGACAGCTTCCCAAAAGAAAAAAGAATGTTACCTTTTGGTTAGACAGCTTCCCATGAGAATGGAACACACACTGAAATAATTTAGCACATCATAACAGATACAGACAGTTTAGAGCAGTTCAAACTCTGTTGAAAGCTGGAACAAAGCAGTTATCTGTCTTTAAAGAAATGTTTCATCTTCTCTGAGGCATCTTCAGAATTGGTAGTTTACTGTCACCAGCTCAGAGCAAGACTGGTATTTAATAGTATTTATCAGTATTAGCTCTGCTTAAAGGAGTCTGTGGTTCAGCAGTGTCTGTACAGCCAAAACCTTCAGGTGCAAAGGTGAGAAGACTCCAAAACCAGTTTTCTCTAATAGAGGTGTGGAACCAGACAGAGGGAATACAGCATTACATGAGATTCTTCTTAAATTACAACCTCCTCTGTCCTATAGAATGAGCAGCCAGAAAAGATGAGCTCTCACCTACTGCCTGTGTGCCCTAAATCAGAAAGACACTTTTGAATTAGCAGATACAGTCTGGAACATTCTGGCTGAGACCTATCTGTCACTGAAGACAGATTGTGCCACCAACTCAACTGCACCTTTGATAGGAGGACTTAAGAACCAGAGTGGGCTCACAGTGCTTCTCAAAATGTCCAAGAATGCTTCAGGTGCTCCTCAGTGTGTCCAAGAATGCTTCAGCTGCTGCAATTAGCATAAGGGATTTGCATATGAGAGAGGCAAGAGAGGAGATTAAAGTGCTAAGAATTCTGAAGGGTTCAAAAACATTCAAAGAGCCAGAGCATTGCTTGGAGCATTCCAAGGCAAAAAAAACCACCCCAGAAGTCATTGCCACAAACTCACTCTCAGGTGCTAAACTCCCATGTTCTCCTCAGCTAAAAGTGGGCATTTGTATTTTAATCATTAAAGGCTGGGTGGGAAGATATGAAATTCTTGTCTGCTGTTGAGCCAAACAGCACTGCTGGAGTTCAGGCAACACCACAACAATGTTGGGGGCATCTCCAAGCAGGGAAATGCATAAAAGAAGGATGACACATATTTAGAAGCAGCAATAGGGACTCTTTAGCATTTATCATTTCAAATGGAGGTAAACTCAATCAAGTTTGCCAGCTCCAAGCACTTCACCAGACCCAAGCTCTGGAAGCTGCAGTGGAAGAAATTTTTGCCTCAGGGCAAATGAAGAATTAAAAAGAAGAAGAAAACAACCCAGAGGAACTTAAGAACAACTCAGCTATGATGAGCATTCTTACTCTCTCCAATAGTTATGAACCACAGGTAAAAAAGACATTACAAGCTGCATGACTACACATGAACTGTATACCTTCTATAGTGCAGCCAAGACCAAAAAATCCTGAAGTTCCAAGTATTTCTAATGTAAAAGTATGAAGCTTGAGCAGATGTGGACCAAAAGTCACAGACAGGATGGAAATAATACTAATTTTCAGTATACTGACTTTGAATTTCTCTCCTAGGTATTCCCATATCTGGTATTCCCTTAGAGTCTCTCTCCAATTCAAATCCTCTTCTGCAGAGCAGTTAGTGTTTAGATAAATAACAAAATACTATTATTGGAATAAGTACTTGTAGCTATGAGAATAATGAGCATTCAGTTACACATCTTTTTTCACATCCATTTTGCCAACTTGTTTTGTTACTCACATTAATACTGAATTTGTCTCTGCTCCAGGTGTATGAATTTTTCCAGGTAATTTCTGAGCTCTAGATTTATTGATTGTAAGGTAACTACCAATATTTAACAAGGGAGTCTAAAAAAATTGCAAAACAAAGTAAGGAGGAAAAAAATAAGGAGCAAACTTGTTCCAGAAAGCCTGCAAGTCTTAAAATAAGATGTCAACAGTAATGCCAGTTTAAAAGTTTGCTGCAACAAACACTGCTGTGAGCAGTGAAATATTTAATGTGGAAAGCAAATTATTCACAGGAAGTGGCATTTCCTTATATAAAGAACTGATATAATTGTAGCTGCTCTACTCCTACCATAGGTCTTGCCTGGTCCAAACTCTTCCTTGGCAGCACATTCCCAGATATACTCCGTGTTTCTGTGTGGATAGAGTACTTGGTTTTCTGAGTTAAATGAGCAGAAGTGGACATTTGCAAGGAGAATGATCGATTTACACACAGATGCTTTGTCGTTCAGCAGTGACAGCTACTCCTTCCCACCAAGTACTGACCTGGAAAAGCTTCTGAAAGAGAAAATTGAGTAAGTGGACTAAAAAACCCAAGAATTTACAAACACACACCGCAACCAACTCTCCTCTTCTGCTCTTCCTCCAAAAACTCCCCAAAACCAAAATACCCAACCCAGCAACTTTTTTTTTTTGTTTGGTCAAGTTACAGTTGAAACATTTTGTGAAAGGCCAAATCTACAAATTTCAGAAGTGAGAGCAAATTCTACATGCCTCTTTCCTCTTGTATTCTGGAGATTATGTGCTGCTCACACAAAATGGAGCAACAGAGCTCAGCAGGAACACTTCCTGCAGCCATGGAACTGTGGATTGAATGGATGCAATGCACATCACAACACTGTGGATGCAAAACACAAACTAGGAATAAAGCACTTCTCTAGCAAGGCAGTGTTACACTCCTAAGTTGCTGTATTTCATCCAGGAATAGATTACTGCTAAAAATAAAGGAATTTAATAGCTGCAAGCCAACCACCTACTTCAGAAGGCAAGGAATGCTGCCAAGAGAGAATTACGGCAATGTTATTCCACCACAGCACTTGCAAAAAACAAGCATTAGAAAATATGAATTAAGCTAAAACACAGCTTTCTCTCCAATTACAGCAACACATGACTTTTTACATAATCTTAATCATCCCATTAACTTTCCTCTCAAAGGGCAGAAAAAAGAAAATGACTTCTGGTTTTTGGTGGCTTTTTGATTCCTCTTTTGCTACATAAAAGCAGAGGAATAGTGAAGCAAAAGCATCCCTTGTCCCCTTTCTGTCCCTGTTGATTGGTCTCTTGTACATCACACAGTTCAAGCTGTATTAAGTCATAACCTCTCCTTACACAACTCCTTTCTCTGGAGAGACAAAAAATACCTCTCACAAGAGATGTCTGAAAATCCCTGTTATTTTACACTTCCAGAAATCGTTTCTCTCCAGCTGGATGTTAGGTCTGAAGACCCACACAGCACTTCTTCATCTAGAGCTATCTTTAGCCAACACAAAATGTATTTTCTGTACATACAGCACCAAACAAAATCTGCAGACTTCTCACAAGGAAGACAGAATTAGTAACATCATAAAGCTATGACAGCAGAGGTGTATTTCAGGCAGAGAAAAGTTTCTAAGATCCCATAGTAAGTGCTGTACATCTTTTTCCTTCCTATTTTTAAGAGCTGGCTACTCTCACACCTGCCACTGCTGTCTGTGCTTTGTTTGTTTCACTTTGCATGTATCAGCTCTCCTGAGCTGCACCAATTTCCTCACACTTTCCACAGCCTCATAAATGAAGCCATGTGACACCAAGCATTCCCAGCTCAGCTATCCATTGCTTCTCTGTGGTTCTGGGTCATGATTCAGCTCTGCTCTGACCCAGCAAACATGAGGGTTGTTCTTCTACTCTGATGCTAAGCTTTAGATAAGAACACAGATACAAACTTGATACCAAACTGAGCCACAAGGAGAGACTTCTCGCGTGTTCTGCATCCTGCTGTCTGCTATGGTTACCAACAGCCCACAAACACATGAACAAACCCATCCACAATGAGAACAGCTCATGCTCACAACAAACCAGAAATAGCAGCATGGGAAACTTCACTTTCACTTAGTGCTTCAAGTGAACTATCAGTAGTGACAATCCAGGCTCCTAAAAACAAGGCAACATATTTAGGCCATACAATCTATTAGAATCGGTAGCAATACACTATCCAGACCTACAGAATCTTCTCTTAGCAAATGCTTGACATAGGAATTAATGACCAATGAAAAAGAGGAAAACATTTCCTTTTCAGAACCACAGAGAGAAATCCAATTTAGTCTACAGCACAGCAATTTTTCATTGTTATTCCTGAACACATTATGTGAAAGGACTTAGTTCCAAGCCATGTACTTACAATATAGGGAGGACCACTTCCTCCATAGAGATTCCAAATTCAACTTTTTCAGGTATTCTGCTTATACCTTCTAAGGAGTAAAATAAATCACTCCAAGCAAATAAGCAAGAACATTTTATTGTGACACTTGCAGCTTTACCTTTCTCAAGTAATACAGAGTTCTCCCAAATGTCTTTACCAGCCAATTTAAATATTTCATCTAAATCTGCATCACTAGTTTATAAAATTTCTCTAAGATCTGCACATTTTCAACTGATTTAACACAAAAACAGAAGCAAAAGAACAAACCCTTGAAAACATAAAAGAGCTGCATTGTGGCACATTTATTCTTTAACAGAAAGTAAGAAAAACTTCCCTACTGACCTTTACTCCGAGTGAGGAAAAAGATAAATATCCACAGCTCTTTGTTGCATCTGGTAGGATTTTAAGATCCATCTATGCATCTTTAATCACAGAACAAAGTTTCAGCCACACTGAACCACCTAAGGAGATTTTATGTTCCATAGTTTTTACATGCATTCCATCCTCGGTGTGCTGACTACAGGACAGAGATTCTGTGCACCTACAGTGGTTTAAATTTAAAAATACACCATAAGCCAACTCAGAGAAACATCCATCGGTAACTAATAGAAAGAATCACAAGAAGGTCTCACAACAGTTTACTAAAACATTAAGGTTCTTTAAATCACAGTTTTGAAGTATAAAAATTCTATCTTCCCTGTAACTGAGATGTATTTACATGAACTTTTTAAAAATAGGGTCTGTAATTCAGCTCTAATCGCTGTCATCCGAGCCCCCTTCAGAGCCCTCATCATTGGACGCCTCTGGCTCGGACTCATTGCCAGAAGCTCTGGCAGACCCCTCGTGGTCAGAGCCCCTCTCGGAGTCCCGGTCGGACTCGGCGCTGCGCGAAGCCGGCCGCGATTCGTTCTCGGAGCCGCCGGAGCCGCGGCTCCTCCCCGACTGCACGGACTCATTGTCCGACTGCTCCGACTCCGAGCGCCGCCTCTTCCTCGGGGACCGGTCGCTGTCAGATTCCTCCTCGGAGACGCGGGCGCCGGACCTGCGGGGGCTGCCGGCCTCGCTGCCCGACTTGTTCCTGTTATCGGAATCGCTGTCCGAAACAATGCGTTTGCTGTGCTGCTGCTCCCCCTCCTCAGAATCGCTGTTGCTATTCCTAGCGTGCCTGTGGGGAAAAGCAGAGGGAAAAAATGGTATTAAAAGGTGCTCACTTTAGCTGATACATAAAGCAAGACACCAGGGTTTGGGTAATGCTAGTTGTGAAAAATGCCTATCATTTGTTTTTAAAATTTTAAAAGCTTAATAGTAATAAAATGGTTATAAAAACAGTAATACAATTAGAGTAATAATAATTTGGACAATTTGGATTAGGACAATATGAGTCAATACAGACAAAGAGTCACAGACGTCCGGGTACCTTTTTTTGGGCAGCATAAGCTCGAAAAAGGACACACGTTAACAGAGGATTAACCCTTAAAAGCAATAGCCTGTTGCATATTCATACACCTCATACATGATGCATAAATTCCATTCAAATACAGGATTCTGTCTGGTCATCCTCCGAATCCTAACAGTGCCTTTGAGGCGGGAAGAAGTTCCTTTCTTCTGATAAGAAGGCAATAAATTCTTTTTCTCTGAAAGATTTAGGTGTCCTGTGACTGCTATCTCACTGTGAGTCCTTCCTTTTAAACAAAGTATCTTACATAGCATAGTTTCTATTTTAACATTTTTTCTAACCTAAAACTATATTTAACACAGTACATAAGAGAATTAATACAGCATTACTTTCTAACACAACACATATAATATTCATTTTAATATTTACGAAAAGTCAATCATAAAATACATGCATTTTTCACACCAGTTTTAGAAAAATGAGTGGAATTAATTTGCGCTGGGAAGGGATGTTGTGAGTACAATGAAAAACTTCTCATTATCTTCATGTTATCTCATTAACACTGCATTTTCTCTTGAAGGCATGCATTGAAACTCTAAGTTCATACAAAGTTAATTAAGGTTCTTACCCATCATCAGCAATTTTGAGTTTGTCCTCATCAGAAGAATCATCACTTGATGAAATGATGGCTTTTGATTTGATCTTTCCTTTCATTGAAGGAGGCAGACGCTCTGGTTTGGGCTGTATAGGGGGAAAACAAAGAGTTGCTTGTTCATGTGGCACAGGGCCCAAATGTAGAAATACATTCAGAAAACCAGACAAGCCCTGAAAAAATTTTCCATTTACTATCACTTGATTCTAGATGGCTTTTCATCCTTGAAGCAGCAATAGCAACATGGAAGAAGGATAAAAATAAGGTCCAAGAGCAGTTGGCTTCAGGAGGTTTTGCTGTAATTTTCAACACTAATAAATCTCTCTTGACCAGGGTAATGCTGAACTCCAAATACATATTTAGAGAGTGATGCAGTTATTCAGGGTTTAACTTACAGCCTTCTTCTTCTCTGCTTTGGGTGGACGTCGCTTCTTAGGCCGTGGGCCGTTTTCGTGTTCCTCATCATCACTCCCCTCTTCTGCCTTCTGGGGTCTTGAACAGAAACACATTTTATATGGCATAAAGCATAATATTGCAAAAAACCCTTAAAAAATACAAAAATACCAGTCTCAAGAAATGTCCAGAAATGTTCATCAAGTGTTACTCCTATTTCTTTTGCAGAGTGGTTGCTTAAGTCTTATAAAGTATAACGTGTTAGTAAAAAATAATCTTGTGACATCTTGATACGAGTTTGTTTTTAAATTGTTACAAAACACTGCAGAGAATTTACTTAAAAGCCCTACTATTGCTCAGGGAAGTCTAATATTAAATTGAAATTAATTAAAATTCAATTAATTAAAGTATCAGCTACCTCCTCCTCTTCTTCTTCTTTCTCTCACCCTCCTCTTCTTCCCCATCCTGTTCACTGCCACTGCCCTTCCTCTTCTTTTTCTTTCTAGAAATGGGCAGATCTTCATCACTGTCATCATTGACAAACTCATCAAACTCCCCTGCTCCTTTTTTGGAACGCTGTAAGAAACACAGACAACACAACCTATTATTCACATCCCAGTTACAAAGCTCCCAGGAAACACTTCAAAATGGAAATTTAGCTGAACATATTCTGGAAGAAATGAAAATACAGACCTTCTAGAGACAATGCAAAGTTAGCACCAGAGAGGTATAATTTAGAAACTGATTCAGAATTGGCACATAAGATAATCTTCTGTTATTTTTAACAATTGAACACATTTTAGTGATGCCACCATGCTCAGAACTTTTAAGTATTAGCTTCCAATTTTGACATTTTAGTATTAAACCTGTGCAATTTAACTCAGTAGAACCTAGGAGTTTGAAATTAAAAACCTGTGCTCCTGCAAGAGACTATATATCAGAAGGGGAAAATTAAGGATTTAAAAGAAATAAAAAACAAAAAAAGAGATTAAAACATTCTGTTCTACCCTGCCTCCACCGCCACCACGTTTTTTCTCCTTTGATCCTTCTACTTCACCAGTGAACATCAGAATATTCTTGGTCTTCTCCACATATTGAGCTCTTTGTTCCAGAAGTTTCTTCTGCTCTTCTTTTTCTCTCAGGCGCTTCTCTTCCTGAAACACCAAGGAAGCCAACCATTACCATTGTATTTGCACCCCACGGTGATTATAACAGCAGGCACAGAAATGATTTGCTGTCAGGAGACTGGAAAATTGCTTTTTGATGCTCTGTGTCACAGCAGAAGATGCACATGGTAAAAAAAAAGAAAAAGTTTTGTAAAAAAAGTTTTCTACAAAAAAGCCCATGGTAGAAAAGGTAAAAGGCTGATGGCAGAACTTCTAGCACATCTATTTTGTTTCATTTTACAATTAAATATTTCTGAGGCTATGGGGAAGAAAGAGCATCACCTTTTAGCTGCAATATTTTCAGCTGGCACTTCCTATGACCAAGAAAAACAGGTACTAGGTACCACCCCAGAGCAGCAGGAGCACATATTGTCAGTGTGTGCACTTATAAAATGCAATATACAGAATTTAGTGGGATGAAACCTGTTCTTTAAGCAGTTTCTGGCGAAGCAGCTCCTTCTCCTGCTCCTGCTTGGCACGCAGCTCCCTCTCCTCCTCATCCTGCTTACGTGCCCGAGCCACATGATACTGGGCCTGGCTCAGTAAGTCAGAGCACTGCCTGCAAAATCAAGGTTCTCAGGTAAGGCAAGGTGGCAAACACAAAAAGAAATGCTTTTATAAAGTGCCTGCATCACAACACACCATTCATATCCCCAGTGAACTAAAAAACCAGCTACTTGAAATAGCACAAAGAAGAGCAGCGCAGATTTTTGAGAAAATGAAAGCATTTTTAGTAAGCTAATTTATGTTCCATTGGATCATTTCACAACATATTGATTCACACTTCAAACGTAGCCAATTCATATACAGAAAACCCACACATGAACATAAAAGGAAAAATGCCAACCAATTTGGAGAGCTTCAGAAGCATAGTTAATAAGAACCTGTATTTAATCACAACAACCTAACAAATCTTTTTGGAAAGGTAGGGCAAAATTCAAGCTTTAGAAACCCCTTAGTGTGAGAGTTAAGGTTGCATAAACTGTCCAAGTCACACAAAACATTAAAGCAAGGTGCTTTCAACCCCCTCTCAGCTGATGCCAAAATGACATTTTTTTTAATATTGAAATTTTCTTCTCTCCACAAAGTGCTTCAATAATACCCATTCAGTGCAGGATGGCCAACACATGGTATTTGTATGGGGCTGTGGAAATCTTACAAGAATGTGCAGAAGTGAAACTCAGGAAAAGAATGAAACAGTAGTAGGGAGTGACCCTGCACTTGTGTTTCTATTGTTCTAACAAAATGACAGCTGAAATTGTGGAATCTAGTTTTAGTACTTAAAAAAAAAACCCCAAAACAGGACAAAAATATTCCCCTTAGAATCTGAATGAAGGACTTCTTTGTGGGTTGTTTTTGTTTTATTTTTTTACCTGGCTTCTGTAGCAGCAAGTGCCAAGTCAAATCTCATCTTATCACCTACTTTACTCAAGTAACTGAAGTACCTGGAGGAAATCACAAGAAACCAAAGTAAGCAAAGATAGCATTACTTACATATTTACTGCAATTTTGCCTTAAAACAAACCATTTACTCCTGAATTACAAACCTGTAGAACTCAACAGATGAGGAAATCCCACCAATTTCCCCTGTGCCATCATCTTTTGATACAGCACCTTTTAACAGCTAAAAAGTGCATTCAGAATACTCAAATCTAAAGCATTCTAAAACCACTCTGGAGAGGAAACATTCTAAAAAGAGTTCTGAGATTTCATATGCTGGCTCCTAGCAGTAAGTACATTGCTGACCCAAAAGATTGATTTATCTGTCACAGATTACATGCCTGAATTCAGCATAAGAGAAGGAAGGGAAACTTGTTTATCACAAATCCTTTCAGAACAGCCTCCTTGACCTAGTGGAGAGGCCCTTGGGAATACAACAAACTTCCAAGTAAGATATGATGATCAGTGCTTTGAAAAGTTTCTCAAATTTAAAAGAAAATTACTTCTAACTTTCAAAGATTGCCACCATTTCTTCCCATATACCCTCAGGCACATTCCAAATGAAGTGGTTTTGTGCTAGATTCAAATTCTTGGGTACATGAATATAAAAATTCCTTGCTTGAGGTCTAGACTATGGAGAGTATGTTCCAAAAATTGCAGTTAATAGGCAAAAATAAATTCATGCAACTTCTTCAAGACAACAAATAACAAGCTTCTAATTAAATTTAAGTCAGAACTTCCATCCTCAACGTAACAGCAGAGCTAGGAATGCACAAATCATGCACCAGCTACCCCTAGGAGAAGGATAAATGGCTGAAAGCTCTGTTCAAGGATGGTGACAACTGGATCAGATTAATCATACTGGTGTCTGCACAAAATTTTCTATTATTGTTTTTTAAACAGAACTAAAATATCTCAAATGCACTTAAGAAACTGTTTCTGTTCTTAAACTGTGACAGTATTTGGGTTTTACTTACCAAAAGGAGGGTGAAAATAATCTTTAGGGACTGCTAGTCATTAATTATACTTATGTAAGATAAACAGATTTGCTTTTAAGCCTTATAGTTGGCTTTGAAAGAAGTCATAAAACAGTATTCAAGTTGTAGAATAATTATCAACATCTTTTCAACTGTACATTTCTGGGAAGAAGAGCATCTTGGTCACAGCAAAAACAAAACTTTGAGAAACACATATTGGGACCTGGTCAAACAAAACTGGTTCTGGAACAAAATCTGAACACACAGTTTTGTCAGGCTCAATATTTTGTTTTCCTATTAGAAACTCTAGAATTACATAGTGCCTTGTAGAAGATGATTGCTCTTCTAACCAGATTTGTGCTCAATACTGCAAGTACACTGTAAGGGGACAACAACATGGATTATAAGGATTAAAACCAAACGATTTTTACCTGTGGGCGAGCTCCAGCTCTTTCACAGCATTAAGGACTTCCTTCAGATTGCTTTTTTCATCTTTCAGGACAGAGGTAGCAAGTCTTTGCAGCACTAAAGCCACATTAAACATGAGGACTGTATCACTTGGAGCCACATGCCTGGCCTGGAAAAACCACGTTTTTATGATAAGCTACAACGTGATACAGAAATGACATAAAGAGAATAAACACCATAATTTCAACCCCAGACCACCAAATTTAAAGAAACACAAATACACATCAACTAACAGTAATTTTATTCTGTGATCCATGATGTTCTAGATCCATACCTTTAACAAAGTTTGTTTGCATTCCTGTAATTTGCCACATTTGAACAGTGCCCGGGCCAAATATAACAACACTTCAGTGTTTTGATGCTTATAGAACTTTCTGAGGCAGTTTTCATACTGAAATAAAAGAAAAAAAATCAAAGTAAGAGGCAACAGTGGTTTGTTATTTTGGTTAGCAAACTCTAGTAAATGTTTCTAATCCCAAAAAGCATTACTGCTAATATGCCTTTTGTTTTTTAAAGAAGTGTGTTATGCTACATGGATGCCTCCCTTTCAGTGATCAGAACATTCTCCTATTCCATAGCAAGTACCTGATTTTTTCTAGAAAGTGGCTGCAGCCCAGAAGGCTCTGTAGGTCTTAGGTACAAAAGAATACTTTTTAAAGTAGCATTTACTGCAACAAAGTCCAACCAACATGACTCATTTGAAGATCACTCAAATATTCTCCACAGTATGTGGGGGGAATAAACAATCTATTTTCTTTATTCATATAATAAGATATTTTATAAATTGAAATATATCTATATACTAATTCTATATATCTAATGTAATTGGTTAAAAAAAAATTCAGACTTTCCAGATAACTCAGCTTTGCTCTGTCTACCCAGCTGAGGAACTTACCCATGCCAAGGGATATCAGTTTCTCTAAAGTGTAAAAGATGACTTGTTACTATAACTTCTGTGGGTCTAGAATTAAAGGCTTAAAAGATAGCAAATGTTATCATTTTCAGTAAAAAGCACCTTCTGTTTGACATACTCTTTTATCAAGGAACCCTTCACCCTCTCTAAGCCTCCAAAATAGGAAGGAATATAAAGTAAGTTTTATTTGCAGCTCAAATACAGAAAAATTGCCCTGAACTGCAACACCTGAGGTTGTTACTCTTGGATCTCACTGTGTGGTGAGCACCTTCAGCATCCAAGATTCTGTGTTTAGCTCAAGCCTGCCTCAGATTTGTATGCTTTAGGGTAGAGAACTCAGTAGGATAATTATCGTGGCTGCAGTAAGCTGGGCTAGCAATTTCAATTTGTCTCCCTTTGAGTCCAATATAATGTATTTCACACTGTGACTGCATAGCAAAACCCAGGGAACAATAAAACACTTCAGTAAACAAACACATTTCTAATAACACCTTTTCTTAAATAAATCAGCAAATTAGTAAAATATTTTTTCTCCCAAATGGATAGATGAAAGTGATACCCACTCCCCCACTGCAATTCACTGCTTAAGCAATTGCTAAAATGAGATTTTCATTAGGCTTTTTGTCAATAAAAATAGTCGAAGTGCTAAAAAAACAACAGACCCCATTCAAGCACAACAGAGTGAATGTGACTGTGTTGCCAAAGCTTGCTAACAATAGCTCACTGCAGGACAGTGACTACTGAGCTCCTGAGCATGTAAGAAAGGCCAGTAAACACTTCTTTATTAAGCATCACAAAAAGCTTCAGAATAGCTCTGAATGAAGTGTCTTTGAGCCTCAATAAGCATGCATCTTAAATGACACAAGTTTGTTCTTAGTTTCTGTCCTGTTCAACATATGCTGTGCTTTTAAGCTTATTTGTATGCTTTTCATCAACTAGTTGAGTCAATTTACTCAGAACAGGTTGACACTTGAACATTTACTTGCTTGGGCAGGTCAGGTTAAACTAGCTGACCTCAACAGCTTTCTTTCAACATGAATTATTTTGTGATTTTAACAGTGGTGAGTGAAATTACAGCCCAGTCAGCTTTTAGGATAACTCTTAAAGTATTTATGTGGTCATTTATAAGAACAAAAATGGGAATTGTTGCTATTTAAAAGAAAATCCCAGCAGCAAATTGTATTTACTTACTTTGGAAATATCTGCATGTAAATCACATACAGTAACTACACTGACTGAAACCACTCTGGCTAATAATTTATTCCACAACCAAAATTCTAACCCTGCTACCAAAAAAAAGTATAAAATATGGTAAGTCCTTGGTTACCCCATACCCACATTTGGCAGTCTGTTACTAAATCTAGACTGGACACCCAACAGCTTGTTAGAAATAGGCCTAGAACTTGTTAAAACACTGCTCAGAAACTTTCCCAGCTGCCCTGACAACAGAGAGACATCTAGAAGTTATGTGAGCCAAGACAGGAGGTAATTCAATGTGGAGATGTTACCATCTGCACAGCACTGATGTACTGCTTCTGCTCCACGTAGATGTGTGCCAAATTCAGCCACACATCGCTGATGTCTGCTGTGGCCTCTCTCACTTGGGCAAAAACATCACGAGCTTCACGGAAATATCCTTTGTGTGCCAAGACAGCTCCTGAGGGGAGAGGAACATGGACAGTGTGAGCTTCCAGCTTCATGCACTGTGCACTCCTAGCACAGAAAATTCAATATACTTCAATAAAGTGCCCCTTCAAAAACTGACATAGCTGCCATTTCCTGGGCTCCACTGTACGGTGCTCAGGCCTTGAACAAACAATTCTCTAATAAAGCACGAAACTTAAGAATATGATCACCTCTGAAGCAAAACTAGAGTCTGATATTCACCTATGCCATTGGCAGCATACAAATTCTTTGGGTCATTCCTGAGGACTTGCTTGTAGATGGCTAATGCACGGTCTTGGTGACGTTTCTCCTGCAGAGAGAAATGCCCGAATTCATCACTCACTTCTAAAGTGGGGTATTAAAAGATCTACCCAGAGGTTTTATGGACTAGAAGATGCCAAACAGACAACAATAAGAGGCTCTGAATAGCTAACAACATACAAAAGATAAACAAACCCACACACAGGGCAGAGAGATGCCCATTACCTTTTCTCTGTCTCTTGTGGGCTGATGGAGAGTCTGTAACCAGACGTTGCCAAGAGCCAGCATGGAATAAGTATCATTTTGTGTGGAGGGCTGCTTCAATATTCTTTCAAATTTCTTCTGTCCTGGACCCCACTCTTGTTTAGCCAAGTGAAGATTGCCAATCAGAGACCAGGCATCTGGATGATCCTAAATAAAAATTCACTTTAAGTTACAAAAGCACTATTTTCCTTTGCAAGGGTTCTTTTTCAAGCATAAAGTGTTACTCTTTTTAAACATAATTCCATATTCAAAAGAACCCCAAACAAAACACAAGAGAGCAGATCTAGCAGCTCTCCTTCCTCTAGTTTAAACAAATTAAAAACACAAAAAAGAGGAAAATTAAATTTTAAGTTAACTTATTATTCAGAGTGTTTTAATGTTAAACACTTATAGGGGTACAAACCTGATTGATCTGAAGTGCCTCTTTAAACCAATCAGAAGCCTCATAAAAATTCCCTTTATCCCTGGCCATAGCTCCCAGGCGCAAGTAGCCTGAAAATAAAGATAGAAAATAAAATAAAGATCAGAGAACAGGTTAAAGTCATCTTGTACAAAGAAAATATTGTCCATGCATCAGCTAAGGACAGCAAACACTAAGGCACCTTTCATATTCTATTCACAAGAAATATGATGTGAAGAAGGAACTTGCACCCATGTAAGGCCAGAGAGAAACTGCAGGTTTTGAAGAATTAGAGTATTATGAATCTGTTAAATTTGCTTTATAAGTTAAGGACAACTGAAAAACTGCAAAGAAATCAGAATCCATCAGTTACATAGTTCTCCCTCCACTTTAAATAGCTCTCCCATCTCCACAAGCTTTGGGAAGGGTATCTGCAGGTGACAATGGAAAACAAGCAGGAAAAGGCTACAGATGAGGCTGGGGCATGATGAGTGCTGCAGCTTGTGGCAAACAGCACAGGCTACTCAGCCCCAATGCTACTGTGAAAACAAGGGAAGACAGACAGAAGGAGAGCAGAGGACACTGTCAACCAGAAGATTTTTTGGCATTATAAGGATATCTGTAGAACTGAAATACCAAATGTTTCTTACAATCAACGTAATTTGGATGTTCTCTCAAAATGTTTTTATAGAGCTTTTCAGCTTCGTGAAATTCACACATGGCCTCGTAGAGCCTGGCAAGGTTGTAGGATGTTGTCACAGAGATGGCATTGTAGTAATGCTCATCATGCTCAGCCTCTGCTTTGGCACGATCCAGCGACGCCAGGAAGTATTTCTGAAGCAGAGAGAAAAGAGCAATGAAGCACTCCAGAATGTCCTCAAAGAAAAACCTCAGTGTGACCAAGAAACACCATTCAAACTGTGAGTAACTGCATACCTTTGCCTCTCCCAGGTTTCCCAGCCTGAAGTGCAGGGCACCCACATTATTCAGGATCTCTGGAGGGACATCAGCCTGAACTTTCTCCTGCAGAATGCGTGTGGCTGTGCCATAGGCTGACAGAGCACCCTTTGGAAAGAAACAGAAAGTGGATGAAAGAAAGAAGAGAAAGAGCTCTACATGCTCTTATGAAAAGCACACACACAATTCACCAAGTGAGTATTAATAATACCTGTATATCAGTCTGTTCTAGAATTTGGGCTAGCTCAATCCATGCCTCTACATCATCAGGATATTGTTCCGTGACTTTCTTTAAATGCCCCTGAAAAACAGAAGATAATTATGCCACTTCAAAGACACACAGCCTGTTTAAAAAATGGAAATAAAAGCGAAGGCATTCACCTTAACACTAGAAAGATATACCATACTGCAGAAGCAAGCATCCTAAACATCTGTAATAAATCTGCATTAGTTTCCTTCCTTCATTATTCTATTCTTCTGTAGAACAGAACACCTGCTTCAAGTCTTAGAGAAACAAAGGCTATTACACCAACATAAAAAGCTAGAGAAATGTCTAACATTTCTTGCATTTATCTACCCAACATTAGATTTAAAATACCTTTCATTTAAAAAGGTATTCACTGTCCTTCACTGTCCTTCCAGATAAGCCCAGACAGGACAAGTGCTTTCTAGGTATCACCAGGTGATTTGCTCTCTTCAGGAAATCATGAGCTAACTTCCCATCTTCAGACAATTTTATATATATATATGGAAAGAATTCTGCCCTTTTCATGTACCAAAGAGAGACATGAGGCTGGAGCTTCTCTAAATTCCTGGTCATGCTTTACCCAGAGCCCAGGGGAGTCTCAGTTCTGCCCAGAAGTTGTGACTCTTCACAGACAGGAAAACCCCTCATGAGAGCCCATATGAAATATTCCACATCCACAGCCACCTAACCCTGAGTTTTACTCAACTTAAGGAACAATCTGATTTCCAAGTTCTACTCTTGCAAATGAACACGATGCTGGTGGAAGGAAAACTCACCTTTGCAACGTCCCGTTTCTCCTGGTCTTCTGAAGCTGCATAAAGAGATCCAAGGATTTTCATAGTTTCATAATTGTTAGGGTAGGCTTTCAAGACTTTTTCAAAGCATTGTGAAGCATTCTCTTTGTCCCCTCGATAAATGTACATTTGACCCAATCCAAAAAACGGAAGTACAAAAGAAGATGAGGCAAACTGAGTGGCCTGGTAATAATACTGGAAAGCTTGATCATAATCTTCCTAATTAAAAGGAATTAAATGAAGAACAGTCAGTGTTTTTACAGGCAACCTTTGCATGAACTTTTATAACAGAGACTTTTTAAAAATGTGAGCTCAAAGGGGAGTTTTAAAAACTGCCCTACCTGCACATGAAAAGACCTTGCCAGCTGGTAACAGCTCTCTGCCTGCATTGCTTCCACTTCTGTGTTATGGAAAGCATGAAGAGCCAAGTGTTGTACTTTACCATAGTCCTGACAAAAAAAAAAAAATAGGAAGTTAAATGAAATTTGGAAGTCTTCACTTTATTTATGCTCAAGTGGTTTTATGATTTAAACATGGATAGCTGGAAAACATGACAAAGCTTTAGTCACAGCACTGACTAAATAACAATAGATTTAGTTTTAGCTGTTACTAATCTTTTCTATATTTCATGTTTTAAAGCATGGAAGAGTGAGGAGGGGAAAAACAAACCAACAAAAACTTCAGCCAACCAAAAATCCAATTCCAAACATCAAAAACCCAAAACCCCTTCAGGACACAAAGTTGATTTTGATTTAAGTACATGTACCTTGGTTTTCTTGAGAAAAGTTCATACAAAATTTAGGCCAAAAACCTCACACTTCTTTATCTAGATTAACAGATATTAGTCACCTGATGAAATGTATTTGAATCTAACACCAAAATTCTTATTGTTAAGAGGTTATCAAGCATTTAACTGTAAAATTTCAGTGATGTCTTACCTTCTTGAAAAAGAAGTGATTAGCCAAGTGATTCAACACCATTGGATTGCTGGGATCAATTGTGTAAGCCCTAGAGAGGAGTTGAACACCATTCTTGATGGAATCAGCCTAAATGAAACATTGACAGGTATCAGCAGCACCTCAGTATCTGTATCTTATTACCAGCTTCAAAACCATTCTTCAGTCTAGGCTGCTCAGGATTTCTGACAACACCATACTGAGCTCACAAAAAAAAAAAAAAAAGTAAATTCAGCTACAGGCTTTTCTTCCTGCAGCATATAGGTGGAAAATAGGAAATGAAGCACAGCAGGAATTTCTAGGAAAAAAAAAAGCAAAACAACCCAAAAGACTTAGTGTTGATGTCCTTTGACATGTCACACTCACAGCCTGACAGCTTTCCTTCTTCTCCTTCTACTGTTCAGTGTCCCCAGTGCCAGCATGGTTTAGGTTTCAATGATTTACCCAATTCATTCAACAGTGGAATGAAGATATTTTCATGTTCAAATTCTAAACAACAACTTTAGACCTCATTTTAAAATCAGTGTGAGTTTCAGGTGTTTAAACAGAAATATCACTGCATCAACTTACTCTTTTCTAAAGAAGCTTTACACCTTAAAGAAAGCTTCCCACAGGTTAAAATGTAATTTACCTACAAGTTCAAATCTACAATTGATAAAATAATTGTTCTTTATTTAGGACAACTATGAAATCTCTATCACAAGCATGTCAGCTTAATGTGTACTTATTTCTGAAGAGAAACACCAAAAATGCTATCAAGAAATCATCTAAAAGCTGTGCTTTACTTTGTAATAATGATGAGAAGAAAGCTGTGTTTTTGAACAGATTAAGTTTTAAGAGGTTAAAACATAACATGAAAGCAGCTAAAAAATCAATTTCAGTTTGAACAGGTGCAGTCTTTCCAAACCTAGCATAATAATACACCTGGATAAGGAGATATTGAATATTTCCTGCCTTCATTTTCAAATGTTAATGTGGTTTATAATCCCACTGTGCATTTGCCCAAGTTTTCCAATACCTTGAGTCTCATGTCCAACTCATGAACCCAATCCAGTAGATGGGTAGAGATCCCAAAGCTCTAAGTGCTTTCATTTAAGAAAAACAGATCAGACAGACCTCAATGAGAGCACAGTGTAATCTCAACCCTGATCTGACATCATAACATCTTCTAGGAGGAAGAAATATTGGAAATATCTAAGCACAAAAAAGATACCAATTAATATGATATTCAGAGAGGCTCTTTTCCTCAGAGTGCTCTCCCTTCTCGGTGTCAACTCTTCAGTATTACACTAACTTTTACTACAAAATTGTGAGAACAGTTTGAAGTAAAACACAGGTGATGTATTTCTTAGAAAGAACACAAAACATCTTTGAGTGGCTCAGCTTTTAATCACAGCTTTTTGAATCTTCAGGTGAGTGAGCTCATCCCTTGACTTCAGTCAAAAGATCTTCGGGAAAAGGTAAAGATACCAAATATTATCAATTTCTCATCTGTGGAATTTATTAAAATTTGACTCTCGAGTATTTTTGGTTCTTTCTGTAGTTTTATGAAAAAACCTCTTACAATCACTCTCTTTTTTAGTTTCTTCATGGAAGTAATAACAGGGGATTTTTTCCCCTCACAAAGCAGTAAACCAAGAAATTTTCAGACATTCTGTGCTAACAAAAGATCTTTCTGTAGAAAGAAGTAGTATAGTTCTATAGAATAGTATAGTTCTATTGAACCATAGAAAGCAGCACACTAAATTTTAGCCACATACAATTATGTAACAATATTATTTTTTTAAAAAACACTCAAGGGTCACATCCTCCAGTAATAATATATCTGAGATGGTTAATCATGCTAAGGATGTTATGATTCCAACTAAGCTATATCTGCATGTATTTTTCTAGTGATACAATACCTAGAAAGGTGGATCACTACTTAATTGTACTTTTATCAGCCCAGTTAAAATTTCTTCTTGCCTACTCTTTGGTTTACCATGCAGCATGCATGCCTGAATGTAACTTTGAATCTTGATTGGAAATTTGTTCTTAACTCCTAAACTTCTAAAAAAATTGTTCTAACCTCCTGGGAATATGTCTTTTACCTTAACTTTCCTTCACATATCTCACCATGGAGTTTTATTATTTTTAATGAAACAGTTAACCTAGCACTGTTTTTCTGTACCTAACCCTTCAATAAATAACAGAATTGAAGACTTTTAGCAACAGAAGAAAGCTATTCAGAATGTGCTGCTCACATCACAAGCACATACCTATAATATCATTCAATTGTAGCACAGATTTAAAATTATTCAACCACAGAAGTTATTACCCATTTCAAAACTGAACTATCTTAGAAAGGATGAAAAATTTGCTTTTTTTAGCTAAAAGAAAGTGAACTGAGCATGGATTCCTGCTAAGCCAGACCCACCTCCTTATTATTGAGCTCCAGAACAGCCAGTCCAACCAAGGCCCCGACACACTTGGAATTGAGCTCCAGAGCCCTGCTGAAGGCCAGGCGAGCTTTCTCCAGCTTGTTCAGCTTCACGAAGCAGTGACCCATTCCCAAGCGAACCTCGGCTAGAGAACAGGACACCACTCACAATCCCAAAGTTTCAACTTTGTGCCTTTTTTTTTCACAACCGGGAGCAAAAGCAGAGCTTTTCATAGTTCCTTAAAGGCTGTAAAGCCATCTAACAATTTGCTGGTTTTTTAAGGCAGCAGCCCATACTTGGCTGGCCACAAAATGAACTTGAACATATTAGTAAGACTTTATTTCTTGATAAATCCCAGAACACTGATCTATTTCCCACAGACTCCAATGCCAAACAAATAAAAAATTACTTTTATGGGAATGTATTAAAAAATAATAGAGAAAAGCATTAAAAAATTGCCAGATGGAAGGGCTGGACATTACTTAGGCAAGTTAAGTTCAGCCCAAACTAGCAGGTCTTCAGAAAACACAGATGAAAAACAAGTTAGCTAGCATTTCTCCTCAAATGATCAACTGATTCACATGCTGTTTATCATCCTCCAGCTTCCATGACCAAATACAGATGGGCTAATACAGAAAATTCGTATCATAGTGCTCTTTCAGACTACTTGTGATAAAAGAGTATAGAGAATTTATAAACAGCAGTTTCAAACCTGTGTCCATTAGAAAAAGGGGAGCAAAGGAAAGATGTTTGTTGAAAACTAAGACTTTTGTAGCAATCAATCTTATGGTAAAGCAGACCACAGAACACACATTAACTTTGCAATAAACCTTTTCTCAGACAGGTTATGGCAGTCTATCACATCTCTCAAGAGACTTTCAAGTATTTAGGACCCTAATGTAAATACCTCAAGTTAATGTATCTAAATGCCATGTATCACTTTTACAGCCATTAAAATCACTTTCCCAGATTTTTGCATAAAGAAAATAATATAAAACCAGGAAAACTCACATCATACACTCTAAGCAGAATTTTGAATTTTATGTCTTGTTTCATTATTGTTATTTCTGAAGCCTTATTCCAAGAGCTTACTGATAAAGAAATTCTGCAAGAGACTTGAATGGTTCCCTCCCTCTCCATACAACTTTAATTTCTCTTATATGCAAAATCCCATTTTCCAATACCTCTTTAAAGGGTAATATTCCAAAAAGAACAGGATTTTCCTAAACACAACTTCCTTCTCTAAGTATTAAGAAATACTTCAGTCAGTGAATGCCTAAATCCCTCTGTAATGAGGGCTGGGATTCTTTGGACAGATATAGACCACAAAAATGCCCTTTGAATTTGAATTAGGAAGACCTGAGTTAGTTTGCAAGTACAGCAAATACCTCCAGTAGCAAATATTGTCTTACCTGGGCAGCCTGGATTGGTACGCAGTGCCTTCTTGTAGTAGGCAAGGGCTCCTCTATAATCCTTCTTGTTGAAAGAAATGCATGCCTTACCTGTTAGAACATACCAGGAATAAAACAAAGATTATAAACCAGAAATTCAAGTATTATTTGGTTAACTTGTGCTGTGCCCATTTTCAAAAGATACAGTTAAAAACTAACAGAAAATTCAGATGACCATTTTTCTTACCTTTGATGATGTCAAGTGTATGAACAAAGCAAACATGAAAACACATTAAATTTACATTTTCATATTTTTCTGCAGAAACCTAATTCCTTATTGGTCCAGAGGAAAGATACTTACTGAGGCTAGTAAACAACTTAAATTACAAGTGTACAGTCTGTTGACACCTCACAAGTGGTAACTTCACCTTTAACAGAGTGTCCAGCTTCATTGCCACCACCAGGGAAGCATAAATAGCTGGACTGGATGGATGCCCATGGGTCTCAGAAGATGCCAGTTAGCACTGCATTTTTCCTAGCTCTTCCACCTATGTGTACTCCCCAAATTTGAATTAGTCTCTGCCATGTGTGTCTCAATCACATTCTCTCTACACACATCCTCTTAAGCACATAATTCATTCCAAAACTCAACCAAAGAGCAGGCTTTTACAAATATCCATAAACTCATACCGAGTAGGGCAGGAATATTATTTGGAGACTGGTTAAGCACGAAGTGGAACTGTGCATCAGCTTGGTCCATCTTATCACCTTCAAGCAGGCAAAAGCAGGCTCTTCCCAACAAGTGATTCTAGACAAGGGAAAGAAAATGCAATACATTTATCTTTGTAAAATACGAAGTTTGGACTATGTGAAAGATTAACTATTAAATTATTTCTCTTACATTCATCAAGCAAGAGAATACCAATTCTTTCTTCCCAATCTCCAAATCTGACTGAAGTAGCTCTATCAGGTGTGCCAGGCTAGATAGAATTATCCTTGGTGGCACCACATATATTTCAAGTACAAGTTTTGCTTACGTATGACTTTAAAGCCTGGGCAGTTCCTAGCTTCCCTTTGGTGAACTAATATTTTTTTTCTTTACAATCACTAATTTACAAAAGCATTTTTTTGATCAGATATCTGTTTTACCTGATCGTACATGATGATTTTGTCAGCCATAGTGTACAGCAGGGTGGCCTGGGTGATGAGCTCCTTCTTGTTGTCTTTGTTCTTCTCCTTCCGAGCCTGCTGTACATAGTAGGCTGCCAGGGTGTCCAGGCATGTCATCTGGTCCTTCTCGTGGTCTCTGTAGTCCAGGTTGCCATCGATGCGGGCGGCCTCCAGCAGCTTCACAAAGTCTTCTGTTTTGCCTTGCTTGTAATACTCCAGCTACAAAACACAGTTTGAACAGACACCACCACTCCAGTGAGTACAGAACACACCAAGCTGATGCTTTAGGTATCACAGACTCTTTCTCTAGGATGTAGGGATACAGCAGAAATAAATGTAGAGAAAGGTTTTCTGATAATGCCAAATATTTTTCTGTGCTAGAATCATTGGATGGCCTGGGATGGAAGGGACCTTGAAGATAATCTCGTTCCAACCGCCCAGCCATGGGCAGGGACACTCTCCTGATGCTCAAAGGCCCATCCAACCTGGCCTTGAACACTCCCAGGGATGGGGTATCCACAACTTCTAAGGGCAACCTGTGCCAGTGCCTCACCACCTTAAAACAGCTTTTTGAGCTGTTTATAAGTGAAGAATCCACTGCTCTTCCTCTTCTGACATTTTGACATTTAACCATACTTTCCACAGTATAGATATTGCCCCCTCCTTTTTTATGAAGCACGTAATCAAAGGCACAAACCAGGAAAATTATGGATTGAGGGGGGGAAAACATAGAAAGCAACCCTCAAGAGGCACTGTTTCATGAAAAAGAGATTAAATTAAAATTCTAATATGCATATGTCAATCAGAAACATCTGGCCTATGATCAAAGACTGAAAGACCCCATAAAGTACCTGTCTGGAACTCAGTTATCACTCCGAAGAGTATGGAAATAGAAATCATGATTTGATTATGTGAATACAATATTTAAATACACAATTTGTATCCATACTGACCGCTAGGGCAATCCATATGTGCAGCTGGGTGTGCTCCTGTTTCAGAATACTTATAACTTCATCACCCTCGGGCAACTGATCAAAGTCAAGCTCAATAACCTAGAACCAAACAACACAGATCATCTTTTCACAAAGCATTAAAAACATTGTCTATCATTCAGCTGAAAGGAAACTGGACCTGTCAGAGCACAAAACATAATAAGTATTTGTGTTTAAACAAGGTTATGGACAAAGGAAGGAGAGACAATATATTGCATTCTGTACAAGATAAAAGCAATGGCCTCTCTTCAGAGAAAAGACAAACCAATGTTTGGGATACAAGTGAGGGAGAACAAGCAGAGATCCTAATTCAACTTCTTTCACTATGGACCTCATGCTCAGAATCAGCTAATAACCAACTTGACTGCACACTGCTGACTTTCCAAAACTTTCCCTACAGGTAATATAGAGATCTAGCTCAGAGACAAAACCTTCCAAGTCATCTGGTGTCAGAAAATCAATACCTAAAACTCAGATTCATGAAATTTTGTAAAATCATCTCTATGCCCTAGAAAATTAAGAGACTACTGAAGCAGCTGAATTTCTGAATATTCACAACTGTAGATATGACCAGCAAATGACATCAAGAACTCTTCATCATTCAGGCATTGTTTTGTGAGTATTCGTCTCCTGTGTTGATCTAATCTTCTGATATTATAAAATGAGGAAAAAGGAACAGGTACTCCCCAGATGGGATATTTGGGAACACAATTTAACTGCTTATGAGTCCACCTTACTCAGCCATGCTGCCTTTAATAATTAGTCATCTGAGTTACAAGTTAATTTTACAGCAAGAAAGAAGTTGTTGTACTCTGATTACCAATGCTGGGGCTCCTCTATAGGCTGAATTAGAGCAATCCAGTTTATAAAACCTAGTTTTGACTATACAAGACTTTAGAATACCAGCAAAAATATTTCTGCTTAACTTTTACTGATTTTAGTTCATTTTGCATAGCACCTCTTGTTTGACAGATAATGGCCTTCATCCATCAACTAAAATAGTTATGAATGAGATATAGGTATTACTAACACAATAAATAAATATGGAAGTAAAAGAGAGCAGGGGTGACTAGAGAGGTATTTTATTGTATTCCCTAGTGATCAACTCAGAATTTTGGGATCCAAGTAGTCCTAGCCTGAACAGCAGCACCAAGATCACAATTCATGTTGACACCTCAGACAGACATTTCTGTCACAGAAGAAAATGCCCTTAAACATGTAAACACTACAGAATAAAGTGATTTTGTGAGACTTAAAACCTCAATGGCAGCCATACAGAAATTTGTTTCCGTATATATATTTGTGCATATATGAATGTCTCTGTGGACATGTATGTATGTATGATATGTGTATGTATACAAAATAGTAGAGATACAGATATTCACAGAGAATATTCTTCAACCTGTAAGCATTATGTTGCAACACCATATTTAACTACACTATTAACTTAGTATCTGTCATGGAATGATTTAACGTCAAACTTTGTTACACGCTGCATATCTCCACGCACTCCTCCTGAACCTAACCTTGGCTTGTGACAGCGTACCTTAAATAAAGAAAAGTTAAACTAAGTTTTTAGCTCCACGGTGAAATAAGTTTACAGAGAGGGTCCTCTGCCCTGGCTGTGTCCTTGCGCCGCTTGAGGAGCACCAAGAGCCCCTGACACAGCAAAGCGCGGCGCGACCGTGGCCGGACACGCACCTGCGACCCCGCCACGGGGGTTGCGAGCGACACCCGCGCCCCGAGCCCGGGGCACAACCACGGGCGGCAGCGGCGACCGCCCGCGCCCCGGCACGGATCGCCCTCCCTCCCCGCGCCCGACTCGCCTCGTCGGTGTCCCGGAGAGGGATCTCGATGGAGCCCCGCGACATCTTGGCGACAGCGCTGCCGGAGCCGCCACTCGCTGGGCCGGGGCCGCCGCGCGCACTTCCCCTCACGGCAGAGCCCGACCCGGACGTGCTCGGGAACGGGGCGGAGCGGGCCGGGCCCGGCCCCGGGGCGGTGCGAGGGCGGTACGAGGGCGGTGCCTGCTCGCTCTAAACCCCGTCACACGCCCGTCCCTAGGAATTGGTGTATCTACACCTATGGATCACCGAAAGGCGATGCTGGGTGTCTGTGCGTACACGCACCCAGCGGTAAATGGAGCAGGTTTACCTGGGGAAAGCTCCCTGGGCTGTGGGGCACGGCTCCCTCAGGCGGCGCCTCTCCTCACGGCGTCTCAAAAGCGTCAAAAGATTTCCAAATAAACGCGTTAAAACGTGCGGGTTTTCCCCATCTTCGTGTAAATCCAAATGTACATTATCCGACTAGCTCAGCTGGTGTAATATTTTGAAGCGTATTTACAATTTTTCAGCCTCAGCTGGGCCAACTATATTGTAGTTAGGTGAATGTTTTTAATGGGAAATACGGAATTTGGTAACATTTGAGCCCGGTCTGTGTGAGGGACTCAGCCTCACGGAGGTGCAAAGTTAAGAAGGAATTCCACAATTGGGCTCCCAAACTGTGTTTTTCTAATTATGATGGCAGATACATTGCATATTTGGATCAAACACAGCAATCACCGTAACCTATGATCCATCTTGGTTATTTTTATAGTTGTACCTAGGGGAAAAAAGGGTTGTAAGACTAAAAGATCCTCAGTCACATTTCTACAGACATTATTAAAAAAACCCCCAACCTCCAATGTTATTTACACAGCCTGTTAAACCCTCGTGCTAACTTGATTTTGTTTTACAGCTAATCGTCCACAGAATACAAAACTTTGAATTAATTGATAGTCACAACTATAAGGCATTGAGTTAATTTTATTTTAAAAATAAGCATGAATTACTATAATCCTATATATTACAGAGGTAATGACTAGATGACTTGCAGTGTCACCTGTTTTGTGAAGCTGAAGTAAATAGCATTTTTTGATTACTTAACATTTGGAATGTGACCATCTGATTTTTCTTCATGCACTAATTATTCTGAAGTGAGTTACCTGCTCCAATGCATTTACCAAATATTTCTTCTACTCTTTGAGTAGATGTCTTCCATAAATACCTATTTTAGAGAAATGCGGCAGGAAAGCAGAGTGATGTTGAAATTTATGGGAATGTGTATTTTTTGCACTAAGAACATGCTAGAACCAATGTTATGCAGAGCCGGCTGCTAATTAATAGAGTTCCAAAGCCTTCTTTTCTGATTTATAAGCTAATTTTCCAGAAATAAAATACTTTTTAGATATTTTAGTTAATGCTGAAGCTCTTTGGATTGAAAAGACAGCCTGTTCCTGAGGTATTTGTTCACCAGTGGCTGTAGAAAACTAGATTTTCTCATGGACAGAAAATTAGTTTTAATGAAAGATTTTATAGGGTCAGACCTTAAGAATATTAAGTCAAAGTTAAGGAGGGAAAACAATTCTTGCTCCTTGGTACAAACCTACTACACACATTTTAAATAGCTTAAAATTTTATTGCTATGCTATTGACTTTTATGTTTTTTGAATCAGGAAGACTCCTTTCTATATACACTCATAATAATAAATCATTGTTGGCTATGTAGCATCTCTTTAGTGTGTAAACTATTGCTCTAGTGAAAACAGCTGCTTTTTTTCACTTTACGAGTGCTTAGGGACATTTCAAGAAAAGAGGCTTGTTTTATCCTGCTGTCTTTTGTTTTTATTTCATTGGATTTTATTACTGGGGAAACTGAATTTACTACTTTTAAACTTGGATTGTTAAGAAAATCTTATTAAACAAGAAAAACTGATCTAACAAAAGTAAGATACAGCAAATTGAACTTTCACTTGTGATATATGTTACAGACAGTAAAAAAAACCAACCTCTGGAAACTTCATTATTATATGGAATTATAAACCTTTTTTAAGGATGAAAACTAAGCTTAATGAAAGTACTTTAGTAGCAGTATAAAAAAAGACCTCTACCTACCTAACCACCTCTCTTTGCAAGCAAATTACCATTTGTGCTTGAGGTGCATGTCCTTAAATAAATGATCCCCAATGAGAACCAGCTGGGTGTGGGCACACAGGTTGTGGGAAGTGGGAGTGGGGCTGTGCCTGAGCCCCATCCCCAATGGGCTGCAGCTGTGAAAGGCAGGTGAGCAGTGTGGGAGGTGCTGAGGGGTTACTGACCAATCACCAAAGGGAGCAGAGGGCTCACAGGTGCAGTGCATCAGCAATAAGGAGTATTAAAATGTTGGGCTAAAGAACAAGAAGGGCAGAGGCTTGCAGCCTCCTGAGGTGAGGTTTGTCTGTATGGGCTGACCCTTGAAGGCTTCTGATATGGCAAGGTGTTACTGTGTATGGGTTGGAGCTTTCTGAAATTGTTTGATGGTGTTGTGTTTATCGTGGTTGTCTCAACTGCAATATGTGCTGCAACAGAGAGCTGGCTATTTTAGTAGCAAAATATCTATATAGTTAATTTTTAGGGTAAAAACTCTGGGCTGTAGGAAGGGCAGTGGCAGAATGCACCTGGGAGAGCTGCACAGGGCCATCACAATTTATTAATCTGTTTTAGGCCCTGACACAATATGTGCATCTTGAAAAGGTAGTAAGGGGATTTAGTAAAGTGCTGGGCAGGCTGGTTTAAAAAAGTGCTGAAAATAGGTTTAAGGTTATAATTTTTTTTTCAATTAGTTTAATATTGTCCTAGTTCCAGAGGCTGCTGTATTAGCTGTGTATCTCAAAGTTGTTACTTTAAGAAGTTAGGATTTTCTATCCTGACAGAATATGTACATCTTGAAAAGGTAGTAAAAAGGCCTAGTAAAGTGCTGGGCAGACTGGTTAAAAAAGTGCTGAAAATGGGTGTTTTTTTTTAAATTGGTTCAATATTTTGCAAATTCCAGAGACTAGAATGCTGTATTACCTGTTTATATCAAAATTGTTACTTTAAGGAGTTAGGTTTTTCTCTCCTGCTGGCAAGGAATGCTGAAGTAGGTCATATTAAATGGATTTTGAGCAATGTTATGGGTATTTTTTTCAATCAAAATTACATGAAGGGTAACAAACCAGAGCTGTAATGATGGATGGTCCTTACTGGTTTATTTAATGTTTCACTGGAATGTGTTGTGTTTTTGCAGACTGAGAAATGTTTTTTGTAGCTATTAAAGCTGCAGTATTTTATGCTGGATTAAAGGATTAGTAACTTTTATTGCTACTTTTTTGTTTGTGCTTCATCAAATGATTGTGTTTGCCTTATTTATCTGATAAACAGAATTGTGTTCTACTGAGTTAGATGGTCACCTAAATCTACAAAATTGTTTGTTCAGCTGTTGTTAGGTTTTTCACAGATAGCCATCTACCACCTCTTTAGTGCATTTAGTAGGTATGAAAGTGTGGTTTAAAAAAGTGGATCAGAGAAACAGTCTAGTCTTGGCTTTGCTTCATAGAATTTCTCTTAGAAAACTCGAGAGAGGCAACTGTAGGATGCAGGTTACTTTTGTTCTGCCTCCTGTGGGGTTAGTGGGAAATGAAAAGTGCCATAAGAAGTTAGCAGTACAAGTGCAGTTCTACAGATTTAATTTTTTTAATGCTTAAATCCTCCCCAGTACTCTAAATCTATAGCTGACTATGCAAGCACAGTGTCATTATTGCCCCCTTCTGGCAAGCACAGGGGTGATTCCTATTCACACTCACAATCCAGTGTTGTGCTTACAGAGAATTTAAATTCACCTTCTGGAGTTTAATATTTTCTCTGCTTATAGTTTTGCATTTTCCTAGTGGAGTCACCTTTTTGGCTTAGTGTTTTCCAACATGTCAAACATGTTACTTTTCTCTGGAAGATGTGTTTGATAAACGCTGAATTGTTCAATGATGAATTTTATTTGAATGATAAACGAACACCTCATAAACAAAGAGTACTGGGCAAAGGCCGATTATTCCCCTGCTCCTTTCCCTTCCTGGTGAAGGCTGTTTTTAGGGATTATGCATCAGCATTACAGGTTTAAAATGCATGTCAGCAATTAATAGGACAAGAGAGGATTACACAAAAGGCTGTAGAGTAGCAAATGACCTTGCAGTGCTGAAGTGTGAAGAATGAAAGTACCACTGATTTTTGGTATAGAATGTTTGCTAGGAAAAATTGCTGTCTTCAAGACTTTAAATAGAGTTGTAGCTAGAGAGTTTAATTTTTAATAGATTTACTTATGATGAACTTCAGGAATTTTGCTATTCTGTATCCTCTCTTTTAGAAATACTTAGTTTACAGAAGCTTCCACTTGTTCAGAGAAATACTGAAAAGAAACAAAAGTTTGAAGTGGGGACTACCCTGATTATTCTTTGCCAAAGCTTTCTTCAAAGAGAACTTCTGAGTTCTGATACCACATTCTTTGAAATGAACAGTACATTTCTAACACATTAAATCATATTAATGTTTCAATGGAAATATTAGCAGCTAACCCAAGAACAACTGAGATCTAGTATCTCTAGCATCCTCTAGTCTTTTTGCTTAAATTAGTAGGCATGAAATATTTGTAGTTTTTTTGACAGGTACTTGGCCCTAAAATGTTGGCATTTGATAACGACACTTGCTTTTCATAAAATGCTTACAATAAAATACTTTTCCTATTCAACAGAATGTTACTTGTGTACTGAAAATGGAAAGAAAATACTACAGGATAAATATAGATTTGTATGTTTTCTGCTAGTGTTATGGTGCTTTGGAAAACGTTGGTAAGTAGTGGAAGGACTTAATCTTCTTTAAAATGTGTTCTATTTGTGTTATAGCCCTTTAAAAACAATTATTTGCATTCTGAAATCTGTGTATGCTCTCTAAACCCCAAGTTTTTAACAGAAAGCTTAGGGAAGGGAAAACATTATAGAAGCAAGGACTTGAGTGCAGAAATCAGTTCCAAAAATAATAAGCACTTGTGCTGAAATTCTCAGGAAGGATGAAGCCTGAGAATGAGCCTGAAGATGAAGAAAGCTTATGGGAATATATAAACAAATCTTCCTCTGTTTCCTGGAGGTGACTGCTTGTTCTAACATCCTTTTCATTAATGTGATTTATAATATAAACTCTATACTGACTTCTATATGTAGGAATTAAATAGAGGAAAACAACTGATTTTCATGTATCTAACATCTGAAATCCTTTCTCTGATGATTTACTTTTCTTCTATGTCTCCTTTATTTTTTTCTCTTACAGAACACTTTCTGCTTTTGTGTAAGCACCCAAAGTGACAAGGTTTAAGCAGGTCAACATCCTTGCTTTTTGTGCGCAGAGTCTTATCCTGCCAGGTGAGATCTGAATGATCTGTTCAATTTTGCTTCACCCCAATGTTTCATTAACATCTCTTATTTTTCAGATAGCAGTATTTAATTTTCCTGGACACACTAATAACTTTTGCTCCAAGGAAAAGGACAATAAATATATAGGAGAGAAAAGTAATAATTCTAATTTCTTTCCCACTCGAGATGAAAACTATTATTCTGCTGGATCCAATTACTACTTGTAAAGTAGGAATATTATCTGTCATTTATTTCATCCCAGGAAGATAATGTGGACTTTTCAAACTTGGCTTTTATGCCAATGAATCTATGTTATGTCATAACACACATCTTGCTAATAATGCAAAACTATTTTTTATCATCTTATATTGGGGGTGAAAACACTCAGATTACTTTAAAACTCCAGTGTAATAGCACATAGTGTATTGAGCTATTAATTAAGAAATGTCTGTTCTGTGTTCCTCCCTAGCACTTGATGTGTTTATATGCACATTCTTCTTGGAAGGCCAGGGACACTTTGTTCAGTGACTGAGAAGTGATGTGGATGGGTGCCATGCTCAAAGCCTGTTTTCATATCTCCTATCAACATGTAAGTTTACAATTAACTTGATCCATGCAAGCAGAATAATTTATTCTGGACTAAGCAGAAGGCTAGCTGTCTTCTTGAATTAAGGCCTGAGGTTGGAAGAGAACCAGTAAATGTTATCAGACAGAAGCAAAAGTTATTTTAAGATGCAAGGAGGTACTGTCAGGAATGGTTCACTAAATCATTTGGGACCTATTTCCACATATTGCACTGTGTAGATGCTCTTGCTCAACTTCTAAAGCCATGTGGCAAAGGGGCAATGGTGGTGTGGGAGCAGCAAGAAATATTAATTTAAAAGTAATTTAACTGAGTACCTGTTAAATGCTACTTCCCAGAAGCAGATAACCACACTTAGAGAAAAAAATGTTCAGTTGTAACTTTTCAGGGATTCCTTCTCATAGGGTCATCTAGAATTGATGTTCCTTGGTAAGTCAGAGTGGTTATACTGGGAGATACTGGGTTTAGTATTTCCAGCCTGTGTTGTTGATGGAATCCAGGCACAGCAGTAACAAGCTACTACACTAGAAATGTTGTATGGTGAACTGTCTGGAAACTTTGGGGTTTGCACTTAATAGAACAATATCTACCATCCTGAAAATGAGTAAGATGGAATAGTGTAGGGAATTAAATTGTTCTCTCTCAGTAAGATGTGCCTGGATGTGTACCTGGAGTTCTGAGCTGCTTTTGTTTGCCAGAGCAGTCAGGTACTGCTGGTGCCTTGCAGTCCTTGCTGCTGGAGTTGCCACCCATGCTGCAGCATGTTTATAAATAAAACCATTTCTAGCTGCACGCTCAGCCTGCAATGGAAAGTCGAGTTGTGTTTCTTCTGGCTTGCACATTACCACTAGGAGAGCTACTGCTGGCACTCAGTCAAGAATTCTGTTGATTCAGAAGCCAGTAAAGAAACGTTCAGGACTGTGTTGCCTCTGCAAGTATGAGTAAAAGTTTATTTATATCAGTCAAGTGACTATACATGAATATGGATCAGACCATTCAAATGAAGGAAGGTGCTTTCACAAGTGACTCCTCCTTATCTGACTGGGCTCTCATTTGTGCCTTAGCAGATAGATTTAGAATCTCAGGGTGCATGTATGATAATTCATAATGTGCTAGAATTTCTTCTTAGAGAAACACTTTTAGCTAGTTAATAACTAATTATGGTTTAGGCTGAATTCCTTTGTGTTCATCAAATACAACACAAGCAATAAACCACATTCTCACATTTTTACTCAGATGTGCTTCTAATATTGAGTCATTTTTTAACAGTGCCAAGGGTCTTTGTGTTTTCTAATATAATCTTAAAAAACCACATTTCTTTCTTAATTTAGCTATATGTAAGGAATACAATACTGCTAATCATCTGTCTGAAACAGTAGTTATGGAAGCCTTTCCAACCTTGTGGTGATCAATTTCATTGCTTTGCTGTTGGATTTAAAAAAAAAGTTTAGCCTGAACTTCCCTTACTGTTCTGTCCCATTCAGCAGTACACAGGAAAAAGATAGGGTTTAGCTTTCTTTAGTGTAATTTTTATTTTCCATGGGTGTGTAAACAGATCTTCATGAAAAGACATTTAAACACTATGAAGGATACCTGAAATGCTTTGAATTCATATATATGTGAATGGCCATGTCGCTTCTACAAATATTTTTTTCTACTATCTTATCTCTATTATGAAAATACTTGTATAACTTGACCTCAGAATGGTTCAGTCATAGGCTATTATTGCTGATTAACTAGGGAATAAAGTCCATTTAGTGGGAACTCTTACTGGCCATTGAGACTGGTGGAATGCAAAAGAAAAAAACAGATTTAGAAATGATATGTCTAAAATAAGAGCAAACACTTCTACAAAGCACTTAAAAGCTTGGAAATTAGTGTAAAAATTGGAAAAAGATGATAATTTTACCTAGAAATTAGGTAGTCTAAAAAAATTGGAAAGGAGAACTTTGATGCTCTTTTGCCAACCTTTATAGCAGTTTTATTAAAGTTTAATTGTCAAACAACTGAGAAACTTCTAAAACAGCCAGTAATAATCCTGAGAAGTGTTTGAAGAAGCTCTGTTGTATGTTGTAATATTTATTTTGAACACACATCCATTTTAGTTGTCTTAAAACCTGTTTTGATGTTGTCCTCTTAAGTAGACTCTGCTGAGGGTTAAGACCTAAATTGCACCAGAATTCTTTCTTTACTGGAGGTTATAATTTTTTTCCTCTAACACTTGCAAAGTTTTGTGTATGTAAAACTACAGCTCAGGCAGGTGAAGATGAATGGTTCCTAATTATGATATTCCAAGTTTGAGAGGTTTCTCTGTCATGTTTTTTTAATTTCCTCTTTCAAGTTACCTGCATGCACCTGCTGGTGTTGTAGCAAGGGAGGCTGATAGTTCTTTTTGGCGTTTGTATTCTGGGAAGGATTGTTCTGTAGCTCTGAAGGCTGCTGTGAAATATCCTAAATTTTAATGGCAAAGGGTGAAGAGACCTGCTTTGACCTTAAATACCCCAACAATTTCCAAACTACCTTGTAAAGGTGTTAATCACTTATATTCTCCCTTTGCTGAATGAATATTCTGCAGTTTTCCTTCCTTTGCAGGAAAGGTGTTAACACATTCCCATAACACACCCTCTCAATTTTTCCATGCAAATAACCAAGCAGGAAAATATCAGCAGAGGGCGCTATTGAGTTATAAATAGAGTAATAATACATTGACATTAGGAAAAAAAGTGTTTTCATGTGTTTTCAGTATCCATTCATAGAATCACCGCGTAGTTTACAATGGAAGGGGCTCTGGAGGTCCAGCCCTGCCTCAGAGCCAAATTCGAAGTTAGATACAATGAATTTGGCCTTGGTAATGTTTCTGCATTGCTGGGTCACCTGTAACAAGCTTCAAGCTGATTCAGTTTTTCTCCAAACCACTTTTACAGCCATTTGTGAGGCTGGATGCAGAGTGTGCCCAGAGATGAAGCATAGTTATTTTATATGAGTAAGACCAAAAAAAGTTGTTCAACCATTTCTCTTTCCAAAGTCAATAAATAGGTTTATGAACAGTTGCTCTTCAACTTTAATAAAAATAGGCAATCATTAAAAAAACCCCAGTTCTACAAGTATTTTGTCTGTTACTTCTGTAAGGCAAGATTGACCAGCATGGCACTTTCAATGTAGGTATTGTTGAAGCAAAGTATTGTTGATTTATGGGTTTTTTAAAAAGTATTTCTTATTCAATAGTATGATTTTACTTCTTTCCAATGACTTTACTGGAGAGCTGAGGTAGATAGCAACAAGAAGAATTTACAAGTGAGTACCAATCTCATATTTTAAAGCCTTTTTTCCCAAAGATTTTGTATTGAATGTGTGGACAGATTTATAGAAAGCAGAGGCTCCCTCCAAATCAGTGAGTTTTATTAAGGAAATTTTTTCTCATTTTGGTATGTCCTAGCCTGTCATTGTTACTTGAATTAATTCCAGTTCCTTTTTTCAATCTAGTTGCTTATATTAGCTCAAATTTTATTGGCTAAAATGGTAAACTGTTGAATTTTGTAGGATACAGCATTTTCCTTTAGCTTATCCAATTCTGCAGTGCTTTTCAAGAGTGTATTTGTGACAGAATTGCAGACTTCCAAGCTGAGGAACAAATCTGTAAAATACTAATCTCAGTGCTACTTTAGGGAGTTTACTGACACTCATGTCACATTAAAGAATTTCAGATAGTTACTGAAACCTCTGGGATGCACTAGTAATTTGTTAATTACCTTAAAGCAAATGTTTCACTACTGTCTTCAGTCTGAGAAGCAATGTTGTTACCTCTTTGTCTCTTTTTTCGGACAAAGTGTTAGTTACAAGATTTATTCAGGAAAAATATTTGTGATTTAAAAAAAAAACAGATGTTACCTTTTCCCACAGCCCTATTTAATATGTAAATTCTCTTTTCACTCCTAGAAAAGTGAATATTTTAGGTATGGTTAGAGCAACACAAATGTTTGCCTACCCTTATGGATTTTGAGATAGAGCAACTCATAAAGAGGTTTTGGAACTCTTAAAAGCACTTTCTCCCTCATTTAATCAACTATATTTGCATGCTATTTGTGGGATCTCAGCACCTCAGGATGGAGGTGCAGAGAGGCCGAGACCACCCTTGGGGGGCTCGGGAATCCTGGAATGTTGCCAGAAGTGTCTGGTGGCAGAATTTTGATCCTACACAGGAGATGACACCTGTATGAGGACTGGGAGGATTCCACTGGGTGAATGGTGAAGGGATAAGTTAGTTAAAGTGTAAAACACAGGGTTTAGGATTTTGGTACAGGGGGGTCTAAAGAAGTAAGATGGAGGAATTGGGGCGTGTCCTGTCCTTCTTCTTCTTCTTCTTGGCCTCCATCTTCTGTGGTGGTGGTGGCACTTTGGGATTGGTCATTACTAAAAGTGCACCGGTTAATAAGGGTAGAAGGTATTGGAGTAAAATGATAAATATTGTACACGTAACTTAGGGTATAAAGATAAGTGACCCCCCGGGGGCTTCGGGAGTGTGCCCATGGCTGACTTGCTGTGCAGACCTCTGTCGGGCTGAAAGAAAATCTTTTAGATAAACAATTAATAAACACCAAGACCGAGACAAGATCAGAAGTCTCTCCTCGTCCTTTGAAGCGTCGGCTTTCCAGGCCATCCCTGGGCCTTTCCAGGCCACCAGAACAGCAACACAGAAAACCCTACAGCTATTCACCTAAAATTTTAGCTCCCCTCAGATGCTGAGCTATCCCTTAAACACAAGCAGTGGGGTCAGTGGAATGTCAGTTTAGATTCCTTGCAGCTCTGCAAACAAATTAGCTTTAAGAGGCAAAAGGCTCCTGAGGCACAGGCAGCCGGGAGTGTTGCTGTGTATGGAGTTCTCTGTGGAGTTCTCTGCAGGCTGGGAAGGGCTGCAGGGAGCTGAGGTGGGACCGCTCTGTTAGCAGCAGAGGCAGGGTATGGTGAGGGCTTGGGTTGTGCTCAGAGCTTGGGCAGGTTTATGCACTCTGTGGTGTTCCTGGAGCAGCAGCAGCAGCCTGATCTTTCAGCTACTGATAAAGTGTCTCCTTGGTGTCACAGTTGGAGGCAGGTCCAGCTGAGCAGGCAGGGTATGTTCATCCCTTATAATCTTTGATGAATGGGGGTGTTTGCCTTGTTGGAATAATATAAATTTAGAAAATATACTACCAACTCAAATGGTATAGGGGGATAGCATATAAGAAAATAAAGATAGTATAGAAAGTAATCTTACCCCTAAGGAGTTACAGCTGGGCCAATTATCAAAGATTAGGAACAGGCCTGACTTTAACAGGCCACAGCTGTAACCAGTGAAAGAAGAGTGCTATAAAAGAGAGGGGTGAGAAGGGAACTGGAGTCGGTTATTTAGAGAAGAACAAAGAGTCAGTGCTCAGAGGAGAAACCCACGAGAAAACACCAAGAAGGTATGGAACTTTTGTGATAAGGAGACAACTGTATGGAACCCCTGTAATAAGATGACAACAAAATGGTATTAAAAAAAAACAACCAATTTTTTAAAAACTCTGCAATATTCCTGGTTTCAAAATGGTGAAGACCTCTTTGTTTTTCAGTTAGATGACATTAGCAAAGCTTTTATTTTTTTCTATTTTATTTCAAAAATAAAAATTGCTATTAAACATGCAGATGAGCAATATGAGTTGTCAAGCAGAGGTAGGCATGAGCATCTGTGGAGGTAATGTGGTATTTTAGTGTGTTGGAAGATGGTGGTGTGGAGATGAGAAAGTTCTTGTGTAGTGAGTTTTGAATGATGTGGAGGACTTGGGGCACAGAAGAATTAAAGATCAGTTTAGGACAACTGCTAATGACAACCCTATCTCTTCTGAATGCTGCCCCAAACTGAAGAATGCTGGGCTTTAAACAACAGAAACACTCACAGCTGGGCAGTCCCAGCAGTGACAATGGGGGAAGGGCCCCTACTGTAAACTTTTCTATCTCCTGCAGGAAATGTAACTCAAAAGGGATACAGGGAGAGTGACGAGGGACTGACCAAGCCTTAACAGTGTGAGAGGTTTACTCTTGACTCCCAGGGTACAGGGGTGACCACCAGTGCAAACAGCACATACTTAGCACTCCTGCTGGCAGTGCTTCTTGCAGTGAGTGTTTGGAGTGTTCTTGGTGAAAAAGATTTCAAAGTCACACCTTGGATCATCCAGTTACTGAAAGGAGTTGAGATACATGAAATTATGTGGGAATAAGCTGTTACACCTGGCAGACTGCCAAAGGCACAGATTCCTAGAGCTTTCAGACAGGTACTACATCTACAGAGCAGTAAGTACTGACTTTAGCCATGACTTTGTGACATCAGTGTTATCCTGACTGATTAAAACCAAGCACGTAGCTCTATAGATTCTTCATGTAACTTCCTGTGTTTTGGTGTTCCTCTTCCTCCTCCCCCCAGCACAAACGCTAGCGCATTGCCCTCAAATGGCTGCCAACCAGTTTTGGACTCTCATTATGAGATTCTCTGTTCATACTCTTACAAAAAAAGTAGAAATGGCACACCATTGTGTGGTTTTACATGACAAGTTTTACTTTGCCTTTGTAGCAAATTATAGTGAGAGTTCTGTGGGGTTTTGTTACCTTAATATTGTGAAGTTGCAATTCTTTGCTGACTTTTACTATCAGGATGACCAATTACTCTCTTGCTGAGTTTATATTCTGTTGCTATTCTAATGGGATGAGTGAAGAGAAGAGGATATTATTTATTTTTACTTTCCTCTGTAGGGCTTTGGTTTGTGACACTTCTCTGTGAAATTATCCGTATGTTTCCTTAGGAGTTTTCAGGGAAGACTTAAGTTCACTATTACACAAAAAAGGATGATATCCAAGGTGCTGCTCTTGTTTTGCTAAATTGAATTTAGTTCCAAAAATTGTTTAAAATAAAATCAGTGGGATATATGTCAAGGTTGTTTAAATACTTCCTACATTGTGGGACATGTTAGAATGAATTTAAAGTCTTTCATTTCCCCAAATTTATTCTGAACCTCCAAAGAAAAATAGAAATGGAAGGTAATTTCTTATAAACACTTGTAGGGGCACTTACAAACAATGTTTCTTGAATTCCTAGAATTAAAAGCAACTGTGTGTAGTGCATCTTCCCAAATCCATGCAGCTAATTATCTACAACAAACTTTCTAAAGGCAAACAGATAAGATCAGTATATCTCATAAGAGGAGCTTTATTAAGGATGCTCTGCCTCTGATCTGGAAACAAAATTGATGGGAATTTCCCATTTCTTTTGGAAAGACTGGCAGTGGTTATAGTGAATTATCTATTGGTTCTTTTATTAGGGGTATGTGGACAGAGCAACTGTATAAAGGAAGGAAACAAGACTTTTGCTATTCTTTCAATTATCCAACCACTTAAAATAAATAATAAATTACCTTTTGGCTATGTTTTCAAAAGAAAGGCCAGTGACATCTTGGCCTGGACCTGGAAAGATGTGGCCAGCAGGACCAGAGCAGGGATTATCCCCCTGTGCTGGGCATGGTGAGGCCACACCTCAAGTGCTGTTCCCAGTTCTGGGCCCCTCACTGCAAGAAAGACCTTGAGGGGCTGGAGAGAGTCCAGAGAAGGGAAACAGAGCTGGGGAAGGGTCTGGAGAGTCCTGTGAGGTGTGGCTGAGGGAGCTGGGGGTGTTCAGCCTGGAGAAAAGGAGGCTCAGTGGGGACCTTACTACTCTCTAGAGTGACCTAAAGGAGGGTGTAGGCAGGTAGGGTCAGTCTCTTCTGCCAGACAACCACAGGAGGAAATGGCCACAAACTGCATCAGAGAGGGCTGAGGTTGGACGTTTGGAAGAATTGCTTCACAGAAGGGGTTGTTAAACATTGGAATAGGCTTCTTGGAGAGGTGATGGAGTCACCATCCCTGGAAGTGTTCAAGTGAAGACTGGATGTGGCACTTTGTGCTTTGGTCTAGTTGACACAGTGGTGATCAATGAAAGGTTGGACCTGATAATCTTGGCAGTCTTTTTACTTACATAGAAGCTTAATGGTTCTATGATTCTGTGCTCCATACAGTGTGTGCTCTGTAAAACAATATATGTGATGAAAAGGGGCAATGTTCTGGAGGCAAGATTAGGAATACAAGATGCTTTACAGCCTGAGTGAGAAAAGGGCTCCCATGGGATTTAAATACTGTGGACTGTATGGTAACTTACTGCAGCCCTTAAAAATTTAAATACAGTCAACAGTTCAGCTGGATGGACAATAAGCAGCAGTGTCAATATTGTCTTGCTATGACTGCAAAAATAGTAAGATTTTTATTACTGTATACACAAGCTTTCATCAGCTTTGTAGAACTCTTGCATACGATATTATATAGTGTTGCAAGAAAACTTTCACTTGAAAAGTACAAACCTACTACTGAGCAGATGAAGGGGGAAATGACCTAGAAACAGATGAAACTCTGCTGATTGTTTAGATGTTGCACCTTCTTGTTATGCTTATGAACTGCTAAGTGGTTTGTCAAATCCATTTCCAGATGCACGACTTTTACACGAGGGTGGCTTTGAGCCAAGGCCTGTGCTGAAGGCTAGGAAGTGACAGGCAGCTGCTTCACCTGGTGGGAAGCTGGAGCCAGCAGTGTGGAATAGAGTGTGGTGGCATCTCTTGGGATGTGTATCTGGACCATGGATAGCCCCTCTTTATGTTGGGTCTGGGGAATGAGGCTGACTGTGGCTGAAGAAATGCAGCTTCTTAAAATGAGTTTGTGTCCCAGATGCAGAAGGGTCAGAAGAAAGGGACAGCAAGTCAGTAAAATCAGTAACAGGATGGGAGGGGGAATCTGGTTTGCTGTGGGCAGGCAAAACATGAAATCCTACCTCACATATGTGAGTATTGGAGGTGATGAGGAAAAGCTCCAGGGAGATGGTGGAGCCAATTTTGTTGTTGATCTGAAATTAGCTGTCTTTGATGTTGTTTTATAGTGGTCACATCTGGGAAGCTGAAGGCTTGAGTTTTAGAATCTCAGGTCTAGAAATTAACTGTCTTCTAAAATGGGATCTGCCGTGCTTATTTTGTTCTTGTAAACTGTGTTTACATGAAAATAACTGGAAGCATGTGTTATATATATATGTATATATATGCTTGTCTCAGTCTTGTCCCATGTTACATCTTAAAAATCAGTGCAAATATGTTTGGGAGCTGTCTGGCTTTGATTTTTGGGTTTTGCAGGGTTTTGTTTTCCTTGGCCTCTTATTGAATGTGCAAAGGAGGTGGTATGTTCAAGGTTTGCTTTAGAGCTCTTATGCTCTGGGAAGTTATGCCCTGTTGTAGATGACAGTGAAAAGGATTTTCAAGGTGTTTACAGATAAATGAAATTGTTTTCAAACATATGGAGGTGTGACTTGCAAGATCACAAAGTTCTGACAGCACACAAGAAAAAAGGTAATGCTTCCATGAAAGTTAAGGCCAGGCCAACTTATATAAACTGCACAAAAAGCAGCTTACAGCAATTATAGACTTAGTAGACTGAAATATATTTTTAAAAAGGCATTCCAAGACCAAGGCAAGTGCTGGCATGCTTCAGAGCTCATCTGTGTCCCTCTAACTTATCACTCGGTGTAACAAAATATCTCCTGTATAGGAAATAGAGTACAGGTCCAAAATACCAGCAGGTCTGGTAAAACCCACCGTGTTCTCTGTAGGGAAAACATCTAGGACTTCCATTAATCATAGAATGGTTTGAGTTGAAAGGGACCTTAAAGACCATGTAGTTCCAATCCTCAAGGATATTTGTCAGACAAGGATTTTAAGATAATGAGAACAGTCCAGTACCTGGCAGCACAGATAGAACAATGTGTGCAGGCACTTGCTGTGGGTGAAGCAACAGATGGTCAAAGAAGCTAATTATGACAATAACAACTTACAATATAATGAGGTGAAACATGCAGAGAAGGAGACAGCGGAGAAGTTCTGAGGATTTCTGAGTACCACAAGGCACATGAAAGACATCAGTTTATCCATTTAGAAGCTCCTGTGACCTTTTGTGTACCTTGTGTGACTTGGCCACTGGAGTACTCAAATGAAAAGGAGTAACTTTTTAAATTATAATTGACGGGCAAGCCTGGTCATCTGACTGTTGGTGATTCTCATTTTCCTTTTGCTGGGTATTCAGGAGTTGTTTAATTCTCACAATTCAACAAATAAAAAAACCCCACCAACACACACAGAAAAACAAGATAAAATTTTAAAGAAATACAATAAGACTGAAGTCCAATATTTGTCCTTTTATAATAAAGAAATCTTTTAAAGCTTCCATGTGGAATTTACTGGTTTAGAGTTAAAACTGTTTTAGAGAACTAAGCATTTTTAAATGGGGCCTATTATAATGGGACAAGTAAACACCTCTTAATGAGTTTTGCTTTGCTCTTTCCCTGCCACTGCTGCCTTGTGTCCTCCCACCCCATGCAGACTTCCTGATCCTGCCACTTAGCAGGGCACTGAGTGAGCCAAAAGAGCTTTGCCTTGGCACGCTTCTGTTTGCTGCATTTGGGTTTCAGTGATGAAAGCCAGAGAGGAAACAGAACCCAAAAGCTCAACAGTCTGGCAAGAGTTCTGCAGAACATCAGATGAGATGTGTAAGGCATCCTACTACCCTCAAGTTTTCCTCAGACAGTTCTTTCCAGACAAGTTGGGAGGGGTAGAGTGGAGCATGTTGTGTGCTTGGATTTCTTGGATTGATTTTTTTTTTTTTTTTTAATCTGAGTTTGAACTGCAAAATCTTTAGCAAGTTCAGACTTGAGCTCTTGTAAACTGATAATAAAGCAGCAATGTAAGGTTTTTTCTGTGTATCAAGCTAGTAAAGAAAGACAGCAATTAGAATTAATTAGGCTTTTAAAATTAGAATTAATAGGATTTTTGAAGACTGGTTATGTTAGTTTATAACAAAGAAGGTTGGTTGCTTTGTTTTGTTCTGTTTGGTTTGGGTTTTTGTGTTGTATAAATACTTTTCATTTTGTTTCCTCAGGAGGTAATTATAGCTGTGTTTTCTGGCTATTTAACAGGGTAATATTTCTCCTGGTCATAATTAACATGGATAATTTTTTATGGCAATACAATCACGTTACAGCAAGTGTAACAAAAATCCATAGTGATGAAAATGGTATTTGAGATGGTTTATCTGTAAGCTACAGATAAAACACACTTTTTATACATGTTTGTTATCCTCTCACAAACTCATTAGCATGACATATATGTGCTCCTATTTTTCTAAAGGAAGCTGTTTGATAGATAAAAACCATTTCAAACAGCAGAGAGAGAAACTTGATCTGCTGTTCAACTACACTTTTTTTAATGAGGAGAAAATGAGTCACAACTAAAGCAGAGGGAGAAAGAGATAAATAAAAGCTGCTCACAATAGCTGATAATAATTACAAAAAGTACAGTGCTGATCTGGGAATCTAGCTGTTGAGAATAATACATTTAATAGCACCATTCCTTGCTAAATTCCTCAGAATGAGTATCAAAATATTTAATTGAAAATGCAGGCATTCCTTCTTGCAAAAAGCATCTTGAAAGACCTTCTCACTGTGGCCTGTGCATCAAGCTGTGAAGGGAACAGCAATGTTCATGTACTCAGTCCCTTGAGGCTCTGTCCAGCTCTCTTTAAACTGAATGGCAAAGTTCTTGCTGGCATCACTGAAGTGGAGGGGGCCTCAGGTATGTTCATTTTCCCTGTAAGCATGGATAATGCTTTCTTTTTTCCTGTAAAAAATCTGAGCGGTCTCACCTGCATCCAAAAATGTCAGTGGTGGCCTTTCTAAGTACCAGTATTTTTTCTTCCTATCCTCTTCTTCTGCCTCACCTGCAAGAGGTTTATATCTAATCAGGATCCATGTGTCTTTCTCTGTTTCTGGCATAGATTTACACTGGTTTCAATTGAATGTAGGATTGCCACCATAAAGTGTAAGCACGTATAAAATTAAGTTTCCTCCATATAAATTTATTACTTTTACCTTAATTTTATGGTGTTTGTATGTTAGTGTTTAGTAGTGAAAACTGATAATTTACTTTCAAAGGGCAATGTCAAAAAGAAAAAATTTAAGATACACTTGCTCTTTCTTGTTTTGGCACATAAGGTAACCATAACAATGGTTTTGGTCAAAAATTGTTAGGACAGCTGTACATAAATGATAAATTACATGGACTGAATTTTAATGGAAATGGCTTTTTGTTCTCAGCTTTGCATCTATTTAATGCGAAGGGAAGCAATGCAAGCTTGTTCTTCAGTCATTTGCAGGAAAAAGCTAGAATTTTGTTATTGGTGTTTTTGTAAACAAATCCAAACAACTTCAATAAATAATGGCGAGAGAAGGAGGAACAGGCAGAGTGCTAACTTCTGATCATACCCATCTGTGTTCTGTGACAGTGTTCCTTATTTAATTAACAGTAGTGCACAAAGATCATAACATTGTTTCTGACACTGTAAAATTAATAATTTTCCTGTTCTGAAGAGCTGGCAGTTTAAAAATGCTCCCTCTTGAGTTATTTAGTCAGTAAGAATAATTTGTGAGAAACTGACCTAAATAATATTACCAAAGAGATAGCTTTGCCAAGTAAAGCTGGTTTAAATATTTAAAAGAATGGAGATGCATTGTCAAAGGGACACAGATATTTGCTCATTCTCCAGAAAGGTCTTTATGCATGGCTTGGTGCACAAATACCTATAGGGTAAGGACTTCAACAGTGCTGGATGAAATCTAGGAAATTACAGTGTAACAAATAGGTTACTGGAAAAAACCCTGTAAGCTAGCAAAGGTCTCATTTGAGATGTAAAATAGGCAGTTTTATATTTTAGGGAGAAGGAAGATAATAAAACACTTTTAATGAAAAGAAATATTGATAAATAATACTGTTCTATTTATGTAGCAAAAAAGATCTCAAAATACAACCTGTGGTCTTGAAAAAAAATCAAATTTAACAAAGGATTGTCAGAGCAATGTAGAAGAAAAGCAGAAAATCCAACTATTACTGAGACTATGATGAATTAGAATAATTTTTCTGCCATCTTCCCAGGCCATGTGAACTTGAGTTTTCAAAATAAGTCTAAATCCAAACTGAAGTGTCATCTCTCTCTCATACCAGGTTAAACCATTTAGGAGAGGTATTTAAAGCAGTAGAAGGAAAACTGTAGACTTGGCTGCAAAGGTTTCAAGCAGCCCAGTTGTAGATTTCTGATAGTGAAAAACTTAGGTTGCTACCATGCCTGCTAAAGGTTAAAATCCTTTCCAAGCAGTGAAGGAGAGCAGATGTTCAGCAGGTAGAATGTAGAAGCAAGATAGAAATTAGTCTTCCACATAAACATTACTGGATAAATATATAAATCTGTAGGACTTCAGATATAGAAAATTAGAATGATGCATCCAGGGAAATGGACAAATGATGTCTTGTTTACCTCATTGAAGCAAACATGGTTAAGGAAGCAAACAACTTCATGAATAAATTTAGAAATTACTGATGTGCTGAAATGTTTTAAGTAGAGCACTTGTGAAATTTAAATAATTTGAAACTTGTGTGAAGACTTGTATGTGAAACAAGTAGAGAAAAAGATTCTTTGAATAGGAATACTTCTGTCCTGTCTCAGCAGGAATAAAATATTGCTACTTCTTAACTATACAATGGCATGTGAGTCATTATGTAACCTGCTTTTTTCAGGTGACAAAAGCAGTAATTTTACCTTGACAATGGTTCCTTCAAACATAAACAGGCAAAAGAGTTGTCACAGATATTGCATGCTACTGGTAATAATTGTATCCCTCCCAAACTTCAAACAAAACCTGCTTTTGAAGCAGACTAGGGGTCTGAGATTAGGTCCTCAGAAAGTGATATTTAGAAGACTTTTTTTGCTTAAAGCCTCTTAAGCAACTGGCAACTGGTGCAGTTGCAAACTTGTGTTTATATGTTGTATTGTTTATATTGGTGCCCTGGATTTTATAAACAGCTATGATTAAAAGATATTCTTCTGGCATTGTGCTATCCCCCATTGCCAAAGATACATTTTTTCCAATGCTCTTAGATTTGTGTTATCCCCATTTAAAAGGAAGGAGTAAATAACTTCTATAAGCCTTCAGAAATCTCTGTTAATGTCTCATGGCACTTACTGGGCCTGTCTCCATGTTTCTCTCCATCTTTCCCAGTCCTGTCTATCCTTGGGAACCTTCTTAAGCAATTGAATTTTTAAGTTTTGTTGGGAATGAATGGAATAATCACATGTGGCTTCATGGTTTTGGTTTTGCTTCATTCCTCCTGCATCATGGCAAAAGACAAGCTCTGTTAATCACACTGCTGTCTTCCAAAACCATCTCAGCCTAGTGTTTTTCTTCTGTGAGCTTTCAGCTGAAGAGGATTTACACAGCTGTCCTTGTCACCTTTTAAAAGAAAATCTTTACTTGAGACTCTGGCACAAACCCTAAGCATATAAATGAGTGCTGGTATTACTTTTGGATCATTGTCTTCTGAAGGATGAATACACCTGGGAAGTAAACTCAATAGAATGCAGAAGCACATAATAACAGTTTACAAAAACCAAAACAAATGCCTCAATCCAGCTGATAGACAGGTTTCATCTTTCTGTTCTCTGTAGGAGTCTTTTCAAACATTGTGATTGTAGTTGTTAAAAACACTTTCTTCATTGAGTCTTTTGGTTTCATTTGAATTAAAGGCAGTCTGCAGTTAAATGGAACCTGCTGTTGTTTTCATCTTGTAAGCAAAGGAGATGTTTATCAGCACTTGTGTTATTTCACTGTACACTTTTCACACTGCAGAAATTTCAAAGCATTTACTGCTGTAAAACTGGGCCTGTTTTTGAAGAAGAACTCTAGCATTAGTTGATTTTGCTCGTAGAAGTGTAAATGGGGTGCAAAGTAAATTTCATGTGATTTTTCTCTTTTTTTTTTTGGTGAAACTAGCTTGCAACAAGCTTAGATGATAAATGAGTGTTCTAATTTCTCTCTGCCTTGCAAGAAAAATTTAACAATATACAATATTGTTTTTGTATCAATATCCAATATAACAATAGTTGTACAGTTTTAATATGTGAAGCAAAGTAATACAGTGCATTTTAGCAAATGCTTTAGATTTCTAGAATAATTTTTCATTGTGTCTTCAGGTATTCAGTTTCCCCTTATCTTAAACAGAAGCTTCCATGTGCATGGTGTTGTTCACAGTAAATGTACCAAATCTCTTCACTAGCTTTGCATCTGAGGAAAAAACCATGTAGCATGTAAAATGCTTTGAACATTGGAAGAGTACAGTATAAGAAGCAGACAACTTTCAGATATGTTTTAGTCAGTGCTCTCTTTGTGCATAGCAGAATTTTAGTCCCCTGCGGAAAGATTTACTAAGCATCAAACCAAATTATTGCATTTTCTGTTAGAAGTCACATTTCTGAGTTTAACAGAGAGCTGACTTTGAATTGGAAAAATAGTTATCTAATTAAAAGCTGAAAATGACAATGTCAGGAATGTTAGTTATTCTGAGCAAAACAGTCAGAAAGCTGAGGGAGAGGAAATAAAGACAGCTGAAACAATGAAGAATTATGTAAATTAAGAAATTGAATGCTGTTTGGGATGGCAGGCAATTTTAGAGAAACAATTCAGGACAAGAACTCTTAATCATGTTTTTTCAAGCTAAATATGAGTCATAGTTATGGAGAAAGGTAAGACTTTGAAGACATTTGGAGTTGAGTTAGTGCAGTGACATTGCAGCTATCCCATCCCTTATAAGATTTTTTATTTCTGACACTTCTTTTTAAAAATGTGTTTAACTCCTTTTTTGGAGATATGCACTTATTGAAGGACTATATGATGCAGTATGCATGGTGTAAGCCAAAAAAGCCAGGCATTGTAGAACTCAGGCTCCTTGTTGCTGGCTCTGAACCCACACAGACTACACATGAAGACTCTAAAATCATCCTTTGTGCTCAGAAGTGTTTGGATGTTGAGTAGGGAAGCCGAAGAATGTGTGGCAGCAGCTCTCAAGGGCTCACTCAGCAGGTATCACAAGTCATCTGCTGCAAATAATGAAGTGTGTGCTCACCCACAGCTAAACAGAAATTGAGACTGATTAAACAGATTCTACCATGTGAGGTAAAAATACTTTGCTTGAACCTCAGTGAGGAACAGCTGATATTTCATCATTCCTTAAACTAGAACAAGACCCATGTATAATATCTTTTTCTATGAACCAAGGCTTTAGGAGAAGTTTAAAATGTCCCAAGGATCAATTTAACTTTTTACTAAACATGCACATGAGTAATGTTCTCATATAAGATTATGGTAGATTAAATTTCAAACTGATTCTTGGATGCATTTGTCATTCAGCTGATGTAATGGCTGCTTGATTTCCTTTTTTAGCTGCTTGCTACTTCAAAGCACTTTATTGCTCTGTTCTAAAAATTCCATTAATTTATCTGTTGCTGCCTTTTATAGTCTCAAAAGAATGTCAGCCTTGCTGTGAGAAATGAAAGTACTGCAGGGAGGTGATGAAGCAGTAACTGCTCTCCTCAAGACTCAGCTGCATGTTCAGTCCTTTCTCAGGATTGTTTTTGGAGGTGCTCAAGGCAGAGCAGCCTGTGGAAACAAATGTGCCTCAGTTTCAAGTCTACACAGAGGCCAGAGCAGATTGCTGCTGGTTGTAGCTCTCATCCAAATGAGGTTTAGCAGACGAATGTGCTGGTGGAAGACTGGGAACTGCAGCTTGTGATTTATTAATATGTTTTCTCCTCTTTTTTTCATGAAGTAGAAAAAAAATAGCCTTTGCATCTTGAATTTACTATTCAAGCCTAATTTATTGAATATACTGACTCTAATACCAGAAATCAATCATCTTAATGTAGATACTACCTGAAACTCTGGGCATTGTTCTTGTAGTGCCTTCTTTTTATGCATTGCTTTCTTCTGGATAACAAGGCCAACAAAATACTTACTCTCTATTACATCAACTGTTTAAGATAACCTTGATAAAAGTTAGCTTTCAGCAAGTTTACCATGTGATCATTGTGACTTTCATCATTGACTCTGACAGCTGAAATAGTTTTCACTGGCCCTTCCCTGGTTTTTGAAAGCTGAACAAAACTAATTATCAAACTAGAAGTTTGTTCCCTTATTGTTGGTATTTCAACAGCAGTTGGAAAGTTCATTAAGCAATGCTCATTATTTTTGTACTGCAGGGGCTGCTGTGTAGTTAATTCTGTCGTTAAAGAATTTAAATTAAATTTTGTGCATACTCAGCATAACCTTGTGTTACACACTAATGTTTAGTTTGAATTTATTGACTAATTTTTTTAAACATTTCAATGCAGCCTCTATTATATGTGTTAGTAGCCTCTAGGTAGATAGCTCCCAGAATCATAGAATGCTTTGGGTTAGAAGGGACATTAAAGTTCTAGTCCCAGCTCCCTGGTGTGGGCAGGGATGTCTCCCACTAGACCATGTAACACAGATCCCAGTCCAGCCTGGCCTTGAGTATCAGGGATGGGGAGTCCCCAGTGTCTCTGGGCAACCTCTTCCAGTGCCTCATTGCCCTGATAGTAAAACATTCATTCCTAATATCTAATCTAAACCTACCCTCATTCAGCTTCATTGAAAACAAACAAAAAAAAAAATATCTTGAAGTAATTTAAAAGCTGAATTAAAGGTTGCCTTGTAAAAGTGTAAAAGCAATCAGTCAGCTTCCATCTATTTCTTTTTGCTAGGCCATTGTAGTCTCTTTAGATGAGATGTCCCAGCCATTTCAAGTAAGCCTTGTATTTACAGAGATGAAATGGGGTAAGCTATTGTGAATCTGTAGCAAAAGCTGTTCTGCTTCATAATTAATAATGAAAATATTCTTCCCCTTTCCAAATACTAAAAGGGCCTCCTCTGTGCGGAAGCTAATAGTAATGTATTTTGTTTCTATTCACATGTTGTGTTTTGTCCACTTGGGCATCAGGAGGGATGTGTGTGTGCTTTTCTCTTCTGCTGTAAGTGTGGAAAATGCTATCAGGTTTTCCTGATCTTGTATCTTAAGTTTCAGCACAGTAATTGGGCAATAGAATGTGAGCTGGTAGTGATTGAGGATGTAATCAAGCAGGGGAAAATATTTTTGCTTTCTTGGCAAGGTGAAATACAAGGTGAATTTTGAAAAGGAAGAGAGACTAAGTGTGTGGACAGACTGTTCCAAAGCTATACTTTCTGTGATTCCATAACAAAAATCAGCATTGTGCGTATTTGTAGGGCTCTGGTTTGTACAAATTTGAAAGCCAAATTTATTCCTATGCAAGACCTGTACTGTTAAGCCCATGTCTTAACCAGGCAAAATACAGTTTAGGGAATAAAATCTACTTCACCTTGTGCATTTAAACCTCTATTAATTAGCTAGTTATGGCTGGGAAGGTAAGATTGGGAAAGGGAAAGAGGAGCCAACTTTCTTAAAAGAGGGATTTAGTTTCTTTCTTTCCCTCTTACTTTCTGAAGAATTTCCCAGGGGCATTTGACTTTGCTTAAATGGATCATTATGGAAGGACCAGCAATCTTAGGTACAAACAGTGGGAACAAAAATTTCCTCTCCATTACTCAAGTTGCTGCACTTTAGGAAGAGAATGAGGTAGTTATAGCATGCTAGGCTGTGGGAATTGAGGGTAAGTGTGGGGTGATACTTTGTTTCCTGGCACTGTATTTCTGTAGGTTACCACCTCCTTTATGCCTGTCACCTTAAAGCCTCTTTCCTAGCATCTCTTCCAGACACTGAGGTCATTGCATGGTATCTTAGACTGATAATGAGTCTGAATGTAGATGCATTAAATTTTTGCACCCAAAATGTAAGATTCCTTTTTTTTTTTTTTTTTTTTGCTTTGTACAACAGTCAGTTTGTCTGTTTTGACCAAGATATGATCTAGATCACCAGTCATTCATTTATACTTTTGTACTTTGCTTCAGGGTAGCATCCTGCCTCATTTTCCCTTTCAGAGGAATGGTGTGACTGCTGGAGTCTTCAGACACCAACATACAGTTCAGAGCAGTTGCTCACATGACCTCTGTACAAAAGGGAATCCAACAGCTCTTCATTGCTGCACTCATGCCTCATAGTCTGATTTAGTAGAAGTGTGGCTTCTGCAAGGGGATTAGGCTGTGCAGTTGCAAAGGAGTGGAAGCCAAAGTTTTGACTTATGGTATTAGGAATCTACTAAAATGAGTGAGTAGACTTGATGAGGATGGTAATGCACTGAATGGTTTTATTGCTGAAGTGAATTTAATCCTTTTAGCCTTTTTGCAGAAATTACAAAGCTTGACAGGGTTATTAGTGAAGTATTAAGGAAATCCACCAAGCTGTGAAAATGTCTGCAAAGTATAGCACACAAAACAGAGTTCATTTTTGAAGTTTTCAGGAGGGTAGTGCTGTGAAAGAGAAGCTAAATAGGCAATGGCAAACAAAATTAAAAACAGTAGCTTAGAGACAGACTACCTCTCACTTCACTACATCTAGCAGATTTTTGACCATCACTTCCCATATGAGTAAGTCTGGCCTATCAAGTGGCATGATAAAAAGAGATGGATGCTAGATAGTCATTTTAATTACCTGGATTTGTTCCATTGAAATGTGGTTGCCAGGATATTGTTGCCTGAGTTATATAGAAGACATGCAGATGCTATATTCTTGCTTGTACAGGGGATGAAAACATTTTTGCAAAGTTTTCCCATTTGAACATTTCTCACGCAATTGCAAAATCCTGTTTAATAGTCATAGCTGAAGTGTTGCATTACCTCTGCTCCTCAACTTGAACAGAGAAGTTACTCTGGATATGAAGAATCCATCTGATATGAAAGAAACAAGAGAGACCTCAGCGAGGTAAGAGATTGAATTTGAGACAGATATTTTAATTTCTGGTTTTATACTTGGATGAACTAACATTTTCAGATCAACTGAACATACTGCTCTACCAATCTCACTTTTATAGACTAATATAGGATTATGAAATGACTAAATTTTAAAGTAGGCTACTTCAGGCTGCTCACTCAGATGCCTTGCCTTGCAAGAGTACATATATACAAGGTCCCTGTTTGCCATATCAGTGACATATCAGTGCTGAAGCTGCACTAACTCAGCAAAGACAGCATAGACCTAATTAAGTTCTTGTAATGCCTGGACTGTCTTCAATATCTCACTTAAAGATGGCTTAGCTCTATTTGTTGTAGAGCATTAGGACTGCACAGGTGCAGAGGAGGACTGAAAAAAAAGTAGATTATGACTTTTGAGTTTATAGGGAAAGGAATAAAGTGGTTCCTGCAGCATAAACATGCAGTTATCCCAGAAAAATACAGCACATAGGTTCAAAAGCTAATAGGCTTTAAAAAGAACCATTTTAATTCTTCAGTTTAATTCTTCATTCCCTTTCTTACAATTGCATAAATAACTTGAATGTAGAACAGGTGTGGGTTTCTTTAATCATCTCTGAATGATTGGAAAGGGCATAAAATTACTCTTCATGGCAGAAGATAATTGGTTTAGGGGCTACATATTTGGGTCTGACTTCAGTGATTTTAGATTTCTTCCTGCCTTATAATTAATTCTCACATTGCTGAAGGCATTTTGGGGTTTTTGGCTTTTTTCCCTCCCTTTCCCTAAATGCTTCACTAACAAAATATTCTGAAATCCTGTTCATTAAATATTTTTACTTGTATGAACATATCATACTTCCTAATAACTTCAGGTTCTTTCCTGGGAACAATGTTTGCTTAACATTCCTCCTTTGCAGTCTTCATTCTACCATGGATTTGCAAACAACCTCTCCTCCCCACTCTTTGTTCTTGTGGCTTGCAAGAGTTAAATTCTCCTAATAGTCAGAAGAATTGTTCTAAAGTTCCTGTGATTTGGCTAAGAAGTAACATCTATTACCCTTGGTGACAGCAGGGGTGACAGCTCCCAGTTTCCTGCCTGATTACATTAAAGTTTTACTGAGGATTTTATCCACCCACTTTTAAGAAGTTGTTTAGCAAAAAAAAAAAACAACCAAGACTTTAAAAAAAGTACTTCTTTTGTCATATCCTAATTAACTTATAAGAACAGTGTTCCTGACAAATCTCAGAAGGACACAGCATATGGAATGCTGTGGATTATAGGTTGGTCTAGATAAACAGAGGGGCAGAACATGAAAACTATAAGTAAAATCTTACAATTTTTATTTCCCTGCAGCTGGGTAGTGTCCTAGTCACCCAGCATATAACTCAGTTTACCCATAAAAACATATGTTACCAATGTGTCTAAGCCAATGAAGGTGTACACAAAAGGCAAGGCAATTTTACCACACTGAGAAGGGGCACGAGGTGGTCTGTGGTAACCACCCCTGATACAGAATTGTGTTTTGTCCATTAGATTTCTCACTGAAGTGTCAAAAATTGGATAATAAAATGTCAGGTAACTGTTAAGTCACTCTTAGAAGGAAAACAATCCTAAGCTTTATTTGAGGAAATACTGGAACTTTTCAAATAGTGCTTCTATTTTATTGAATTCTCTTTCTTACATGGCACTGATCTGGTAAGGGAATAATTTTGTTTTCCTCTAGTGCAACCATAGTTTGGTTTTAATTATGCTGAAATGTACATATTTTTTTCCTTCTTGGCTGGAGAAATCAAACTGAATTCCCTGTATGTTTTAGCAAACAATAGATACTTGGCTGAGGTGCTTCACAACTTAATGCTTATAAGGCTTTAAACATAGCTGTGCTCTCAATTTTTTCCATAAATATGATCACACTCTTCTTTCTAGGCTTTTGTTGGGCTCCTGAGCCCACAGGGCTTGCATGCAGTCAGCTTCCAGGATTTTGGTATGCACTGATATGCTTTCCTCCTTTGGCTCTGGCATTTTTCCTCTGCTTCTGCTTCACAGTAGTAGAAATCTAAATCCCAACTGTTTAGGAAACATCCTAAATGTCTGGGGGCTTGTCTTGTTTGAGGACAAGTAACTGACTAAGAGATTGCTCACATTACTCCATAGATTCTTTGTCTTAAGGCTATGGTTCAAGTCTTCCAAAAATGATACACTAGAAGAAACTGTAGTTTTCAGGGAGTCTTAAAACAACATGAAACTTAATGGCATGAAAAACACCCAGTTTCAAAAGAAACAAAACAAAATCTTCCTTTGTCTATATCTTGTCTTACCTGCCTAAAACAGTCTGAATGAATGAATCTGTCATTTTTGTCTTCTAAACCATGATATTCATCCAGCTTAGTACAGTTTATCCTGACTAGGTTTTTGCTGCTCACCTTGTCTATTTCTTATTATTTTCCTTTTTCCAGCTTTGTGAAGATTCTGCCAGTCTCCTCTTTGTTTCTGTGGACTCAGTCATGACTCATAACTTCTTCCCAGGAGACTCCATCTCCTTTTTTCCTCTTTGTTTAAAGATGACTCCCAAACACCATCCTTAAGATGGATAATATTAGCAGCTCTAGCTAACTCTGGCCAATATTCTTAATACTCTATTTTTATGGTCAGAGCAGTAGAGAAATTCCAGCTTTTTCCATTGTCCCTAGCTTGGTGAATATATCTACTCTATAGCAGAAAAAGCCCCCTTGTTCTATGGATCCAGCAATTTTCAGTGATACTGTTGTAAGAACTCTTAATATGCTTATATACATATAAAATTCCCCAAATTATTACCTATTCCATTGACTTCCACTTAATTTGCATATGTGCACATGTTGAAAAATATAGCATCACTCCAGCTGGATTCCTGTTGGTTTAGTGCCATAAGTCAAAGGAATGCTGGTAGAATTTGACATGTAAAATTCCAATTGGTACGGTGACTTTTACTGAGTTTTTCTTGCCCCCTCCTGGATGTCAGGTCATTTAACAGTTTAATCACCAAACCACTTGTGTAAGCAACTGTTTGTTACCTCTTTTATTTGATGGTGAGCTGCTTTCCTGCAAACATCAGGCTTTGGATAGACAGCTTAAATTTATATAGCTTTGTCTGCATCCTTATCAAAGGCAAAGGATGAAGTTATTCTGAGCCTTGACTTTGCCACATCTATTTACTGAGTTCTATAGCTTGTAAAGTTGTATAGCATTTACACATCCTTATTTAAGATTTGACTGTCTAAATTTTTAATATGACAAGCTGAGAATAAGATTTTGCATCTTAAATTTTTGTAATTGCCTGATGTCAAAGTTGTGCATTTTCTCTACTCCAGCTGAAATAGCTTCTCTTTATTTAGTTGTCCTGTTGGCTGAATTGCTCCCAGTTCATACCAATATTTCCCAATTATTTGCTTTTAACTGAGGGTTTTCAGAGCTTTGGTTCTGTTGAATGTAAACTCAGTCACTGCAAGAAGCCATGAAAAGAGAAACCTAATTGAAGGGGTTTTTAAAATGTGTTTTGGGCTACAAAATGCCCAAATAGAAATATGTTTTAATCTATTGGGAAAAATGTATTTGCCAGACACAGCATTCCATGCTTCTTTTGCAAAGAAAGTAAAACAGGGATAGCTATATAAACAAATACCAAAAAAAATTTTTGATGTGATCAGGCTTTGAGGAGTTGATGAGAAGATGCAATGATCTAGAACAGATTCAAAGGTACAAGGCTGAGCAGCCCTGCTAGTTTTTAGAGACTAAAACTGGAAAAGAAACAAGTGTAAGAAATGTAAATGTAAAGAACATGCCTTTTGAATAAAGCAGAAAGAGCATAGTAGTTTGGGATTTTAAGAGGCATCAAAGTAGGATAGAAAGCAAGTTTTTAAGAAGTGTATCAGAAAGTATTACCCAACTGTGCCTTTCCCCAAAGAGGGATCAAATGCCAGAGTGAACAAGCAGCACTTTGGTTTCAATGTGCTGGTTAAGCAGCTTTTTCTTGGGGTCTCTGAAGCACAGTTTAAAAAAGGATAATTGCTTTTACTCAAAATTGCAACCGCATGGTTTTCTGAGAGGACTAGGAATTCCCAGGAAGGGATTGTTACCTTGGTGGCTGTTTTTCACAAAAAATCAGCATGTTCCCTTTAAAGAATAATGCATATGCACTGTACCCCAGCCAGGCTTCAGAGGGAAGGGAAACCAGAAACCAGAAGTCATAAGATTTGATTGACAAGTTGATTTTGAACAGGATGCAGGCAGCTAGAAAACATTCATGGCTTTGGTGAAAAGTAGAGACAGCTCCTAAACCACTGTGAAGTCATGAGATTAACTCAGGAACAGTGGAAGCATTTCCAGGGACAAGGAATGCTTGCTGACTGCTGACAGTCATTTTTTCTAATAGAAGCAATCCCCTGCAAATACAACCAATGCTGTCAGTTAAGAGAGCATGATGAAGCAATACTGAATAGTTTTCTTCCTTCCCCTGGTAAAAGCTATGCAGCTTGTTCTAGGGAAAACATCAGTCTGGGCAAATCCCCTTTGTTTTATGTCCATCACTGTGTAGAGGAATGGAGCATGGTTTTTTTGTCTATGCTTTGTTTACATGCCTTATAGTTCACTGCTCAGGGGTTCTGAGCACATGTGTGAATCCCATTCAGGGTGGAAGGAAGCAGATTTAGAAGCTGAGCTGCTGCCAGCAGTTCTCATCCTTCTGACTAAAGTCCAGATGAACATCTGGGGGATAGAAGGTAAAAAGTGGAGGGACTTTCAACCTGCATGTTTGCTCTCTCATACAAAAGTAGAATAGGTGTTTCCACTCTGTTCCAACCCCACTGGAGGAGGAAAGAGGGAATGTGAGCTCCCTGCCATCCTGGGACCTGCAGGAGTACTGAGGCACCTGTTAACTTGGCTGTCTTACTGTACAGCAGCCAGGCAGAGCAGGACACCATGGCACTGCAAGATGCAGCAGTTAGAAATAATACTGGCAATTTCTTCTCTTGCTAAATTTCACTACAGTGGCAGCATCAGAATATGGAGTGGCTGGATTCAGGGTCAGTTAATAACCTTTAGATAAACTCTCTCAATTCCAGGAACCTCATATCTCATCAGAATTACTGGATTGTCACATATTCTTTATGTCTAAATAATATTTGAGTTGTTTTGGTTTTGTCCTGGACGGTCTTAGGGGTTTTTTCTGTTATGGGGTAGTAGGTGAATGAAAGGTCTGAAGCTGTTGTGGGTGGAGATTCTGTGTTTTAAATGGAGCAAACACGATCTCAAAAAGCAGAATCACTTGCTCTGGTGATTACAACACAGAACCAATGAGTGTTTCATTGCCTTGTTGCAGTAGGACTTGATTAATCTTAGAATATAAATTTCCTAGTAATGGTATGTCAGTGTCATTTTGTGACAGTTCAGTATATCACAAGGTGCCATTGATTTTTATATAAAAGTATATGTATAGATATGTGTTGGTTAAAGTATCTACTTATGAGATCTTTTAGTGTTAAATTTCTTTGTGGAAGACTGCTGTTAAGCTTAACATTTCCTTTGAAAGAACAGATAAGTATTTGCTTTTTAAATTCTGTGACTAAGTCGATGAAAAATAGAAAATATTGCTTACAATTAAATCCAACAAAACATCCCTAATTTTGCTGACATTTTTGAACAAAACACTTATGACTTTTAGAACTAGGACGTTCACCTTGAGGAGGATCTTAGAGGATATACAGAAAAATCACTGGCTTTTCATTAATAAACACCCACCAGGAAAATATGATCAGACGAATGTACAGGAACAAATGTAGAGAGGAGGTTTTAGGTTTTAGATCAGAGGTGAAAAAGACACAATCTAATTCAGAGGGGAGGATGAAAAGGAGCATTTGGAAGGAGCAGGTAAAGAAAATGTAACTTTAGTCTCATTGATAATGGTATATCTTTCCAACAAATCATAAAATTGTATTTTAGGCAGTTCTAGATGCACAGCAGAAATGCAGTGTGCTTTAAGGGCTATCTGGCAAAAATTCCCACTGCAATGCATCCTGCTAAACATAATGAAGGTAAAGAATGAAGCACCAATAGCTATTTCTATAGGAAGCTGCAAAAATGTAAAATCAATGACTATTAATCCCAGCTTTGCAAAGGTTCAAGGCAGACAAACATTTAGCTATGTGCATATGGTGATAATGACTATGCATAATCAATTCCTGTTGTTTTCTGAAACTGCAGGCATGTGCTCAGTAGAAATGTGTTATTTGAGACTTGTAAAAAAATTAAAAATTGGATACTTCCAAAGAGGCAAGCAAAAATTATGTTGCAGTCCCAAATTCAGTCCCTTTTCTATAGAACATCAAGTAGCTTCTTTAAAATTTTCTAAAACTCTTATGTATATTGTGTATATTTAACAAATTTTGTCCCCCCTTTTTTTTGGAAACAGTTGAAACATGCTGAATGAAAAATAAAATTAAGCCAGTCACTTCGACCCAAATGATCACATTTGTGTCATATCTCAAATATCTGAAACTGCAATGGAAAGTGACAGAGAACTTAATCTACAGACATTCCGACTAATTATATTCCCCCCCCCCCCCCTTTTTAAAATGCACTACCTTAATATTGTCCAAGGATAAGTACAACAACACAAACCATCCAATGAACCCTGCAACAGTCTGGAAGCAGCAGTAATCCAATCAACAAAAATGTATAGTAAAACTTTTCTCTAAAATTCTACAGGTAAAAGTGGAATAAGTTTTCTGTCCATATTTTGGGAAACTTAAGAACAAATGACAGTGTAAAATTGCAGCATTGAAAGCAGGTGTTAACCAAAATGAGTCTCTGTTTAGGATTTGTACTTATTTTTACTTTTTGCTCTAGGAATGAGAGTCACTTACAGTGTACCTAATAAAATCTTCCCACATTGCTGCCTCAGAAGTTTAATATTACCATGTGGTAGGTATAAACTTCAACTGCAAATAATTCTTAAAATCTAGAGCTGTTAATTGAGTGCAAACATTCTGGATCAGTATGGGTAGAAGATATGTGAAACTTGATACCAGCATGAGATTAGCAATTTTTTATGATTAATTCAGCAAGGGAATGTCATCTTAAATCCTTTAAAAAAATGTCTGTCTTGCATCCTTTTCCTGCAAATCTTAAGTATCTTCTTGCAATATTTTAATTTGTCTTGCACTAGACTAGAATATGGCAGGAAGTCCAAATTCAGTATGAATTCTGAATTCAGGAAGAAGTAAAACATTTACCAGTTTGGCCTAGACTGGTGTGCAGTACCAGTCTCCTTCAGTTGTACTTCAGATTACCAGATTATGCTATTATATGTCTGTACAGCCATGCGGAATGAGAAGCCTGTAATTCTTTGGAATTCTTAATTTCGGTCTTATTTCCCACAAATGAAGTGAGATGCAGCTTAGTCATAGTAATTACTAACCTCTCCACCTTTCCTAAAAGATCCCCTGGAAATAATTTTAAAACTTCATCCCTCCTCTTTTTCTGGAATTCTGCTATTGTAGATCCCATTTTAACCCCTCACCACCACCACCCCCAAAATCAGAACAGAAAATGAACTCTGATGGGAAAAGCTGTCTATACATGATTAATTGCCTAATGGTAATGACTGTGTCAAATCTTTTGGAAGGTTTTCTTTGATTGATAAATAAACTTTCCCTTTTTATTTCATTCCTCCCTCCCAAAAAACCTCAAAACCCATCAGCTTTTTTTTTCTTTTAATTGCATCATCTTCCCAAAAGGATTTTCCCTAGAACACAGGACAATGATATAACAATGTGTTTAATGTGTTGCTTGTAGGCATGCTAAGATTTCAGCTGCTATTAACAGAAATTAAAGCTCAACCCCAGAAAACAATTAATTAGACTAAGTGAAATGTATTCATGACCTTGGAAAATTCTATGTGTTCTAAAAATGTTTGCTATATTTAGCTTTTGGCAGGCTAGGTTTTAAGGGCATGGAAACAGTAACTTCCTTGCCCACAAAGGTTTAAATTTCTGATACTGTTTTGCTTTCCCATAAGTCATTATAAACATCCTAATTTGGAACTCCATTTTTAAAACCACTTTCTTAAAGGGAGGAGAAAAAAAAAGAGACATGAATATGGGAAAGTAAAATATAATGATTGCTGTAAATACTTTGACTAACATTTGTCCAGAAGGACTTGGGCATTGAAACTGTGTTTGTCAGTTTGGATCATTTCATTGATCATCTGGCAATGAAAACTGGAAAACAGATTGACATTTTGTTTCTTGGCCCCTGCCTGTTTCTCATATAGAGATTATTAGCTGGCTATTTTGGGACTGAGAAAAACCTTAGTTTTTTGTAAATAAAAAGATTTGTGGCTTGATGAGGAGGGGCTTTGCAGGCACTTTGAGTCCTTGTCCCTAAAGTCTCAAATCTTTCCATCTAACTTGGGCTGGTTTGCAGGACCATCTCTACCCCAATCACAGCATCAAAGCAAACTTAATTTTCCATTGTTTCCATTCCATAGAGCTGTTTTCTTTAAGATGACTGGGCTCTAGCAAACCTGTCCTTACCTCCGATAGGCTCTGCAACTGCGAATTCTTTTAATTTAGCATTTCTGATTCATGTGAAAAGCTTCTTTTTTGCTGGAGAAAATTGGAAGCAAATTTCCTGCATTTCAGAAATCTCTGAGATGAGTTGCTGCATAAACATTATTAAAAGTTAATAAAGTTTGTTACATTTTGTGTAAATGATCTAGCATAGCTGACTGGAAAAGTGATATTGAGTAATACCGCCCTTTTGAACCAGCACACATTTTAGTTCAGTTTTTCTGGGTTGCATTTGGGGTTTAATATTCAGCAGAATGAGACCCAGATGGGAAAATTTTATTGCAAGTTTTTGCCTTTTTTTGTTTAATATATTAAGTTAACAGAATTGTTATTGTTTTTTTTCCTCCTGTCTGGATGAAGCTGGCAGATAAGAATTGCATACATAAATAAGATTTGCACGATGGGTGCCATCAGATAAGAGAAGGTGACTTCATTTTTGTGTATACTATGAGGTAGCAACATACAAGCCAGAAAAGCAATTGAAAACACAAATCTGATGCAGGACTAAATATTTAAATTTGGAAAAATCTTTTGTCCAAGAAAACAAAAGGACACAGCAAAAATTTGGCATAAACTTTAACTCAGCTAACTAGTTTTTCCATACAGTTGAGAAATAAGATGATGAAAATGATTCAATGAACGAAATTGTCAATGCACATTGTTATTTTGGAGGGGGACAGAGATACATTCTAATTGTGATTCAAGTGAAGTTTTAGCTGATAAAAACACCTTTGAGATGCTTTTAAAATGGAGCATGAAAACTCATGTCCTAGAACTCCAGTTTTAAGTGCAAATGTTATCAATTCTGCTGCAAATTTTTAGCCTGTCTGATGAATAATCTTTATACTTTAGTCACTGGATGAAAAGTAGAGCATGAAATCATGACTTGCCATTATGGATGGCTATTACATATGCTCAGGAGGGATCATAACATTTTAATGCAAAGTATCTTTAAGTCCTGAAGCATAAAACCTTCAAATATAGCAGAACAATAATAATAAAGTAAATTTTAAAAACTGAGAATTCTCAAAAGCTGAAATGAAGATACTTACAACTATTTCTACACAAATATGCTATTTGAGCTAAATTTCTCATCTCCCAGATTGCCCAGTTAAAGCCAAAACTAGAAAAAACCAAAGATTGGGATAAGATAACTTTTCTGCTGTTTCTAGACAAAGCTTGTGCTTGAAAATGAAGTTCCTGTGTGGACCTTTCCTCTACTTCAGCCTGAGAGGCAGAAGTCTCCATTGATTCAGTATGACAAGGGTTTTAGTGCTTATGGTTAGTGCTGCTTTTCAACTCCTCAAAGGCACAAATAAAAATCTTAGAACTTGAGGAGCCCAACCCAGGAAACTGAACATTGCTGAGTTAAATTTTCTACTCCTGCACTGCTGCTTTCTCATAGGTCACAGAGCTGTGAAAATCAGGGAAATGGGAAGGTAACTGGTGGGATGGGGGCACACACATGCCATAACCACCAAGCCATATGTGACTGCAGAGAACTGCATCTAGCTACTCTGAAATACTTCAGATACTTATAAAAAATAATTTCATGCTCTCCCAGGGGTATACAGTAGTGGAATACTGGCAGCATAAATATGTTGTGTTAAGGGGAAGTTGCCAAGCCATCTGTATCAGAATGTTTAAAAAAAAACAACAACAGATATCACCAAATCTTAAAAAACCAAGCAAAAAAAGACTTGTTTTATATGGTGCATGTCAAGAAGGTGTAGTACCTTCTTGATAGAATTTTAACAATCTACTTGAAATAATTAAATTTTAGCTACTAATATTTTGTCATTCAATAATTTAGATTTTAGATAGCAGTTTTCACCTTTGGCCTGAAATCATTCACATTAAACAAATCTCTGGGCAAAGGATCTGTCAAAGCTATAGAATAGAATAAGCAAAGCAGTTTCAGGAGCAGAAGATTGATGGAAGTTTTGTTTTCCTCCTCTTGTGAGTACCTCTGTGCCCCCTAAATCCTACCTAGACAGCAGGGGTCATGTTTGTGTGCTGCAAGTGGAGAAACAAAACAAAACAAAACTGAAACTCTGCTGCTATAGCTTTTCCCCATAGTAGGGACAGTAGCTTAAATCTGCCTTACAAACACTGTTTGTTCACTAACTCTCTGGGAACTTGAAAATATTGTGAGGCCCTGATTACTTTAAGAAATTTGGGCTAAATTTGGCCAACAGTTGTTGAAGGATGCTGGACCAATGAACAAGTAACTTCAGCAAAAGAGTTTTATTTCCCAGAGGATGACAGCACTGTAGGACAGTAAACAACTTGTTCTTGCCCAAATTGGGTTCAAAGCATTGCTCTGAAAGGGATGCAGATTTAACAGTAACACAACTTCTGTTGTAGGCAAATGAAGCATTTGACACTTGTGGCCTAGAAATTCTGAGATAATAAACCTGAAAAATGATGAGTTGCAGATGATAGTAAAAATTCTGTGACTGCAGATAGTTAGATGGAAGACTGTGCTGAGTCACAAGAGGCTATTTCAGAACTTGAGTTTGTGGGTAATGAAGTAGTAACTGAAAAAGATGAAAGGAGGTGTGTTAAAATGCCTTGTCAGAGTCAGTAATGGTGTCAAGTCCTGCATATGGACAAAGGATATGGATACCTGAAAAGGTACTGCAAAAACCGAGCTGCTCCTTTTACATGGGGAGCAAGCTTAAGCACTGATGTTACAGAAGTTTTTCAGAGCCTTGTTTCACTATGTTGATTTTTTTGGAACTAAAAATGTCGGAAGTGTAGAATAATGGACTTTTCTAGTGCCAGCTGAAACATGATGTGGCACAAAGCAGGTGCTCAGCTTCTAATTTTCTGTGCTTTGTTGCCATCAACTCATCTTTGCCCAGTTCTCCAAGCCAGTCCCCTATGGTGCTCTCAAAGTCAAATCATCAAATCCTTACTTTCCTTTGTCTGTTTTGTTTCTGCCTTACTGCTCTTATCAGCTACTGTCAAAAGGCAGTCCTTTAGTATTGTTCACTGCTTTCTCTTAAAACAGCCCTAATATATCCCTTCAAAACTTAAAACTTACTATCCAATAATTTTAAATGCAATCTGCTGCTGTTTGGGTTTTTGTTGTGGGTTGTTTTTTTTTTTTTTTTTTTTTTTTTTTTGGTGTGTGTGTGGTTTTTTTTTAAACATTACCCACCTTCTTTTCTCTTGTCTTTACTTCAGTTGTGAAGGATATTTGCAGAGGGTTTGGCTTTCTCACATTTAATAACTTCCCAGCACCTGGCATTAGAGAGCCCTCAGTTAGGATCTATGGATGTAATTGTAATACTAATAAGTAAATAGTCTAAAGTAGCTGAAGGACTGAAGTAAAATCTCTGTCAGTTTTAGAGCTGAGAGCTCTGAATCACATTCACATGATTGCTCTGTAGGTACCTGAATGTACTGTGGTAAAGGTTTTGGGTTTCTTTTCCCTCTTCAAGCCTCATTTGTAGCTACATTCTCTCATAGGATACAAGCAAATTCTGTGGACTTCATTGGGAATTATTTCTACTCTGGAAGTGGAGAGCAGAGCCCATGACTGGACTGAGGCCAGTGTTCTTTAAAAGTTCACATGCCTTCTATTTGCTCTCTAATTTAGACTCCTTCTGACCAAACAAAGGGAGGGGCAGAGGAATGAAAAATCATAGCTGTGTCAGTAAAAAATTCTAAGGGTTAACATAACATGATGTAAACTGTTTCATCTGTTCTTCTTACTTGCCCATTTAATCAGAAATGAGTAAGTAGAGCTTTTATGCACTGAACTTGAAGAATGCTAATGGGATGCCTGCATCATGTTGTACCCAGAGTACTTATGCCAGAATAGGAGAGCCTTTAATTCTGTAATTCTCTGAGGCAAGAAAAGCTTTCTGAAGAATTACTTTAAATTTAAACTCTCATTCTAATGTTAGGCAGCCTGTTGGATCTGAGTTAAAAATTGCTTCAGCTTTAGTTACTAGAGCCAGATGTAACATTGACCTTAAATGGTAAAAGCTCCCAAGAGTGAAAGAGAGGCTGGCCCGAGGGGAAAGAGAGGAATAACTGAAGTTTTAGGTAAGTAATCTCTGTAACCAGGAATAAGCTCTTTTTCAGCCTGAAACAGAACAGAACCGTTTTTCCTCCTTAAAGGTACAGTACCTTGTTCTTGTGATACTGAGGAGCTGCTTCTTTACTTCTTCTCCCCCACCCCTTCAAATTCTACCTCTTTGTCAGATTTTAGCTGCCTAAAAACTGAGTGTAGTCAATGCAACCTCGTTCTGCTTGCAAACTGTTTGGGACTATACAGGAATGAAAAAGGAAAAGCTGTGTTAATTATACTGAGACTTGAATAATAAAGGTATGTAGTCAGACATTCAAGGTAATCTGATTCCCAGATATTGTCATCTGTATTGTACTAACCAAGAGGGAGTCTTAGGAGCAATCCATGTTAGAGAGAAACAGATAAGTCACAGATTGCTCTTTTTCTTTTTATTATGGCTTTCCTTCCCTCATGCTTTTAACAGTGCTGGAGTGGTTCATGTTGGTGGATTATCTACTTGTCTGGAACTTATCTTTTAAAAAGGCATTTCCAGAGCCATGTCTTCATACAGTCTCTGTTTGAGTTTAGTCCTGTTAGATGTAAATTAATACCACAAAGTTGTATTTAATTGGAATGCTGTAAAGAGAAAAAGAAATATCTTTAAAGTGTTAAAACATGTTTCCTTTAGTACAAAAAATCTCATTATTTGCTTTTCCTGGTATTTTGGTTTTCAGTTTTATCTGTGCTATTTAGTAGCTATACTGCATTAAAGTGTATTTAATTTCCTTGATAAATTAAACCACATTTTTGTCTTACTGTTATGTATATCAAGGTCTTCTTTTGCTTTAGACAGCAGAATGTAAACAACATGAAAGAATGAGGTCAGTGCAAGGAAGTGATAACTGAAATTGGGGACTTATGTTTCTGTTACTAACATTACTAGCAACTTGTCTTAGTGAGTTGATTTTTCAAATCTGCATAGCATGGCTTCACCTGGTGAAAAATTCTCTGCAATCAGTAGTGAATTTCCATCTCTGCAGAGTGATTAGAGCATAGTTTTTAATTTCTGCCATACAGCGATTGGGTGAATTTAGAGTTCTGAGTGTGGACAGTGTTCTTGTGAGTGCTGACAGTTACTGCATTTATGTTTCATATGGTAGGTGTTGTGTACATTTTTGTGAAAGTTTTCTTCATGCAGATTCAGGAGGCTGTGAGAAATGAATCTTACTTGTTAAAGCATTTCAGATCTTATTACAAAACTTGTAATAGTTTTATTTTTCTCTGGACTGTCATTAGTGAACAGCTTAGTACATTTAAATTAAACTTCTAGCAGACCTTCATGTTTTACATCAACAGTAATACCGCAAATCAACAATTATACCACACTTGGAGCCTAATAATCTAATGATACAACTCACAGAAATCTAAGTTTATTAGAACAGTGGAAATTAAGAATCAGTCCAGTATATGAAATGCTGAATACTGAAGGTCCTCACTTATACAATGTTCTTGTATTTTGGGCCTCCAAAGACCTTGTTCTGATTTGTTGATCTTGCATGTGTTATTTTACTTGTGAAGTTTTATGTCACCCTTCAGCTTCTGCAAGGGTGTACAAGTTTAGACTGTATTCTAGAAGGTGTTTAAGTTTCCATGACTTATTTTTAACAATGTCTGAAGGTTGAGATAACTAATCAGTGTCTAACTCTTCCAAATCTGAACCAAGTATATATTTCTAATACATGATATGGCACTTCAACAACTATTATTCTTGTGTCACACAATTCTTTTATTTTGTAACTTAGAATATGTAATGAATTTACCTATGTGTAAATTTATCTTCCATAAAGATATTACGATGATAAAAGTAATCTAAATGTAAATTAAAATGTAAAATGTAATTTAATACATAAAGTACAATTTGATCATTTGTGTGCGGTGAACATTGTGTTAACATCAGCACTGATAAGTACCTAGGATTTTCATTGTATTTAACTTTTAGAAATCCATCTGCTTCACATTCTTCTGGATTAAGTTCTAAATTGTCTGTGAAACCTGTATGCCTCCCCGCCTCCTATCTTTTTATATGTCAGAGACAGTTTTAATGACTACTGTTCTATTTATCTAGGGCCAAAACATTGGAAACTAAGAATTATCTAGCAACCAGATTCATAACTCCAATGTTTAGCCCCAGCTGCTTCCATTCTCCTTTCAATCAGTCTGTTTCCTGATAGCTTTTAAGAATAGTTTGGTGTCAAATAACTTTTTAAAAAGTTATTTAGGACAGCGTACAGCAAGCTATAGGGAGTTGGACCTGGGAGAGACAGATATGAAAGCTTCTCCTTTCAAGGGTTGTATGTCTATGTTCCTCACATGGAGTTCTCCTTCCTCATCTATTTGCTGTTCTTAGACAAGTGTCTAAGTCCAGGAAAAAGAAGGATAAAATGGTTTGTGAGTGGAAGGGGAAAGAAAATCCTTGCTGTTTCAAGGTTTGTGGGCTATTTAAAGATCTGGGGGATTTGTGAGCAGAGATACATCTTTTTGTTGTCCTAACTTGCAGCCTTCCTGTAAAGTAAGCAGAAGAATTTCCTTGTGATGTGCTCTCTGCCTGTGCTCCCTTTGAAAAGTGGGTCAAAGAGATGTTTTGGATCTCAGTATCACTGACAGAAAGGAAATCTGAGTGGGTGATGGATCTCTGTAAGCTTCTAAACCAATGACTCAAGACGTGAATTACTGCTTATGTACAAGTGTAGAGCTGTTGTGGAGAGCTAAGACTGTGACTTATGGTAGTGCTTTAAATAATAACTCACTTTCCCTCCCTGGAAAGTAGATCCCAAGGATTCTGAAGAGGAGAGAGGGATTTGTTATTTAGAGTAAGTGGACTTGTAACCTCAGGTTTTGATGGAGAGCTTCAACTCTAATAGCATCCCTGGATTTAATTCTCTAATCTAAGTAGGTAGACGTAATGGATTTTTTGCTTTATATTTCTTTTCCTTTAGGTTAATTTCAGCGTGTCTATCATTAATTTTACAATCTTAAAAAACAATCTGAGAATTAAATTTTACTTAGGAATTGCAAAACCTATTAAATATCTAAAAGATTGAAACAAAACCAACAACAAAGATCACACACTCCCCTCCATTTCATAGCTGAAATCAAGAATGCCTTACCATGTGCTTTCACTTATCCTTAAAATGTGAGAAACACAAAACCTTTAGGTATCACAAGTAATCTGGAACCTGTAGTATTTTGGATATCTCTAGAGATCTGTGGATTTGGACAAGTAAGGCCTTTAGAGAATGATCTTTCCTGTGCTGACAGGGATTGCTGGGAGAGGATGAGAGGAGCAGGGAGGGAAGCATGCAAACCTGCCAGCTAACATATGTCAAGTGAGTATGTAAACCCGTAAGTCTTTTCCCCAACTGAAGCATATTCTGTTGTGTTTTGTTGTGATGCACATACATACTTTAGAGTCACTGTTGTCCCCTAATTTATGTGTGAATATGTCTGGTGATTGTCCAAAGAGAGCTGCAATCTCATGGCTATAAAATACAGCCCACTGGATTAGTTACTGGGATTTCTACAAAGAGCAAAGGAGTTGAAAAGTTGACCTAACAAACAGCAGTGGTGGGGAAAGCTTTTTATGTTGGAGCTGCGCACTCTTTTCTTACCCACTGTCACGTTTTGCATCCCAAAAATGAATGTGTGATAGAAATTCTGGGCTGCTGGGGCAAGTACAATAATTGCTTTGGGGTAGAGACTTGCCTTCTGAGTAAAATTATTGCTGTTTACATAATTCTGCAGAATGTTTTGTTAGGCTGAAGTTATACATGGGGAATTTGTCTCGGAGTCTTTGCTTTTGAAATCGTCAGCAAAGTTTCCATTGACTTCAGTGTTGCCAGAGGAGGGACTTAGTGAACACCACAAAGGTAAAGACTCTCTCAGGGCAATCTCAGTAGGAGAAGGTCTATTTTCATCAATCTTATTTTGGACTTAATTTGTACTAAAAAATTACAAAACCAGTAAAATGATAGCTTTTTCTGAAATTTTGGACAAGAAAAATCCTCTATTTCACTTTTAAATGTTCTTCCAGTTTCTCCAGTGTCTTTTAGAAGGTAGTAGAATATAGTAAGGTCTCACATATCAATTAATGTTTCCTGTTAAAACTTCCACACTTGTGCTGTAACTGCTGAAGAGAAAAATTAAAAATTAAGCTGAAGGAGAGCTTGTGGAGAGGAAGGGAAATAATTTGACAGTGTATGAAAATTGCTTCCCAATTTCAGCCGCTGAATTTCCCGTATTTTTATTTATAAATAACAAATGAAAGGCACTGATCTCTGGGCTCAGGAAAATAGAATTACATGACTGGGGCCTGGTTGCAGTGGAGGGTGGAGTTTGTCCCAGGGGGAGGTGCTAAATCAATCTGATGTTCTGCACATCACCTCAGACTGGAAAAGTCTTGGAAGCAGCCCTACATATTGTGCCATGTTCCCTTATGCCAGTGTAGTGGTGCCCATCCAGACTTCCCTGAGGGCTATTGCAGTTAAGAACTTATTTCTGTTTTCTGTAAGATAAAATTTTCAGCCTTGCTGCAAAAGCTCGTTTTAGTAACAGCAATAGTCAGTGGGGCAGACTGTTGAAACCAAAGCAGATTTATGAGAATTTCGAAGTATCTTAGGAACCTGAAGCAAGGTTAGGAGGGCTTGAAAAGGACTCAATGCATTAAGTAAACATATCTTTAAGGGACAGGGAGAAAGAATGTGTGGGATATAGTGTAAAACTCAGTTTTTATCTTTGTGTTGAGCTTTTGGGATCTGTTTGAAATGTCTTCTGCATAAAACACAGCATTAAAATGTCCCTTCCAAACCTCATATATTATGTGCTAATGGAATAGAGTCTCTGGAGTATTAACAACCTTGAACCCTTATAAGAAGCTCTTGATATTTCCTGTTGGATTCATTTTTTGTAGGACCTTGACATTTTCTGTTTAACAGATTGTTTTTCTTAGTAAAATGGCAGACATCAACCATCTCACTCTCTACAAAGCTGATGTATAATTGTAATGGAAGGGTGAATAATACCTAAAGATCCCCAAAGAAATCTGTCCTGTTGCTGTTTGGTATTTCTCTGTCTAGTAATGTGTTCAGAAATTACATTAAATACCAAGTGGTGGATTTTACTGATCACATTAGAATGAGGCTAAAATTAAGGACCCAGAGGAAAAATACAGCACACAAGAAAAATAGCCTGGGCTATCTTGGGAAGACTGTGGCCAGGAGGTTGAGAGAGGTGATCCTGCCCCTCTACTCAGCCACACCTGCAGTGCTGTGTCTGGTTCTGGGCTTCTCTGGACAAGAGAGACAAGGAGATACTGGATAGGATCCAGCAGAGGCCTCAAAGGGGATGTGAGGGGTCTGGAACATCTCTCCAGTGAGGAGAGGCTGCAGGAGCTGGGCCTGGTTAGCTGAGAGAAGGCTGAGAGGGATCTCATTAATGCTTATAAATATCTCAAAGGAGGGCTAAGAGCATGGTGCCAGTCACTTTTCAGTGGTGCCCAGGGACAGGATGAGGAGCAATGACCATAAACTAAAACACAGGGAGTTCCATCTCAACATGAGGAACTACTTCTTTACGTTGAGGGTGTCAGGGCACTGGGACAGGATGTCCAGGGGGATGGTGGAGTCTCTCTGGGTACATTCAAAACCCACCTGAATGCTTTCCTGTGTCACTGCTCCAGGTGACTCTGCTTTGGCAGGGAGGTTGGACTGGATGATCTCCAGAGGTCCCTCCCAGCTCTAATTATTCTGTGATTCTTATTATGAAAATGATGAGTTGTATTTCCTTAAACCATCTAGCAAGTCAGACTCTTGTAAATTGCTGTTCCCATTTGGATTGTGTGGAGCTTTACCCATGTACATGGCCTATGAGTCTGTCTCAGTGGACTTTGATCACTCCAGAGAATCTGGCTCCACTTAATATGAGGACAGTTTCTCTTTTTCTGTTGCTTAACAGGTAAAGATCAGAACTGATGGATATTTTTCCCTTCAGAGCAGGACTTGGTAAATTTCTTGTACAGCTTTTTACAAAATGAACAAAAATCCACCAGGTTTTCCACCTAATGTTATTCTTAGGTAGTAGTTGCTGATATGTTTTCTCAGAACAAAGTCTCTTAAACTCATGACAGAAACCTCACAAGTCACAATGTATCTTACACTCATCTGTCAGCTTATATGATTCAGAAGTTGTGAAGCTGGGAGGTTTTTTCTTCCTTTTGAAGGTGGGTACTGCACAATCATCCTGTGTACTTATCTTCTGAGCATCTGCTTGGAAAATAAAACAACGTGCCTTTTTGACATCCAAGAAAGTGCTATAAAAAGTCTGTTGCTATGTTTAAATGCCTACACTCAGTTGCTATAGCAATAAAAATATCAAAAATGATGTACAAATTGCCACAGTGCATTACTAGCCCTTTCCTGGACAGGGAGATTGTGGGACTGAGATTGTGACAGGGATGCTCAGTGTATTGGAGAGCAGGATTGCCCCATAGTTCCAGGTGCCCTATGGTGTCATCTGAGAGCAAAATGTGTCCCATGACAAATGTATCCCAAAATGTGTGAATCCCAAACTGGCTGGGTCAAATGGGACAGTTGGGTCCCTACTGAATTCAGTTGCTTCTTCATTACTTGTATGTTGAATATTTGGACCAAGTTCCCATTTCTCTGCAGGATAAACTGCTGAAAATGTTGACCTCTCTCTAAATTCTTTCAGTCCCATGAGAGCAAGTGTGAAAATCAGCTTACAGACTGCATCAGCCCATGTAGATTTTTCTCCCTGTAACATCCCAGTGGTGAAATGTCCTTGTTTCTTAGGCAGTTATGGGCACCCTGCTATGCAAAAGAAAAGAAATTAAATAGTAGCTAATGGAATCTTTAGCATCTCTCTGGGGCTCAAAGCCTTGAACATTCAGTTGCTTCTTGAAGAGAGCAGGAAATTCAACTTCCTTCATAAAACACAGCAAGCAGAGGAAGGCATGTTATTTTGGCAACTGTAAGTTTGGTTATGGAATTGAATTGTTTCCTCAGACATTTCTATGCCTCGTTCTCTTGTCTCCTGAGGAATGTTAGAGGAAAGTCTTGGAGAAATGGTAACCATGTTTGAAAGCAAGATAACTGGTTCTCTTTATTCCAATTAGCTTGAAGAATCCTCAAGGTTCAAATGAGATTGGCTCAAACTGCAGAACAGTGTACAGGTTAATTTGCATATGGTAATTCACAACAGTCAGGTAATTATTTCAAATATTTTCTTTAACATACTCTTAGAAGTCCATTTGAGAGGTCTGATATCAAGAGTGTATCAGTGGTAGAAATACATATGTTAAATTTTGGGTTCAGTTGTTATTGTTTAATGCTCTTTTTTCAAGAGTGTTATAAACATGTTTATGAAGTGATTCTTAGAGGCAATGATGATGCTCTGTACTTTGAAGGCCCACTTAAATTCTGCAGTACCTCTAAGTACATTTTGGGCTTTTTCATTTTTCTAAAAAAGACTGGATAAACTCCTGCCATGTACATGGATCACAGTTTTTCTCAAAATAAGGGCTGCAGTGTTGCATAGATAGTTGCACCCCTCTCATTTCTTCTAGCTTGTGTTTGCAATGTCACTACGGTATTTTTCTATAATGACTCTTGAGCATCTTTGGGATTTAATTGTAATGTTTCAGTTTTGGTTTTAAGTGTTGAAAAATGTGACAATTTGCAGCTTTACAGCTGCACAAACTCCAGTGAGTGTGGAAGCATGTCAACCTCTGTGGGGATTCTTTGTTTACTTTCCAGCTGTTCCACATGGAGTACTGGACAATAACCTGGGTTCATCCTTAAATGAGAAGGTCAACAGCACTGATTGTGGGTTTGGTTTGTTGATAGCTGCTTGGTTTTCAGGATTTTTTACAAATCTAATAGGGGAGTCCAAATGTTAGATCCATAAATATTTATTGATACTTGTTTATTGAAGTCCTGTGTAATTAAAATTCCAAAGGTTATCCTGTTATGTCAAGCTTGGGAGGTGCTTCTGTGGCTGCACACTGTTGTGTGCCTGTAAAACCAGCACATCTGCACTGCATTTACAGTATTGGAACTGTGACTGTTGAGAATATGTGGTCATGTATATAACCTAATTGGGGAAGGGGAGAGGACAACAGAGATGTGTGGAACTTAAAAACTATAGCCTTTATTTTTCATGACACTGTCAAATACTTGAGAACAAGAGACCTGATTTCTCTTAGATTTGTGTTTATAGCACCCTTACCACAGTTATGACATCAGTTTATTCTGTATTTCTAAGGTATTCTATATAGTCTCTGTTTCAGATACTGTACATCTGAACTTGCATCTGCCATGGAAATACAAACTCCTAATATCTGTTAATTCCTGCATCAGCTTAGCTTCAAACTCATCACCAGCTTATGGCAGTGCAGGAGGAAGAGGGAGACCTGAACACACAACATTAGCTGCATAAGCTTTTTTCTAGAGAAAAAGTATTACATGGCTCTTGTTTTAGAAGCACATTTCTCTTTATATGTTGTCCACTAACCTTCTTTAAGTGTTAGCTATGCATTTATTCTTTCCAAATCTATTTTTGGTATTGTTTTCCTTGGAGTAAAAATTATGCTTTTATTTTGGTGGTCAGCCAACTAACTTTCCTCCTTCTTCCCTGCCCTCCCTTCATTCCCTCCCAGCACCCTTTGAACTTGTCCGAGTTGTTGAATTTGGCAGGAGAGGATTGCAGAAGTATTAAACTCCTATAAGTGAAAATCAGTGGTGTGCTAAGAGAGGAGAGACCCAGCTTAGTGCTGCTAAGAGGAAAGGCTCCACTGTGAGCTGAAATTATCAGTCATTTTGTTTGATCTGCCAGCTGGCAACCTGGCATGTGTGAAGCTTAAAACCAGGCACAGCAAACGCTGTCTCTTGGCTCTCCAGACTGGTAGGAGACAAGGAGACATGTAAGCTTGCTGTGAGGGAGATAAGACACAAAATCATCAAAATAAAATACCCGAAGAACAGGTTTTTATAGCTCAGCTGCTTAGAAACAACCCATTTTTTAATGTAGGGAGACATAGGTTACTAAATTGTCTGTTTGTGCACTGCTATCTTTATTTTGGAAAAAATTCATAAATGTCTGTGAAACAGATTGTGAAAGCTGCAGGCTGATAACTCCTGTGATTTCACACCAAGTTCTAATAGTTGGTGGCAGTCCATATGTTTGTCTGCTTTCCAAAGTGGTGCAGAGCACTGTTAGTTTGTAACAGACACCCTCATCTATTTTGCAGATTTTTCCATCGAGGCCTAAAAGGAAAAGGTCTGAGGTTTCTGCAGGCTTTGGGAACAGGCTATAGACTCTGCTCAGCCTGCTCTTTAGGCATGTCACTCAGGTTCATGGGAATGTTGTTATGGACAGGTTCTTCCCATGGCAAGTAAATGTCAACCATCCGGGTAGAGGCAGCCATTCTAATTAGGCTTTCCTTATGCAACAGATGTTTTGAAGCTCAGCCAGGGAGAATAAAGTAATACCCAGAGACAGCAGCCCTTATCTGCTTTCTGGTCATTTAAAGAAGGCAGTTGGGGCTCAGGAATCTGTTCCCTGAAAACTTCCTTGCATTTGAAGTGGTTTTTCCACCAATTATGTCCTTTTGTGCATGTTCAAAGTCACGAGGCAAGCTCTAAGGCTGATGGAACTCCCGGAGTTCCACATCATAAATGTTGCTCACTTGGACTCACTACTTTAGGTGCCCTTTAAATCACTTGTCATAGGTTTAGGGGTCTATTTAGTTTTTTAATATATAGAAAAATACCGGTCTCTTTCCCTAAAGACTATTCAGAGTATGAAGATATTTGGTTTATGGATAAGGAGTGGTTTTGTTCTTCTCATTTTTTTAAAATAACATTGGGAAAACCAGCAACACTAAATGAATGCTCTCAACATGAGATAAGGGATCCTGTTAAAGAACTCCCGTTCTGTCTTCCTTCAGCTCACTTCAGAAGTTTGTGGAGATCCTTTTTGTTGAAGTAAACTTCAGTGAACAATGGCAGAATGAGATCTCATTTGCTCTTAAGCAAACTGACTGCAGACTTTGTTTCTGTTCCTCACTGATTTGTTAGTCTGTGATTATTTGAAAGAAATTAACCTGTGGTAGCATCCTGTTTTCTTTCTTTGCCTGATCATCTGCTTGGAAGAAGTTCTTCATTTGGCTTGACCAAACTAAAAATCCCACCCTTTTCTAGCTAGTATTGAATTTGTTTCTCTATATTTAAAACAGGAAGCTCCTGCTTACAGCATTCCAGCTATCAGCCTGCTGAATATTCATTATCCTTTTTTCACCTGTGCTGCAAGGCATTATGCTGACCATGAGAATTCCAGACCTTTAATTCCTCTGATAGGTAATAAGCTTTCTGCTTGCATTTTAAATTTTACTTCTGTAGTTTGAAACAGTTGGGCTAATTTCTTGATTGTGGGTCTCATCCAGTGCAGTGAGTAAGGAGCCCTGTACACATGAGAGTTGCACAGGTCAGTTGTTATTCTGACAATTTTCAACATATTTCAATTTTTTTTTCTTGTTTAACATATACATTACCCACTTGCTGTTTTTAAAAATAAAATGCTGCTTTATGAACAATTTCAATTAAACTGGTCAGTAAAAATTAAGGCTGGGGTCATAGATGAGAAGATATGAAACCCTAAAAAAATGTTCCTAGAATATAAAAATCATTGTTGGATTGCCTAACTAATATCCAAAAAGATATACTTTTATTTATATATCAAGCATTATTCCACTGAAGTGAATGCTCCACCTGTTGATAAAACTCAGGATGTAAGTGTGCTTTCCTGGTGCCTGGAAGTGCAAAGTGCTTCGGGTATGTGACAAAAGAGATTTAGTTTAGCAGTGCAAGAAATAAGACAACTATTTTTAGGTAACACAAAGAATTTTACTACAGTGAATTTAATCATTGGGACATAGCCTGAAGCAGTATTTATTCCACAGTGCCAACATCTGAGAAACAATTCAGGTGAAGAAGCAAGACTAGTGACCACTTTCACTTCATTGGAGTGATCATTTCTTCTTCACAGTAGTAAATCTTTGCTCTATTGGCAAGTGTTATTGGCAAGTGCTGAGATATTACATTCACAGTATTTTGAATGCTCTGAGGTTCTTAAAATGAAAAAAAAATCAGCTTTCCCAAAATATTTGTAGGACATAGTGAAAAATGTGTTGTTATACAGTGAAGACCCAAATCCCTTGAAGAGGTCAGGACTCAACTGTTGTATCCCGGACTTTCTTAAGCACAGTTCCGTTATTTTCTGCTGTGTTTGTGCTATGGAATAATGATTTAAGTGGGTGAAATTTAATGTTCTAGTCAGCTAATAAGATTAAATAATGTACCACTGCAAAGAATATTCAGCATGTTTTCAATATTCTGACCTTCCTCAGGAATATTAACCCATCAGAGTAAGGGCTGCAGCTGGGCAACTTTGTGAGAGTAACTGAACAAGTAACTGCTGCCTGTCTTTGCAGAGCAACCTGACTAGAAATCTTGTGTGATTTATAAATGCCTGACTTTTGGGTTGCTGTAGTTGAAGAAATAAAAATGAAGATGGAGTATGAGCCTAATGAGGGAACTAAATAAAATTCCATTACTCCACCTTGCTTAAAAAATGAAGAAAATTAAACTTTTAATGCCAAAAGCACTGATATAGTGTAATTGGTAACTCTATAGTTGAATATTTAATGAAGCTCTGCAGTCTGTTCATTGAAGGAACTGATTGTAATTCAAACAGTCTCTGTGATTCAAATTTGCTTTTTGCTTCACCTCACTTCAAAAGTACACTTAACACATTTAGAATTGAAGTGGATTTTTTCTGAGTGTGATAGAAAAGTGTGGTGCCATTCACACAGGTTGGCAAATTGTTATGGTAAGTACTGTAGTTGCCCTGTTTTTTAATCTTCGAAATTCCATTGTTTCTTCAAAAAATTGTTTCTGATTTAACTTGATAATGAGAATTTTAGAAAAAAAAAATCATAGCTGGCTCTGACTTTAAATTTGAATGTTTCCTTTAACAAAATTACATAAATGGCATGTTCAGTTAGTAACTTTATCCTCTTTGTTCTGTAAAAATATACTTTTTTGTTTTCAACAACCTTAAAAGCGCAACACTTGGAGGGAACACTTAGAAGATGAATTTGTAGGTTGTCTTTAAGTGCCATGGAAATTCAAATAAACATTATTCTAACTAAGAAACACAACAACAAAAAAGTTTGTGTTGGAAAAAATATTTACATGCCTTAGAAACCTGTTCAACACAATTTTATATCCTGTTATTTGCAGAGATCAAACCATATCATTGGTATTTATATTTAGATAGATTTAAATTTTTTTTTTTGCATAGGCATAGACATTATATATTTTGTTTGTTAGGCTAGCTTGGCAATTGTTACCTGTTTCTAGTCAGTTGTTGGATATAAAGAAGAAATGAAGGGAAGATGTGAAAAAAGATGAGTGGAACACATTAAATATTTCTAGAAAACCTTATAAACTTTAGTTCTAAGTTCTGGCTTTCTATTTCTCTCTTATTTCTTTTGATCTGTGAAGAAAAATATTGGGAAGATGATTTCCTAATTACTACAGCCTAGAATTTGGATACAACATTAATAAAGGGATTTAAGATTTTAGTTCTTAAGAATATAAATTCTTAGCCACTATAATTAAGAGAAGGATAGAAACTCTCTCTTTAGCTTACTATTCTTTCCACTGCCCCAAGAAAATTTTATGGAAGATAATCTGAAGTAAGTCACTTCAGGAAAGACTATTGTACAAAAATGATTATTTTTGACCTAACAAAGCTTATCTTGCTGGGCTTCTCTGTAGTCATCTGAGAAGCAAAATGTTCCTGCAGAATGTAATTCAGAGAGCCTAAATTAAATTCCTGATTTTAGGACAGGAAGTTAAGTTGATTCAAAAAGAAGAAAAAAAACCAACAAACCAACCCAAACCAATCTAACAGAAAAATTCAGGAGACAAATAGCCTTAGGCTAAAGTGAGTGCTCATGGCGGTTCCCTTTATACATATTCTCATGCCTGTCAGTATGTTGAAGGCAAGTGGTATTATCAATAATGCAGTAGTGAAGATGATGAACAGAATGAAATGGGTCTAGGCTCTTCTCTTGATCCTTCCCCACAAGGAACATCAACTTTGCTGTTATTGGTTTTGGTAGGAACACTTGAAAGAGTAGATCAGCATTTAGCAACTGTATCCAGCCGTATCCCCCCTGATGAATCTTTGAATGGAAACAGCAATTTCAGCTGACAAGTAAAAGCAGATATCTTCATTGTCTGTGAGACAATTGCTTCCTCAGCTTATCAAGTTTTAATTTTTTAATATCAACTCTAATAACTATAATAGGAGTAATGCAAAGGTAGTGTTCAGTTTTACTGAATTGATAAAGAGACACAAGCAAACTAGATAAAGTTTCATAAGGTTTAGCAAATCACAATACCGAAGGCAAAACTGAGCTTGAGAGCTTCAAGGGGAAGAGGGATGCTGAGGTGAGAATTTGGCTTTTGGGTGTTGGAAGAACTGTTTATGTTCCTTTACTTACCTCTACTCCCAGGATTTGATATTAGGGAGCTTTCTCTGCTTAGTCCTGTCCTGCAAGCCTTACAAAGGCAGGACAAGGTGTGACCTGCCAAGTTGAAGGCATAATTGTGTTGCAGCAAAAGAGCACAGGGAAAAGCTTCCGGTTTAGAGGCACACAAAATGTACAGTTTGTCTCTTCAAAGTAGAGAGTGGAAGCTTTGATTGTGCTTTGTGGAAAAAAAAAAGTAGGTTTCTCACAAAATTTTCTAGACAAGAATTAAATGTAGTTTGTTTTGATCTTGGGCATCTATGATGGAGTATCTAGCCATAGTGAATGAAAACTTGGAATGATATATATTATCTCTTTGTTAAAGCAACCTTATTGTGGAATTTGTTATAGATTGAGTTTTCTGGTGCACAAGGGAAATAATACTTAGAGTGTGAAATAACTTTTAGAATTGTAACATCATGTGGCCTTTTTCAAGTTTTTAATATCTCAGGGGGGAAGGCCATCCACTGTATCTTAGACAAATCCTCTATTTTTGTATTAAAACCTGATGTTTATACTGGCTGAACTAGTAAGAAATATTAGAGGAAGAGAAGAGGTATTTCAAGCCTCTATCCCAGAAAATGGATTTATTCCTACTGCTGTATATTCTGTAAGAGAAAACCAGTGGGAAGTGCAAGAGCATCTGAAAACATCTCCCCAGTTTGTACCATTGATTTGAGTTGAGATTATTCTCATGTTTTTTCTGACTCAGACACGTGTGAGGCTTTGGACCAGGAGTGCAGGCAGCATTGTACAGCTGAAGATGTGACGGGGAGAGGTGTCATCTCAAAATAAGACATTTTTGCAGTGAGAACAATCATTCACTGGTACAACCAACCCAGAGGTGTGGTAGTGTCCCCATTGCTGGAGGTTTTCAAAAGGCAGAGAGGATGCTCAATAATCTCATCCAGGCTCCTTTTCCCACAATGGATTGGGCAGGTCAATCTTTCAAGGTCCCTTCCAACCTGGGCTGTTCTGGGATTCAGTGATAATAAGTACAAAAAAGATGGACAACAGCAATAATGCTTTGTAATTGAGAGCTGTGTAAACCTTCACACCAGTCTCAGCTTCTGATTTTCTGGTAGTTTCTGTATTGATTTGCACCTATGTCTTCTATTAAAAGGCACTGAAGACAAATGGGATTTTCTTTACAGAGTCATAAAATGGGGGATGTCCTTTAGTGTGTGTGTAAGCAAATATGCCTGTGTGTGTAAGAGTGCAAATTTTGGGAAGTGCTGGTTTACTGTCATTTCTCCTGTGAAATTCAATTCTTTCTCTATGGTACATCTTAAAGAACTGAAAACACTTTCAGTGACCTGCCACCCAAATAGCCTCTTAAAAACATCTGAAGATTGCTCATCTGCAAGAATCTAAAACGTGACAAAGCAGGGAGATGCCAGACATTCTTCAGGCTGAGATATGTTTACTTCTTCATGGAAGCTGCTGAGGAATCCAGCACAGTATCATCCTGGGTCTTAGTCCTGGCTGTGCTCTTAGCATGTACTGTTTGTATTAACTAGAAAAATGTAAGAAAAAGTCCTTTTCTCCCATTGCTTTCTTCTGCGTTTTCTGTCCATCCATTTCTTCAGCATTGCCAATTTCACATGGTGAACAAAAAGGCACTTTTCCTTTGTTTACTTTCTCACAATCAGTTTCTTGCAGAAACTGAAGCTGCTTCCACCACTGAACATAAGGGCTGCACATCCAGGTCTTGCAAGCCATTCATCTGATCCTACATAAGGATCATGTTCATGCTATGCCAAAAACTGAACCCTTCTTTAGCACTCACTGTTCTCAACATCTGCAGCTCAGGCCTTTCCAGGTCCAGGGGCTGTATGGAATTACTACTGTACATCTCCTCTACATGCATCTGATCTCTGTTTGAACTGACTTCTGAGCTGCAATTATTTTTCAACTGTGGTAATAAATTCAATTATTTATTTGCATACTGTTGTGAAGGAACTTCTTTTCTACTCAAACAAAGTTGCCTAGTAACTGCTTTTGGCATTCTTATCCATATGTACTGTGAGGAATTGAGGGCAGGGCAAATAATTAATAGGCCGCCCTCTTCAGTCTATCAATCACTTTCTAACCTGTTTCTATCCAGAAGTGTATTTTTTACATGGAAACCATTAGCAATTGCTGACCAGTTTTTCTTCTATGAACCATTTGTTTTTATGTTGATGGGGGTTAGTTATTGTTCTTTTGGGGGATGTGTGTGCTTGTTTTGATTGTTTTTTTGTGTTTTTTGAGATGTGACTAGAACTGTTTTAAGGATTTGGTCTCATATTCTATGCTGTTTCCAGCACTTTCCTATTCTTGACATTTTTGCCTTTTTGGCTGCTGCTGAATGCTATTTTCAGAGAACTATTCAAAATTACTCTGAGCTCTTTCCTTACTTGTAAAACATAATGACAGACTCTTATTTAACTAAGTGTTTTTTATATTTGTTTTTTTGTCATGTGAATCTGCTTGCCTTTTTCACCTGACATTTTGTTATTTAGGTGCTCAATATTGCATAAACTACCTTGGCTGTCTTTAGCTCTGTTTTTCCCATCTCACCTATAATCAACTGTACAGACCTACTTTTTCGGATTCTTCAGGACTATGTTGAACACCTCGGCACCCATGGAAGTGTAATGTCTGCAGCACACAGAACTGCTTCTGTCCTTTTTCTTCCTTCAGTTACAGGAGGTATTTCTCTTTTGTCCTGTGGGAGCAGTTTCCTTTAGGTGCTTGATAGAAAGTTTTGTCCTAACCTCTCCTTGAAAAATACATGTTGCCTGTATTAAAATGCTTGTTGATTTCTGTAAAAGAATTTAATGAAATAACAAAGTTTAGACTGCTGGACAGTCCTGTATTAATTTATCATTCTTGTATCTGGATCTACTTAGTAATAAACTATTACATAAATTTCTTATCTAGGACAGTTATTATCTAAAAGTTAGGAACTAGGATGAAAGTCTTAAGTGATAATAAAGTTATAAAGCAATCAGTTCTCAAATCAGAAGTTTGTTTTGTTTGGGCAGAATAACAAAGCAGTTCAAGGTCAACATCAAAATATTGAAAGAGATGTTTGGAAAGAATGAGCGTCCTTCGTTGTGTGCCTTTATCTTGGTCTCTAAGTCTTTTTATTTGCCTTCCATTACCTCAGGTAGATATTGCACAGCATTTTTTTTCTTGGCATTTGTCAAAATGTTGTCCAGAGGCACTCTAAACCTCTAAAACTTTGATTAACAGTAGAACTTTGGAGGCACTCCAATTTCAGCATTTCTTTTGTTTACATTACTCTTATCTACGTAGATTTATGATATTGTTAAAATCGCAGTGAGTTCCTATATCTTCTTTTAAGAGATTTTCCAAATTTACCTGGTTTTGTATTTTTTATTCCATAATATATTAGAATCACTCAATCTTTTTTGTTCCCTAATTCTCTGCAAGTGTTTTAAATTTTAAATAATGGGTTCCATTACTTTAATGCAACCTTGTTTACTTTATTTGATATAAAGAAAGAAAAGAAAGGTAAGGTAATAAATCTTAATGTTTGTGGCTAATTTTATACTCATTGTTTATAAGTAGGCATATACTGAAGGCCATTTTGACTCATCATATATAAAGTTGTAAAATTAACATAATTAGATACACATGACAATTTCTTAGTAGAGCGATAAGAGCAATACTGAGTTGTAGCATAGTTTATACAGTGCAATAAAACTAAAACAGGACTAAGAAACATGAATTTGAGTCAGTTTAGCTCAGTATCGAGATGTGATTGCTGCTCCTTTCTCACTTTGTCTCCTTGCTCCTCTCCCAGGCTTTAAGCAGCTACAATGGAACAGGAGATGGTGTACAAACTCAGTCATTTGCTGGTAGTGAACTGAGGGACTGAAATGCAATTCTATGCCTTACTCACTGCTCTTACTGCAGATATGGAGTGCCCTGGAAAAACCAGACAATTGCAGTAGGTCTGATATTTTTGTGGCAAATCTTGACCCATGGCATGTCCTGGAGTTTTTTTAAAGCCTCATAGAATATGAATAACTCTGTTCCTTTTTATGCCCTTCTCACATCCCCTATTTTCATTTTAGGTTTTGAGGTAAAAATGTCCAAACTAGTATATGAAATGCAGCTCCCAAAGCATAGAATTCTTTCCCTGTAGAAATAGTTCTCTGGTTTAAGCTCATCTCTTTCCTAGGGCCTCTCTGTGCACAACACTGATTAAACCATTCCAAATGAATGTGGGGTTTTTTTAGATGTTGATGAGATGAGATTGTGCATAAAGCTGGTACATTATTTTTTGGATCAGCTCCTGGATATAATCAGGAATGGAATGGAATGGTGTTTTCTAAATAATTTTATCAGGGAAAGATTTTCACTGAAGGAAAAGAGGAACATTTTGCTCCACTTGGCTTGTGCTCTTCCAGAAGAGCAGAGCTGTTGTTTTCTTCAAAGCTTTTTTCTGAACTGTCTTATTACTCAGAAAAATGTGGGGTTTTGGTAAGGTATGTGCCAGTCAATGCATAAAAATTCCTTTCTTTTTCTGATAGTTTTGATTTTTATTATTAACTTTCCAAGTCCTAGGTTTTGAAAAACAGTAATTGAAAATGGCAGAAATAAGTTTAATAAACTATGTATTCTCAGAGTGTGGTATCTGGTAGCCTTCTGAAAGAAAATGAAGTTTTTTTCCTTACCATGTTTTCTAGGAGATGCAAGCCAATAAGGATAATTTTCCAATTAGAGTGCAAATTGTAAAGATCCTGAATCTAGAATTTTAACAAGCAGCCAAAATAGGCCTCATTTTCTTCCTTCTGAGAAGAGTTTAAAAATAAGAGGAATTCTGTGCTTCATTCACCTAAATCATCAAAGGTTAGCTTTGGAGATGCTGACTTCAGCTTGGTCCATATGCAGAATACACCACTGTGTCCTTAAAGTGAGGACACTGCAAGGAGATGGTTAAATTCTCCTTTAGGTCCTTGGTGTTAATACCTGGAAGACAAATAGAATGGTTGAGGTGCTTTTGAAGTGGAAGGTCTAAGAGAACATTCACTTCCTTACTTTTAAAGACACCTGAAAAATGAAAGGTTGAGTTGCTTTTAGCAATTTTTTGCTTTTTAGCATTACCATGTGCTCCCAGTCTTGAGATTCTGTGGGTAGAGGCTTTGTCAGATGTAGTGGAAAGGCAGCTCTGGAGCTGGTTTGGGGTGGTTTGTTTGGGTTTTTTTGGTACTGGCAATAATCTCGTGTCCCTTATTTTGGATTCTGATGGCATGCAGAACTTTGAGAACACAGGAAATGGGAACTTGCTTCTCTTTTCTCATAAACAACTGCTTGCTTTCATTTTCAGACCATCCTTTCTGCAAGTCAGCAAATCTGTTCTTTCTGAAGAGATGAAGCAGTGTGCTTTCTCCCTTTCCCCCACATTAAAATAAAGAGCTCAGGTTAAATTTTCCTGAAGCTACTGCATCTGGATTTCAAATAAGGATTAAAAAGGGCAAATTATTTACCCTATGATTTTGGCCAAGGATTCTTGATTGCAATCACTGGGAAGTCTCCTTCTGGCCACATATAGTTCAGGCCAAGTAGCTGATTTGGGGATCTAAAAGCAGGCGAGAACTGCAACACTTCTCAAGTCAGAGATGCAACCAGAGGTTACCTGAGAGAGGCTTGCAAGTGCTACCTGAGATTAAGAACCCCTTGGGATGCTGGTATTTTCAAACCAGGGACAGGAGGCAGAGCATTACTTTTCAGTAATCAGATAAAGCATCTGTGTAGTCACTCAGTTGTAATGGTGATATGATGCACTGCTCTGCTAAAAATTTTAGTCAGAACTCAGCTGTCCTCAGTCCTTTCATTTCAAGGCTTTGTTTGCACTGGGAGTGTGGACACTGTGTTTTCACACTATGAAGTTCTTAGAGCAAATTTTCCTAAACTGATGTACTTTTTAATTTAAATTTAATTTTTAGAAGTTGTGATATTTACAACACAATTCAATTTATCTACTATGTAAAGGCTGCTTGCAAAAAGGTTCATCTCACAAAGTTCACCAGATGTTATTTATGACTGAAGTTTAACTCAATGCTTGGCCTGTATTATAAAATAACCTTTTAAAGAATGCAAATTAACATATTACTGTGGGAGATATAATAACAGCCATGTCATGAGCATGCCTGATGGAACAGTCTCTGTGCTAACAGCTTGTTTCTATATGATGTGTGAATTTTGGAGGATTTATTTCACCTCTGTCTTAGTTACTATCATCCTGTCTATTGCAACACCTTCACAGCTCTCAAATTATTAAATCAAATATGCTTTGTTGGTTTCACCTTGAAATAAATAACTGCCTCAATTAGCCCAATTAGCAAAAGAGGGACTCTGAGGAATTTGTTGCTGATTCAGCATGTGCCTCACTGGAGGGTCATCCAATCCAATTCATTGCTAACTTGGCCAGGAAAATGCACATAGAATATCTTTGCTAAATGCATCAGTAACAAGGTGATCTTTCTGTCTCTGAATATTGTGGGCCTTAGCTTTTAAGTACCAGTTAAAAAAAACTAAACCAAACAAACCAACCAAGATCAGGCTTCATCCAAGCTACTGAAAGCCTGCCTTTACATAGTACATAAGTTGAATTGTGCTGTGAATATGCTGCCTCTTCCTATCACACCTTCTAAAAATTAAATTTAAATGAAGAAATGCATCAGTTTAGGAATGCTTACTGTAAGAAATTCGTAGTGTGAAAATAACACCGTGTGACTACATCTTGGGTTCTAGTCAGAGTATTTATGAGGTCCCAGAAGCACAGTCAGTAGCAAGGAATAACACAGCCCTCAGAAATCTGTAAATGATTCAGCAATACAGGCAAAAAAGTGTGTTTGCAGAATATTGTATTGCATTAATAGATCTTTTGAGAAAAAAAGAGCTTTTGGTTCCAATTTTGCCTTGACATCACACCTGGATGAGACACTGAGGACTTCTTCCCTCACCCCATCTCTTTGGGGAATACTAAAATTGAGCAGTCATCCTTTGTATGATTTTTTTTGTTGTTGTTTTTGTTGCTGTTATACCTGTTTTTAGAGCTAGATATTGATAAGAAGTTAGTGTTGCTGCTGCCCTCAAAATATCTATTTCTAGGAAAAAAGCTTAAAATGTGGCATTACAAAATATTACTGCTTTTTCACGCTTCGGTATTGTGGGCTGGCAGGAAGGAAGAGGTGACATGGTGAGCTTTGTTTTTTCACAGACAGCTAGGCCTGCAGGTTTCATGTATACTCTAGGAATAAAATTGGACTGTTCCTAGCAAAAGCAGCAATTCTTGTGACCTAACATACAGCATCCCCAGATCCAAACTGGGACATTGCAGCCTGGATGAGTGAACTAGCAGGTCTGTAGAAAAAAAGTAAGCAGTCAAAATCCACACAATGGCTGTTTATTTGAATAAGTTGATAGAGAAGATATTCCTGTCCTGGTGTACAGCAGTGCTTGAAAAAACATTCAGTGGACTAGGGGCCATAATTCTTTTCTCATAAAAAGGAAGTGAAACATCTTCATGCTCTTTTGGCGTGTGTTCATTTTTGCAATGCAAAAATAGATGTCCATGTATCACTAAAGTAAGCAAATGTCAATCTGATTGTGTCCAGCAAGGATAAAATGGGAATAAAATGCTTGTTTTGCTGCTTTGCCCTTTATCTATGCAAGATAAGAAAGCCAAGTATAATCTCCCTGATTGAAAGCCCACAATTGCATTTGAGATCCCAAAGAAAGCTATTTATTGTTGGTTTGTTCAACCAAGTTTGCCCTCTGGGATTACCCTTTGTGATTGGAAAAGAAAGAATTTAGTTTGATTTCTTCATTTGGAAAATTTTTTGCTTGACTAGCAACAAGACTCCTGGGTCACTAAGCAATAGTGTTCTGCCCTAATTGCCTTCAACTTATTTATGTTTCTAAGTCAGGCCATTGGTAGTAGTTTTTTCCAAATTATGCAAAGTTGATATCCTGCTGCCCTGCAAAGCAGAATAATTTATAGAATGTTTCTATGTAGAAATTGCTTTCAAACATTTTACTTCATATAGAAACCTTAAGGTTTTTCTTTAAAAAGTATGACTTGACACCAAGGAACACTGATTATTTTGTTTCCCCCCTAATCTTATCCATCTCCCCTCCACAAAAACTTATTTGTTCTCTTTTTACATTGACTAAGAATATAGACAAGTGGCAATTTGAGAAAATATCAACTCAATCTCCCAACTCTGCCTACACCGTAGACAAAAATAAATGTGTAACTAGAATGTGATGTATAATACATGCAGTCTATGAAACATATCTAAGTTTCTCCAAATCTGTGAGAAGGAGTAGAGGAAAGAAACCCAAGTGACTCTGTGTGACTGAGTACACGATGCTCATTTAGGCAAAAGCATGTTGGGTGGTATTATCATCTCCTGGTATTCTGAATGGTGCAATTTCTGTTGGGAGATCGATCAGTGCACAGGTCCTGCATCAGAGGGGTCCTTCAGCACCACACAATGAGACTGGCACTGCCTCCTAAACAATTCTGCTTTTAAATAGGAAGTTGTCTAGGAGGAGGAAGAGAGCAATGTTTTTTACTCACATATAGTTTCAACTTTTTTTTATTTATCCTGTTTTGAGTTCACTGCCTTTATGTTGTAATAAACTTTTGTCCAGGTACTTCCTAGCTCTGGGTTTGTTTGGAACTGTCCTCCTGAATGACATCAAGTGTACTGCTCTCCCACTCTTACCTTCACACTTCCTTATATGCTGTTCCTTATGCTTAGAAATCCTTGTTCTCCATGCCAAATATCCTCCCACTCTATCTTCAAGTTAAGAAATATAGCAACTATGCATTGAGATCTGACAGTGTTCTGATGATCAGATTTGCTACTGTTGGCTGAATTCTTTAACTTATACATAATACTGAATAAATCAGGGATTCATTCTTCCTTAATATCACATGTACCAGCTTTTTCACTATATATATACATATATATATATATATATATATACATAATTTTATTTTAAAGTACCTCAAAGTTCATCCCAATGGGTTTCCTAGAGGCCACCTGCCTGAGCAGTGCTTTTTGTTGTCTTCTCACTTTTCCAGCTGAAAGCCCATGATGAGGAAAAAAAAATAGGGCAGTAAGATGTCCTTCTCATAAGAGACCTGAGTCCAGTATCTTAGGTACAGACTTAACCAGATAAAATTGCCATTTTGGAGTTCTGTCTCAAAAATATTTGTTCAAAGAAAAGCCCCAGAATGAAAAAAAACTGCAAGTGAAGCAGAACATATTTTTTTCTGAACTTGTATGCAATTCTTAAAACCATTTGTTTTCATAGGGAGGTTGTGCTGCTTATAACCTCATTTCCTTATATTTTCATTAGTGCTAGATAAAAAGCCCTTGAAAATAAAAAAATTGCATCCAAACCAGAGTAATTTATAAAAGTTTGATTCATGCAACATTGACTCCTACTTGCCTCTAAAAAAAAGTGGAATTGGGAATTTTTCAGCCTATCTAAAATAGGCTTTCCTTAAAAGAAATATATATTTTAAAAATCTGGGTCCACTAGTCTAAAAAGCTAGTGAAATACTGAAATACTGCTCCTCAGTGTTTCTAAAATATGTACATTCTTCATCTGTTTGCTGATTGTCTGCAGCATAAAATTCAGCCTCGAATTCTTGCAAGGCAAAAAAAGTCATTGTAAGCCACTCCAAAAATGCTTTGCTGCAAGAGAAATAAATCTAAACACTGACTGCTAACAAAACAGAAACTGTAAAAACATTGTTAAAACAAATGAAGTTGACATTTTACAGAAAGAAAAGTGCTATTTTTGAGCACAGTTATGATCTTTTAGTAAGACTTAAATTTCCATTTAGCTATGTTAAAATGTTTGTCTGTGAGTGAAATAGGTCCAATTGCTTTTTCTCTTAATGTATCAAGGAAAAGCTAAAGCTGGGACCAGAATGGATCCTCTAGGAGTTAAGTGCAGAACTCCCAGAATAAATTTTCCACTAAATCTTTGGAATTAGTTTTCAGATTTCCTTAAACTCTGATGTAAATTTTTGATACATAATCAAACCAAAAGCCTTGTTGTAGGGGTTGGTCTTGTTGATAATGGAACAGCATCACCTTTCACCCCCAAACCTTTTGGTTTTCAGTCTTAACAGTGTCATAACTACCCATTATTGGAGATATTCTCCCAGGATGCATGTCAGGCTGGACATGCATCAAAACATTTTACTTTCTGCCTGACCTAACTTTTCCTTTCTCTCATTCAAGCAGATTATTGAAAGCCATCCAGTTTTATGTGTTCCTGAGCTATGAGGAAAACAGGAAGCAGAAAAGGAGATTCTTTCCTGTCATGCTGTTCTGTAAATCAAGTCCTACATGTGTAGCTTGTAGTTCCAAGGACATTTGTAACCACTGAGTTTGAGGAGAGTTTTTTAAAGAATTGTATTTTCTTTCAGCTTTTGCTAGTTTCTTCCTTTAAAATATTTTTGTGACAGAATTGTTCACATTCAACCCTTGTCTCTGAGGCTGCAACCTGGAAGTGTTCTGATTGTCAAGAAGTTTTATTGAAGTCACTCAGGAATCTCAATACTCAGGAATTAGTCTCAGAATGAGAACAGATCCTTTGAATTCACACAGTGGTTGCAGACACACTGCATGCCTCAATAGAATTGTTCTGTATCCTAAAAGCAGAAACACCACTTTGTCTTCCAGGTTTTCCCTCGAGCAGTTGCATGGATTTAGCGTGGCTGGAACTCATTGAAGTTATCACAGAGGTGCCTTATTTTTGTCCTGGGGCTGTGTCTCTGTGGTTTGGTAAATTGGCTGAAGCAGGATCTTGATATTTTGCAAAACTGGAGTATTTAACATGAAAAACCACTCTTTTGTCATAAAACTGAGATGCAGTAGGAAACTACTAGTCAATTTTTTTCCCCTGTGTTGCAGACAATAAAGAAAATGTCTCCCAGTTTCCATGTAGGACCTTTTGTCACAAAGGGCAAGAATGTACATGAGTCAGCTTCAGTTGTGGCATTCTTTTTCCTTTTCCCAGTGAATGTTCCTATTATACAAAGATCTTGGAGTCCTAATGCAAAATTTCAAAGTGTTTCTGTTTAGATATTCTGCATCTGTTTTTAGGGGGGTTGTTTCTTTTGTTGTGTTGAGGTTTTGGGTTTTTTAAATTTTAGGGGATAGTTAATGTATGCCAACAAACTGTATATCTTAAGCTATAATCATGCTTTGTGTTTGAAAACACTTTTTTGGTACAAGCATAAGAACACCCTGTTTTGCTCAGACTTTGTTTGAAGGAAGTTTACTGGGTCTTAAGTACGTCAAAGCTGCAAAATGTGATGTGAATTCCATGTGTTTTTACGGCTATACCAAAAGGAGTGCTAAAAGTTACCTTTTTAATTTGGTAGTGTTTTACAACCACTGTACAGGAAAAAAGTTGCAAAAAGCCACTCAGAATTGTGCAGTTCAGCTGCTGCACCATGAACAAGTAGCTCCTGTTTTGACAAACGAGACTTGACCACAGGCAGCATGAGGTCAAGAAATATTAATAAAATGCTTTCTTAAGTGTTTTTTTCTGCTCTTTTTTTGTGTCCCCTCATTAGGATGTGACAGAGCATTTCGGGTCGGGTGCCCAGCTATCAGTGGGGATGGAGTAAAGCACCTTTCTCTGAGCCCTTGCTGACATGGACTCAGCCATGACTCAGCCAGGGGAAGTTAACTGATTATACTTAACTTTCTCTGCTATGGTAAAATAAGTTGCAGAGAGAACACACTGAAAGCCAAAGGCCTCTAAATACTTTTCCCTTTTATGGAATAGAGCTCCCAGATCTCCATTTCCTGGGGATTGTACTCTAAGCCTACACAGTGGTAAAAGAAAGTTCTCTGCATTCACTGATCTGTATCTGACTACAAATTTGAGCTCAGGGTATAATTTTTTTCCTAACTATTTTAAGCAGTAAGTTTATAATAACAGACCAAAATGTTAGAAGCACTCCATCCTCTCTCTTATTTCTTTTCTTACTTTTTTTCTTTAGATTGTCTCCTCTTAGTGTGGGAATGAGCAGAATTTTGTGAAGTGGATAGGTAATTTGTTTGTGTGTTTTTTTCACTCATTTTGTAGGTGCACAAGGCTCGTGCATACTGAAACTGTAGATCTTCACCCACGTCCACTCTGCCTGTGACATGTGAGTTAATCTCTACAAGTATTTAATTTTAAAAGATAATTTTGAAGCTTTTGTCATTTCTGAAAGAGTTGAGTTTTGGGGGAGATCATTTACTTTGATAAAACATTAGAATAATCTAATTAAATCCTTTGATAAGATAGAGGCAGGCCAGCGGGAGCTTGATCAAAGAAGAAAAAAAAAGAAATAAGAGGATCTTGAAATTATCCCCATGCCTAGGATGCTAGTATGTGTTCATGCACCTTAACTGTTTTCAAAGTGCAGGTGTATTTTTTAAGTTCTCTTTTCAGAGTTTTCAGGGCCAATAATTACAGGTGTTTCAGTTGGTCCCTCACTGAATTGCAAATGTTGTTAACATCATTTCCTTCTTTGACTGAAAAGTGTCTGTTCTTGTGGAAAGGAGGCAAAGCTGGCAAAGCTCATGGCAGCACGATTCCAAAGGCTGTTCGGCTGGCAGGTGAGCCAGGTTTAGAAGCAGGCTAGTCAAACTCCACACATTCTAGCTCAGGGTTCAGTAAGGCTGTCAGCTGGTTTTGTAAATACAAGTGTGAATTTCTGTAAGCTCCAAGGCTGCACTCTGCCCTAATGCTCTGCTGAAAAAGAAAAAAATGTACCTTCTGGTGACATAAAATTTCCAAGGATATTTCTTTATCTGCTATCTACATTTTTGAGATGCAGATAAGCTCCTCTAATTCTTGGAGAGTGTTCTCACAAAACCTCTTATTTTTGTGCATTTTGACTCCATTTGACACTTACTGGGGCTGTTTTCATTGCCCAGCTAAAGGGGGCATAAGCTCACTTCAGCAGTGATGGAAGAACATTTATTCACTAATATTTAGATTTCCATCTTTTCTAAACCTTTGCCTTTCCTACCAGTGTAGGAGGCAGTAACTGATTAGAAAATGGCAGAACTCCTTGCAGACCATGGTATATCCACTTGCATTTGCAATATATGATGTTTGTGCTGGGTAAGCATCATAGTCTTTTAAAAATACGGGCTACTGACTTTAAGAACACTGCACAGGTTAAAATTAAGCTTTTAGTTTGAAAGTTAATTATTTTGGAATTCTAAATCATATAGTTTATTAATTATCACACATCCTTATACTGAAATACCAAAATGCAGTACCCCTCACTTTGGCAGTGTAGTGAACTGCAGAAATGCAGTTGAGATGTGCAAAGATGGTGTTTGATTCAAGAAGCCTAAGAATATGAATAATTATGTGTAAGCTTCCACTGCTCCAATACAGTCCTCAGCACTGGGGTTTTCTGGAGTGGTACTAGGAAAAAATGGAAAGTCAGAAGAAATTTTCCTACTGATCAGCACAGAGATTTGAAGCTTATTCCTATTTGCAAGATATCTCTGTAAGGAAATCAGAATAGGGTTTTAATTGTGTTGGAGACAGCCTGAACTCAGTCCACTCCAAATCTGGGGGTTGTTAAGGTGGCATAAATTCATCTTTCTACCCTCTGTTTTCCCTTGGCTGTACTTTCTGTGCTGCATCTCTAGGACAACACAGCTTGGGATTTGTCCCTTTCTATTCTTAGACAAGCCTGATGATTTATTTCTTTTTCTTTTAAAGTTTTTTTGCTTTTTAAATCTGAAAAATGAACTGAAACTTGATGTGCTTCATAGCTCTTTCTTGTTTCAAGATAAGTTGCATTACTTTAAGTTTAGTATGTACTAAGAACTCAGTTTAGACTGGGAATAAACCACTTTGGTGCAATAGCTTCTACAATTCCATGTAGGACTGCAAGCATGCTTTGGCCATGACTTGAAACATTCCTGATTTTTCAGGCCCAGCATTGGGTTGAATGTATCAGAACCATAATAAATTCATAAGGGAAACACTAAGAGGGATTAGATAAATAGCCAGATTTATATTTTTTCTTTCTCTCTCTTTTTTTTTTTTATTTGAAGTTGAGTTCTTGCAAACTCTGAAATTGCGTAGGATGGCAGAATTTTGTAACAGAGATTAAAAGTAAGTCTGTGTCCCTTTTTTTAGTTACCTTGTTTCCATCTCAGTTTCATGTGTTGCTAATAGTTGGTGACTGGGTTTGATACAAAAAAAACTTAATTGTTGAATCATACAGCTGTTCAGTATCTGTCTAACCTGTGGATTTATTAAAATATACATAATCATAAATAGGTCTTTTCCATCCTATTAGGGACTTTATTGTTTTGCCTTAATAGCCATTTAAAAAAAATTTATTCCTAGAAAGTTTGCTCTTATTTGAAGTCAAAGGGGGATAAAATCATGATACAAACACGAACTACCACTTTTGTAGAGTTAGAAAACCACCTGTAACAGGTACATGTCTAGAAAAGTTTGAAACATGCTCTCCCTACAGCATGCAGTGCTCTGAAAAATCTTTATGCCCACTGTTCAAAAAGAGTTAGAGTCTGTACCTTGGTCTTCATAACAATGTCACATGTGCTGCATCTTTTTCAGAGCTGTTATTGAGGAACTGCAATGATATAATTGCTTTTTTCTGAACACACGAATACTTGTGTAGGATCATTTTTACAATCTATTAATTCTGCATTATCATGTGAGATGGCCTTGTATTCCTCTTCTAGTGAAAGAGAAAATTAGGTTTCCAACATAATGTGAAATGAACATAATAAAAGCATGGGTCTTAGCTGCTTCCGTAGTCCAAAGTTTTCACACATTCTGTAGGTTTTACAACACAGATTTTCTTCTGTGAGAGCTGAGGTGAGGGACTTGTCACTACTGAGACTGCTTCAGTGTTTCTTGTGAATGGTTTCGCCTCTTTTTGCTTTAATTTTAAAGCAACAGATGTATTTTGACAAATGAAATTGGCAACCTCAATAAACCAGCATGTTCCTGAATACATTTCTTTGCCCACCCCTGAAATGGAAAGGAAAACTGTAGCAGGTTCCTTTCCAATGCAGTAGGCAGCAGTTCCTGGTGGAGACACAGTGTGGGCACCAGGTGGCCTCAGCTGTGTGTGTGTGTCCTGCAGGCACCGCCGGGGAGTGCAGTGAGGCATTCATGAGGACACTGCTGAGGACAGCTCCCTGACTCCTGGGCAGGTGTCACAGTAAGTATTGCAACCCATCCACTGCCAATCCAAGGACTGATTTGTGCTTTGCACTGCTGATCCTCAGACTTTGGTGCAGTGTTGCACTTTCATGCTGATGTTACCCTTGTGAATGCATTGCCCCCCTTTGATACTAATAATGAGAATTTTCTCACCTAATAGGCAGTGATTTTTTTTTTTTCCCCTTCTTTGGGCATTTCTGCTGTTTTGCTTTGGAAGTGTCTTGCACCTTGTTGTCTTGTGCAGAGGTACACCAAGTCTTTTCACAATTCACCTTGCTCAAAGGAGAAGTGCCACCCTCTAGGGTTCCAGTTTTGATCCTCTGAGATCAGAGATCATGCTCTGTAGCATTAAGGCTATTAGTTACTAAAGGCATATTATGGAAGAGATGACTGAGAGGGGACCCTAGCAGTGTCTGTCAGTATCTGGATGGAAGTGTCAGAGGATGGATCCAGACTCTGCTTGGTGGTGCTGAGCAATAGGAGAAGAGGCAGGGGCAGAAATGGATGCACAGGAAGTTCCACGTGAACATGAGGAAGAACTTCTGAGCAGATTGCACTGGAACAGATTGTCCAAAGAGGCTGTGGAGTCTCCTTCACTGGGGATATTCAGGAACTTTCTGGATGCAATTCTGTTCCATGAGCTCTGGGGTGACTCAGCTTGAGCAGGGAGGTTGGACCAGATGACCCTGTGGTCCCTTCCAACCTGAACCATTCTGATGTTCTGTGATATCCAGGATATGGTAACAGGATGCTGTTCACTTCTTAGAGGATATTTAGAGAAGGCAGTTTGGTCACATCATAATGACAAAATGAAAATTGTAAGATGGAGGAAAGAGATGGAAATAGCAACAAGAACAGAAGGTTGTCTGTTTTGAATGCATTTGCTAAGTTATACTTGACCTTGAAAGCTTTAGTTACTAAGACACAAGATAGCATTTTTAATTTAAACCCTAATACTGTTTGTTATTGTAAAGTGATCTCAGTTTTGGAGCATAGAGTTTTAAATGGATTTGATTTGTATTTTTGGAATCTAACCCAGCCTGCAGATCACGAGGCCTCGCAGAGCTTATGCCTTCAGGCTAACTTGAAACAGATACTGCCAGCAGTGCATGGTCCTCTTAGTCAACCTTGCAGCTCCACGTGCTTCACGCTGCCCACCATGCCAACCTTACCTGAAGACAAGGGACAAGCAAAAGAGGCCCAGCACAACAGCTCTCCTCCAGCCAAAGTAAGCTCTCTTACTTGCAAAGGTGTTTTCTGACACTTGCTGGAAACCTGAGGCTGAAACCTGTCTGTGTATATTTAGGGGTTTATGAAATCAAATCTATTTGTTTCTCTGTATTAGGGTGTTTTGCTTAATTGATGAAGCTATGAATGATCCTTCAGCTGAAATCCTTTGAGTTCCTCAAATATTTTATAGCCTAAGGGATGAGAACTTAAATTGCTCAAGTAGTTGTTTATCATTTTGAACTGGAGGCTTATAAATGGTTCAGAACAGACAGATATATATCAAAGCTGTCCAAAAATGACCTTTGTGATGTTATTAAAGCAAACTTTAAACTTTGAGAACAGAACTTAGGCTTGCACTTCAACAACTAGTGTTGCTTTTACAGATATAGAGGATGTTATGCAACTCATGTGTGTGTGAAAGATGGAGATGGGCTTTTTTGGTTTGCAGTGTTTCTCAGTGCTTTATTTGCCACAGCAGTAGATGATCAGACACTGGAACTAGTGAGAGGCAGGTGGGTGTTCCTCAGGCATTTCATCAGTTTGCTTCAAATTTGTGTGGCATCTCCATGTCTTGACGTGTTTTCATTCCAGATAAATATGAAAAATCAGTAACAGATGGGTCTTCCCTATTTGCAGTAATCTATACCACAGATAAAAAGTAGCTTCATGCTTTAATAAACTGAGGTTGGATTTTTTGTCTGTTGTTAGCTGAAGAACCTTACTGTGATTAGGAAATCACAGGCTAATCAAATAATTAGTTTTTATGCAAACTGGTGTAAAGAAAGAGAGGCTTTATTGTCTGGCACATCCTCAGTTAAAGATGAGACACTGCCATTGGTTTTGGGGACACTAAATTCCAGACTTTGGGTGAAAACATCCTCTACTTTAACATTGATGGAAAATACTGGCAGCAGTGAGCTCTGCAGTGATTTGTCCTGCCTTCCATCTAAGCTGCACATGTGCTGAGTGTTAATTTCCTGCCTTAAGATAACACCCCAGCTGGATACAAATTCATCAAGACTACCATCTGATAACATCTATTAGCTGAAGAAGATTTTATTGGGGGTTTTTAAACTCACCTATGTGAAAGGTATTTTAGTACAAAAGACTTGCTGTATAAAACCTATTTAGAGATGAAAAATATGAAAATCTAGCAAACATCAGTGATTCTAATCCTGAATGTGCTTGTCAAGTGGGAGAAATTAAAATTTCCAACCTCCTAATATAAAAGCATTAAAATTTTAATACATTTTTCAGGCCTTTTAGATGTAGGTCTTAAATGGGCTGTGGTAATGTGATCGTTCATGAATCAAGTCACTGTGCAATATGCTTCATTTTAGATAGTGATTATTTTTAGGTGCAAAATTGTGGTGGAATGATTCTAACCAAAACACTGCTCATAAGCCTACTTAAGGTTTGCTACTAGCCAATGCTGTGAAAATTTGGTCTTGTTCATAGCTGTTGTCACTCTTGGCCCTTGCTGCAGGTCAAGTTCTACAGCCTGACTGTAAGTCACTCTAAGTAAAACATCTTATTGTGAGGTAAGGACTTGCAAGCAAGGAGAGGGCATCAGAAGGAGCTGAAAGCTGGTGAATTTGTTTTCTGCCATTTAAAACTATTTTCAAAAAAAAGTTTGAAATTTCTTCTCATCTAGAGTGCTGTCTGGTGCCTATCACCTTCCTCATTCTCTTTCAGGAGAATCTTCCCCACCTTTTTCCTGCATGCCCAAATGCACAGATTGCAAAACAGTTCTGACAAAAAGAAAATGAATATCGCATGTTCATTTAATGTTTAATGTCAAATGTTACATCACATGTAGCTTTCTGCATGCTTCAAGTATGATCATGCTTTTACATGATGGGAAGGCCTGGGTTCTATGTCTCAAATTTATTTTGAGAAAACAAATGTTTTCATTTCAGTATTTCTTAATGCAGCCTGTGTTTTTCTGAAGTTCAGTCTAGACTTTTAATTAATATCTAAGAATATGGACAGGTTGCAGAGGGTTTTCTGTTTCCTAGTTTTCTGTTGTTTTGGGTTTTTTTCCGCAGTGCTTTAAAGAATTCAGGTGTTATGCAGTAAAGCTCTGTCACCTGGCATGGTAGGTCTTTCCGTAGAGTATCTTTGTATTCCTTCTCCCCTCACCATCCCGTTCATGTAAAAATCACCTGAATTTGTCTGGATTATAAACATTTCAAAAGCACATTCTCTGTATGCTTAGTGAGGGCCTGGTAGAACTTAACAGCCAGAATGTCTGGAGGTTCTACTTCCATCCCTGATCCTCGTGGTTGTTCTGTTATGGACCAAACTGCCTGTGCCACCCTCTCAGCCTTCCACATGCCTCCCTGCAAGTCTGGATGGCTCCTGGTCACCCATGTGGAGCAGTTCCCTCCTGAGCCACAGAGGTGGAGTCAGTTTTACCCCAATTTTTTTTTTTTTTTTATTTTTTTTTTATTTTATTTTTTTTTTTTTTTTGCGGGGGAGGGCTTTGGACAAAAAGGAAGCAAAGAGTTGGGTAGCAGGGAACCACTGGTAGTAGGAGATGAGGCAACTGTTGGGAATAGTTGAGGAGCAGACAGGTCTGGAAGCTCCCAAGGGAGCAGAGTTAAAGGCACACAAATAAGAAGATAATGGAAATCTTCTGTGACATCTCTGTAGGGTTGTACAGCACTGCACTGTTGTGAGGCAGCTTAAGCTTCCTGTTAAAGCTTCTCTTCCAAGGCCTGTGTAGGGCAGCCTGAGCACTGAGAATCTGTAACAATTCCTTGTGATTTGAGCCAGCTGGCCCTGCAAAGAGCTTCCTGCTCTGGCTGTTCCTGCCCCTCTCCTGGACAAGGCAGGCTTGGACAAACGGGGCCATGAGGTTTCACTTGTGTGGATCCTGAACTCCTATGGCTGCTGACCAGGATTAGTGTTTTCTACCTGACCTGAACTAGCCTTGACTGCAAACTCTTTTTTTTTTTTTTTTAATGAGCTGTTTTTAGAGTCCTAAAATGGGCTTGAGTGACTTCAAGGCTGTTACATCATTCAGAAGTTTTTGCTTTCTGGCAGTCACAAGATTAGTAAAAACACTGTGCATGTGTGTTCAGCTGCTTTGCCCTACAAGCAGGGGAGTCACCTGAGTTTTGTGACTGACAAAATATATTGTCACTTTTTAACGTTTTCAAGGATATTACTAAAAATTGCTTCCAAGCTATTGTCAAAAAATGTCACTTGTGCATTTGAATCACATATGCTTTGGGATTTTAACATTTTCAGAATTGCAATGATATTTTTCCTAAGTTTTAATCTTCACAGTGTTTTCTTGGCATGTTCCCCATCCTGCTCTCCTGTGACTGACAAAGTGAACTTGCCAAGGCAGTTCATATGAAAATTATGAGTATGGAAGTGTGAAGCTGCTTGAAAAAAATTTTAATAAAAAAAATTTGCTATTTACAGTAGAATCAAGAATCCTAACTCAGGTGTCCCAATCAAGGCCTATTTTTAGTTGCCTTTGAGAGGTAAAAGGGTTATGCTATGTATTTTAATGTTATGCCATTTCCCGTATATTGTAGAGTCCTTTTACTTGATCAGAAAATGTTCAAAAAGAAGAAAATGCAGCACTGGGAGAGATGTTGCAGGGAGTTCTATGGTAAATGACAGAAATTAGCAGTCAAGTAAGAATCAGCTTTCTTATGGAATAGAATAGAATGGTTTAGGACAGAAGAGACCTTTAAGGTCATGCAGTTCCAACTGCTCTGTTATGGACAGGGACCTTCCACTAGAGCAGGTAGCTCAGAGCTCCCCCCAGCCTGGCCTGGAACACTTCCAGAGTCTAAAACTGACTTACTAAACTGCAATTTATTCATTCTGTTAATGCCTAAATTAGTGCTATTGCCACAGATTTTTCTTACCTGCCTTACAAATTTCTTGTGAAGCTTTGGGATGTAGTTTCAAGGAAATTGTAGACTCCAAATAACAAACTAAAACAAAACTCTCATGTATATCAGTGCCTAGCAGAAGCAATTAGGATTTGAGAATTTACAAATTATTCTTTAAATTTTAGAAGTCACTTGACAGCAGCTCACTGCCTCTGCTGGGAAGCTTTCCCTTGAGCTGTTTTCTGGTTTTAATCTGAACACAATACTTGGGGTAGAAGTAATCATTTTCTTAGCACATATGAGACATCCACATTGATTTATGCCAACTTGATGCATCTCCGCTTGTGATATCTCACAGGAAATGGATTATTTTTCTTCAGCTGAATGGTATAATTATGCAGACGGTGTGAGATTAGGTTCTTGAGGCAAGGTCTCACATTTAAGCAGGCAAGCACATACTAATATTCAGTACCAGCTTGCCAGTTTCTTTTATCACTTAAAAATTATATTTTATTTAATTAAATTGTTAAATTATGTTTTTTTTAAATATGTTACCAAGTAATCTGAGGGAAAACCATGTGGTGCTCTTAACAAGATAACTTTAAATTATTTTCTGGAGTTTTGAGTATTGTGTACACTTAATACTGTGTTTTATTCAAGCTTTCATTATACATTACTATCATTTGGAGGGTTTGTGTGCTTAATTTAGCCCTGTTATACAGAGCCGCTTTTCACTCTTGCATTCAGCTCATAAATTCACCAAACTCTTGGACATGTACTTCACTAGAGGAATGGTTTGCTGTGTGCAAAACCAGTCTGTGACTGCATTTTTAAAGCTTTCTCATTAACTCCATGCTTATTGAATTTGGCTTGCGTGCATTAAAAGTTTTTAAAGAAAACAGATATTCCAGGTCTCCATCATGTCTTCAAGTTTGTTTTGTGAAATTACAGCTAATTATGTCTTTTTAAATTACTTTTTCTCTTTTAGGTAAATTGAGAAATACATATTGTTTTCCACACAGACAGTCAATGTTCAGTGGTTTAAATTTCTGTTTAACTTCATTTTTATATTTGTCATACACCATTCAGGACACAACTGTTGAAGGGACAACATGCAGCACACCTTCTATTGTTCTTCCAGAGAATGCTGTTACTCCAGATGTAGAATTTGATAAAAATCTGGTTAACAGGTACTGTATGATACATTACCAATCCATTCATCAATTTCAGGGGCTGTGTTTCTAAAACATTGCTCTGAAATGTATGTTGTGTGAAAATATTAATGCTGTATCTCTGTGAGTTGGTCATATTGCCTTTGCATTTTGAGAATGGTGTTTGGGATGCAGGTGGAGGAACAGGAATATAACTGAGACTAAAAGAGAAGAGTAACACAGAACATTGAGCCTGACAACCCCACTCACTGAGCTGGACAACTTAAATATCTAGTTTGACCACTGTGATACAATGGATTTAAAGCAGTTTTGGGCCCATTCACATAGATGGGACAAGAATACCACCTTGAGGTTAAGCATTTGTGAAAGTAAGTCATTGAATAGAAGTAGTAATCTTGTTTGAAGTTGAAAACTTCAATTCAGTTTTCAGTTATTATATTTACTCTGATAAAGCCTACTTCCTGACCTGGGCTTTTTAATTTTATTGACCTGCCACTAAACTTAAAATATGGGGAAAAAAACCATATAAAAATATATTTTGTAAATCTATAATTTGTTTGTATTTTAAAAAGTGTGCTGCTCCAAACTTCAAGATTAGGTTAGAGTCAGAATTTATCTGCAGCCCTTCAAAGGCAGAATTTTTGCAGGATCAGTATTTACATTTCTGCAGTTGTTTGAGACTTTTACTTGGTTTGCAGTTTAGAAAGATTCTATGGGAGTGTCAATGTGGGAGCCTAAGGAATTATTTTAGCCATAAAATTTAGTTAAAGAAGCAGTAAAAATTCAGAAAGACCAAGTCTTTTGGGGGTTTTTGTTGGTAATTGGTTTTTTGTTGGGCTTTTTGGGGTTTTTTTTGGTGTTTTTTTTTTTTTTTTTTTGTTTTTTTTGGGTTTGCGGGGGATTTTTGCTATATGCCATTTTTACATTATTTTTAAGTGATGGTAATAATCTACAGAAATGTACAGGTTTTTTCCAAAGAAATCAGGTTCACAGTGAATGAGATTAATAGCAAATTTTAGAATTTCTTTGTTGGATCAATTTCTGCAATTTTCCTTCTTTCCACAATCTCTTCCATTTTCCACTTGTTTGGAGATGAGAGAAACTGCAATACATGCTTTTTGTCTTAATTTTTAAATCAAAGGGCTTTCATTTTAATATTAATTTTTAATAGGTAATTATGACCTCTTTTTGGTGCCATACTCCATGATTTTTTTTTGTTCACTTTTCTCCATAGGCCTCGGAGTCCCCATAGGAGACATTCTAACCGTGCCACCAGGAATTCAACAAGTTCACTGACTTCTGTTGGTAAGAAGTGATTATTCATTTCAGTTAGGATGTATTCTCAGAAAATGTGGCATGCAATGAAAACCTGTATAGAGAGTCTGACTATTGACCACAATTTCTTTCTCTGTGCACACTGTATAATGCATGCACAGGGAACGCTGCTGGGATGTTGAATTGTGATCATGAGTTTGTAAGTGAACTGCATGCAGACCAATTTAGGGAAATACATACATTGTTATTTTCAGAAATTGTTAATTGGTGCATTAGCTTAACATCTTTAGAAGGCTCAACATATACATGCTTTATTTCTTGTAGAATACAAAATACTGGTTTTGCTACACTTGAGCTTCTCTTTTGTTGGCACAGGAAAAGTGTCATGGGACGTCTTGTCTCTCAAACTTCCAACACAAATTTGAGTTTAAACCAAAACAGATATTTCACTGAAATTAGATTGCTTTACATATTCAATCTATAAGTATGGTTTTTGACATCCTTGAAACTGAACTAAATTTAAGGAAATTAAAGCCAAAGGACTTCTCTCTCCCCCTCAAAAAATCAATCAAAAACTAATAGTGAAACAACTCCACACCCACAAACAAAAAACTCTTGAGTTTTTGCTGCTTGCTTAAATCCTTAACTTTTCTGAAAACTGATGGTTCTGTAATGGCTCTTGTCAAATTTTAAAATATTTTTCTCATATTACCTGATGACTTTCCTCCCCCTCATCCAAGCTGTTCTTTAGATGTTCATAAAGCCATTTAGACTGACTCACACAGAAAGGACCTTTCTGACAACTGCCTGCTTTCTTTGCTGCATCATAGGCTGGAGAAATGTAAAAATTGGTGCTCAAACTTTAGCGTTTTCAACCAATTTAAATGCCACAGATTAATGAAGTGTTAAATTAATTGTTAAAACTATCGTGCATAAATCTTTGCTGGCTGAGTTTGTGGGTTCTTAACCATGAAAAACTGAACATGAAAACTCCATGAAGAAGCTCAGTCTGCAACAGAAATGCCATTACTGTAAGTTGAGATGGATCTAATGGCACTTTTATTTAGAAATGAGAAAAACTGCATTGGAGACACAGCTGGAAAAGCCAGTTTCACATATTCAGAGAATTTTTCATCACAGTGAAATAATCTTAGTGGATTGCCTGTGGTTTTGAGGACTTGCTCTAAACTTGGGATTGTAACAACATAAGGAATGAGCAGACATTAATTTTTTGTTCCATGCAAGCTCAAAGCTAAATTTATAGGTATAAATTTACAGGCTTGCTTTGAACTTGTTGCTCTTAGATGCCACAATATACCTGGAAATGGAAGGTCCAGCTCTAATTCTAACATTTTCTACACAGACAATAGTGGTCATGTGATTGATCTGGTGAATGATCCACTACCAGATGTCAAAATCTCAGAGGAAGACAAAAAGAAGAACCTTGAATTGTTAGAAGAAGCAAAGAAAGTGAGTGAGAGGTTCCTAACACGCAGAGGCAGGAAGTCAAGAAGCAGCCTCTCAGAGTCACCCACAGGTAGGGGCAGATCCTGAAAACCAGATTTTATATTCTCCTTCAAACATCTCTAAAGGCAAACATCTCCTGCAATCTATACATTGCTGCTGTTGCCATACTCTTGGTTAATTTGAAGGTCAGAATCCCTCATGTCCTCCACAAGGTTGCACAAAAACAGAAATGCCCCATCCATGTACCCAGATGTGTCCGGGTAAAATGGTGTAAAGTTGCACTGCAAACAGTGTAACAAGGCATGAAATATTTCTATTGAAAAGTGAAAAATGCTCACAAATTGTTGTTTAAATGAAATTCCAGTGACTAGAATTCATCCTGGGAAAAACATCCCCTCCAGACACAATTACACTGCCTCTTATTCTGAACATAGCCATAAACTAAGGTAAATGGACCAGATCCTCCTTTAAAAACAGCAGAATAAACTGTTTTGTTCTAGAATGTCAGTTGAAATTACTTTTCCTTTTATTTGAAGTGTTTTAAAACTGGAACAAAATGCCATTTTACCATGAAATAGGACTTTCATTTTGCTTTGAAATGCCATTTCAAACTCTCTGGAGGAAAAAAAAAAAACCCCACAGCTATATATCACCTCTTTTTATCCTAAATTCCTCATGAATCGTGTCTTGTGCTGTCTCCCCTCAGTGCTTACAGTATCAGAAAACTGAAGAGAGCAAGGATTCCCTGTATCAATAGAAATTTATCAATTTTTGACAAGTATAAGACATGAAACATGCTTTAAACTCCTAATTGCCAAGTACAGCCTGGCAATTAAAATGACTTATCAGGTTCTGGACAAACACATGACTATGATGTTGAAGCTTTAATCTCATCTGAATTGTAAAAATACAGAAGGTACAAGCCTAGAAAGTAAAATCACCTTTTCATTTTGTTTATGCCTTTGTTCTAATGAAGCAGTTTCCCCTACTCTTAGTCCTAAAGTTGCACCCATAGCATCTCAGAGCAATTCTCTCTCTCCCACTTCCATCAAGTAAAATGATCATTAAGGGGAAAAAAAGACCTCCAAGATCATCAAATCCAATCATTTGCAGGCTCAAACTTTAACATATAAAAGCTCACAAAAAAAGCATTTGTTTAGTATTTCTTGAGAAGAGTAGATTTAAGCATCTGGTCCTGAATACGATGAAGCTCTGAATGCATACAAAATAGATTTTTAAATATACATATTTTTATTATATTTTTATTGCTGTGGTGTTGCAAGTTCACATGTTCTATTTTTTAAATTTTGTCAATACAGACTTTTGAGAAGCTTTAATGATGTTTCATTTGCTATGGGTTTGATTTTTTTTTTCCTGTTTCAATAGTATTTTTGGCATTTGAATTTTTGTCCATGTATTATTGGAAACTGTGCGATATGGATTTGGTAATGCTATGTTAGTAAAAATTTTGAGCAGAATACCAGGATATGCCCTAATTATATGTGTATCTTTCAGGATCTGATGCATGCACAGCCACTAGTATTGAGTCAGTGTCTTCAGGGCAGGTAAGAGCTGAATAGTCTGTGCAATAATCTGATTATTATTATAATATGTTGCCCTTTTAGTCCCTGATAAAAATTATATGTTTGGAAAACCATTTTATATATCAAAATTGGATTACTGGTACTTTCTCTGTACAGCAAGGGACAAATAAATATTTAGTCTGAAGACAGAAATCTATGAAGGAACAAGACCTGAAAGATCATGAAGATTTGTTAAGTGTGGAAAATAGAAAAAGATGCAATATAACCCTAATGTATGAAAAAGCTAATCCCTGAAGTTATTTCATAAATAAATACAATAAGCAATGTAAAAATGATGAGATTCAAAGTTCAGCTGTTAATATCTATATCTAATGTTAGATAGGTGTGAAACAGAACCTTGTAAGCAGTTTTTTCAATCTTTTTTGCTAGAATAACAGAATTGTGAAAGAGGATGACAGGCAAACTGCAGAGGTAAGTGTTTCACATTGAGAGCTGAACAGTGTGCTGGTTTGTCTTAGGACACATATGATTTACTGATGGGACTGAAAATGCTGAAAGATTGTTCACTGGGTGAAAAGAAAATTACACTGTTTTAAGCAATTATGAAGCATCTGCAAAAGAAGCGTAGGACAGTGGGCTTGCCATTTGATCTTTTCATCCTATCATGCACCCTGCTCTAGCTCAATTAAAATCAATATACTAAATAACTTTAAATATCTGCTATAGCCATTTTGGTGTATGTCAGTGGTTTAGACTTGCCATGACATTAACATGCTGAGGAGCTTGGCTTTAGGAGGATTGATGTAATTGACTCTGGAATGGGAGAGGTTAACTCAAAAGTTCAGAGAGGAGATTCCAAAGTCAATATTCTTTAAGTGCCTTTAAAAAATTATTTCTTTTGTCAAGAGCACATATTCAAAAGCAAATGTCACTGAAAAGGAAATGGCTTTTTACAATGAAAATCTGTCCTTGGGCAGGGGAAAAGAGGAATCTGGACTTGATTCTCTGTTTCATGTGTGTCCCTGTACTTTCAGAATGCTGCAAAAGGATTAATTGATCGAAGGCAGAATGATCAAAGAAAGATTTCTCAGGGAAGGTTGGTTCCTCGTTCTGTTGGCTTTGAAAACTCCAAAGAGAAGCTCTCACACCAAAAGGAAAACTTTGATCCACGTAAACATATGGATACTTTACCTAAATTCTCCCCTTCAGCTGGTGATGGTGGCAGAATGTCTCTTAATACTTGTGTGAATGTTTGTGAAAATGAACTTGGAAAATCATTCCTCAAGAAAGGGAAGGAAAATGATGTTCCTTTAAGAACCCATCTACCAGGACCAGGAATAGGAAATATGGACTCAAAGCTAAAAATTCCTGTTCCAGAAATGAGGGACCATAAAGTTCCATTTAAACCAGAATTTAAACTGTGTGGACTGCGTCCTCCTCTATTACGGGCTGTGTCCTGGGATAGCTTGGAGCCTGGACAGAAAGAGAAAAACCCTTTAAAATTACCCTCTGAGGAAGATAAAAGCTTTCTTGGTAATAAATCCAACAATCAGGTAAAAGCATTCAAAGACCTTCAAATCCAAGTTCAGCCAGTTCGAATGCAGAAGCTGACAAAGCTCAGAGAGGTAAGTTCTGTCATCAGCTGTATCCTGTTTTAAAAAGGCATTTTCATACCCTACTAAACTTTTAACTTGTTTAGAATTATTTTTATCACTGCAAGAAACAGACAGTGATAAATTGGGAAACAGTTTCAGCATAAACAACACAAAATTGATCATGTTTTTTCTTTGCAACTTTTCTTTACTAAATTGTAACCTGTAAGTAAATTCCATGGAATTACTCTATTTCTTAGTTCTCCTCAGGTATGCATCAAGTGCACTGTGGTACTTCACGGTGTACATATCCATGTGCTCTTGCATGTTTATATTTGAAGATCTCAGAGGACAGGAAATGGGTTTGTAATGATTAGTTGGTTATTGAACTGTCTCAGAAAATGTTTCAAAGTGTTCAGAGATGTAGAACTGGGCATCTCTGACAGCAAGGGCAGGTAGAGTATGTCCAGATTTACAGTTCCTAATTATAACCTGCTGCAAATCTGTCAGCTTCTAAATGAGTAATCTGTTGTTAAATAAATTCCTAAATAGTAAGTAATTAAATCCTAGGAAAAAAAGCAGAAACTTCATGAAATGATAAATCACCAATAGAAAGCAGTGAACATGTATCTATTGCTAATAATGCCTTTTGAAAGAAAAAAAAAAGAGGCAGCAGGTACTTTCCTGAACACCCTAATAAGGAGATTTTCCTTAACCCCCAGTAGTTAATATTTTAAGATGAATATAAGGCTGACAGGTGAGGACCTCAATTCTGAACTTTGATTAATTAATTCCTATTGTATTGTTTGGGAATGGCAGCTTCATTATTCATCTCTTCCTGTTGATATAACACACACATTCTTAGTGTGTATGTACTGGAAGTTTTGATTATAGGGCCCCATATAATTCCAGGAGCAATTCTTCCCTGTGAGGGGGCTGAGGCCCTGGCACAGGGTGCCCAGAGCAGCTGTGGCTGCCCCTGGATCCCTGGCAGTGTCCAAGGCCAGGCTGGATGGGGCTTGGAGCAGCCTGGGGTGGTGAAGCTGTCTCTGCCCATGGCAGGGGCTTTGTAACCATATGATCTTTAAGGTCCCTTTCAACCCAAGTCATTCTATAATTCTTTAATTCTATCATTTTGAATGACCTAGAAACTGATAAGCACAAATAAGAGAATAAAAAAAATTTTGCAACATGATCTATAATTCCAGTTAGGCAAGATTTGAGCTCTGTCTCCAGTGGGAATTGTCTACTCATAAACAAAACCAGGTATTTGTGAATTTAAACATGTGAGAATATGAAAGAAAATGAGGAGACGATAAAAGGAGAAATAAGACAACAAGGTTTAATCCTTGAGAGTGCATTTTTCCCTACCTGTAAGGAATAGAGGTAGAACACAGTAACAATGAAGTATCCCAAGTTCTGGTCTTAATAAAGTCAAAGTCTCATATGTAGGATTTTCTGAATTTATTGTGTTATCTGGGATACTTAGTTATTACTGTGGCTACATCAAAATTACTTTTTTATTGTCAGGTACTGAAGCTGTCACTTACCAAAATTCTACGTATCTACTTGAATAAGGGGCACATTTCACAAATCTCTGTTTGCATGACCAGGAATTTTTCTAAATAATGCCTGTATGGAATTTGAAATATGTAATATTCTAGAGTGTGTGTGAATTTATGAGTATCCTGGTATGTAGCATCTGACTGTAATGTAATGCAAATATCTCTATTATGTTTATTAACTAAAGTAAGTGTTTTATTTACATGTGGCAGGGATATTTAAATTGAGATTTGTAGTTTAGTTAGAAATATTGTTGTTTCTCTTCACAGGAGCATATTTTGATGAGAAATCAAAATTTAGTTGGACTTAAACTTCCTGAACTTAGTGAAGCAGCGGAACAGGAAAAAGGTGCAGTATCATAAAAACTGGAAAGAATGTTTGTTATATACTGATTTTTATAATTCACTGTTATGTGGGGGTGAGGAGAAAAAGTCTTAAAATCTTCAATTGCTAGAATAGTTAAAGCAGTCATGGAGAACAGCAATAAATTATCAACAAGAGAGACCAATAGTGGAAAGTACCTCATTTTCTTGATGATTAGAACCAAGAAGATACTGTAGGTATTATTACAACCAAGGGAAAAGATGCACATGTGGAATGGAGTCTGGCTTGTACCTAATAGCTGTAGGACTGAAGTTTCAGTAACTTTCTGTAAAAACATTTCAGCAGTGATGGACTAAATGGATGTAAGTTCTGCAAGATACTATGGTCATAAGGGTGAGTATTACCCCTGGGAGTATAAATAAGAGATGGGATGCTTTATTCTTTTTTTTTTAATTATTATTTTAGTGTATGTGTGGAAAGTATTGAAATGGCATTTTCACTTCTGGTCTACATTTCCATGTCAATGTCAATGACAAAATGTAAGGCCAGAAAAGAGTCATAAAGGTGTTTGAAGGACTGGAAAAATATGCCTTGCAATAAGTAGGATTTTTTTAACCTAAATTTCTGTGATTTTGAAAGAAAAATAAAGGAAAAGACTTTAAAACTCTACATAAATGAAGAAAAAAATCTGGCACCAAATATTTTCTCCAATCTAAAACAAGCAAAAAAGATTTGATGCCTGTAGCTGCATTTAAAAAGATTCAGAATAAAGAGTAAAGATATGAACCTGAGGATAATTCAACATGTGGAAGAGTTAATTAGCAGTACTGCTTAGCTAAAATATTTAAACCAAATATGTCAACCTAAAATATTTAAGCCAAAACTATATATTTGTTTGGAAGTAGTTAATTCAGAACTTGTTCAGTGTGACATTAACTGAAATGAAGATGGTTACTATGAAAGGAGCTGAAACTGATTGTCCAAGATTTAATCCAATGACAATTTCAATTTCTTTTAATACAGTAATACAATTTTGCTAATTCATACATTTGCACTGGGGCTAGCTCATCAGCTTTAAAGTTCCTGTTATATTCAGAGATGGTTGAGATACAACATTTCATGTTATGTCTGGAAATGGACTCATTTTCAGTGTGAATGAATAAAGATGAAAAAGGCTTCCTGTCCTCTATATTTAGTGATTGTATCTTTGAATTATTAGATATGATGATATTATTCCTGTCACTCTGTTAATGTATAATTTCCCAGAAATTATTTAGCAGGCTCTGTTTGAAACTATAAAATAGTTGCCATTTTACCAGCCTGCTACATAATTTTGGCAGATTTGGAAATCTTGAGGAAAACATTGTGAATAAAATAAGCATTTTTTTATCCAGCTTCTCAACATGGATCTCATGAGTATCAGAAGCTTTTTCTAGTCCAGTAAGTTTTCTAAATGGTAGCCAGAACTTTAAGGGTCAACTCCTTGTCCTCAGTGAGGAAAACAAGCAAGGGGTCAAATTCTTAGTGAATTTGTTAGGGAGACCTACTTCCTTACATTGTCATAGAAGCCACCTTTTCAACTGGAGTGGTAGTTTTGCTTAAACAATAGGAAATAGTCAGATACTTCATTATTACTGTTATGAATCCAATGTACTGTCTCCATCATGGTTTTTATCAATGACAAGTTACTGTCACCTGAGTAAACACAACTCTGCATCTACACCGCTAAGTGGAATGGATTAATTCTGGTGTCAGACTGGATTTTATGGGGATACATGTGACTGTTTTTAAGTAAATACTGGATTTTTTTTTAATATAAAGCAAATGCACAAAACTAAAATGTAGCTGGAAAGAATCTCTCCTTCCATTCCATCTTTCATGTTAATGCTCTCCAGATTGACACACTAATTACATGGCAAGTCTAAGAATTCTTCTGTTAAACTTATGAACAGGAGAACTGTTCAAAGATTCCTTCCCAAGTCTGGGATTCAGGCTGGGGAATCTGCCTTTCCAACAGGAGAGTCCTTCATGAAATTCTGGTAAGACAGAAGGAGATAAGGGAACTAATATATGTGAAATTAAATAGAATTAAAATATAGAAGCTAAGTAACAAGAATTTTAAAGAAGTGTTAGCCATGTCTTGGTCCTTATGAAAGTGACAGAATCAGAGAATGTAAGTATAACCTTTATATCCTGTTTCAATTGACATACAGTGCAAACAGGTACCTGATGAAATTTATAACAATAAATGGTGTACAAAATCTGTAGTATGGTACATTACACTACATCTTGGCAGGTGGCATTTAAAGCCTTAGAAAATTACAGTATTCCATTACAAAATCTCAGCTAAAATATTCCAGAAAAGAATGTGTGACTTTTCAAGTAACATAATTTTTTTTGATCTGAAAATGTCTTTAGGCCCTTCACCTCTGCCTTCACCCACTGAAGAGGAAGAGACAAAGAGCAGCTCTGATGTCATGCCCAGCATTCCTGATGTATTGCTGCGAAAACTAAGAGTGCACAAATCCCTTCCAGGAAGGTAAAAGCTCATTAGAAGAGGAAACACATCATCCAGGAGAAGGCACACTAATGGTCTCCAGCCAATTTCTCTCCATTCATTCATAGGGAGATAAATTATTGCATCTTAAAATGTGCAACACAGATTTACTGAAAAATTCTGGGGAATGCACCAGTTTCCAGTAACTGGCCAACTTTTAAAATTAGTTTGACAGTTCTACATAGGAAGCCTTTAACCTTAATTGCGTGCTACAAGTAGATTTTCATACAGATTTTTCCACTCCTGGTTTCCAGGACTGGTGCTGCAGATATGTACTCATATTGAAAATATTATTTCTCACCCCCATGAAAATTATCAGGCCAGATGATGCTTTCCAATGGTAGAATTTGGGCATGTAAAAGTTCTGCAATTTTTCTTCAGTTGACAATTTTTTAGAGAAACTGAGTTTATTTTGCAAATGTAGTTGAAGGACTCACTTGTGAATTCTCTGATTTGGACTTTCTGAAACGTTAAAACAATCCCAAAATATTCAGCCAAAAATGATTCCTCCATTCAGCCACATGGTTATGTAGCAAAACCACCAGAGCCTTCAATTTTCTGAGCTGTCAATAAGGATTCTCTGTGCAGGTGAAATAAATATTTAACAACTATGGTGAAGGAATTGTTATATACACTATTTTATATAAATGAATGCATGAGGTGAAGAACTTCTTAGAGACCATTGCTTGATTGTAATCGATACAGAAAAGTAGTGGAAAACTCTGGAAACTCAAACATAATTTTGTTGTTCAATTAAGTATTAGAATAGCTTTGTTTTTAGAGAAAAAACTCATTAAAATGTGAATTTTTAAATTTTTATTTCTAGCTCCCCACCACTCACTGAAAAAGAAGTTGAGGTAAGTATGCTATTATTTTAGATGTGTTCAAATTTTAAGTGCTTATTTTAAGTCAAAGTGTGGTTATTAGAATGAGGTAATTGGGTGATTATTTTTCCCCCAAAATATATTTCTCATTTAAAAAAAACCAATAACAAAACACATGGAACTCCATCAAGACAACAATTTTGTGAAATATGAGCAATAGAAATTGTAAAACAACAGAGTAGGAGTAAGCAAAATATTTGTGTTGTTCATAACAAAATAGTAATTCACTTTGGAAATAGTTTTAATATTCTAAAGTAGTAAAAAAAAAAGGAAAGAGATTAAATAAGACCAGAAACTCAGCAATTTAAATTGCATTTTTATTAGCTTTGGGGCATTTTTAAATAATATCCTGCTGTTAGTTTACATAATTTTTGCTTTCTCAGTTCAAGGCAATAATTTTGTTTGCAGGTCTCTCTTTATCTTGTAGCATTTTTTTTTTAATATTTTAAATCACATACCAGTGAAGAAAAAGATCTTTTTTTATAACACTGCAATTTACTGGAGCTGTTGGTGCCTTGTGCTTTGCAAAGTATTAATCCTAAGAAGTTAGGTAAAGAAAGAAATAATCTTTAAAAGCAGGGTGCAAGAGAATAAAAATGTTAATACTTCCAGGGGTAGGTGTTTATCCCTTAGATAAAACAATGCTCACGGTGAGCTCATCCCTGGACTTCCTCTGCACAGACTATCTGTTTAAAAACCCTGGGGACCCTTGGAGGAAGTCCAGCTAAAAAACAGATCCATTGTGAATTCTGGTGCTTCTGGTAGGCTGCTGCCTTCATTTTGTCTCTGCCCTACAGAGCTCCCAGAAAAACATTCAGGAAAAGAGGCAGCAACACATTTATTATTCCTATTTCAGTGGAAATAAATAGAAGTGATTTTTCAAAGAGAACAAATTTAAAAATACTTTCCATTTTTCTGTTTCAATACTTATTTAAGCGGCAAAGTTAGTTAAACATATACCTTATTCATAAGTTGTTATTGAAAATTATATTACTGTGGGACTTATTGGAAAATGTCTTTTTTAAATCCAACCAGAATGTATTTGTACAACTCTCCTTGGCCTTCAGAAATGATAGTTATACATTGGAGTCTAGAATTCAGCAGGCAGAGAGAGAGAGAAATCTTACTGAAGAGAATGCTGAGAAGGAACTGGAAAACTTTAAAGCAGCCATTACGGTAAGGAAACTGTGGGAATTCTTTTCCTGAACTGTAGTGTACCTGAGAGTGCACAAACATCACAAATGTGTTTGACTTGTAAATTCAGCCCCCAAACTTCATTTTCTGCTGCTCAGACTTCTTGCCACGAGCTGCCTACTACTCTGAGGGCATATTCTGCCAGAGTGGGCCAGCATTGCGGGAAATGCCTATGGCATGCTTCCCTGGTCTAGCAGATTTCAGGAATAAATACTAGGAATTTGCTGTTCAGTTCTTGAAATAAGCCTGTGACATAGCTAAGAGCATCCAGAACTGCAGTTGGAGCACTGCTCCATGCTCTCCTGAGCAAGACCTTCTTTACCAGTAAATTTGAAGTGTCCAGATATGAAAGATGCCAAAATAATTTGAAACTTGAATCCTGAGATCTGTAACTTGAAAGGCCTCTTAACTGCAAATACTAGAAGGCAGGCTGTGTGAAAGGAAACAGCAAGGAATACTTAGGGAATAGGTACAATCTCAGGCTCAGGTTCTAGGCCTGAGTACACTTTGATTCCAGCTGTCCCTTGGTGTTCCTTTACAGCAGTAGTTTCAGTCCTTCCTGCCAGCTTTCTCTAGGTTTTCTAACTGGAATAACAAAAAATTTGCTACAATGTGTCAACTGAAGTGCTGTGCGTGTCTTTGTGTGCAAAGGGAGGGATGGTTACACACCAGGCTGATAAATGAAATAGCCTTAGACCCAGCATGCATTATTGCAGGGAGGTGCTGCCATTCTTATGAGAATAGTGAGGAGAACATGTGATTCTCCCATTTACTTTATCAAGAATATCATCAGTTAAGAAAATATACAATTAAAGAAAGATTGTGGTCCCATCTTTTCATCTGGAATTCCAAATCTCTGTTTTCAAATTATTGTTTCTGTAAAAAAAACTATTGAGAATATTTTGCTGCTCTTCTCTCTGTTCCCTGTGTAAAGAGCAAGCAGAAACAGTCTATTAAATCTTAGGCTTTTCAGACTGAAACAAGTCTGTTAGATTTGCCATGGATTTCTGTCAAGAATCTCTAATTAGGCATCAAGTTTCATGTTGCCAGCATGGAACAAATGTGATTAGGATTTTCTTCCTTTGAGCAGTTCACACGCTACAGTCTGGCTTTTATAAGCTTTTTTACATGATTTATAGCAAAGTGGAAACTGCCTTCCCTATAAAAGCTTTTGTTCTGGACAATGGAATAAACTAAGAAGCAATTAAAAGCAGTGATGGCTTCTGTAAAATCTCTATCATACTAGACCTAGAGTTGTTCCAATCTCATTGAGAGGTTATCTTCATTTCTGTAGGACTGACACATATTTTATGGCTCAGTGACAGTTTTACCAATCTTTCTGATTTTTGAATCAGTCTTGTGATAATTGATGTGTTATTCAGAAACCTAATTTCAAGAAAAAGCTGATCTACATGAATTTCCAATGTTTTGGAGAAAATAAGGAGGTTACAGTTGTCAAGAAAGAAAAGGAAACTCTGATATTGTGTGTGTGATTTTTCCTAAACACATTCCCTTTTTCTTTTTCTTGCAGTCAAATTTTGGTTGCAATTTATTATCAAGGTAGCATTGCAATTCTTAAGACTGTCTTATTTTCCAAATAAGTGAAGTATCATGGAACTGAAAGAACACATGTGGCCTTCTTAATACTTGTGCATAGAAAATTAAAATGTTCTTTGTCTCTCAGCAATCATTTTTAAGTGCTAGTTGAAATGAACTTGGCATTTGTAGAGTTTACAGGTGGCAGAGCATGTTTCACTATAGATTTCAGAAGGGAAGTATCAGAAATGTGCTGAGCCCTCTCTAACTGCTCAAACTGTGTTCTTGCAGTGAAGCACCAGGGCAGCAGCAGCACTGTGAGCTGGGTGTGCTGGCAGTGCTGGCACCCCTTGAGGCTAATCTCTCAGTGGCGAGTTCTGCCTGGACATTTCTACCCCATTTTGAGGCTCTGGCCATTCCATTTGAACTAAAACCATGCTGATAGAGCTGCTGTATTTTTGCTTCAGTCTTCAGCTCACCTGTGGCACCACTATGAGCACAGGGAAGCATACCAGAGGCTCCTGGAGGACATCGCGGTGCTGCGGCGTTTGGCTGCCCGGCTCTCCAGCCGCGCCGAGATGGTCGGAGCCGTTCGCCAGGTGAGGGCATCCCGGTGTTTAACTCTGTCCTGGATCCACAGGTGCTCTCTTTGCCAGCCTGGGCTAGAGGTTGTGTTTTATTTGCCATTTTGACAGATTAAAGACATTAAATACAACATTGTATGTTGTATTGCATGAGGTAGCCTAATTGGACATCTACAACCTGTCCAGACACAGATTCTTACAGTTGTAGTGTCAGGTAACACACCCCTACAGCCTGGAAATAGAGTTCCAACAGAAGATTGTCCATTAAGCTATTTATTGTCTGTACAACAGAAACATATATTTTATTCAGAACGACAGCTGCATCACAAGAAACTAATTTCAAATCAGTGCAGCACATAATAAAAATATTAAGGGAAAAAAAAAGAAAAGAAAACTTATCTGGATCAAAAAACTCATCTAATTCAGTCACTTGCCTTTGGCAATAGCTCAGTCAATTACAAAGAGTGTGAGAACAGAATGAGTATAAGTAAGAACACATCATTACCCACCCAGATTTAAGAATGTTCCCTCTGCCCTCTAAAGTAACCAGATTGATGCCAGTGACTAAGACCTTTGAGAGTTTTAAAACAATTGCGGTATACCACATAAGTAATCAGATATACCCTGCCTCTGTGCCTGTGAATATATGACAACATCAACTGTTATGTTCTGTGAAATGCATATGAATTGGCATTTTCTTCTGTCTTAGGAATTTTCTGTCATGGAGGCACCAATATTTCCTTAAGAACAACAGCTCCAGATTTAGCCCTGACATGGAGCATATATATGGAGGCAAATGATTTGTTGGAGATGTGTAGAGGTTACCTGGATATTTCCCTCTTTTCTTCCTTAGGAGAAGCGTATGTCAAAGGCAACAGAAGTAATGATGCAGTATGTGGAAAATCTGAAAAGGACATATGAAAAGGATCATGCTGAACTAATGGAGTTCAAGAAACTTGCCAATCAGAATTCTAGCAGAACCTATGGTGCATCTGGTAAAGAAAAATAAAAATTTAGGGATTTGTCTTGCCTCTAATTCAGAGAGTTGTTGGTGCTATTAATGATTTAAAGTATTGTGAAGCCTGTCCATGAAGTTCTGATCTACAGGAGTAGATTTTCAAATGTTACAGAAATAAGATGCTTCATATGAGCCATACTTAATGCTACAGTACAGTAATTTGAATTCACTATCACTTATCAAATTCTGATGAGATTCAATCATATTTTCTCATGGCCTCTTGCAAATCCATGTACTCTGCACGATTTTAATGCAACTACCTTTTAGGTCCAGATGAAGGCAAAATTTCATTATTAAAAACACTTTTCTTTTTACAATTTCTTCTTTCCTTTGCTGGAAACTAAAACGTGAGGATTTTCCTTTGCAATTACTTGTACATGGAGGCCAACAGTGGGATTTTTGCCTGATTCAGTGAAAGTAGTACTGATTTGGTTATTTGCAATTATTTCAAATTTCTTGTGCATGTGTAGTTGAGAAGACAAGACAATTGAGAAGCTGTATGACAATAAATACATGGTCACTTACAGACCCTGTGTAAATATACTGTATCTGAGTTTGAAATATAAGCAAGGGCTCTATTAATATTGTTTAGAGATACTCACATAGTCTAAGACTGTTCTTTATCTTTGTTTCTGTGCAGAAGATGGGGTTCCTCGTTCATCTAGATCCATGTCTCTCACTGTTGGAAAGGTATTTCTGCAAGATAAAGAAAACTAACATTTTATGAAGTGAAATTTCTTTGTCTATACTCAGTTCTTTGTCTATTCTCAGTTCTTTAGGCTGTGGTCAAACAGTGCTGGTAAATTCTCAATATTCTTTATGCAATTTATTGCATGTGCTTTGCAATTTTGGATACACGACTTAGTATGGCTTTGTGCAATAATGGTAGTGCCTGATGTGAAACTCTAGTGTTTTATTTCTGCAAAACTTCCAAGTGTTGGAGATCAACTCTATCACAAAGCTTGCTAAAACAACCAGTGATTTGGGAGGCATGAGTCCCAGTATGACCATTATGAAATTTGGTGACCAGGTGCATTATACTCACTCTACTGTTTATTTTCATATTTTTATTTGATTGGTTCTTTAGGTTTAGTTTGTTCCTGCCACCTCTGAGTGTTGGGTATAAAGAATTACAACACAGAGCATGCAGAGGGCAAGATGGGATTTCAGAATGAGAACTCCATAGGTTGAAACAGAGGTCTCAAAAAAAAAAGAATAAATTTAACAGGGATGAGTCCAAATAATAGAGAGGAGACAAAAAAGAAGCCAAACACTAGAATGGACTTCCTACCATGGCTGCAGACTTCCCAAAGTATTTTTTCAGGAGTACATTAAATAAAACTGTCATTAATTAATAGATATGGTTGGTTTTGTCCAGAACCAGAATCATGGAGTATTCACTAAAGCTGTGTTCACTTCTTTCCTGTAAAGTTGTCTAAAGAGCAGAATCTTAGAAGTGTTTGTATATGCACTAAAACAAACCTGTTAGATATTATAAGTGTTTTGATGTTTTTACTTAGCTGGAAGCATAGATTTTACATAGATTTTATAGGATTAATCATTTGGCTACTTACCAAATGACAGCAAAAAGTTACATAATCTGTACCTGAGCTAGAATATAGCATGCAATTAGCATGTGTTTGGCATAAGAGAATTTTTATGGTCTTTGGGAAAGATAAGCAGTGTTGCACGATGCTATCTTACATATAATTAATGTTTACATGTAATTAATATATCATAGTGGGTACAGTATATCATAATAGGTACATAGAAAGATAAGAGTTTTATGTGTGACTTCATTATTTCCAGTCATTGTGACACTGGCACTTTCCCCAGTATCATTATGCATCTGCTTATCAAAGATAAAGGCCTATGATAAGAGCTGACAATATAAACTCAGAACATTTCTGTTGTGTGATTTAAACTGGGCTTTCAGTATGGAGGGAAAAGCATCAGCATCTCTGTGTCACATCTCATTTCACATTAAGCACTTGCCATACCAGGCAGTACAAGATGAATTTCTGGGAAAAACCATGACCTTTTATTTTACTTTTGCTCCCAACTCTCCTTTTCCCAAAGGAGACACTGACCTACATCTTTGCCCCACTAATTAACCCACAGAATTTTTCTTCATTCTGTCTTGTTGTATGGTAGAAAAAATAATTGTTGTTTCTCCCAGAATATGCCTCGAAGGAGAGTCAGTGTTGCTGTTGTTCCTAAATTTAACTCCTTGAACATTCCTGGTCAGTCACCAACAGCTTCACCTATACCTTCTATGCCATCCCTGGTAAGTAAAACCCACATTTTAAAGTTACCAGTTTTTGTCTAAACTATTTTTGCATAGGGGTAAGCCATGGTTACTGTAGAATGAAAGCTTTTTCATTGATTTAACTTGTTTTGGCTCCATCCTGAAGGGGGTGGACAGAGGTAATTCCTATTGTGTAAGGGGATATTGCAATCTACCTCCATGAATGATTCCCTTTAGGAAGAGCTGAATAGGGCAGGCTGCTGATCCACAGGCACTGGGCATTGGTGAGGCAATTTGCCTTTTAATCTGAAGTAACACACAGGAAAGAAATAATGAAAATAGCTGTACACTGTAGAAGAGAAATTTCAACCAGAAGCCACAGATCACAGCTGGACTGCTGTTCTTCATTGCCAAAAATCCAGCAAACAGCAATAAATGTAATTAATGTACAGAAATGTATGTGGTAGCAATTTAGAGGTTCTGTGATGATCTGGGATCGCTGGAGCCATCAGCCTCTATATTGAATTTTTTTTTGTTAAACTTTAATAAATTGAATGAAACCCTAATCTGAGCATAATAAATCCATACAAATGCTTTGGAGAAAACCTGCAAGACATACTCACTGTTCAGAGATGAGCTAAGATGGGACAATTAAAGTTATGGAGTTTTCTGTTAAAATATAGTGTTATTTAAATGAGGGTTTTGCTGAGAAGCTAAATCTATTTGTCTGTTTTACTTGTAAGAAAAGCATTTGTTTGCGCAATTTATTTATTATGTACTCCTAGTCAATTGTTTTTTTGCCGTGGTTTATTATGAATTATTTTTATTTAAAATTTCCCATTAAAAACTCAGCTAATAAATGCATCTTCTTAGGATAATAGGAGAGGAGCAAGAGAATAATTTTACTGTTCAGTGATCAATATATGAAGGAGAACATTTTCTGGGGAAAAATAAACAGGGTAGAAGGAAATGTCAGAGAAAATTCTTAGTGTGCAAGTCCATTGTTTGCTCTGGTTAATTGGAGCAATGTGGAAGCACCACATTAAAGATACTGTGCTTATGAATATGGGAAAGAAACCTGAGCAGCACACTGCCTTTGTTATTTTATTGAACACTCATTTGAAATTAATTAATAAATTTTAATTGGTATTAAATTATTTAGTCATGAATGTTAACTAATTGATGAATGTAACATTTATTGCTATGCTTTACTTACAGTCTGAATCACCCAGTAATGGAAGGAGCAGCCTAACATCTACTCCTGCTCTGCCAGCACTTCTAGAAAAGTGAGTTTTGTCTAGGTCATCTCAGTAACTATTAAATGATAGTACTAAATGATAATTTAAAGAATCATATTTTGAAATACTGTGATATTCCTACTACTCGTTAGAATGCTTTAAACATGCAAATTAAAAGCTTTCAACGTGTACATGACTACAAAATATTGAATTTCATGTATTTTAGATTAGTGCTGAGGCAGGACAAAATTTATCTTATGTCCTTGCTTTACCTTGTGCTTCGCTAAGAATGTAAGTATGCAACAACTGAGAAAACAAAAATGGGAAACCACAGCACTGGCTGCTACTATTCAAAAGAACTCTTCAATTTCTAGACCACTTTTGAAACTGCAGAGAATTTGTGAGAAAATACAACAACCAAAAAAACCTTATCAATATTTCATACCTAGGAAAACAAATCATGTTACCAAGTAACAGAGGCAGAACTTGAAATTCAAGTTTGAGCCTAAGTGTGTGTGCATGGACCAGCTGGTCTAGTAGTGTAGAATTACCCAGACCAGCACAGTTTTGTGTGTTTAAGCACTTCCAGCTTATACTCATGGTTTGTTTAAAGTCCAAGTGAAAATAATGTTTATTGTTAATATGACTTGAGAGAAAATCCATTGCCCACAGACTGTGTCTATCAGATTGAACTATTTTAGTGCCAGGAAAACAAGGCCTGTGAAAAGGGTGAGATTCCAGAAGTTGAAATGGGATCCATTGTTGAGCCCATTAAACCTTGATTTTGATAGATCTGCCATGTCTCAATCACCTAAACTTTCTGTCCCAGATAAAATAAATGACAGGAGAGCACTGCAGGAAGACAGCAATATAAACCAACTTATCTTCAGGCTAAATGCTCCAAAATTTACTTGAGAAAAGTTCTGGAAAGTCAGCACAGGAGAATACATAAAAGGCAAACAAAAACAATGTTTTGTTGAATTGGTATTTGACATTACTTCTGTTATGTTCCTCTTATGTGGCAGGTTACAATTTCTAAGATGAGTTTTAGAAAGTTGAGGGAAATGTTTTCATGAATAGCAAGTAAATGTCATGGATGAGCCAGGTAAGAAAGGTTCTTTTCTTTTTTAAAGAAGAATAAAAATGATAGTTTTCTTACCTTAGAAACATAATAATTACTGTTCTTAAATCACAACATCATGAAACAAATATTTTTCTTGTGTTCCACTTTTTTCTTTTGAGAGACATTTCTCCAATGTACATTAAAAAAGACAAATCATGACTCACAAAATTGCAGCGTACTCCAACTACAACACATTTCCCTGATGTTATTTTCTATCTGTCTGCTTCTTTTGTCTTGGCAGTGGGAAGTCAAACGGAGAACCTGACTGTGAAACCTCAACTCCTGTGCTGACACAGAGTGGGTTGGAAGAGATCAGTCCTGAAACTAAAGCCAAGATAGAAGAGGAAGCATATAACAAGGGGTGGGAATACCTGTTGTGAACTAAACCTGTAAAAATGTGCTACCAGATGAGGACATGTGTATTTAAAATTTAATTTTAAAAACAGTAGTTATGTTGTTGGTCTCACAAAATATTTCACAGAGCATGCTTTGGGGCAGTTTAAAACTTTGGGATCTATTGCTGAATGTCAAGCACAGAATTTTGCATTATGTGAAGAGTGAGACAAATTTTGATCCTCTCCTGCAGAATCCAGCATGCCATCTGACTTCAGCACTGAATTGCATTTATTCTCCAGGAAAAAAGAAGTATCTAGAGGATATTTAAAGTCATCTAGAGCTATAGAGAAATGTTTACCGGCTCCTTTACAATAGACAGAAATTGTTCTCTGTGGAGAACAACTTTTTTTGTTCAAAGTGATAAATTTGGTATCAGCTCTAATATAATCCTCTGTTCAGGAAGGGTGGCTGTCTGTGTGCCTTACTCACAGCCTTCAGCTAATTTTTACTCTTATTCAGGCGCTGCAACACTTCTACTTGTGTTTTATTACATGTAACAAAACATAAAGCTAATTTTTCATTAAGTAAGATCATGCTTATACATCCTATGCTAAGAAAGGTTTTATCTGCTAAAGATATCAGGAAGCCTTGAAGAAGGCCAAAGAACTTCAGGAACTGAAGGAAGAAGATGAAGAGACACCCAAAGAAAGTCATGAGGAACATGAAGAAAGTGAAAATGAAGATGAGATAAAAAATCTGAAAAGCAGGTGAGACAGTAGTGTACTATGTCCATATAAGAGAGGCCACTTTTTTCTACTTGTGATATTCAAGCAAGCGTTTTATCCTGTCCTTATGCCATGTTTTCCTCCTGGGGAAGCATATTAAAATAACAGTATTTCCACAGAAAGTAATATTCTAACACAAGATAGTTGCAAAACACAAAACTTTTGATTTTGATATTTCAGTTAAAGCTGTATGTTTACATCACGATGCTTCATCTTGCTGGGGTTTGGTTCTGATTTGAGGTAAAAGAATGGTCCATAAAAGTTCCTTAGATGCCAAAATGTATCCCTCTGTGAATATGTACTCCCTTATAAAGTTTGTAATTCAGAAGCACGAACTGGTGCTGGGTGTCATTCCTGTCACTGGAGAGACATTGCATCCATCTGCACCCAGTGCTCTCTGTCTGTACATTACAGAGGCATTGAATGCTGGCCAAAGCCAGTAATATGTCCAATCCCAGGTTAAGGCAGGGATCCTTGCCTAATCCAGAAGAATTCCTTTCCATTCCATAACCATTATAGCTATGAACGTCTGTTGGTTTGAGATTTCAGCCACCTTCAGAGAGCAACCATCTCATTAGTCATGACACTCTTGGAAAGAAATGTTTACCACATATTCCAATGTTTAATTTAGTTGATCAAGGTATGAACAGTGCAGAATTTTGCATGATACCAAGCTCTGAGATTTGCCAGCTGACAGGTGGGAGAAATAGGAGTCAAGTTTACAATCCCCAGCTGTCTCACAAGTATTACTCACATGGAATAGTTGGAGTTGAAATATCTGAGTGTACAGCTCTCCATAAAAGAACTCTACAGTTTGATTCTTCTTTGACAAGGTGTTTGTCTAAGGAAAAAAGATGGTGCCACCTATGGCATCTTCCAAACTGAAAAGCTCAAGATGAAAATATTGTATTTGATTAATATATAATAATTTTCTTTTCATTTTACAGCAGACTTGAAGTCATCGTTAATTATTTATATATCCTGTACCCCAAACTGTGCAAACACTGGAACGTGGTGTGGCTTGTGGTGGCTGCAATAGTCATTTTTGCTGTGGTGTTGGGAATCTACCACTCCTACAACTCCTGTGGTGAAAAGTCAGAGGCAGCTGAAGGGAAGGCCAGCTGCTCTGCGGCCCAGCAGTATTCCTGGTGGAGCTCAGGATTCCGACAGCCCCGACGCGCGGAATAACAGAGGGACAGCCGCGCCCTTGTGGTCCCTGAGCGAGTTTGGGTAGTAGAGCACCGTGTTTAAAGGTAGTGCTTAGTCATCCCTGTGGCTGCTCCGCTGATCCCTTAGGCAAATGAGTTACTCCACACCACCAGGTTTGGGATCCATGGTGAGCATTCCTTGCTAAGATGCCAATCTGATCAATAATCCTGCTTTTCCTCTTATTGTCAAGGACTCGTAGAAATAAAGTAGTGTTGAATCATGGTAAGGTTGTGGCAGTAATCAGCAACCTGCAAGACATTTAAAAGAATGATTTGCACAGGACATTGACATTTTGAAGACCATCATAAAACCCACATTTGCAGTTAATGCTTTACTTTTCATTTCCTGAATTTACTGTTGATTGTTGAAGTACTAATTGCATTTAGTCCTTTGGGTTTTAAGAGGCTAATTCATTTCCTTATTCATGACTATTGGGCAGAAATAGAAGCACTTCCATGGAAGAATATAATTATATTCTAAGACCAAATGCCTTGCTGCTAAAGTCATTTTATAAGAGGAATTATCTATATGATTATTTAAATGGAATGCTAAGTACATGCATAAATGTTTTTTATGATATTTTTTAAGAATGGGACCACCACTTTTTTTAAATGAGATACTCAACAGAACCTAAAATGGGGTCTAGGTGAAATAGGTGGCACAGCTGATATAATCCAATAAGTCTGGAAACTTCTGCTATATAAAAGTTTCCAAAAATGAATGTATGCCACTCAGTGTCAGTACTGGTTACAGCCAAAAGTGGTAGCTGCCTGGAAGGGTCCATGTGCTACCCAAGCCCAAAACACAACAATCTTGGACATGGGAAGCAATCTTCAATTCTTGATTGAAAATGAAAACAAATATCTTCAAACCTCTGTACAGAGGTGACCACAGCAAGTGGACTCTGCCCTCCTGCTAACACTGGAATAGGCATTCTTTGAGATCTGCAGCAGGAGCAGAGCTCTGAGAGCAGCCAAAACCCAACCTGTTCCTGCATGAGTCAGGCCATGGTGGCAGTGAGGCCTTAGGAGAGCTCACTGCATGTTTTCAGTAGTTCATTTTCAGAATCTGATGCCAAGAGCAAAACTGATCTGATACACTTCCAAAGCTGAGCTCATCTTTTGCCCAGATTTTTTGCCAGTTCTTCCTACTTGGGAGTTGTGAGTTCTTACACAAGAACATGAAAGCCTGAATTTTTCGGACAAGTAATTTGAAAATGGTGAAGGCATTACCTGTACAAAACCCAGCACTTAGGGCTGGGACCAAAATGTGTGTCAGTGGAGGTGTGTCATTTGTACCTGCTGAGCACCACTTCTGAGGGAAGGTGAACCATGTTTGTCTCTCCATAGCTATGGCCGCAATGGCAAATCCAGTGTGACCCTCGATTGCACTCCTGTCCTGCATCCTCCTGGCATTTTCTGGTTGAGAAATGGGTCTGTTTCCCATCAGAAGGATAAGAGTGTTATGAAGTACTGTAATTTCAGTTCTGATACAGTCAATATTGTCCTGTCTTCTTTTGGTGGGAACACTGAACTTTAAGCTAACTGTCAAAGAAAATAGGTTTCTAACTCAGTCAGAAATTTAGTTCACATACCTGGCACTAATAACAAATATCCTGCTGGTGAATTTTTGTTGGCCATGTGTTTCTTAGAAGATATTTATATGGGAAAAGAAAAAAAAAAAAAAAAAAGCAGACCACTACCACATTTTTAGGGGGTGGGGAAGGGAGTCTATAAGCAATTAAAAGGTGGGGTTTTTTTATTTTTTTTTAATTTTAAAGTATATATATTGAGGAATAGTGTGCTTAAGGAAGTTCAAAAAGGATAAAGGGGAAGTGTGATTTGGTCTAAAATTGCAATTGGTAAAGAATAAGGAGAAGGTTTCTTGCAAATTACTTGGAATCTGGTTTAGTTAGAATTTCTGACTATGAAGAACTACTGTGACCTTTCATGTACTTTCAGTATTTGAAGAAACTTGTCAGTTGTTTCTTGAATACTGTACTAAAATCAACTTCTTTAACTTAAGATTCTTTACAAATAATATTGCTATCTTAATAAGGCAATAAAATTGAAAGTAATTTCTCCTAAATATTTAGATTTTTCTATGCCAAAAATTATGGCACATATTTATGTGATTGTGGAAATGTTGGGCTGCCCTGAAGAAAATTAATTAACAGTGCCTGTAATTGAATTAATTTGTTTTTATTTACATCTGCACTGTTGTGAGTCCAACAACTTATTTTAAATACACATGGAAAGTTGTTGATATCAACAGAACTCTCTAATTGCTTAGTGTTAAGCGTGTGAAAAGGTCTTTTTGGTCAGTGGGGTGAATGAAGTCTCCGTCCACTCTTAAAATTCAGACCACTGGCTTTTTGTGGAATCAGTGCAAAGGGACAATTCCCATAAGTAGTTGTACTGATTTGAGCTGAACTACTTGCATGTCTGAGGTAAGTATAATTTAGTCACAAATGAACTGAAAGAGGCAAGAGATTTTAATGGGGGTGAAAAAATGAAGATAAAGTTTACTTTAAAAAAAAGTTCTTTTTATAACTACTTTGAGCAAACTGTCCACTAAAAATAACAAACCACAATGACTAACAGCACACTAAATAGCTATGCTTATATTTTTCAGTTATTTAATTAAACACCTTTTGTTTAATAGGAAACTAGATTAAACTCAAAAACTATTCAAACTATAATTTTATCTGTTGGATATTAGTTTGCTTTATCTGGAAAAAAAAGCCAAACAACCTCTTCCGTGTTCAAAGATCACATCAGATAACAAGAAACAGACCTATTATTTATGCTATTAACACTGAAATAGTTTTCTTGAGGTGCAATATTTATTTTTATGCTTTAACAAGACACATTTATGGTTTCTCTTGCACAGCACAAATGTTTCTAGCAAAAGGAATTTCAAAAGGGCACTATTTTTGTGTATCATATTTAAATTTGTAATATTGTAAGATTTTGCACAAGTGTGCTGGTATTGTACTGTATAGTATCACATACTTGAGTTTTGAAATAAAATTATGGTTTCAAAGTACTCAGTGTTTTTACCTTAAAGATTTGGGGTGCTCTGTCTGCATATTGATGGCCGTGTCCTCATGAAATAAGTCCTGCCTTGTCTACACTGTTACATGTTTGGAGGATCTTGCTCTTAGTCTTCCAGTTCTTCAGGAAAATGGTACAGAAGAGGAGAACGAGCTCCTGTGTCAATGGAGAAAGTGTTTGGAAGCAGGATCATCATCATCCCTGCCCTAGAAACCAGCTGAGAGAGGAAGCTGAAATATCCTGGGGAGAGTTTAACTCCTGCTTCGGAGGGAGGCCACGTGTCCCAGAGGAGGCTGAACATGGGAGCCACAAGGGAAATTGTAACCCAAGGGTTCTGGGTGTAAGGTCAGGAGTCTTTATTTGCTTTGTGGACTTGGGAGGTCTGGGAAGTCTAGTGGGGAGCAGACTTGCCTGATAGTGGGTAGGAGTCAATCCTAAAGTTCTGAATCTCTGATGGTCCCCCCAGGGACAAACTCTGGGACATCAACAACCTGGAAAAGAATTACTGTTTCCATGGACAGACACTGATATTTGAATTTTCTACATGAACAATTTTTTTGTTTCCTCTACTGTTGTTCAGATTTCAAGGTTCCTTTTGAAATTATTGTAGAGAACAGTTACATGTGTTCTGCCTTATCAAAAGTTTTCTGTTTAGCAATCCTCATCAGCGTTTTAAAACATGCTGACATAAAAGGTCAGGAATTTTTCATATAGGTTACAATAAGTATTTAGGTCAAAGACTAATTAATCATTCAGCATAAGTCTGCTTTTTTTTTTTTTACCACACTGATTATGAAGAAGACACACCAAAAGGTTAAAGACCTTTTGTACTGTTACAGTCCAGATAAGTGATCTTCCACGCAGTTTTGGAGCAACTGAACTATAAAAAGGAAGAAACACACAAAAACCAAAGTTATTTCAGTCTTGCTTTGTCATTCTAAAATTCTGTTCTCCCTCTCCTAATCTGGAAGACCTTGTGAAGGAGCTTGTATTGTTTGGTGTTGAAAGGTGTTTATCTCATTTTTACAGCCAAAAATCCTACTAAACATCAAGAGTTTGACTAAAGGAACTTTGCCACAGTACAAAATGTTGCGATCTGGCAGGACAAGTAGCATGCAATTTTAAAATGTCAGAAACCCAGCTATTTATTAGTTTTCATGGCAGGAAATACTTAGCAGATCAAGGTAAGTTTTTTCAACGGAAAGATTTCATTTAATGTTCTCAGTATTTTACAACCACAGTATGTAGTCCTTGAGACCTACAGAATAACTAATAATTTTTTCTGCTTCTACCTTGTAAATGCCAGTGAATCCTCTTACAGCCTTCTTCAAGCAGGAGCTAAGTCTGATTACAGTATCTGACTTGGCCATGGCTTTGTAGAAGCAGGTGAGTACAGCACAATAAGGGAGGGAAACAGAAATTGGAGCTAGAACTTTGTCTAAAGATCTCACTGAGTTTTACCAAATTCAGTTCCAAACCACAGCCCAAACACAACCCAATTTTCATTTCATCCTTGCTAATGGAGACATGATCTCACTGACCCCCAGCATTCTCTTCAGGCCCTGTCTGTGTTACAGAGCACCATCTAATAACCCTGTTACATGCTGCTGCAGGAGATGTGCCTGTGCCCCATTAAAAGTTAATATCCCATATATCAACTCTTTAACCACAGTTAAAGAGGTAGCTTTACACTGTTACACTTGTGTTTATAGGACTCTGAAAACAACCTGGAGACAGTGGACATCTGAAAGTTTGCTGAATCACAAGTTGAACATGATGTAAGAAAATCAGACTGTTGCAAAAATAAAAAGACTGACACCATTTTGAACTGTAAAGCAGATATAAAGCAATTTATTAATTAGTCTTGATATTGGCAAGGTATCGCATGGAGCAAGGGAGTGAGGCAGCAGGGGTTTCTCAGCTGAAAGAAAACTGGGAGCAGAGGCATAACTCTTTAGAAACATAAAATAGTTGCAAAACGTGAGGGAGTAAAGTATCTTCCATGTCCACTGCCAGCAGGAAATAAGTGATAGGCTTGTACCAGAGAATAGCTAAGTCAAGTTAGTGTAGGGAACACCTTTGAACTGTAAAGAACAGCAAGGCACTGAACAAGAGCATTAAAGGAAATGTTAGGAATGTGTCACTGGAAATCTTTGAGAGCAGGTTAGACAAACAGCTGTCAGGAATAACGTAGATACAGCAGACATGACTGACACTAAAGGAATTAGCCCATCCCTTGAACTCAATTCCTGCTTTGTGTTTATTGGAACCTCTGAAAAAAAAATCTGCTAAGACTTCTTGAAACTTTTAAAATTACAGCTGTGAGGACCATCTGTGTTTTGAATCAATCCAAGGGAATCACTGTTTGTTGGAATGTCACAGAAGGCAGCCGTGATTTGAAGTGGCTGCAACCTCTGTACCTATGGTCTCAAGGAATCCCATTTACAGTAGTCTATCTGCAAATCTCTTAAAAAATAAGTTTCATATAACATCTGTGTTATGGGAACTACTTTTGCATTGGAACTGTAAGGAAAAAAAAAGTAAAACTCCATCAAGGCAAATAGGACAATGGGGAATGGATGCCCTTCCAGTTCCAATAAAAAAAAAAAATCTTGTGTGGCATATTTTGTTACGATAGAAGATTTGTTTTATTTACCAGATGAATAGACAAACTGAATAATCTGTTCATCAGTAAACCAGGAAAAAACAGCAAAAGAAAACCTTATTTCGAAGTGTTTACTGACTTAGCAGTGTAACAGCCTTATCTCCCTTCCTCAGCCGTGCTTGTGAATCAGCAGCAGTGACATTTTCCAGCAATCCCACATGAAAGCTGGAGGAAAGGATGATGAGGGATTTCCGCTCCGTGACCTCGCCCTGCACTGGGACAGCCACCACGCTGCCTCTGCCATTCTTTCTATGAAGCACTGCACTGACAGCTGGAGTTGCTTTCCAGAAGTCATCTCATCATCTGACAGCATCCAATACCTTAACTTTCTTCAGCACAGGAGACAAACTACCTTGAATTTCCTACTTTTCTGAGTTTTCCAAGCTGCTGGCAATGGCAAATTATCTTGGAGTTACCTCAGCAGTGTCTTTCATCTGGGTTATGACATTCCTGGCTCAAAATTACTTTGTAACAGGTATGTAAAGTTCCACTTTTTAAAGTCTTGAAAAAAGTAGCTGGATTTACCAAAAAATGTGGAGAAGGAGCGTATGTAAATGTGTTTCTGGCAGAGAAAAATCACAGGGTTTTGAGAATACAGTGCAACAAAAACTGGGATATAGGGAAACTTTCACTGTTGATCTAATTCAATTGTTGAAAATGCTGAAGCCTTTGAATCTAAATGCTACAAAACTGCTTATTTCAAAGTATGGCATTTAGGTATGGCATTTAGGATTAAGCTCAGATCCATTGAAATGTAACTTCATTTTGTATCATTTTAAATACTAGAGCAAAACATGACACCAGTTCTCTTTCAAATTCCATTATTAACTTGACAGAATCCATCCTTACTGCAGTAGCTGCTGGGATATCTGCAGATGCTCAATGCATCCAGAAGCCTCCAGATGCTTTGCTGTTTTTTAAGGATTTAATATTTGTTCTATTTGTGTTAAAGATCATATACAGTTATTGCAGACAATTGACTTTTCTCACCTACTGAAAGACTTCTGGACTGAATGAATTAGATACTCAAGTCCTGCTGAAATTCCACAGGATTGGAGTACCTAACAACAGTAGTGTCCTCCAGCAAAACCAACACTGTACAACTTCCACCAGGGAAAGGGAGAGCTTGAGGAAGTGCCCTTCCTTGGGACACCTTCTCATGCACCCTCATGGCTCCAAGAGCTCCAGCTGAGCTCAGGGCTGATCTCCAGCTGTGTCTTGGAGCTGTTTTGTGGCATGTCCTATCCCCTTCTGTAGTGATTTGTTGTCTGGTCTTCACACATGCACTCTGGATTTAGGCTGTAGGTAACCTTGTCTCCAGGACAGACTTTCAGGCATGTGTAGAGCCATCTCCTGCTGCTCCCAAAGGGACTTTCTGGGTGTCTGACTCGTTGTCTTGCTCTCTGAGTGGCAGTGAAACCTGCCACCATCCCCACTGTGGTGCTGCTGAGATGCTGTGGGACTGTGCCTGTCACCCTGTACTCATGGTCCCCTTCCTTGTGGAGCAGCCTCATGCTTGCTGCTCCCTGACACCAGCAGCCAAAGGGAACTCTAATAAATCAGAGTGAAGGTTAGACACAAGGCAAAGAGAAAAACAACAGCTCCCCTCCAAAAAAAATCTAAAAAGGGAACTAATGCACATCAAGGCCAACATGCACAGCTTACAAAAGCTGAACAATTTTCTTCCTGTTCTATGGTAACTTTGTCTTGCTGTGATGGTCTTCTGTCTAGGTCTTCTCACTTATTTCAGTAAACCAAATTATTAACCCAAGACCAAAATACGGAGCAGAATGTACCAGTACTATGTTACCTAAATAGAGCAGAGCTTAAAGTACAGCTATGTGCAGCTCATGGACCAAAAAGGATAATGTACTTCTAAAGGATTAATCTGCCTCCTGTATAACTCAGTCATCTTCAGAACAGAGTTCAGAGGTGATTTAATGAGCTATGTAGAGACTTGAAGAGGTTACTGTTCTCTTTTTGGATTCCTTCCTCACAGTGGGAAATTCATATCTTTTACAAAATGTATCAATAAATCGCTGTTTTGTTTTAAAAGGCCTAGCAAATTTTAAGACACAACCTAGAGTCACTTTTCTTGCAATTTGCAACCTAAGTTTCTGGCACTGAATTTCTGTATTATGCTGTGTATCTATCCTGCAATACACATGTGACAATATTTGTCCTGTAATTGGATGACTAATGAGTGTAGCAGTTCACAAGTATCTAGGTAATTTTCTAAGATTTCCATATATTCCTTTCAGTCAGCTGTTCAGCTTTATTTGAAATTTGTGAAGTTGGTCGTTGAGAAGCTTTCTTTCTCAACATTACATTTTTTACAAGTTGTGTTGGCTCAAATCTGAAGACAGGAAAATAATAGACTGAAAAAGGTAGACTTGAAGTCCTTGCTAACAGCACACACACCTTCATGGAGCACCAGGGTTCTCTGCATCCCCCTGCAATGTGACTTATGTTCAGCTCAGGGCTGGATGCAGCCACAGTTTGTCTGAGAGGACTCCCCAAGGCATCAGTGTCTTTCCCTTTCTGCTGAGAAAAAGCCACCTGATTCAAAGATTGCTCTTCCAAATATTTAAACTAAATGTAAGGACAGCAGAGGCATCATTTTCCAAAAGCCATTTCCAGCCATTTCCCACATCCAGAGGGAGCAGGGGCTTAAAGCCTGTCTGCTTTCTTAGCACTCCATACAAGCTTAGTCATCTTTATCCCCTTCTCATCACAAGAGTAGCTTAGCTGCCAGTTCTATGTTTTCATTCACAAAATTCGGTTTAATTTGTCTTGTTAAGAAGTCATGGGGTGAGTATGGAGGCATCACTTCATCCTGTCTTGAGAGTTCATGGACTGTCTGTATTCTGAAGCACAGATTTTATGAAATACACATTAATGTACACAACTAGTGAGTACAGTCTGACAAACATATTAAGCAAGGAAGTATCACCTGTGGTTATCTGACATGTCTGCAATGAAATGCTGAAATGTTTCATTTGACAGGGCAATTACTGTATGCAACTCCAAAATAATTTTTTTTTTCCAGTAAATGCTCCCAGTAAAATATGGAGGCAAAATAGTAATACTCTTTTTCCTTATTTGTGCCAAATCCTGAATTATGTCCTATGCCCTTAACACAGATGAGAAAGAAGAGCTGGTGTAACCTGAGCTATGCACTTGCTGGTGCAGGTGTCACAAAGAGTGTGACAGCAGTGGCTATTTAAAAAGCTGCATGAACTGCCTGGAAAAGTGTTAAATTCACCTATCTCCTCTTTTCCTGCTCCCTGCCAAACACAATAAATGGAACACTTGACAGTGGCTGGGGGATGGAAGCATCATGCAAAGCTAGGAAAAGAAGAAAAAAGAGTTTAGAAGGAATAAGGAATATCAGAAATTATCAAATATTTTTTATTTTCTTATTGGTATATTAATTCCATGAGAAAATATGTGTATCTCCTTTTCTGTTATATACCTTACTATCTCAATAACAAGGGTGTAATAACAGTATGAATGCCTTGCTGCAACAGCTAGCTTCAATTTATTTTTAAAAAGAAAATAAAGTAAAAGGGCTGCATCTAGTCTAATGACAGTCAAACCATTTGAAATCCCAGACTACTATGTTTAAAAAATACATTCTATTTTTAAAAGGTCTTTTATGCTATAAATTAGTTTTCTGTTATCCTCAAGCTAGAAACTTTAAAACATGTTCAATTCAGTTGATCTTCAATTATTCAAATACTAACCTTGACTATTTTATGGCTCAATTACAGGTTCCATTAATTCACCTTGCAGGATCAAGGGTATAGGAATTTATCTTGATCAGAAAGCAAATTTCTCAGAAGCAAGTGATGGATGTAATCAATTCAACCTAGAGCTGGCCAGTAAAATACAAGTGGAAGAGGCTTTGAAACATGGCTTTGAAACATGCAAGTATGTGCCATCAGCTAGTGGCCCACTGCCTTTAGTGAGCACCTTCACACCCAGCTGAGGCTGGTGACAAACCTCACACTAAAAGCACTGATCCTTTTTGTTGCAGCTATGGATGGGTGAAAGATGGATTTGCTGTTATTCCTCGGATAACATCCAACCAGAGATGTGGTCAGGGAAAAACTGGAATAGTAAAATGGCACGCTAGCAAGGATACAAAATTTCATCTCTACTGCTTCAATTCCTCAGGTATGTAAGCATGACAACTGCATTGTCTGTGTGTTTTGGGTTATATTAGATTTTTTAAATCTACATGAAAAAATCATAGAAGTGAGTAATTTCCTATAATTTGTTGACCCTTTCCCCCAGTCTTAAATATTGTCAAGCTGTTCTTAGCTCAGAAACTTCCAAGAAATGCAAAAGGTGAATTCAGTTAATCCAAATTAATAATGTGGTGCTGCCATTAAAGCTCTTGAGGAAGAGTTGTGTTTACCATTATATAATGTTGACACAATGTTTTTAATGTGTTTTGATTATTTGGCATTATAATTTAAAAGAGCGTGATTGAATCTTTAACTAGGGTATCTGTGTGTGGCGTGTCTACTCTTGCAAAAAGGCTAGAGTGGGGTACTTCAGGAAAATTGGAATTTTTTTATAAAGGGAGGTCTATCCATTAAGCCAAATTAAATGATAAGCCAGATCTGCCAAGAGACCATAAAATTAATTAGATTCCTAATTGGTAAAATCCAACCGCTCTTTTTAATTTGCATCACCCTAGGTGTGAAAAGACCTGCCCTTCCCCTCACTGGCTATTTACAGACTGAAGTCCAACAGTAGAACTTGATATAAGTTAGATCTCAGCACAAGAGATCAATATTGTTTCCTAATGGCTTCTGTGGTATTAACTAAAAATAAGTAACTAGAGATATTATGTTCCTACGTGTCTCATATCTATGGTTATTACATAACAAATATTCCAATAATTACCCAAATAAAGCATCATTTCATTATTTATAATCAGTTCCTAGATTTGCCAGTGAGTTTTAGATAACAAGAGCAAGAGGATATGCAAAAAATCCTGAAAGTTTTGAGGAACACTGTGTGAACAAGGGTTGGAAAGTAGGAGAAAGATGGAAATGCAAACATGTAAAGACCTGTGATCCTGTGAAGAGTGGAGGCTCCAAAGAGACTGAGGATAAAGGTGTAGAGAGAAGGCCTCTGCCACATGGTGATTCACTGCATGAAATGTGTTATTCTGCACTGAAAGTGTTGGGTAGACTGGGTAATGCTACAGGGGCAGCAAGTAACTCCAAATTATTTGCTTTGTTTTGCTTTAATTAAAAGAAAATAAATACATATATGCTGTAAGAGTGTGTGAAGAAAGTTAAGCTTGCTCAATGGTTAGAAATCCATTTAATGTATATTTCACATTCTGCAGTCCTTTATCTTAATTTCCAAACTTTTGCCTGTTCTAGGCATTTCTTTGCATTCCATAATATTTGTCAGAAGCTCATTTTGTCAATTTTCTTGTGCCAAAAAACTTGCCAAAAGCTCTTGAAAAACCATAGTGGAAAAAGTGTCAAGGCCCTGCCCTTTGGCATTTCATTCTGTAAAGGTGACTGCGTCATCAGGCTCCCCATGGGGATTCACTTGGAAAACAGCACATACATCTTTTCCCTGTTATTTATGTTAACCTGGTTGTTACTTCAGTGAAATTTTTATAGCTTTACATAATACAGAATTTCACTAGCAAAGTAGAATTTTCACATTTTGACAGGAGCCTGATTCAGAGCTTAGCTCTTCCAATTCCATATAAAACTTCACTTGCACCTACATTTTTATATAGACAACATCCACTTCTATTAATTTATTTAATTTCTGGAAATTACTTATTTTTCTTCAAACCTGAAATTTTTTACTTCCCATCTTCTCCTCCCCACTTACAATCAAATCTTTTTATTATCTCACATTGGTGCCTGATTTATTTGGAACTTTTATGGGCTACATTTTTTTACAGGAAATCAAATTAATTTTCCAAGTATCAACAGTACATGCATATATTTTGAACATATATATAACATAATTGAAATATTTTTGCATATTGGATCTGCAGTTAAGTTGCTTCCTTCTCTGTGGGAAGTTATACTGTTGGGTTTTAAGTGCAGTATTACTCTGAGTAGTTTTCATGAGGGATATAGTCATTGGTTTGGAATCATAAAATGAGTACCATGGTTGCTCAAAGGAGTGTGTAACTATGTGAGTAATGATAAAAGCTGTAAAATCTAGGTTATAACCACATACTTGAAATAGGATGTATTTGCCTGGTTTGGGTAAAGCTTTTGTGAACAAAAAAATAAAAATTTCCAGAAGGGAAAGACTCAGGAACAATTTCAATAAATGTGTGTGCTGTAAGTACAAAACTGGCATCTAACAGAAGTTTTATGGATTTCTTTTCCCTGCTGCAGATGTCCGGATTAATTCCTGTCAACCAGACCCAACTACACCTCCTTCATCAACTGCATCAAGTGATGTAACTGCATCTTCAGCCTCTGATTTGACTGAGAACACCACAGCAGTGTCTGCTGAGGCTGTGACAGAGGCAGGACAATTCCTGAGAAAGAGATTCCGTGTGGTGTGCGTGACTGAAACGCTCTCACCAACAGAGGCGCCCACCACCACACCAGTGCCAGAGGAGCCCTTCTCCACTGACTCTCCCAAGCTCACTCCCCACCTGGCCTTTAAGAATGATCCTGTTGTTTTTGGAGGTAAAGGATGTGGTAGATATTTAATGAAAAGAGCTATTTATGTGGAAGTCAGTAGACAAACTGTTCACAGCTATTTTTATTGCTGCTCCACCATCTATTTTGATATAGCTGAACCTAGAAGCAGAATAGGATTATTTTGGTTTTGCAGAGCAAGGCTTATAGGGCAGAGGATTTAAAAATCATTTTTAAGAAGAACTAAGATCTGATTTTATACTTTATGATAAATTTTAATGTGAAATTGTGTAAGTTCTTTCTGGTTAATGTGATTTGAGGTAAAAAAAATTCAGAAAAAATCTTGGCAAACACTTTCAGTGTAATGGAAAACTCACCAGCAGGCTCTTTAAAACCAAAAGAAGCCAAGAAAGTTCGAAGGCTAATTGTTCTTGAGATACAAGGTGAATAAGCAATCCTAATGCCAGCAGTGGAGAAACAGACCAAACATGAGGAAAGGCATGCTAACTGTAAGGATAGTTAATAACAAGAATGTGTTCTCCAAACAGGTTGTAAAAACTCTCCAATGAGCAGATTAGACAAATATCTGTCAGGGATGTCCTAAACACCAGTTTTAGGCTATCCTGAAAGAAATGAACAGGAGTAACTCAGCTTTTGATCTTACTAACATTCTATTCTTCAGTTCATGTCTATGTACTGTTATATGAGGCTGGTTTTAGAAGAATCCAGATTTTTGTTCTTAAGTCTTCAGGACATCAGCTTTAAGTACATAAATAAAAAATCTGTGCTTGTATCACTTTTATCTCCAGGTATCCCCACTGCACTTCTTGTACTGGCAATCATCTTCTTCATTATCTCAGTTGTTCTAGCAGTCTGTTATATCAAAAAGTAAGTTGCTTTTTTTTTTTTTTTTCTCTTTTGGAGTGAATTAATACCTAGAGTGCAATCACTGAATATTTAAAATATATACTAAAGAACAGAGAAGTAGTCATGATAACATAATAGTGCTGCACAAATTTTAAAAATCTTAAACCCTGTTTTTATGCAGATAAGTTTGTTGTTGCTATAAAAAAGGAACACAAAAAATATTGCCTGCTTTTAATTGGTCAATCATGCCTAGTGTGAAATATTTCCAAATGTGTTAAAATAGCAACACTGAAATGTGCATCAATTCACACATAAACCAGTTTTATCCTTCTCTTTTTTTTAAATGTCATACTCAAGGTGAAAGTTTTTATTATTGCACTATGATTTTGCTCAGAAAAAAATAATTGTTGAACTCATTTGTCAAACTTAAAGACCTTCAACACAGTGCATTATTAAATGTTACTTAAAAGTGTGCAGTTCTCACACCCTAGCCCAGACAGCTTTATCATTGTGTACCACAAATCCTGAATATGCCTTGTCTGTTTTTAAAAAAAATACCAAAATATTTCTTTAGAAAGCACACTGCTGGAAAAAGTACAATGATCTAGCATGCCACTATCCTCTGAGAGACTTCTGCTTGAGTATGGTAATTTAATTCTAGCTGTTTGAGTGATACTACCAAACTATCCCAATATTTCTGCTTTACTGTCTTTTTTTCTTTTTAAAGGTACAAGAAAACCTTACCATTTATAAACAAGAAGCAGCAAAAAGAAACAGTTGTAACTACCACTCTCAAAGAGACAAAATCCAATGACCAAACACCTGAGAAGGAAACACAGAATAATGGAAATAAGGTAGAAGAGTGTAAAACTAAGCCTGAGGGCACAGTAAAGTGTCTAGAAGCAGAAGTTTAAAGGAAAGAATGTACAGTTCCTGATGGAAGCATAAAATAAAGCACACAGAACTTGGCAGTGCTTTTAAACATAAGTGATTGTAAATACTCATATTTTCTCCATCTTTAACATATGAAACCTTGTTTTTTTAATGATTACATCTTTGGCAACAAATATTCTTGCAGAAGAACATGGTATCCTATTTACTTGAAATAAATTCTACAAATTCATATTACAGCTCATTTTTCATATTTAATAAAGAAGCAATTAGGAATATGCTATTAACCACATGCACTACATTAACTATTTGCATGGAATTTAGATCAATATATAACAAAAAGGTTTTTATGTCTGGCTGGAGGATGTCTGCTAGCTTAATGCCTAAAATAAAAACTGGCACTGTAGTTCTTCCTCATGTAGATTAGCTTATTTGCATTCAGTAGTTGCATGCTGCTTTAAAAAAAAATGTCTGTTTACAAACAGAAGAAACAGTTCTGTTTACAAGGGAGTAAAAACTCAAAGGATTAACCCACTGTCATTCAAATGCCCAAAGAAGGGTACAAAGATGCTGATGTGTGTATGTGTATATACACACAGCAATGAATAACTTAGAAACCTCCATTGTATCATAAGTTACTGTTTTATTTATTGAAACCATTATCATTCTTCTACATGAGATATTTGACAGAGGGAGACAAAAAGTCCTTGAACAAGACTTATACTGGAGATCTTTTTTGTGTATTTATGTGTGGCTTTCATAATAAAGGTCTCAGGTGACATGGGATGTCTACAATACTCCCTAAAAAATAAACTATGGTGGATATGTTGGTCTGGACAATTTAGTCTCATGAAAACTGTCTCATGGTAAAAAGAATTGATATAACCATAATGTTACAGAAATAATTAGTTGTTATAACAACACTAGCAGTTTATCAAATATTTTTCTGAATAAATAATTTAGATAACTTATCTTTATGTTTGAAGGAAGTTGTTATGCCAAAGGAAGTTTTCTTCCTTCATCAGGCAGCTTGAGAAACATAGTCTTAGTTAATAATAATTTTTAAAATAGCAAACTAGCAATAGAACTGGTCACATATATTGTGTTTTCAACAGTGTAGGATACTGGGTTATGAACTTGGATATTTTTCATTTACATAAATTTTAACATTTCCAGTGTTTATACGTTCCACTAGTAATGACTTATAGTGTATTTCTAGCATTATGCTTACATTATAAATACTTAAGAGATTCCCTGGGTTGTTTTTTGTTTTCTCTTTTTGCCTTTTTTTTTTTTGATAGTTCAGAAATATTTTATGGCTCCAAGTGATTCAGTGCAGCTCTAAAAACTGCTCATTTCAGATGTCCATCAGCAGAATTTTAGCAGAAAAATGTGCAACAGAGGACAGCACTAGTTACAGCTTTCCCAGCCAGTTAAGTAACTCCCCTCCTGGCCAAACATCACAGTAACACCTTGTGTCCTGAATGAAGTGCTCTGTGAGGAGTAGCCAGCACAAGTAAGGCCATCAGGAGGAGCCACAGCCAGCAGTCATGAAGGTGCAGAGTAGCAAATGGGCCTGAGGGCACAGGCAAACGTAGTGGATTCCAGGTAGTTTGGGAAATTTTTTAAATCTTCCTTCTGCCTCTCTTTTCCATGTTTTAGAGATTAGAAATTATCTGTTTCTCAATTCTTTTCTCTACAGCCAAGAGATAATTATAATGTTGCTTCTGTTTTAGAGCTAAATAAGGGCACTTTTTTCCTCTGAAGTGTTTACTTGCTAAAAAACATGTATTCTGTTTTAATAATATATTGTCTTAATCTTTAAGTGTCTTATTTTATCATGCACCTTAAAAACTCAGCATTCATCCTGACCTTGCTACTGCTACCTGACCAATGCACATGGTTTGATCTGCCTTTCCATTTCACTACACAATTTATGCCAACACCACAAGGGCTAAAGGAGCTGTTACATTGTTCTGTATAGAATTAAGGCAACTGTAAGTACTAATCAACAAGTTCTCTATTTGATATTGTCTCTATGTAGTTAGCACAACTCAGTCACATTGGAAAGTACAAAACATTCCTGCTCATTGTTCAATGTAATTGCAAGGGATGCACCTACTACAAGGCAAACAGGAAACATTTATTCAAGTATCTAGATCAAGAGTGTCAAACACCAAACCCTTAACTAGAGGTAGAAGAAACTTAAGAGAAATTCTTCATTATGTTTCTGATTTTTCTCAAGTGTTGTGCTCTTTTTTTTTTTTTTTTAATGAGACCTTCTCAACAGTTCTGAAGCTCCTTGATGTGCCAGAGCTGCTCAAGCACCATGGACTAATAACTCATCCCACTGAGCAGGAGAGCACAGTCTGTTCTTGTCACTTGGTGGTAACACCACTCAGATTCCCACACTGAGGCTGCAGATGTCTGCTGACCTTAGGCAAAAGGGGTGCTTGGCCTGCAGGAAACACAGCAAGGTTTCCAGTCCAGCCCAATCCCTGCCTGGAATATAGGGATGCCTTTGGCGTGGGAAGTACGTGTGTCCATGTGTGAACAGAAGCAGGCAGGAAGGGGAAGTACTACTCCTTTTCTCCTCTTAAAATTAAGAAAAAAAAAAAAAGTAGAATTAAATATTACAGCATCAGGATGTGCATGACCCATAGGATGTTCCAGGATGTCTGTTTCTCAATGGCTTGTTGACGTTTATGGGTGTTGGGTTTTTTTGTGAAGAGGTCAGCCAGCATTGACCCTTGCCACTCACATCCACCGCCCACATCCTCCCTGCAGACCGGGGTTTGCACCAGCAGCTGTGGCCTGGGATGATCCCACTGAGCCAGGCACCCAGACTCCATTAAGCATCATTTAAATCACTATTTAATAGAGCTCATAGTTAAGAGTGAAGGCACTGTGAATCCAGGACAGTGCAGCACTGAGTGTGCATCTCCTGAGGGTGCAGCAAGGCAAAAAGTGATCCTGTTATTGTCAGCCCAGCTATTACAGAGTTTTTCTTACACAAACCAGCTCTATACAGCACTTCTGCTGTGTATCAGAATGGATAATAGTGTTGCCAGCAGGGCAGGGACTGTCCCCCTTCACTGGGCACTGGTGAGGCCACACATTGAGTGCTGTGACCTGTTCTGGACCCATTAGGAAGGACAGTGAGGGACTGGAACGAGCCCAGAGAAGGGCAGTGGAGCTGGAGAAGGGTCGGGAGCAAAATTATTATGAGGGAGCTGGAGGTGTTTAGCCTGGGGAAAGGGAGGCTCAGGGATGCCCTTATCACTCCCTACAACTGCCTGAAAGGAGGCTGTGACCAGGAGAGGGTTGGTCTCTTCTCCCAGGAAAGCAGCGACAGGATGAGAGGACGTAGGCTGTGCCAGGGGAGGTTCAGGTTCGACAGTAGCAGGAATTTCTTCACAGAAGGGTTGATAGACATTGAAATGGGCAGCCCAGGGCCGTGCTGGAGTCACCGTCCCTGGAGGTGTTTAGGGAACGACCTGGACGTGGCACTCAGTGCCATGGTCTAAGTGACAGGGTGCTGTTCGGTCACAGGTTGGACTCGACGATCTCAGACCTTTTCCAACCTAATCGACCCGATTGATGTTTAGGCGGGGCCCGCTCCTCTAGGCGACAACGCCACCGCACCGCTGGGTGCAGCGGCCTTACAGCCGGGACCGGGACAGAGGGAAGGAGGCCGAGGGCCGTGAGAGCGGCGGCGAGGGCAGGGCCGGCGGGGTCCCGCCGTGAGAGCCGCGGCGAGGGCAGAGCCGCCCGGGCCCCGCCGTGAGAGCGGCGGCGAGGGCAGAGCCACCCGGGCCCCGCCGTGAGAGCGGCGGCGAGGGCAGAGCCACCCGGGCCCCGGCGTGAGAGCGGCGGCGAGGGCAGAGCCGCCCGGGCCCCGCCGTGAGAGCGGCGGCGAGGGCAGAGCCACCCGGGCCCCGCCGTGAGAGCGGCGGCGAGGGCAGAGCCGCCCGGGCCCCGCGTCCGCCGTGTCCCGGCAACAAGGGCGCGAGCCGCGCGCTTGCGTCACCCCCGCGCGCCGCCGCCGAGCGCGCGCCTGCGCGGCGCGGGGGAGCGGGCGCGGCGCTGCGGTGCCCGTGGGGCGGCGGCGGCTCCTCCGCGGGACGTGTCGGGGATGCGGTGAGCGGGGACCCGCCCCCCGCCGCCCCTCGGCGCCGAGCGCAAGGCCCGGCCCGGGGGAAGCCGGCGGGTGCAGGCAGGGCCGGGCGGGGGGAGCGGGCGGGGCGGCCGTGACGCAGCCGGGCTGAGCGCGGCCCGTCCCGCGCTGAGGGCCGGCACCGGGGGAGGGCGGGCGGGGCGCGCCTGGGGCGTGAGGGGCCGTGCCGGGGCCCGTCCGCGCTGCTGGGGGCGCCTCGTGGGTCTGCGGGTGACGCGGGGTGTGTGAGGTCTTGAAGGGTGAACAATAGGGAACATTTCATGGAGTGCCTTGTCGGAAGGGATTCACAGGGATCAAAGTCCAGCTCCTGGCCGTGCACAGGACACCCCAAGAGTCATCCCCATGTTCCTGAGAGTGTTCTTCGAACGCTTCTTGAACTCTCTCAGAGTCGCTGCTGTGATGACCACTTCCCTGGAGAGCCTGCTCAGTGCTCGACCACCCTCGGGTGAAACTTTCCCGATATCCAGTTCTGCAAACGCCCTCGCAGGTGTTTCTCCCCGAACTTTTCAGTGCTGCGGTGTAGGTGCTGAGCTGGGCAGCCCGCAGGAGGCACGGCGCTCCCTCAGGGGCTCGGGGGAGCAGAGCCCGGCGGGTCCGGGAGGAGGTGTCCGCAGGTGCCAGGTTGTGCTGCTGACGTGCGGGCCTGGCCGTGTGCTCACCGAACCCCGGAGAGCGGGGCAGGAGGCGCTGGAGCCTTATCGGGAAGGAGAAACGTCACTGGAGGGGGAGCATGTGTGGGAACAGAATTAAGTCACAATTCCAGCCATTAACTGGAACCTTACTGTGGTGAAATTGCATAGTACTTCAGTATGCTCGCTTGGTGTGCTGTGTTTTTCTCGCACCGTGCTGAGATCTCAACAGCTGTGAATTTTGTTCTGGGCGGGGTTGAGCCCAAGTGCTGCTGCAGCTGCCTGCAGGACAAAGTGCTGCTTTCTCTGTGGTGCCTCCCTTCAGGAGTTTGTAACGCAGCTCATTCAGACTGCTCCTGTGTGAGTTTAGGTGGATGTTCTGCAGTTCCCTTGCCCTCACATACCTCCGTCTGTAGAAGTCTTAAAAGGGCCTGACACAACTGGTTTGCTTGACGAACAATGAACTCTGCAAAGAGGCATTTTGGGGGAAGTCAGATGCAGGGGGATGAAGGGGAGTAAGTAGATAAATACTCAGAGGGCATGGCATTGATCCTTCGGCAGATTTTTGGGGAAAAAGATTTGGGTGTGAAGGAAAGGTGAAGTAATTCAGAGTTGGAGACATTTGAGCAAGTCAGTTCTGTAATACAGCCTGAAGTTGAGTGTTTTGTGTGGATAGGGAGGTCTCTAAATTGGTTTACACTGACACAGATTCCTTGGCTTACCAGTTTCAGAATGCCATGGGAGTTCTTTTGATCTGCTAATGTAAGTTTGATGTAAGAAAGCTGATTCCTAATGTGGTGTCTATGTATAAAGAGACATTGATGTGCCTACTTGCAAACATTCTGATATTCACACTCACAAATATTTAGAATAAACAAAGTTTGTCATAAATTACCATTGTCATCTTAAGATTTTTTTTTCCCATTCCATTGAATGTATTTATATATGTGTGTGTTGGAGCTGAATCTGTGTGGAAAGTTATGTCAATTTAATATAAGTATTGCTGTAAGCAAAACAGTACATTTTTAGTAAGATTATAATGCCACATTCCAGACTCTTTGAAGTGTTCTGCATTGTTTCTGATGTAACTATTCAGTTACTTGTGGAATAATTATTGTAGGCTAAAAGAAAGTGAGGGAGTAGCCATTCACAAACACACAAATGTAACTCTCAAATATTTTTGGCAGAGACTCCACAAGTGAATGAGAACTTCTCTCTGCAAAACTGAGGTGAAGAGCTTCACCATGGGTCAACAGATTTCAAACCACACACAAACTGTAATTAACAAGTTGCCAGAAAAAGTAGCAAAGCATGCCTCTTTGGTTCAAGAAAGTGGTTTCCTAACCTATGAAGAGTTTCTGGGAAGAGTAGCTGAACTCAATGATATGTAAGCTTTACTTTGCTTCTTTTTTTTTTTTTTTTTTTGTATTTTACAAAGACCTTGTGTGCAATATATTATTGTGTGCTGGTAAGCCAGAACTGGCCCAATGGTTTTGAAATTATCCTTCATTTCTTTATGTTTTTATAATGGTTGTAATTACACTCCAAACCCAAGCCTTTTCTCCTTAAATTCCCTTCTCTGCAGTCCTCTTCTTCCAGCAAGTGTTGCTCTCTCTTAACAGTTCACAAGAGGTGGTTTAGAGTCATCTTTGTGTTAGTGTCACCTGTGTCCCTTATTGTTCTCCCTTCCACCTGAAGAGGCAATGCTGCTTCCTCTCTGCCTGTCAGTTTGGGTGGGAAGGAGCAGCAGGAGCCTGCCAGGGACAGCAGATCCACGTGGGCAGGGTGGCACCTGGGACAGAGCTGTTGGTGACCATCCCTGGCACCTCTGCAGACGTGCCAGGCTGCTCCTCATTAAGGATGAGCTGTATCTTACTGTCCCAAACCAGTGACCTAGATAATCCCAAACAACAGGCTGCTTTTTTGTCTGATTTTTCATAGCCTGCCTTTTGCTAGAGCAGCACAATGACAGTAAAAGGAAATGAGCAAAAAAGCAGTGTTGTCATGTTTAGCCTGTATTTATGGTACACTGTGAGAGTGATAAAATGAAGTGGAAACACACACACACTGAATAAGGGCTTTGTAATGTTTGCTGTTTAGCTAAAATGTGAATTTGTATTCAGTTTAGAAATTATCTTGGAGAGGGTCACACTTTTTTGAATGACCTTGAAAAACACACAGCTGTCTTCTGGGTAGGCACATAAATAGATTTTGAAGAACGTAACCTGATGTTTTGCCTGAGACTCCAGGCATATATTAGTATAATTCACTCTAAATTACTGTCATTCAAGTAGTTTCTTTCTTTCCAGTGTTTACCTAAACCTGAAAATACTCTGATTCTTGTGGACTAGAATGTTGTGTCTGTGTCCCATTAAAGAAACAAGTCTTAGGTCACCTGACACGTTCACCTGACTACTCATTATTAATATATACTAACAAAAAGTCACCTCATCAGCATATGCTGGTACTCACAGGCTTTTTTTTTTACATACCTGTTGAGGAAATAACTTTTCAGATTGGAGAAGAGATTGTGTGATTAGTGTAATAAACAGTGAGAGTATATGTGAATTTAAATGTCTATGAAGTACACCTGCTTGCTGGTGCTGGATCAGAAGACTTGCTCAACATTTTCTGAAGTTTGCTGTGCAGTTTAAAATGAAATGGATTGAGTATTCAATGACATGCTAAGAAAGTCATACTCTATAATTTGATGCCCCTGGGCAGTATTGCTAAAATCTCTTTTAGGGATAGAGAGGAGACAGGTGAACCATAAATAATCACACTTGGCTGAGGCTGCTGATCTTTGCAGGTCCAGCACATGGCTTTAAACTGATGTTGCTTTGTTTCAGTACTGCAAAATTGGCTTCTGGACAAGACAAACATCTGTTGTTTGAAGTGCAGCCTGGGTCTGATTCTTCTGCTTTCTGGAAGGTGATCGTTAGGATAATATGTACCAAAGTAAGTGTGAACATTTTAATTTGATGCACAGATTTGAGGACTGTCAGTTTTACTTGTAAAATCCAACACCTGCTTCAGGTGTTTTGATACAGATGATGCATTCAAAGATGCTGTTGGAGATAAATTAAGTCTAAATGCTAAGTTTCTGCAAAAAGCACGACAACAAAAACATAGTTATAACTAAGTTTAAAGGAGTGATGCCTTCCAGTGGAGCTCTTACAGCCTTTAGTTACAAATGCAGGTGATTTGTGAGGTCAAGTAATCAAATGGTACAACAAACTGCCAACTGTAGATTTTGAAATTAGTAGTAGAAATTAATCAGGTTTTCAGGCATTATCAGTTGAGCTAGTGTGCCTGTACATAGTCTGATCCCTTAGAAAACCAATCTAAAGATTAAATGTTTTAATTAATGACAAAACCTTATGAAGTTTGCTCTGTCTAATGAGGAGATTTTCCCCTCTCTATCCTGTCCTTAAAGGTAAAGTCCTTTAATGATCCTGAGTGCCCTGAGCAATCTTAATGTGTGGTTAAACAAGGCAAACTCTGTTTGAAACCAACAGTTGGTACTTTGCTGTTTACTCCTAGTTTTTGTTAAGGCAGCCATCACTGTAGGCAATTTTGAGTTCAGATATTAAATAACTGATTTTCCTGTGCCTGGTTCTAAGTTCAGCCCATTTCTTTGGATGTTAGGTCCCTACTCACACCTGAATCCATTGGAGTAGTGTTGGAAATGTCCTTGCCCTAAAATTGTGGTGCTGCCTGTGGTGTTCCTCACTCTGCAGCTGTGGGCAGTCCTGACGTGCTGAGGCAGATTGCAGCTTGTTAATGTGGTGAAGGGCACTGAGGAAGGAGGCTGCTGCCTTACATGAGAACTGCAGGGCTGTACAAACATTCTGAGCAATGCCAAGTTAAAACCTGATAAGTAATTGTAAACAATTCTCATATCTTAAGATAAATAAAACAAGTGGCATCGTGGAAGCTTCCAGAATCTTGAACTTGTATCAGTTCACTCAGCTTTATAAAGACATCACCAATCAAGCAGCAGGAGTTCTTGCACAGAGTGATACTTCTGAAGAAGCTGCTGAGAGCTGGAGGTCTCTGTCTTCGTGTCAGGCCAGCTTGTGGATGGGAAGGTATTTGGATACACAGTTACAGCATAAGCATTTTGGGAGTTGTGCTTCAAACCTGAACTGCAAATACCTGCTTGTTCTTGATAGCTGCAGAGCTTTGTACCATCACAAACAGGAACAGACACCTTCCCTTGCACCAAGGGAGCTGCAGTGCACTTGGGTTAATTCCTGAAATCTGGTGCTACCACACCTTAGCTTCAGCAGAGCCCTTTTAGAGATCAGTTCTAGTAGGAACATAGTAAATGCTGAGTGTCCTGAATAAGGGAACAGGAGGAAACGGAATCAGCTGCAGCTACAAATCCAGGGGGTTTGACAGTGTTTGTTTAAACACATTTTGTTATTGTTCCACTTAAACTTTCTCTTCCTCTTACATTTGGCATGTGGAAGTTCCCATCTGTTGCCACTAGAAACCCATCCATTATGGTAATAATTTAACTTGCAAGACTGGAAAAATGTGAATTGTCTCACTCATGCTGACCTTCTGCTTTGTTAACCAGAGGAAAAACAAAAGACTGAGGTCAACACCTGCAATAACTTGAGTTCAAACTGAATGTAAAAGCAAGAAGCCTGTCACCCTTTCCCTGTGTGGAAGTGTTGCTGCTACCAGTAGTTCCTTACTTTTCCTGAATAAGTTCATGGTCCTAACTCAGTTTAAAGTGAGGTAGAGCTAGGTTTTACAGGAAAAGGTAGTAAATGGTAGAGTTCTCTGTGTTCACCAGTGAAGAGCTGGCAGCCAGGTATTTTCATGAAACAGCCTGAGTGTCACTCTTCAGCTGTTGAAAGGAAAAAGGGGTCACCTGTGTTGTCACTCCATAGAGCCCTTTGGTTTTTCTGTCAGTGGATTGCAGAAGGTATTATTTTATTTTCATTTAATTTCCTGTAAATTGTGAACATGTTTGAGAAAGAACAGGAAAATTGCTTTCTCACACATTTTTCTGGAAATGGTCTTTTGCTTCAAACAACAAATCAAATAACTTAGACCTCAGTTACTTTGGCAAAACAACTTTATATATTGCTAAAGTCAATAAGGAGAATAAAAGATTTCCTATATGAGTTTCTTTTTCAGTTTTTCAGACTTGGAGACAGAGGAGATCCTTCTTGTTTGTAAACTTCATTACTCGAGGCAGTATCATTCACAAATAAAAACAGAACATACTTTGCTAATATGATGAAGTTTGGTGAGCTTGTGTCTTACCCAAGTTTTGCAAGTTACTAAGGAAAATATAAGCTGAAGCACCTTCAAGTATTCTGCACCAATGAAATCTTCTGTATATTTTTCTGTGAAAACCACCCATTTGCCTAAGTTCTTCTCACCTTCAGACATTTTTCAGCTCTGCAAAGTTAGCCTTCACTATCTAAAAATAGCAAGTGTTATCTGTTCAATTCTTAACTTTTTCCCCTGGAATAATACCCCATATCTCTACAACATCCACTTCCTATTCAGAGCATTCAAAATATGCCTAAGTGGTTTATACATTCTGATAACAAAGAGATAAGCATTTCCTTTGTCTGTCACTCCTTTATTTTACTGTTTCTTCAGGAACTTAGTACTGTGACTAAAGCTGACTTTGCAGAAGCTTTATAAATAGGCCTTTTATAATTGCTTGTGTAGACACCAGCAAATCTCAAAAATTCAAGTGCTATTGAAGGTTAGTACTGAGAATTGCATGGGGGAGAAAAACGAGAAGGGAACAGGTCTAAAGAACCCAGTGAGCAGGCTTCTTGGAAATTGTTGTCCTCATTGTATGCAAACTGCCATCTGTAAAAAAAAATCTATCACTTTAAAGTATTTCTCCAACAGCAAATTAAAAAGGAAACCCCAAGGACTTACTGAAAGAGAGAACAAAGTCATGTTGACTGCTGTTTAGTAGCTGGCTATTCTGTACAGGTCAAAAATGAATCTGTATTTGACAAGCTCCCTTAGATACCTAAGCAAAAATTGTCTGGTCAGTAGTCATTAAGGTGGACTAACTCCTGAAATGCCATTTTTTTCTAGAATGCTATCTCTGTCCCTCAGGTCAGAACAGGGATTCCCAAATTAGGGTTTTTGGAACAACCCATGCATTTTAGAACAGTTCCTTGGTTGTTTTGGAAGTGAGCTGTGACCATAAAATTGCAAACTTTACATGTCTGGTTAGGCCAGTGAAAGCTGAGGATGCTCTGCATCTTTTTGCCCTTGAGAAGTCTTGATGGTGCCAGCATTTGAGATACTCCTGCTAAGAACATTAGATAAAGATACCTCATATTTGGGGAAAAGATATAAAATGTCAACATCTGTCTTTGGTAGTGAGATAATTTTTAAGCTTCCCCACCAACAAAAACACCAGGGAGTTTAACTGGAAAAGCTGTGGTAACAATCATCTTGAGAGTCCTAATTTGGGGAGCACTCATATGGAGCATATTGCAAGCTAAAATCAGCCTTTTCAATCTAGTGAGTAGTTCAGCCCCTGGCATTTTGATGCCATGTGAAATGAGTGAAGCTGCATTCTGGTAGTGATCCTCTTGACGTGCATGTTTTTGTCTAGGATATAAACCAGCACACAGAAATTTGGAAAGTGCATTATGAATTAGTTCAGCCTGAGGTGCAGTGACAGGAAGGAAGGCAGGTTCTTCTCCTGCCTTTAATGTAAACAGTGTTTCTGTTCTTTTCCCAGTCATGTGATATGAAACAGTTACAACTCCTCACACTTCCTTGTTGATATGAAAAGGAATTTACAGAACCCTTGGCAACACCAAAAGCAGCTGACACAAATACTAACACAAAAAATAAATGCACATTCTGGCTTAGTTTAGTTCACTGCTGACATAGGCTGGGATGACATAAGTAGCCCATTCACAAATTAAAAGCACAGGTGTTTCTTTCTGGCCATCAGTAATTATTATGAAAAATGTAATAACTGATGTAGTTACTGGGGCATAAATATCAAACATCTGGAAGAAAACAGTGTCTTCTCTTCTGCAGGGTTAAACAGCTGACAGATGAAGAGGAATGTTGCATCTGCATGGATGGGCGTGCTGATCTCATCCTGCCGTGTGCTCACAGTTTCTGCCAGAAATGCATTGATAAATGGTAATATACACAAAAGAACATTCATTATTTTATAGTATGCGTGTTTCAGTTTGATTTGACAGATTCTGTGGTTGCCAAATAATTTAAAATTGAGTAAAAGCAGACTGAAGCAGAAGGAAGGCAGGAAATTTTGTAAAAAAGAGATGTGAAAATGCTGTTCAGCATTTGTTTTGTAATTTCTTACATCTTTTTATTCTTCTAAAATTGAATTGTTACAGTCTTGCTCAGAAACTTGAGAAGATGGTATATGCAATGCTGGCATGTTATGCTTCACAAATCTCATTTAAGGCTTGTTAAGACTGTGCAAGTATGAAGGCAAGTTGGACTGTCTGTCACTTACTTGGGAAATAACTATCAGGGAGGTTTTTTTCCATATGTTATGCTTTCACTTCAGATAAACAGCATACAATTTACTCATTTAACTATATCAGACTCTTCCAGGAAAATATTTCTTCTCCATGGCAGCACCTTCAAATTTATAACAATGTATATAATGTGTACCTTACAGTGTTCAGCTTCACAGTAAATTGAACACCTTTTCAGCTTCTGCATCTCTGATACATCAGTTCTTGGAAAAGTGGGAGAGAAGAACTTCTTTGTGGAGGAATACAGCTCTTGTCTGACCATACAGGCCTTCAGGGATTAGGGAAGTGTCCAGGCAGTCTAGCATTAGGAGACACAGACCTGCTCTGTTCAAAAAGGGTTTTGTTGGCTAGTTAATGCAAATGGATTTGCACATAATTTGTGCATAAGAATTTGTTTTGTGGCTTTTTGAAAGTCTTACCAGGGAAGTTACTCTTGTAACAAACACCAGGCTTCCACAAGGAAAAACATTGTAAAAATCATTGGATCTCAGAATACAGCAAGTCATTTCTCTCGTCTGGGAAAATGTCCTAACATCGATCAGCAGGACAGGGCTTAGTTTAGTGACTGTGCTGGAGAGTGGATTATACACTGCTTTGGTTGATGAATCAGCTGAACTCCTCACTAAATTCCAGCTGCACCAAGCTTTTTTTTGGTCTGCAATTGTTAAGGTTGATCTCCTCTTAATTAAGGCATAATGGAGGCTCCCAGCTCAAAAGTTGGGATTCCACGGGACCAGTTCTAAACCTCTGTGGGCTGCATGACCCAGGAAAAGGCTCCTTCTTCTCTTTATCTTGGAAGCCTGTGGAGATGGGTTTCTAAGGACCTTAGCTGAATTCCTGAAGATAGGAAGAATTAATTTAGACAGTGAATTTCCATTTAAACTTTCTGGCCAGGTAGCCAGATGATCCTGTCTGACCTGAGCAAAGGATTAGGAGGAACATGATTCCAAATTTTCACTCAAAGAATGGAGCTGCATTCAGAAATCTTCCTCACAAAGAAAGAAGTTTTTAAACAAGCAAAATAGATAGGTGGCTTAATCCAGTTAATGTGATCATTCTTGAAGTTCTCACTGGGCTGGTTTTTGTTTGGGTTTTGTTTGTCCTTTTGGGGGCTCTTTTGGCTTTTTGTGGCCAGCGAAAAGCACTCATTTCTGTGCCTTCCTAACAGGAGTGACCGCCACAGAAACTGTCCCGTGTGCCGCCGGCAGGTGACTGGGGCAGGAGACTCCTGGGTGGTGTCAGAGGCCCCTACAGAAGATGACATTGCCACTTACATCCTTAACATGGTGGATGAGGCTGGGCAGCCCCACAGACCCTGACCCTGCCCACAGGCTGATCGTGGCACAACCACTTGAAGCTTTTCTTTTCCCCAGCGTCTGGTTTTCCCCCTCCTTGCCGTTCTTCACAGTCTGTCCTTCCCTTCTCCCCTCGGCTGCTGTGAATCTGCGCTGCTCTCCTAAAGCACAGGGGATCTGAGCAAGTCTCTGTGTGTGCAGTCCTCGTTATTGAACTGTTCTTTCAGCAAACTCTTGGATCATTAACACAGTTTACTTTAACAACAACGTTTGATGTTAATTAACAGTTCAACTACTCGACGAAGCAACTTGTAACAGCACAACTACAACTGCAAACTGCTGTTTGAGCATCGCAGTGTCCTGCTACAGAGATGAACCGTGGCAGATGGCTTGACCTCACAGTTCCTACCCTTCAAAGCAGTCCCTTATTCACAACTAATGTGAATAAAGATGATGAGTTAGCACTAGTGGTTATTAATTTGAAATTTTACTGTTGAAACTTGAAGATGTCCCACTGCCTGTTCTTCAGTAGGAAGTTATTGCTGCTCTTAGTGTTTACAGATACTTAATCTGATCTGTTATAACTTTTAGTATTAATTATTTTAAATCTGTTTTTGAGAGTGTAGGCAGGTCTGTAAATGTACTTGTGCACTTCCCCTTATTCTTCTAACAAGACTTATCTCTTAGAATATTTTTTTAAATATGATATTTAGCATAGTCTTATTAGCTTGGAAACATTAAATTCGTACACAATCCTAAAAGCAGTAAATCAGCTTCAGTAGTTTTTGATAAAGAACAGCTATAATTATTTCTAAACATTGGGCATATCTGAAGAGAATGCCTTTATTTGAATTAGCACTTAAGGTGTAGTTTAGTGTGATGCTGTGGCTTTATCTGCTCCTCTTGAGTTTTTGAAGTGATGAGATCAGAGTTAAAAGGTATATGAAGAGTTACAAGTGATAATCTAAGTAAGGGTGCTCTACTTTCTATCTACAAGTGCAATATGCTTTTATGTAGCAGAGGGAAACTAACAATAGTGTGGCTTGGACTGAGATGCACATGTGACAGCTTGGAAAAGGGATATCTCAACTGGAGTGCAACAGTATTTTGTGTCTAGCAGAATAAAGCCTTTAAGAGCTGAGTTTAGACAGTCTAAAATTGTTAGTATTCAGGAAACCCATCTTAGGCCTCTTTTGCATAAATAGTGTTATGGAAATGAGTGGCTACTGTAGAGAATTAATTTTATATATATATATGTATATTAACAAGTATTACTTTTTCTCACTCAGTAACCTCAAGTTAAAATATTCAAGTGTAGCATTTGAAGGAATAACAGCATAGATCTTGCTTACTGTGAGACTGCATTTTTCCTTACCATACCTGTTAAAATTCCATGATGCCCTAAGGATTAAGTCCTTTTATCACAGACAGGTTCTGAACTAAAAGGCATGTGTGCATGTAGATATGCACATTTAGGTTATTTTTCTTAATTGGCTACAAAATAACTTAATTACATCAATTTGTTAAAGAATGTGCACAGAGTATGGCACCTGTTTGAGCTTGGCTTGTGACACCATTGTCAGATTTATCATAGGTTTTATGACAAAGGAGCAACGTACCCTTCATGTTTCTGTCACCTGAGAGCCAGTATGGCTTAGTGTGTAAATCTGTATTTAGCTATGGAAAAATCCTTTTAGGAGTGTATACAGCTGAGAACTCTTTTTTTTTTTCCCCTTTTCTTAAGCCGTTGATAGCAATGAGATATTCTTCAGTAAATGTATAGAGTGTTTGGTTGCATAAAGGCAGTTGTTGTTTGGGCTGGAAATCGTTTCTGGCCCAGGATTTCCCACTAAAACATGTGCAGGTGTTCCTAATAATGCACCAGTTTGGTTTCTTTTTGTGTTTTGAGGTTGCATTAGTCCATGTTCAGAACTTTCAGATAATCTTTGAATTTTTTAAACTTTTTATATCACTGGAACAGAAAGAGCATCTAAATGAAAGACTCAAGCTAACTTTATTTTTCAAGTACTTCAAGAATTATACTTCTGAACTGAAATTTTATAAGTTGATTTTCTGCTGAGAACTTACATGAACTTCTTAAAATGTAATTTTATAATGATGCAAACAAGTTAATTGCAGCATAATGACAATTACAATATAAACTAATGCAAAAATTATTTAAATAGTGCAAAAGTAAACTTTGTATTCTGTACAGCTTTTTTAAATTAAGTTGCTGTAATTCACACTGCTGTGATGTAGATACTGTAATGTGTGCCTTGTAAAATAAATGTACTGTATGTTATATGGAGAAATAGATACTTTAACACTGAAAACCTAGTTATTTGGTACTGGTTGGTATTACTTAGTCTGAAGTGCAACATTTAGCAAACAATTTTGGAAAAGGAATCCATTGGTATGGACATGGCAATGAGTTCCAGAAGTTAGACCTTGAAAATGTGAATTACTGCAAATAGCTGTTGGTGGGGGGCATTAGAATAAATTAACTTTCTTGTGTTAAGTGAACATTTCTTACAGGTTTAATGTGAAATTGTAACTTAAACATTAGAGATGGTATTAATAGCTAAGAACATTCCACTATATTAAACTTTGTCTATGAATTGTGCAATAAAGTTACTTTGGAAGAAATGTTAGAGTTCTTTTAAGCTTAAGGAATCTCTTGGCTTTGGTACCAGAGAATTGTGAAAACTGAGTTTTGATCCAAATACAATTGCATTGTACAGGTGGTGTGGTTGAAAGTGTGGTGAGTCAGAGCTGTCAAACTTTGAAGGGTTGTATCAACAAGGTACCTCAATGCAGCTCTGCAAAAAAAGAAACTGGCTCTGATTTGACCTCTTCTAGGGACACAAATAAATTGGAACATTCTGAGATTATGGGAAAAATTAAACAACTCTAATTCTTACAGGACAATATTGAGGAACATGTTTGTTTGGGGAAAGGATTTTTATTTTCAGAGAAGTGTGGTACACTTTTACCCCAAGTAATTTCATCATGTTTCTGATGGTATTTTGAAGTTTAAGAATGCTGAGGTTTGGAGTATTTTTTTCTTAATTTTTCCTTGTTTTATGTAAGAATTAAAATATGTAATTAATGTAACTCTTTCCTCTGTCTAGTTACTTGGCTTATCTGTTTGGATCTTTCGAAGCCAAGGCAGAAATGGGAGCAGAATTCATTAACAGATCAGGAAATTAGAATGGATAAAATGACCAGTTGACAGGCACAGCAGGAGGTAGGTGTACCAGAGCAATTAGCAAAGCTTTATATTTACTAGGTTTCAACTTTAGGCACCATATCAGTGTGATGATAGGCTGCTTTTTTGGGTTTTGGTTTTTTGTTTTTTTTTTTGGAAATACACCGTTTCCCACCATTTTGTGGGAAATGGTGTATTTAGCTTCCTTCTCTTTCCTTTAAATAAAATTCTATACATAATTAGAAAGGTTTTTTCATCCATACTCTTTCCAGTTCTGGAAACCAGGCCAACCACTGAGATCTCTGTGTTACAGGTTTGAACTGAGCTGTTCAGTCCCACCCCTGTAGAGCTGTATGTGCCAAATGGTTTATTTTTGGAAGGAACATACTGGCCACGGTTATTTGTGCTTTGCATCCAGATAGATCCTGGAAGAACAGCCTGTCAGGGAGCCCTAAGGATGTTTGATGTAAGTAGGAGCTGTATGTTAACCTGCCTGGCCTTAATCCTTACACTGCATATACAAATGCTTTGATTTTGTATTCACACACACTCTGGAATGGAAGTAATATGACAGTAATTATTTTCTTTGGGCTTCTGTTGTTGAATCATCCCTGAAGATAACTTGCCAGAGGTTTTATTCTCACTGTTTTAAGTGTGTGAACAGAATTTTGCTTTATGAGTGTGTCTTAAACATCAGTCATTTCAATTTTTGTTCGCTGTCATTTCTTCCAATGCTTGATTCCAAGGCATAGAATTTATCATATAGCAATATTCTTTAAGGACTGAAAACTTTTCCTGCTGGATGTGTCACTGGAATTAGCCTGGATGGGGCTGTGTGCTTTCCAGTGACCACAGTGTGTGACCACCAGGTAATGTTTCACTCTGAGCCAGCCAGTGTTACAGCTGTGAGGGATAGGACAGCACATTCTGCTTTTGTGTCTGAGCTGCCAAGATGTTCATTAGCAGATCTGTACTTACCTCACTAACCCATCAAAATCCAAATAGTAAACACTGGGCATGGGATTTGTAGGTTTAACATTAGAAGGAATGATCAGTTTTGTGAACCTAGATAGAACTTTGCACTGTGTGTCTGCTGGAATGAAGAATACAATCCAATAGGTGATTAAATGAGCACTCTTCTTTAGTTCAAAGTGCTATTTAAAAATGCTGGGTGTTTTCACAAAGTAAATCTAAAGTATTTGGAAACCTGCACCTCTGAAATTTGTAAGTGTAAGAAGGTAGGAGTTTGATACAACAATCTGTGCTTCCATGCTGATGTGGTTCTGACCCATTTTAACAGCCCTTCAAAAACATTTGATGTGAGACCTGTCAGTCATGGTGCGTGACTAATGAAGCAGTGGTGTTGGTGTCTCAGTTACATACAGACTGTGCTGTTTAACAGTGGTGTTCAGTGCTTTGAGAGGTGTGGGGGAGAAATGCACATGTTGTCATATAGTGCAAGGGGTCCATATTGCCAGAGTTTTGTACCTTCTTGATGTTTCTTGTAGGCATCTCCTCTAGACACTGACTCTTCCTTGTCCTCACAGCAGCCAACTGACTCCAGTCCCCTCAACCAACCAATCCACTCTTGTATAACTCTTCTGATTTGCTACAGGTGTGGCCTGTTAAAATCAGGCCTGCTCCTAATCCTTAATAATTGGCTCAGCTGCAACTCTTTAGGGGGCTAAGATTACTTTCTATACTACCTTTATTTACTTATGTTCTATCCCCCTGCATGCACATTTCTCAATTACAGACGAACTGTGCTCCTGTGCTTCACCAGTGCTGCTCGTGTACAGAACTAAAGTTTGTGTACAGAAAGGGATGATTTTCTAATCTTAATCCAAAAATCTTGACTCCCTTTCTTATTGAAGTGGTTTGTGTTATGCTTTTCCTCAAAAGTCATGGTGACTGTAGCAGGATATCTGTGTTGATACTATTTATTTAAATGTGTCACTTGTTGGCTTCTTAGTTGGGTTTTGTCAGATAAATCTGTTGTGCATGCTCACAAAATCACAGAACCTTGAACTGCTCTGCCCTGAGGGTCAGGGCTGCTTTCCTGCTCCCAGGCTGGGTGCCTTGACTCTCAGTTCAAATCCACATGAGGCTCCAGGATCAGCAGGAGCTGCTGCATGCCCTGCCCTGGGGCCCAGCTTGGATGGGCATGGAAGCAGGGGGGGCACCAAGACATGGTGGGGGCAGCAATGCAGTTTCACTTTCAGAATTTTATGGCAGGTCTCGGTGGTTGTTTTGCATTAATACTGAATTGTTTTAAGCCAGATAAGCCTTTAGCCTCTTCTCCTAAATAGTGCTCACTGTCTTCCCTATCTCCACTGTTTGTTTTTGTTTTTAGTTTTCATGCTTTATTTAGGTTTAGTCAATTTAATTGTGATGGTTTTAGTTCTCCTTAAATGTGGGGATTGGGAGGACCTACACTTCTTTTGAGAGATATACACACAAAATCCATAATCATATTCTTTTACAAGTCATTCATTAGTGTAATGTTTAATGCTTCCACAAGTGGCAAAAGATAAACATAATGTAACTTAGGCACAGAAAGAAAAAGCAGTTTTTACAGACACCTTTTCAGACTTAGATTTTAACTAGGCAAAGAGAACAGAAATGTTTAGCCACACATAAAGAACAATGATATGAGACAATAAGGTGGCTCTGGGCTGTGAAAAAAAAAGTATTCTCCAGTCGCAGAGAAAATGCTTTAAGTTTGCTAAAGTAACAGAACAGAAAGAATTGTTCAGGTTGTAAACATCAAATAACCATAATTAACCATTTCAGGTTGAAAGTATAAAATGCTTTTGAACCAACAGATTTAAGGAAGCCTCGAATAATGTTTGAGCCTCTCTCCTAATGAAGCAAAGAGTAAGTAGGATGTTCTTCCATCCTGCAGCAGTACTTACCCAGCTGCCACCTGCAGTGATGTTCTTCCAGCCCCTGAGTCAAACCAGCTGTGTTCTAACTGGGTTTGACCTCAGCACAGCTGGGGGGATCAGCCACTGCCCTGTCCTGCACTGATGTCTGTGTGTACAGCAGTGACTTGTGCTGCATCTGTCTTTCCATTCCAGCCACAGCCTGAGCCCTCAAGATTACTCTGAACAGCCTCACATTAGTAAAAAAGTGAAACTTTCAAAAAACAAAACAAGGCAAAGCTTAAGAACTGAACTTGGCAATCAGTAACATTTGCCCAATTAAAGGATGACCAGGAGAAATGTAGTAGTGGAAGCTTGAAAGGATGTCTGTTTATATTTCCCAAATATAATGCTATAAGCCCAATTTCCCCTTAAAAGCAGCACACAAGAAAGCAGAACTTGTGGTCATGATCACTTATGTGTTACTGTGGTTATTGTCAGAATCACAGTTACTGTTCATTCACTGGATATGCAAATCCAGCTGGTTTTTTTTCAATAACAGCTACAGACCTATTAGAACCTGAGGTAAGGAAAGCTGAAAAGGTATTAAATATATACACAAATTTGGTGTAATTTTAAGGAAACTAAAAAAACGTATAGTGACAACAAAAGCAGCACTAATAGGTGAAACTACCCAAGTAAAGCAATGTTTATCTGATGGAAATACTTAAAATTGAAATTCTTCATACCAAGCATGTTGCTTATTTAGCCTGGATGCAGATGTTTTTTCCAAATAATGTTATGTTGATAACAGTTTATTAGGAAGTTGTACTGATTACAAAACAAGACATTTGCATTTGATGCAGCTGAACAGTTTAAGCCACTTTCTCAGACTTCATCCTAAACAAATGACACCAATCCTGAGACTGCATTCTGTGAGCTGCTAAAGTTCCCAACAGTGAGGCCAACAGGAGCTGCTGACTGAGAACTTGGGACAATTTTGCTCTCATACAGTTGAACAGCATAGTGTGGTTTCACATAATTTTTAGGGGTACAAGGAATACAAAATGTGGCACATTGCAGACATTAGGATGGGCACTGAAGAGCAGAAGTAAAATTCTCACCACCTGTCTGCAGCCCTGGTTTTGGATGAAAAGCCTCTGCAATCACTGCAGCTCCCTCTGCATGACATTGGCCAACTGTGATGGTAAGTGGATGGCCAGAGCTCTCCCTCTTGTGCCTTGGATTCCCTCAGAGCAGCCTTAATTCCAGGCTGCTTCCTGACATCTTTAGGTTTATCTCTGTCTTGGGGTGTTCTTGCAAGGCTGCACAGCTATAGGAGGTGATAAGGAATTCATCCTTCCCCTGCTTTAGTGCCATTTCCTTGCACAGGAGAGGGGCCTGGCCTAGGAAATACAAGTGGCACAAGACATCTGGCTGAGCACAACATGCAGGGTTCAAAGGCAGCTGAACCTTGATGGGCCAGTATCAGTTACTGGCTTTTTATGCATTAATGCTGAATGCCTGTTTGAAGAAGCCCAGTGTCCCTATGCAGGATATTAGACAGCCATAACCCTGGCCTCAGATCCTGCCTCAGGGACTGGAGGCCTTTGAGCTGAGTTGCTCTGCTGGACTCATAGGCATCCACACCCTCTGCTTCCCCAGCCTCGAGTCTTTTTTGGTGTGAAACTGTGCAGCTTCTACAAGGCATAGCTGCCATCATGTTATCACCTTTAATCCTTTCTGAAGTACTGTGTCATAAAGATGATGAAACAGAAAAAAGACTGAAAGTGATAAATACTCCAGTAGCTGTATTTTACTAACCACTTCCTCATAAACAGATAGTTTAACATAACATACCATGATTTGAAATGACAGATTTCAAGTGGGCTGGCTTCTGTATAAATAGACAGCTTGACTTCCCATTCAGCTGTAGTTGACTAAAATACAGACTAAAACAAATGTGTAAAAATATGTCAGAAGTAGGACCAGAACCAGGTCTGGCATTTCTACCACTGATTCATAAGAACACTTCCCTTTTTCAAGTAAAAAATTTCTTTTTACATGCAACCAGAATTATCTGCATAAATTTCTAAGTAATTGGAATGGGCATATCCACATATTCCCATTACAAAGCAATAAAAAAATGTTCTCAACTTTCAAGGCAAAATTTTTTTGATGTAATTGGATTCATTACAATCTATAATAGTGATTTTGACACGATGCTTTCCATTTGCTAGATTAAAAAGCATTCATCTGCTGTTCTTCACTGACATCCTACATAACAACAGCAATTAATTAGTCATTGAACAAGATTACCCAATGTTGCTTTTTCTTGTTTTCCAATGTAACTGCTGAAACATTGAATTAAAAACTATATCAGAACACCTTCCAGAATGAAAGGGCAGCCTCAAAATTCTGCACCCCATAAAAACTGGTAATGAAAAAAAAAGGTTAAAATGGTTAAAATTAAAAGTGTTAAAAGCCATGACTGGTACTGAGACTTGCAGAACCAACTCAGGTGGGTGCATGCTGTCAGCATCTGTGGGATCCTCAGGTGCACAGCACAGCTGCTCTACAGATACGCTTTCTGGTTTCCCAGGCTACGCAGCAGGGCACAGTTAAGACAGTATGAAACAAATAGTACGTGATTCTGAGTTTGCATTTAATATTTACAGCAATCTTAAAAAGCCTAATGTTCGTAGAAACCGAAATCTTTGCAACGAGAATAATGCAGTAACAGGTGGTGGCAAACGCTGTTTACCTTCCACAGATACTCCCTTTGTCTCTGTACTGTTCAGTTATGTCTCTGTAGCATCAAAGACAGGTGATTTGAGGTTAATTAGCATCTTATCCTGCTTAAGAGGAACATATTCTGGTTTCTCTGAGTTTGTAACTACTTGGACAGACTAGAAATATCTTCTGTTCTCATGGCATCAGCCAGGAAGCTGAGTTCATTGCACAGAGTCTCGTACCTGAAGGCCATCCGGATCTGGGCGACATTTGTCTTTCGAATGTCATTTCCCTCAGGCCCTTCCTTGCAATAATTCACCCCTAAGAATTTCTGCTTTTCCTGTGAACGGGATTAAAAGTCAAAAGGAAGAAGTCAGTTCAACTGCTTTGACTTATTGCAGAAATAAGTGTTAGCTGAATGAGTCCAGCACAAGTGAAAAGAGCAGTTTCAACCAGCTGGCTGTTGAACTCTTCCTCAGAGTCTTAACCAGTTTAGGAGATTTTAAGGCCAAAGTTTATCCATATAATCACTGAAAAGTACACTCAGTCTGGCTTGCTAAAACCCTCTGTGTTAGTGTTCAGCCTTCACTGCCACATCTTGCATGTGAGAGGGCGAAAAGAGGCTTAGGTCTCTTCTGTTGGTTAAATGTCACACAAGAGGAAAATGAGTAGTTGTCAGCAGGGAATACTGGAAGCAACAGAATATACTCATGAAGCCCTTTCAAATACCAGTTCCTTCAGAGAAATGTTCTAAAGTGACACAGAAGAAAGAACGGTCTAAAGTAAGTCCTAAAGAAAGCCTTGGCTCTATAGAATTTTAAAGCCAAAAGGGAATTTAATCTAATCTGACAGCCTATTTAAACCAGAATATTTTCTGTAGTACTCCCTTTTAAGTAAAAAACCATGTCTTACTTATGACAGGCAGTTTGTTTTTACTTAATGCTAAGACATGGTGCAGAAAATCACTGGCAGAAGGGTATTACCCAAATAATTAAAAGTTTGTGACTGGAAGGACAACTGAGTATAAACAGACATCTGGTCTCTCTACATATTTTAAGAATTCCAAAACAAAGCTAATGGGGAAAAGTAATATTAATACTTTACTTGTAATGTAAGACTGCATAGCAGATAGTTTGTGACTATTTATGGAAAAGAGGACAGAAATGAGCCCAAATACATCACTCAGCACCTGCCATTCAGTGCTCAGACTATTGACTTCTGGGATCCTGCTTGCCTTAATATTCACAGGAGAGGTTTTCCAGCCATACTTACCTTATCTGACAATCCACTCTGTAGAACGCTGTTTCTTGCTATTTCACACAAGTCACACGTGCTTAGTTTCCACACCTGAGCTGCAATAGCATATTCTTCCATGAGAGCTTCCTGCAGCACCAAAATACATTTGAGAATAAATTATATGTAAATAAGATATAAATGGGGATACATACTCATTACTAGTAAGGATTTTATCCATGCTCTTTAGACAGCTGTGAAAAATTAGAAGTTTGAAACTTTAAAATCACAACTACTATGAAAAGAATTGTTCGTGTCAAATTTCCCAAGGACTACTGGTTAATAATTAATAGGCATTGGGTATCCAGTTAGCTTAGTCTAAGAAATTGCAGCCTGAAGTCCAGATCCTTGGAGGCATTTCTTAGGCAGTTCCAAAGGAGCCCCCAGGGTACACAAACCCCCTGGAGCACCCAGTTGTAAAGCCTGAGTGATTTTGCACATGGACATGTAGCAGGGCAATTTCTCGCTCCGGCCCTGCCCCGTGGGGCGGGCGGGTGTGGCCCCGGCGGGCTGGCCCAGCCCAGGCCGGTGCAGGCTCCGTGGGACTGCAGCCGTGTCCGGGCCGGCAGCGGCTCCGTGCCCCGGGCCAAGGCTAGCGGGGCTCGGCTTGTCCTGGGACACGGAGCTGAGCGATGGATGGGCCTCTCTGGGCACAGCTCAGATCGGTGCCAGCCACAAACCAGGGCATTGCAGCCAGTGACCAGGCACTCCTGTCCTGCCAGACCACCCAAGGGCAGGAATCTGTTCCAGCTCACTGAGCAAGCACCTCGTATGTCATCATGAGATTCCACATCGTGTTTTTGTTATGTACTTCCCCAGACTTATTAGAGTAAGGAAACTGGACTTTCCTGGCACTCTAGAGGATTGTTTATGAAGGCTCAAACCTCCCTTCAGCCTCATCCTTCATTTTATACTTCAACAGCCAACACTGGAGAGGCAAGAGTACAAAAGAAACATAATTAGGAAATCAGACATTTCCTTCTGAAGCCTAACAGTGAGTAGTAGACAGAGAATGAGGAGGGAGAATGAATGAAGTGACTGAAAGGCATGACAATATGTCCTAAGCAATGAAATAAAACAGCTTTCAGGTCATTTTGGACCCTTGTGGTGCTGTTGCCAAATTCAAAGCTGGTGCTTTTTGCAGTTCCTACCTTTGTATAATGAAACTGCATAGGATCATCTGTGGAGAGGGAGACATGCAGGCCCTTATGGAGAAATTCCCGTAGCGGATTTTTGGAGTACTCCAGGAATAGGCTGTTGTTACTAAGTGGGGACATAGCAATGGGTATTTGTGCAAGATAATACAGATACTGGAGGACAGGACTCTGAAAAACAAAACACAGTCAGCATTTAATGGTACTATGGGATAATGGAAAAGAGAAGGATTTCCCTTGGATAAAATGGAAATAGCAATACAGGGGGAAAACCTCAGATCAAAAAATTTAGGTTGACCATGACTTCTCCAGGAAATATTTAAAAGTCTGAATTTTAATCTTACTGATCTTTATAAAAATAATTTATGTTCTTAAATTAGTCTGTTTAAAAATACAATGACTATTATTACTGTAGATTAGTAAGTGTATATATGACCATTATGGGCATTGCATTTGATATCAGCTGCTTATCAGCCCCAAAACCTGAAAGTCACAGAAAATAAATGGGGAAGAACTGCTAAGCAATTTTTTATTTCCAAAGCTCCAGTCCAATAGATAAATTTTAGGAGCAAAAGAAGTTTTAAGTTACAACAAGTCATGTGTTGCTGTTGTACATAATCTAAATAATCTGTGATCACATCATCTTTATGACTGTTTTGCCTTAGCTAACCTATGAACCTCACAAGTGCCTTTATTAATGTTACTATTATTAGAACCTGCTATGCCATCTTATCACACCAGGCCATGCAAGAGAGAGGGAAGAGGAGAATGCTTTGGTCACACACTGCTTTAGTGCTATTCTGTCTGGGTCTAATTTTATGAATTATTATTCTTGAGCATAGTATAAGACATGATTTTAGGTATATTTTTTCTCTGTTCTTGGTTACGTTGAAGAATACAGAGAATTTTCCAGCATTAACCAGAAAAAACTCACTTATAAAGGAACTACTGAAAAATTACAGTAAACTCAGTACAAGTCTGCCACCCACTGACCAATTATTTTAATTATGAAACAGTGCCCTGAGGATGGGATGAGTGATGGTTTTCATTAACTAATGTGCCAGGAACAGCATTTGCTCTGTCATAAAACATTTGTTCTATCTAGAATATTGTTGTGTCAAACAGCTATGTTGCATTTCTTGATCAAAATAATCAAATCCTTAAAGCACTTCTGAAAGAACCCTGAAGTACAGAAATGCCAATCAGAGAAAATGACCTTTGTTCCCATAGAGAAAAAATGAGAGCTTTCCTTAACTTCTTCTGGGACTAAACCAGGGAGCAGTAGCAAGTCTAAAGTTTTAGATTTTGTTCACATAATTTTAACTCTGCTTGGAGTATCCAAAAATGGGTGCTGCCAAGTCTTTGACATATCTGAACAGTTGTTCTTCCTTCCCTGTGAAGACAAAGCTGTCTTTTTGTGCCTAAGGAAGTTCAGTAAAACTTATTTATTTCATGGAATCATGAAATAGTTTGGTTTATAAGGAAGTTCAAATGAGCTTATTTATTTCACTGAATCTTGAAATAGTTTAATTTGTAAGGGACCTTAGAGATCATCTGGTTCCAACCCCCATCAGTGGGAAGACACACCTCCCACTGGACCAGGTGGCTCAAAGCCTCATCCAACCTGGCTTTGAACACTCCCAGGGATGGGGCAGTGACAGCTTCTGGGCAACCTGTGCCAGGGCCTCATCATCCTCACAGTAAAGAATTTCTTTCTAATATCTCATCTAAACCTACTCTCTTTCAACTCCCCCTTGTCCTGTCACTACCTGCCCTTGCAAAAAATCCCTCTCCAGCTCTCTTGTAACCCCCATTTAGCTACTGGAAGGTCTCCCTGGAGCCTTCACTTTTCCAGGCTGCACAACCCCAACGCTCTCAGCCTTTCCTCACAGGAGAGGTGCTCCAGCCCTCTGAACATCTTCATGGCCTCCTCCAGACTACCTCCAGCAGGTCCACGTGTTCTGGTGTTGGGGGGGATCTGGGTGGAGTTTCTGACCAAACTGAAGAGTTACTTGTGCCTTGCTAAGAAAGTGAACTAATGAAAAATGCCCATTTGGTGCCTTCTGTTTGAACCAGTGATGGATGTCTGAGCACACAGTGATTAGTTTAGGAGCAATACCTTTTTCAGGAGCAATCCATGAGAGATGTTGTCTGCTGTCAGAAAGGCAGAAACAAGGTGTGTGATAGACCCAGCTTCTCCACAGTGAGGTCGAAACAGGAAGGTGCACATGCCTCTTTCCCTGAAGAGATTAAAAGCAAGTTTCACTTAAAAGAAAGCACTGTTCTTTATCTATTTTGGTATATAACTGCCAGTAATATGTAGATTTAAAAAGAAGAAAATTAAGTTATATATTCTCATACAGTTTGATGTGACATCTACCCAAGTTCTGCCTGTAGTGGGCTGCTCAAAAGGGCAGTTCCTTCTGCCACCAGACATATTTGTGTCTTCTTGCCTTCCCCAGTTACACCTCATTTAGCAACTGTCTACCCATTGGCTGAACAGCTACTGAATGGATTTCAGTGGAGTGAACTGACAGATGGAAAATTCAGTTAACCCATGCAACCTGTGGCTGCAGAATTCCTGCTTCAAAATGAGGGAAGAAGGGGAAGCACATTGCCAAGAGTTAGCTAACAGTACCTGGTGTGATCAGAGCCTGCCATCTCAACAGGTTTAGTGTAGCATAAAACCACACCTTCAGAAACAGAGGTGATCTAGGAATGTTAGTTATTACACCAGACTTCCACTGTAATTTCTAGAATTACTGAATTATTACCTGCATTAAAAATGATGCTGGGTTTGAGATCACAATGGACCCTGTTACTCAGTGCAGACAAATGTCCCACAAATATTTGGAGATATTCAAAACAGAATTTCAAAAAGGAGTGTTAGAATATAAGGCAATTCTAGGGTGGAAGTCAGTAGCATTGCTCCTGATGTGAGGATGTAATCCATCCTTGCTGATATTACCAAAGATATAAAACAGTCTTGTCAGGGCTGTGTTGACTCAAGCAGGGTGATTAACAGGGTGAACAGTTAGTGACTCATTGGTGAGTTCTGTCAGTATCTCAGCTGTAAGGAATATTTAATGATTATCTGGGGGCATTTTAATACAGTAGTCAAAATGATCTTGAGGTAAAAAAGAAATGCATTAGTTCTGGCAGAATCTCTCTTTGGAACAGAAAAAGCATGTAGACTACAGAGAATGTAAAGGAAGTCAGGAGAAAGGGATGACTTTCCTGCAGCTACCTGCTGTGTGTCCTTTTCATTATAGAATTAAAACAGCTACACCTGATTGTTGCACATATGAGGTAATTTGAGGTGGGTGTTTGCATTATGAGTTTTGATCAAATAGGATGATTAAAAAAATGCTTGAAGTAGCAGTGGGAGAGGAGAAATAACATTTTGAATGCTAACTTGGATAAAACTGTAAAATGACAAATCTGTGCACCTTCTATAAGAAAATCCAAAAATGTTTTCTACATAACTAAAGTAATCTAAATAATGAAATGAAGTGAACCAAATCCCTTCAGGGTAAGTGATGACACTCTCACACTAGTGGATAACCTCACTGCCTTGGCTGGAGCTGTGCAGGTCAATGAGTCAGCTGCAAATTTAGCAATATAACCTCACATTGAATTTCAGGCGTTCCTGAGCCTGATGCCAAAATCTGCTCTGACAGGCTGATGTCACGTAACTCTCTGCATTACTTGCCCAGACGTTGGTCTCAAAAATATTAAACTGAGTTGAGTCAAGAAGCCTGCTAAAGGAAGTTAGCTGGATGTGAAGTTTGTAGTTGTGTCCTACTTGGTCTGTCTTAATTCAGCAGCCCCTAAGCCAGTGTGCCACAATATTACTTTGTGTCTCAAATTACCAGGAGATAGCCAGGCACCAAGAGACAGGTGCACTGTATTTGGGAATCTGCTGCAAAGCCAAGCAAAGGGCAGTGAGTGGGTTTTGTGGGGTTTCTTTTGTTTCATTTGGTATATGCAGTTTTAAGGAGTTAAAAACCCCCAAAACACACAAAAATATCAAACCAAGACCTTAATCTGATGCCTCTACACCTTCTGAATTCTTTGTTTGAATTAATTCTATCATTAGTATTTTCAAAATATCTCAAGTACTCAACTCTGTAATTCAAAATAACCCTTGCTTCAGAAGATCTGTAATCTAGACACTGAAATTCTGAGAGAAAGATACTGATTTTCTGGGAGCTTGTAAAATACAAAAGTGTCTACTTACCTTCTAAGGTTGTTTAGCAACATGATGTTGACATACATATAATACAAATAATAGCTATATGGGGGATTCTTCTCACTGGTCCAGAGGTCAGGGTTAAGGCTCTTGTCAGAGAACATATGGCCACTGTGTTTGGATTCATCATCAACACTGTCAAAGCCAGTCACCTGGTGGGAGAAGAAATTCCCAGAAATAAGGGGCTTCAAGAAGTAAACTTCAGCGCCACTTACTCTTGCTTCAGGACTTGTTTGAACAAGCATCCAGTCCCTCCTCCTTCATTTCCATCCCTATCCTAGCAGTCCTGCTGCTCTGCATCCTACCATACCATGCACACAGCAGGAATAACATGTTTTGTCAAAGTTTTACCCTGAAACAAACAGGAAGCCCAGGTGCACAAAAGCCTTCAGGCTCCTGTGGGGGTTTGCGGAGCTGCAAAACTCCCTAAGATCCAGACTAGAATCCTTTGAACTCATCTGCTGTCTTTGATAAGCAGCTGGAAGCAGGAGGTTCCCAGCAAACCTCAGAGCTGTGATCTGAGGCACACTCAGAAATGTCTGTGTTAACCTTGTCCCAGCAGCAACATCCCACTTCTCTCCTGAGATCCATCACAGTCCACACAAAGCTTCCTTCCAGCTGCCTCCTTCTTGGAGACGAGTTCAGAAACAGCTCAAAGTGCCCATCCTGGATGATGATGCACAAGAGCATGTAAACATTTTTGGTCATTAATGAAAGGACAAATAAGTAGCTGCTGAGCTGTTTCTGAAGAAATAAACAGGTTATGTGACAATAGGACCTCACACAGACTTGTACTAAATTATGTGTCAGGGCTTTGAATCAATAATAACACAAGCAATCTGTGGAGAAGGAAACTTTTTTAATGTGTGGGAACAGAAAAATAACAGTAGAGGATCCATTTCATACGAGAAAGAAAACCCAAACATACTTACATATTTGAGGAATAGGTGCAATTCTTTGTGGTCTTTGGGATTGATTGTTGCTTCAAATAAGGGTACAAAGATGTTCTCCAACATCTTCCCAAAACTAGGCAGAATATTTTTGGACCTAAATATGTCACTGAAGGGGAAAAAATAGACACATTCTTTAATAAGCTTGTGTTGTCCTTCACTTTCGTATTTTCTGTTATTTGTGTACATTCTAGAGCTTCAGTTCCACCAGGATTCAGAAATTCAAAGTTTATGTCAGGGCAGATTGTCTCTGTGCTCTGTTTCCTGCACTGCCTGGCACTCTGCTTCATCCAGGCTCTACTGAAGCTCTCAAGTGCTCCAAAAATAGAGACAGCATGCAGGGGCAGATGCTGCTTCAGAGCAGTGACCCTGTCCTTCACAGACATCCAGTTACTACCAGGGAAGATAATGAGCCACCTCTCATGAAGGATTCTGTTTCCTAAAGCTGTAACTACTCCAAATGAAAGCAGAACACTGTGCTCTGGTGAGCCTCAGAAATAAGGGATAGTACTACCACGTGCCACTAGGTGCAGGGCTTATTCCAAGTGCTGACTGTACCATGCATGTCAGAAATTGCTATGTAAGAAACTGAAGGAGAGAAACTTTCTCCCCAGTGAAAAGCACACTCTGGGGGGATATATGTGACTATGACAGCTCCTTCTCTACTCATACCCCAGCTGAGACTTTTCAAAACATGAAGCTCAGCTATTAAGTCTGACAAAATTATCTGGGGAGACTGTATTACAACACACAGTATTGGAAACAAAGAAATAAAGTCCCAAAGGAAGATTAAAAACTGAAAAGATCTGACAAGGATTTAAGTTTGGAAATCATCAGTCTGGGTTGTTTCCAAGTTCACTGTCATTTAGTCACTAAACTTGATGATAACAATTTGACAGAGCATTTTCTACTCCTTCATGGAATTCAAGAGTTGATTTATTCTTATTACTAATTGTATTTTAATTGGCCTTTGAATGCAGCTTGATTTCACCCAGTTGTAATTTTTGGTTTCAAAGTCTTCAGACCTACAAATAATTCACAGTAGTTTTGAATTGCTTCATAAAGAGTAGATTCAATCCCCATCTCCTGTCTTCCACCCCCAGACTGTCAGGAAAACTGCACCAATGTCAAAAATAAATCTCCCAAACTATTGCTTATAAATAGAACTATAGGACAGCTAATAAGCCATCTAAATATTATCAGAAATTAAGTCAGTGGTATGATTTCAAACTATTAAGATTACCAAGAGCTCCTGATTACTTACTAGATTCTGGGAACCTGAATTATCCAGCGCATATTAGGGGAATAAACTTTATGCTTAATGAACCATTTTGCCAAGTTCAGCCATTCATCTGGAGACCGTCCATAAATGGATAAGCGGGGTTCTGTGTACTGGTACTTACTTTCTTCTAGTTCACGGGCTACTTCCTAGTAAGTAATAAATATATTTGCTTTAATATGGACACTGAGATCATTTACAGCTAGAAATATATGTATCATTGCATTTTCCTCAGAGCAGACATAACTGTATTGGCATCCCTTTAAAGAAAGGGAATCTCTTGTCTTTCAATCTATTGTTTTATTTTAGGCATCTAAATACTCTACTGGCAAGCTAGCTCAAATATCATGTGAATATAACTTAATTGTACATATAACTGGGAATAACTCTAACACCTCCTTTTAAAGGACAATGTTCTTCGGCAGTCCTTACTAAAACCTCTGCCAAACCTACTTTTAAGAGAGATAAATCAGAATTAGACTATTTAAACTACAGCAAACATCTACATAAAATACAATGGAGAACAATGGAGAATCTGACTCACAATCTATAGTAGCAAGCAGTTTTACAGCAATTAATTTTAGACAATACTTCTGTATATTCAAGAAGAGCTGACATCTACTACTAATTTTTTTGTTATAAGAAATTATTTGAAGCCTGTTGCATGCATGTGCAGATGCAGATTTATGCAGAGGCACTTCCCTAGCAGCTCCCTCCCTAGCAACTATCAGTAGCCAAATAAATCCTAACAAAATACTAAACCAGTGAATTGACCCTCAGCTCCTCTCCATTAGTTTAAAACTACCCACAACTCAACTTTGAACTCATACACAGTTTATGTGTACATTTCTACCTCATAAAACTGTTCAGAAAGCAGCAGGAGCTGGCTTAGCAGAGGTCTTCCTCTGAGGAATTGCTGGAGCAAGCCCAATACTTGGAATCACTTAACCATACTGTTAGGTCTGTATGCAATTATGACAAATCTATTACAAACCTTCATTTCTCTACAGCTGGAAAAGCTTGAAACTTATTTACCTTGACCATCCGAGCAAAATATTCACCACCAATATAATTCTCAGTCTTCAAATACAAGTCCCTCAGCTCACTGGCACCAACTGGATTGTACTTGGAATTGAATTTGTCAAATCGATGGAATGTTTGACGTCCCTGGAGGAGGAAAAAACCCCAAATAACCATAGTTTTAAGAACACACAATAGTTCATAAATCAAATTGCCCAGCATTAAAAGGCACAGAAAAGAAAAATCCTGTGATAACTTCTTTCAAACACGCACTGTAATACATGAAGTCAAATTCTGATTTAGTAAGTTATCATGCAAACATTGTAGGAACTAGAATTTTACACTTGGAAAACTTAGCTTTTTCCCATTTGTTTTGTCATTTCACTAGACTTACTGCATGGACATCTAAAGAGTCTACAGTGAGGTCATAGGGGTCCATGTGAAGGCTTTCGAAGACTTGCTTTAAAGTCATCTTCTTGCCTTTTTTCTCTGCAACAATCCTGTCAGGCTCCGTTTGATACGTGTGCTTAATGAACCTCAGTAAGTGCTTCTGGTTCATGCAGGCAGCAGCATGGATATGAGTGTCAACCTGAAATCAAAAGGTTATTTATGCTTATCATCCATCTACATAGACTTAATTAGCAAAGTACCTATGTCACTGACAACAGTAAAGCCTTATAAAATATTCCTTAAGCAACAAATGGTTTAGTGCCTAAGCAAATCAAAATGTTTCAGAACCCTGAGATTTTGATTTTGGTTAAATTAGTCAGTAAGGAGAACTGTAAGTAAAGTAGCCCTCAATTAGTAGTTTCCTATTTAAATAGGAACATTTTCAACAAGATACATTCTGAGTGCTAATCAATGACCCTGGGTTCAGATTAAACTTGATATTCCTTAAAGGACACCCTGACCCCTTAGTATCCTTTTACTTCATTAATGAATCAACAATGCCTCTCTAGTTATACACTGTGGTTATAACTATCCTTACCGACTGAAGGGACTTGGAATTCTCAGCCATTTCCAAAAGCAGAATTCATTTTTTCAATGATATTTCAACCATATGAAACATCTTACGTCACTAGTACTGAAGAATATTCATCTGAGATTTTTGTCACCATTTTTTCCAAGTTTAATTATAATACAGCAACTCATAACACTGACAGACTGTTCAGATCTTTTTTCTTAGACATCTCTTCACACTCTAAGGGGAGTGCAAATTCACAGAAGGGCTGAGAGTACTCCTTCAGGTTTTGTTGACAAATAAAGTATTGACAAGAAACAAATTATTTCCACAGGTCTTCTTTGCTTTTGCTCAGAAGCTTGCACTGCTACCTGAGCAGCCTCTATTGGAACGCAAACCAAAGAAACAACTCACAAGATATGAGGGTGAGTTGCCATGTAAGTTTTCCCTGTGTAAGTCCTTAGTTAACACTAAAAGAACTTCTCAAATAAACCAAACACTCTGATAAGCCAGCTATAAGGAGCCACTGAACTAAATGTCTGAAAGGACTCTCATGCAGGACTCCTCTGTCCAGGAAACTGCAAACATGGACAGGAAAAAAGTGAGCCCAACACATTCCCCTTTGTGCAGTGACTCTGCAGTTTCACATTCTGCCAACAGAACTAATCAACATCCTTATCTGCTTTTAAGGATCAGCAGGAAACACATCACAGAGCACATGAATAAGCCACCCTCCTGCAGTGTAAACCTGGGTTTATGCTATGACATCCAGGCCACAGGAATGCCACTGCTTCACTTGACACCTGGAGTAATTTTATTTGCATATTATATATACACAAGTTGTTGCAGCTTCACCCTGTGAATGTCAGTAGCATAAATAAAGACCAGGACATAAAACTGAATCCTAAACGTTTAATTGTTAATCACTGTCTAATTCAAATATACCAGACACATTAAAGCTAAATGAAAAAGCAAGAAACATATTGCTGTCTCAAAGTACAGAGCATAATGTACATTATTAATGCACAGGAAACAATGATGTGTATAAACAGTAAACACACCTCCACACAATGTATTCTCACTCTCCTCAGAGTACTTGTATAGACATTTGAGCCCAAGTGCATTTTATACATGAGCTTACTCAGGTTAATAAACATTCTCTGGGTTAGGCACTAATGTTGTTTACTGTAAACTTCCTGGAGCAGTGAAATACTACTAGGCTTGGTCAACTTGTTCAGTGAACAGCAGTTACCAGGCTTTAAATGCTAATGAAAAGCAAGTCATAAACAGAGAATGCAGGTGCAGGGACCCTGAAAAAGTGTAGTTTACTGAATTTCAGAATGCAGTGGTTCCAGTAGTGGCTCAGCTACTGGAATTAATGAGTCCTGAAAAAAGTCAGAACAAACAAGACACAGCACTTCCTCCTTATGTAAATCAGCATGAATTCATTGCTGTTAGGAGGACAAGGATGGAAAGCAAGGAGGCTTTTTGTTTCTTTTGTTTGCTTGTGTGCAAAGATCACATTGCTTTTAAAATCCTGCTTCCTGTTGAGAAATAATTCGCTGGAGTGTACATTTGCTGTTCAGTGAGCTCCTGTGACATCTTCTCCAGTCCCCACAAACACATCACACACAGCCCTAGAGCTGAGCTAACCACAGTAGGTTTATTCTGAGAACAAAGATCTGCCTTTATATATTTACTTTTTTTTGTTTTTACCTCTTCCTCCTCCTTCAACCTAAACATACATATCCACCAAAAGTTAAGAGACCCTTCTGGAATCTCCTTCATGCTTTTTCCAGAGAATATTCACTACTTTAGCTACCTTTTTTTACTACCCAGTATAATTTGACCTTAAAGAAAACAACAACTTCAGTAACAAAAAGTCATAGAAGACTCAAGTCTAAAGTCATAAGAGTATCACACAGCTTTTCTTCTCTATTGTATTTTTAGCATAAATGCAACTTTTTGGAAGGTTTCAAGGACTTGAGCTTTGAACTACCCTAGCACATATTTAGTGTGTATGCTCTTGTACATTTTTACCATGCAGGGTGCAATCCTACCTATTGAGGTATCTGAATACAGAATCATCAGGCAGAGCTTAAGTGGGCTGATTTGGTTAGGCAGGTTATTGTCATTATCGTTATTGTTATGTGAAATGTTATAATGCTAAAATATTGTTACTAATTTTATTGCTATTTATTATGAAAGGCTTCTACTAAAACAATTTGAACAGACTGAATTCATACAAGGCTGACAAATACCCCCTTTGCCTCCTTCCTCCCCCCCATAAAAGACAAAGCCACTCCCAGTTTAAGATGTTACTATTTTGTTCCTCATACAATACATAAAATAAGCTGATGCTTTTCTGGACCATGAGTAACACAGCCCCACCACAAGGTTTATTTGTTTCTATTTGCAAACATTCTCCTTCCATTTTCAAATTCGCTTTAGTGCCATTGCAGCCCAGTTTCTCCTTAGTGGAAAAAAAAACCCCGGCTGCATTCCCTTAACCAGACTTCCTGTTGCACTGCTTATTGTCCCCTCCCCCAGCAGAAAACCTTTCTCTCAAGGTCACATTAATCTTCCATGGAAAGAAAAACAGAATGACTGACAGAAGCCTGTCTTGGAACACAGTATTATACCTTCAGTGAACTCACCCTTGTAACAAAAGGAAACAGTTGTTTACATAAAGGTTAAATTCTTGTAATTCCATCATTCAAGTGATGGTGGACATCAGCTTCCTTGCACTTAAAGGATGGTAGAATTCCCTTCACTCAGCAATTCTCCATGTAATGCAGCCAGGCTTTCTTTCTCTGCAGATTCCTACTGTGTACAACTTACAGCTTGAAGGAGTTCTCCTTGCCCTCCACATCTAAGCAGCACCAGCCTCCCTCAGCCACTCTGCCTCCTCCCTTTTCTTCCTGCATTCCTCCTCTTTCCTTCCACTGTCACTCAGATCCCCACAAAAGCTCCATCTCAGATCTGTTTTATGGATGCTTGTCTGTGCATATCACAGACAGTGCTGCACTGAATTGGGCATATGAGCTGGATTCAGACTGATAAATACAGCAAAAAGAAATGCCAAGGCCAGCCCTTTTAATAACACTGAACTTCTCCAGGGCATGGATTAGTAGCATCCACAGCTGTAAACTGCCACATTTTCTAAACACGTACACTTTCATTTGTAAATACTTCTAACCCAATAGCTATGGGCTGTATGAACTGGACACTGAATCCTCTGCAGGCTTCAGTGCTGATGTGAAGGGGAATCATTCCTCATCCCACTGCTAGATTCCCTGCTCGTCAATACATTCATACTGCATCAGCTTTTCTGACAGGATGCAAAGCTTTATACAGTGGGATTGATTTTCTCCTTGCAGTTCTTTAACAGGCATGAGAGTCAGAGGCACAAAATAAAAACTCTGTCCTCAGGTAGTGCAGGAATGCTCCTGGCAGCAGAAATAGTCCCTAGAGCTGTGCAGAGCTCCTTGGGAGCTTGTCTAATTCATATTTATGCCATGCAGAGCAACCCAGAAACCAGGAGAGATGAGAAGAGGATCTCTGCAAATCCAACTTCTTGTCTGGCTGCAGAATCCAACCTGAGTGTTTGTATTCACACAAATACAGAAATACACTGCTGTGAAGAGAAAATCTCCTGTTCTTTTAATTACTAAAAGAAAAGAGAGAGGAAGAGCTTTCTTTATGGTCTCAACAAAATTTTTGCATCATAATCATTGGTGCCTTTACAACTGATTGTATTTTGTGCTCACTTGCAAGACTGAGGGTAGAGACAAGAATTTACCTCAGCATCTCTGCAAGGCAGGAGGGGAGAAGCAGCACTCAGAGCTCTGAAAGCACAACAGCATAAGAGCTTTGCTACCAGCTAACAGTGGCAAGGCACCATTCCATGTCATGCTGAAGGGACATTCCCTTTGGATCTGATGCTAACCCCTAGGTCTTCACATTCACTGTCATTTACATGATGAAACTATTTCATCACCTAAGTCAGTTAAGTAGCTACTGGGGGAAACAAAAGAAACCAAAAAAAAAGCAAACTTAGAATGAATCAAAGCTTAGAGAAGATGAGGTATAGGTTCACTGTTCACTCACAAGGCTTGTAATCAAATGTTTAAAAAGCAGACATCTGCTACTTTCATTCAGCATTTTTTGAGATCTATAGGATTTAGTAGCATTTAACCCCACTCTAACTTTCCTTCTTACAGGTACAACTAGTGGTATTTCAACTCTGTGGTCATAAAAAGCAGCTAGAATTTACTTCCTCTTTGTGTAACCAATAATTAAAAAAAAAAAAATCGGTTGCAACGCCCTCGTCCAATGGATGTCACAGCAGCTGTTGCAATGACATTCAGTGAGCATTCAGTAGGGCTGTAAATGCAGAAACTGCATTCTCCCACGCACAGCTTCCCACACAAGGTTGGGCACCTGCACTAGTGAGCCTGCAGGCAGGAAGGTGATGTGTAAAAGTCACTGCTAGGACATATCCTCAGGTCTAGTTTGCTAACACACTGAAATAGTGGCTATAGAAAGAAAGAATATCCAAAGAGGCTTAGGCTGGGATTTTTTTCATCTTTAGAAACTGTATCAAAGCTATTTGCAGTGAAGGACACCTGCAATTCAGTACATGGATATCCATTACAAAGGTAGCAAATAATGTTAGGTAAAAAAATCTCTTGGCTTCACCAAAAAAGAGAAGAGGTGTCTGCTCTGAATTATCTGAGGCTGTTGGGCCCAGAGGTCTACAGGAAGCCCTTCTCAAACAAACATATAGACAAGACACACGCTGGTACGCTGGTATACAAACACAAAAACACAAACTCAGTTCTGAGTTTGTGTACCATAGAGCTAAACTCTTGTTCCTTCATTTCATTCTTCATGCAGGCAGTGCTATGTGGGAAATGTGTGTTGCCTGCACTTTGCTGTGCATCAGCTGGAGGACATGAGGAATCCTGCTGATGGCAGACTCAAGAGTCTCCTCTAAAGTTAGTGTTTTCCTCACTGACAGCTGTTCACCTCCTGTGGAGAGCCAAGGGCAGCCAGCCACACTGTCTCACCACCTGTGGGTTCTTGTCTGTCTACAGAAATACCTGTGTCCTTAGTAAAGGGCAGTTTTCCAGCTCCAGCTTGCAAAACTATGCAAAACATATCTTGGGCTGCATTCCAGTTAAGTTCAATATGCAAGATATAAACATGCATGTCCCTTATTTAAGATGAGCCTTGTCTTGGGTTTTAAGAATAGATGATCTCACTGGAGGAAAACTCCTATTAAATCAGGAAAAAAGTGGGGAAGGGGGTAGGAGGCAGGGGAAAACCAGTAATGGTTGGTTGTCATGCTAGCAATTGTTCCTGGCCAGCCTTGTACTGCACCTTTCTAAATGCAGCAGTGCACGTTCACTGACTGACCTTGCCACTCCATTCATCTGTTCTAATTTTGGCATTTCCCAGCCATTACTTCGGCTCTTTCATATAAGCAGATTGTACCAGGACCTCCACACTTGTGTCTGAGGGATGTGATACACAAACTTCACCAACAGCCTTTGGGAAGGTGAATCCTGTTCCTTCCTTTCCTTGTGAGCAGTAAGCACTTAGGATTGACTTAACAGAGACACATGTTGTAAACAGAAGCTGAGAAGTGTGGCTTTCAAATGTTTCACTGCTGATACTGTTATTAACAAGGAAGCACTCCCGGGAAGTTACAGTTCCAAACATTACTGGGGTTAGCAAGACACAGGGAAAAAAGATCATCTGGGGGCTTACAAGAATTGTGTCTACAATGCAGTTTAATTTCCAGAAAAGTACTACTTGTGAGCTTGCTTCACAAAAATACTTAGGCAAGATGAACTGTGTGCAGCAGGAATTTCTCAAGCAGTACCTGGCAGTAGGAATGGTCTCCAGCACAGCAGAGCAGGCTGGTTCCTGCTCTCTGGAACGTGCTCATTGCCAGAGGTGAAGCAACACGCATTTTGGGCTTTTGAGCAATATGAATCTTTTTGTAGAGTGGCTTATTCAACAGCAGGTAATTAAAAAATAATTAAGATATGCCCAGAGACATTGAACATTTGCTTCTAGATCAAAAGCTGAACTTAGCAAGTACAATCCTGTTAATTACAACTTCTCACTAATCAAACTGATTGTGGTAGTCACCTAATCCACACCTCTGCATGCCTCAGTCACCATGTGTTTTATTATTAAAGTCTCTGTCAGCTACTGAAGTGTTTTCTCTCAATGTGGCACGTTGCAAATGTCTTTCCAGGGTTATGCAAGAAAACTGTCAGGCTGGGAGCTGAGTCTCTGCCACCTGAGTGAATTAGCTGACAGATCTCCCATCCATACATTTAACAGTCAGAAGGATGAAATCCATTAGAACTTGCCTGACAACTCATCTGCTTCCACACTTGTGATGGACCCTGGGACAGTTTATTACCACAACACTAGCATTTTAGGGAAAAGCCAAGAGGACTTTTTGATGAACCAGTGCTAACCAAAATGTAACAAGAAGGATTAGTAAACCCTGAAGTTGCAAAATAGAGAATTACCTGTTCCACTTGTGTAGAGAAACAATGCAAAATGGACCCAAAGTGGTTAAAACCACCAGCAACAATTGTGAAGAAATTTCACCTATCAAAATGAAGCAGTAACTCCAGTAACTTCTTCTCCACTTCAGGAAAGGGAAGCAGCCTAACACTGTTGCTTCCATGCTTTGAAGGGAATGCATCTCCCTTGGGTGTCAGGAAATTAAATCAGCTCCTTGATTCCCCTACCTGTCTCCTCATTATAGCCCAGTGTATCTCAGAGGGAGCCAAGAATACAACTCAGATAATCTTTTTACTTAATATATCAGAGACTTTTTTTACCAGATACTGATGGCAGCATGAACCCTCAGTTTAGTTTCTGTGGGAGGTCTTTTGACATGTATTTAAACATCTATTTTCAATATGAAATGAAATTATCATCTAAAATCTATACAGCTATTCCTACTACAGTCTAGTAGGACGTACCTACATGAAAGCAGAAAAATGCACTTGAATGTCTTTGAGTTCATTAAAATTAATTAAACCTCCATAAGGATATTTTTATTCATAATCCAAATGAGCTTCATTTGTTTGACTCTGTTTCACTCTTTTAAAGCAATCTACACACAATTAAGCCCCTTTGATTCTGAATAAGTAAACAAATTAGTTTGGCATAATCCAATTAACCCACGCACATTCAAGTTCATTTTCCTGGAGAGCTCCCATGTAGAAAAACATTAACGTTCTTAAAATAACTTAATTCAGTTGAGTGGTATGCACACACTACTTTGTGCATGTCATCTACACCTCCCATAAGAAAAGCAAAACTGCTGGAACTCCTACTAAAACCGGTGTCATGCCTTTAATCCTTGTCACACTTACCTTTCTCACATTATAAAAGTCTCGATGGGGATTACTCTTCAGTTCTTTAAATTCCGACATCTCATTTAACATCTCGTGTAAGCTAAATTTAGATTCTAAAAAGTTAAGCCTCCGATGACAATATGTTTTTCTGTGAAAGAAAACACAAAAATGAACTGCAACTTAAAACTAGTTGTATTTCAAATTCATAAAGAACATCAGAGTTTCCACAGTAAAAACAAAGTTGGGGTGTTTTATGAGGTCCAAGACAGATCCATTCTTTTTATCCTACTGGTTAACAAAAATGTAAGCAAATTTCAGACCAAAGTTACTAGTGAAATCTCTAACAGAACTCTACATAAGCATGTTATGTCCTTCAACTTGTCCAAGTATTCATCACTATACCTGTACATAAACTGCAGTCCTTTTAGTAATAATGACCAAAGCATGAAACCTATAATCAAATGGATGGATGGCAATTGCAACTTCTCTAAAATGGTACCTCCAACAGAACAATCTTCTCATGTATAACAGAAACAACTTGTCATCCAGCCTTACTCATTATGAATTTTTTTTAATCTTCCAAATTTATTTGCTTTTTCAATTTAATGTGAGAAGCCAAGATAAGATCCAATATGCTTTCATCTTTCATGCCTTGAGAACATGTATGTTGTGTAGAAATACTTTTTTCCAAAATAATTTCTTGTGCCCTTTATAGAAAATATGCTTTTTTGTTCCTGCTTGCCTACTCAGAGCTCCATCTTCACTTTCATCTTCTGTCATGTTTCTCCTTCTATTTTTAACCAATGACATGGTTTTTCTCTTCACCATCTGTCAATTCTTATTGACTCCACAATATTTTGGTAGCACTGTTAATGTAATAGCCTTCTTTTTCCTGCATTATTGTTGCCAATCTCTCCTCAATAGAACACAAATCCCATTATGGTTTTGGAAGCCTGTTTCAAACCCAGTCTCACAGAACCCAATACTAATCAATACCTGTTTGTCCATGCAGAAAGTCTGTTAAGTCATACTGTTGTCAAAAGAGCACAAGTCTGAGGAATAGGGGTCAGATTTCATCGCTTTACCAGCAGCAAAGATTAAAGAACAATGGTTCCTGATCTCTGAGCAGCTTCACATGTGATGGGCATAAATGACAGGAAAGCACTTGCTGCAAACAGCTAAACAACACCAAAAGAAGAGCTTCTGCAACAGGATTATGGGAAAGACCTTTTTCTTTTGGGCTGTGCTTTATTAGAGAGTGTGGACAAGCCTGCAAAAGCTTACTCTGAATTAGAGAAATGAGCAGGTGAGTGACCTACATTCACCACAATGCTGAGTGTTCTGACTTGTCCTACTACAGCCCCTCTTACTTAGGGCTTGCTGTTACAACTGTGAGGTCTAAGGCTTCAGTGCAAACTGCAGAAGGGCCTTCAGCATGACTCATGTTTCTGGTTTTTCTCCTCATCCTTTTATCTTCATTGTCTGTCTGGGAATGTAACACCCTGTAACTGGAATGTATTTGCCCATTGCTCTGTAACCAAAGCCTGGCACTGATTTGGGGCTGATAAGGCTGGCAGGAGCACAGGAGCTAGCTCCTGAGAAAAGGCTTAGGGAATGGGCCAGGCTTATTCTGCCACTGTCACTGCATGAGGCAGACAGACTGACAGACAGGGGAAAGAATGCACCAGGTGGGGGCTAACTGGCCACAGTGTCAGTGATGATCTTTCCCAGGCAAAGGATCAGCAATGCAGTGCTGGCACACAGGGCAAATAGCTCAGAACAGTTCAGGTTCCTGCTTAGTTCCATCCTAGAGTGGATTCTTTTCCTTTCCTGGTGTTGAGGCCATGAGAGATGGTGCTGTTTCCAATGCTCAGCCAGGAAGTAAACTTCAAACTGGATGCACGTGCTTTCATCATGCACTAGGCAAGGACATTGCTCTGTCATGAGTGTCACTGACTAAAGCTGTACTATAGTTGTTACATTTCTAGTTTTTAGAGACTTCACAAGAATTTGGCACTTCTGGGAAATTTTGGACTTACTTTGATTGTGCATACATAGGTCAGTTTTGCAGCATATGAGCAGTTAATTAACATCTGGAACAAATCAGACAATATTTATGTTGCTGATATGTATGCTCTACATATGCAGGGTTTCTCTTGAAGCAGCCAGAGCAGAACAGACATGAAGAAATTTAGGACAACTGTTTAAAAACCTCAGGTTCAGCATAGGCCAAAACAAAATTAAATTAAAAAAAAAAAATTCAAGTTTCAGTTCCCATGCTTCAAGAAGTTTGGGTCAGATTTGACTTGAATGGAAACTCTTGACCAATTTCTTGATGTTTTTCTGTTAACCCCTTTTTGCCATGGTTGATGCTAAGAAACCAAATGAATGAAAGGTAGCCATAGGTGGCATTGTATTTTTTCCTTTTTAAGATTTTTCATTGTGCATTAATGCTTGAGAAAGGCAAAACAAAACATTACTATAGAATGGGTATGCTGAGGAATTAAATGTCACAGAAGTGAGAAGTACTAAGCCACAGGTAAGCAGCAGCCTGAAGGGGCAGAGTAACAAAAGAGGAACATACGTGGGGCCATCTGCAATTAGAGCAAGAACGTGGCTCAGGTCAAGGGTGTAGGTCTGCAGGTCAGGATATGGCAAACTCCGAGGCTCATTGAGCTCCATCATCTCTTTGCTGTCATAAACAAAGGGAATGCCACCTTTCAGCTTGATAACATAATCCAAATTGTCTGGAGCATCATCCAAATTATAAGGATCTTCATTTTCTTCTGGGGGTGAATGGAAATCTGAAAACAAATTTACATTCCAGTTAGAAGAACTAACTTACACAAAAGGCAAAATAACTACAGAAAGAACTTCCTGCTTCTATAAAGCTTAATTTCTAACAGATCTCAGTATTTTCATTAAAATCACATTCAGTTACTATAAAAATCTGGTGTTACAACAAAGGTTTTTTCTGACAGGCTTTCGTTGCAGCCCCTCTCTAAAGGGACCTACCTTAATTCAAATGTTGTATGTTATTAGAGTTCTCTGAACCAATGCATACAGATTTAATACTATTCTTTATTAATGTGTGTTGGAATGAGTTTGAAAATGAGTTGGCAGAAGTATTTATAATTAGGATGGTTGAAGTACAGTTGAGATTTTTGAACAATAAAGTAGTTGATGCCTTCAGACCCACATTCATTATTTTCTTTTCACATTCTGACTCATTGTAGCAATTTTGGAAGTTTGTATTTAAGCATAGAATCAGTTGGGTTTGTTATGTTTTGATTGGAGTTTTTTAGTTTGTGGGGGTTGGTTTGTTTATATGTGGTTTTCTCGGGTGAGTGTTTTGTTTGAGGTTTTTTTAAGAATTTTTTTAATAGACTCAAGAAGCATAGAAGCCAAAAATTGTACAACACAAACCCACTTTATCTCTTGGCCTTCTGATCATAAATAAAATCACAAAGTACCAGAAGCACAATTGGGATTTGTTCAGTACAGTTTTGTAAAGCCTTTAAAAAGTTCACACACACTTCCAGGAGATTTAGCTAGTGTGAACACTCAAACATTGTTCATAACAGGAGTGACAATCATCACTTCTTTTACAACATCCTATTAAAGCAACCAGCACAAAGTGCCCTGACTGCATTTATATCAACTGAACTATATTCTTTGGCTCAGTCTTAAGGAGTTTCTTCTTTTACCTGTTCAGTTAAGCCACCACAGAAAAGTAATTACCAGTCCTTTTATTCATCTACATCACCTGAATGTATGTTATAAACTAATATCATCCTTATCTCTAATATTCATAACTATCTAGTTCAAACTTCTGCTAATTAAGACATTGTGTAACAAGATTTCATTTTTTGTGTTGCAAGTTTAAAATCCTAACTGTAAGTAAGTTATTAACCTAATAATAACTTGGAAATATCTCCCTGGCAGCTGTTCCAAAATATCTTCCCTGTCTTGAATATTCAGTATACTCTGTCCTCTTTACACTCTTCCTGGAAAACAAACACTTGAAAACATATTTAGTCACCCTCTTTCAACCACTAAGCCAGTAATTGATTTAAAATGTCACTTCAATGCTGAAAATCAGTTGTCAGCACCATGGACACAACTACAGTGGCCCATCTGTACAGACCAAAGGTTGCTCCTCACAGCCTAATCCAGAAATGGGCAGTGCAAACAGTTTAATGCACAAGCAAAGCTTTCAAGACACAACCCACCTAAAAGACAAAAATAATTTGTGACACACATAGTGGGGAATATGTTCCCCCTAATAAGCCTCGTTGAGAGATCAGTTTATTTACCCAGGCAGAATGCCCAACAAATATGACTCTACAGCTTCCAGTCTTGACCTGGCAAGTGTAGCCTGCCTGTAAAATTCCTGACTCAGGGCTTGCTAACTGCCATGTCTGTATCATGCTTCAATTTATGATGTAGATGAGCTCATCACCCCTTTTAGTTCCATATGCCAAGATGAGGAGGAATGACTTCACTTTAAACCACAGCCATACAGCTTTTTCCTGAGGGAGCATAAGCATGCTACTTAACATCCCATTTGCTTAGGAAATAAAGTAATCAATGAGAGTGTAGTCTTGGTTTTTAGGTTTTGACAGCTTTAAAGTTCCAAATTAGATACAGGATTTATAACTTAGGCCTGTTAGTGATTCCCCACTCAATAACAGAATAAATTACAGAGACAGTCAGAAGATATCATCACAAAAATACAACTTTCCTTTACTACAGTATTGCATGGATTTAATTCTATATTTTAAAATAATGTTTGAATTTTTTAGAACATAATTGAATATTTTTAAAAGGCTATTCACCTGGGTACACCTCATCTTCAACCTTCCATTTTTGATCCCTCATGCTGCACAGGTACTGGGATGTTGTTCTCGGGAAGCGATGGTAGGCAAGGCGTGAGTACTTCTCTCGGATGAGCAGAGCTTTCACCAGGCTCTTGGCAGCTTGTTCATAGTCATCCACTGTAACCTGGAAGGAAAACCTGGATAAATACCGGGAAAAAATAGCAGTTCTAGCATAGAAGTGTGTGGGGTTTGACCATAAGGATCTTGCCCAAGGTGTCAGTAAGCCAGTGACAGAAGCAGAATCCAAACACAATATACAAAACACAAATGTTTTTATTCTACTGTATATTACCTATTTATTGAACATCTGATTATGTTTTGATCCAATTTATTATTAAAAAGAGTATAAAACAACCTGACCTTCACTGTCTAACAAATCCCTGTATTCATAAAGCCATTTAGATTTTATTGCAGAGAGCCATCATATTGGCATTTTATACTTGATGTACATATATGGGACCTTTTTTACACCCTCTAGATACAGAAAGTGGGAAAACAATTTCTTACCCCTGCACAGTAGTCCCCACTAATTGAAACTCTCTGGAATTCTGGTACATCATATGGCACTTGGACTGGCACAAAAGCACTTGGAAGAACTGGTGTTGCAGGAGACAGCACAGGTTTGGCCGGTGGTGCTTTCCATTCCTGAGGTGGAATTTGTAATGACAAAGACTGGGATCTAATCATCTTGAAACTTTTCTTCCTAAGAATTTATGGTATAAAACATAAAATAAGCCATGGTATAAAACATTTAATACACCGGAAAACTGATTACAGCAAAGAAATCACCCCCTAGGAAACTTTACTAATGAAAAATACAACAGAAAAATGCTGATTTTTTTCATACCACAGAAAAAACACTGCTCAGAAAGTACTTGTGCTTTTAGCTTCTCTGTATTGACATTTCACATGATCTACACCAGACACAATTGCATTTACCCTCTAGATGAGTCCAATATGCCACAATTTATTTACAATTACTCTAAGATACCCTAAGGTTTTTGTTTCACTTCTCACAACTTCAGTTTCAGCAGAAGTGACTGTGCAGAAGGAAAAGGTGATCACTGTGCTCTCTTTGGTAAGGGTCAATTCTTACAGACTGACAGCATCAGAACTCATGAAGGATCAGACAGAAACAAGTCAATGCTACATATGGAAATTGTTCTAAGTTATCATGCTGTTACACACACTTCCCATTCTTCCCAAAATTTGCAAGACCTAAAGCTCATCTAGTTGTCAGACAAGAGTAGGCAACAAAATTTCACATACAGTCATTCAGTTCAACTCTTAAGGAAAAGGAGGAGCACCTATTTATTCCTTAGGCAGTGTTTGATGAGACTTGAGCAGAAGGCTGATGTGGTTATCAGAGTGATACCACAGCATGGTTTTGATACACAAGTCCATTCCTCCCTTCAGGTGGAACTCACATAAATTTAAAAATGCTGCCTTTTCTCATGAAAGCTGTGATAGATGTGCACCTCAGATAAACCAGCTAAAAAAGAATGCTGTGTTTTCCAATGAAGTAATTGTAATACCTCAAGTGGAGCTTTGGAATATCTCTGAAGATGGAATTAATTTTCCTTACTCAGTTTAAATGTGCTCATGTGTATTTTAAATGTTCATATAATATATAAATAGTATGTTATAAATTACCTGTGATAACCATTTCTTTTGCACTGAAATGGTCCCTACTTTTCTAAGTTAGATACCAAAACCTTAAAATGTTAGTAAGAATCACTAACAAAGAAAAAGGAACACTGGAACATTCTCTAAAGCTTCATATTACTTCTGTGGTATTCTTAAGAATAAGAACATGCAGTGCTGGTACAATTAACACCCAAATTTCATCCTCTAAAGTACTTGTAGCCACCTTGGAAATCAGCATCAGTTTTGAAAGGCAGTGTTTGATCAACTGAAACTGGAAACAGCACAAGCTGTACTTGTGTCACTGTCCCTTCAGTCCTGCAGGACAGGGATGAACACTTGTTCTGTTCCTACATGTAAACAAAATACCTATAATACCCTTTCCTGCAGTTAAACCTGTACAAAACCTGAGTTTGTTTCCATGAGACAAATTTTCCAAATTAAAAATGAAACACACTACTTCAGGAGGAAATATATACCAAACGTTTGTTTGACTGGAAACATCTGGTTTTCCCTTCTGTGCCTCTTTATGTCTATGAACATGCCAACTGGGAAATCCACTTGCACAATTCCAAACCCGAAGTCTCAGCTTGTATCATCAGTGAGTCATACCTTAATTTAACTAAATTGACTCTTCTCCCTTCTGTTCCAGAAACATGATTCCAAGTGTTGCCCAACTGTCTTTCTGCAGCTAACCAGGTACATGTGTTTAGCTATCACTTTCAAATGCTTTCTTGCCTGCCTGCTTTTTGAAGAGTCTGTACACGTCCAGCCCATTTGGTGTCAGGCTGCTGCTGAGCTCATGCGACTCCAGAAACAGCCCAGCAGTCCTGTGAAGCAAGACACTGGAACAGGCTGACATCAGGAGAAAGCTGCCTCTCTTACAGAACAAAAAAAAAACCCAAACTCACAAACCAAAGCAAGTCTGCCTTTATTAAAGCCATAGGTAAACCAAAGGTAGAATGCAATTTTTTTTTGTTTAACGTGCACTTTTGTGGCTGACAGTGGTTAGATTTTATCTCTGTGAGTAAAGGAAACCTACAAATAACCTCATTATGCCAATACCACTTTTCACCTTACCCCTTGATCTTAAATATAAATTCTTTGCTTTCATCTATTTTTGCAGAGACTAAAGGAAGTATCATGCCACTGTCATTTTCTCTGTGTTAAAATTTTCTGTTTCTCTTAATGAAACTAGAAAAAGAGGAGGCAGTGTTTCTTTTTCTGACTCTTCTTACATTAAAGATTCTTAGGGCTTTGTTCATTTCTACCCAGCTATGCTGTTTATTAAATTTGCATGAGCAATATCTGTGCTATTGCTGGGAACAGAGCTGAGACAACCTGACCACTCCAAGCTCCCTGGGGCCCATCTAATACCTCCATACCTCCTTCACAGGACAGAAAGACATCCCAGGGGGGGTCCTGGTGCCTGCTGCTGACCCTTCTCCTGGAGCAGTAAGAGGCAGAACGCTGTTTGCCGGGTATTTCAATACTAACTCAAACTCATTTCAAAAACTCTTTTCCATGAAGAAAGCAACTACAGAACAAACCTTTTAGCTGTTTCCACAGACTGCTGTTCTGCCAGCTCCTTCTGCAGCTCCCTCTCCTTGGCCTCCTTCTGCCCAATAGGGCAGTCTTCAGGCACGGTGAAGAGTGACAAGGCATCCTTGCTGTCTTCTTCTCGCAGGACTTTGGCAAACACCTTCTCTGCCAGGAGCCGCACCTGCTCGTCCACCTCGGAAATGTTCAGCTTGGGAAACTGCCGGGGCATCTCGCCTGAGAGGAGCACAGGTGAGAAAGTTAGAGCTACAGCATGAGGGATGAGGAAGATGTGCAAGAGATTGGGGGTTTTTCCATGGTATGCCTATCAAAATTCCGAGCTTGGAGCAAAATCAGAAGAAAGTAGAACAGCTCTGCAGAATTTAAACTAGCATGCAGTACACAAGAACCACAAAGCAGCTCTACTTTTGGAACCATGCTAATTTGTGCATCAGGAACCTTGTGGTATACCCACAAAAATTCCTAAGCAATTTATGTAGAGATTTACCAGGAGATTTCACTTACTTGCACAGTCAGACAGACACTTATTTGTGATACAATGGATACTCAGCTGTGTGTCCTTGCACTGAACCTGGAAATCACACTCACTCAGTTGCTTGCCTTCTTCCTTGCTCAGTGACTTCAAGCCAATAGACAAGTTAGAAAAGAAGGTTGTACATTTCCACCTCACCCCATCCCTTGCACAAATCAGAAAGTCACAGAACTGCTGGGAAGTGGAATAGTTGCACAACAAGAACAAAGGTACTATAGTTAACTCGGTGACTCTTTTTTCCATTTGTAGTAGTTCATATCACATTTTTGAGTGCATGTGGCATGCAGATACGTCATGGACTTCTATTCTTTTTGAAAAGTAAGATTTAAATGCCAAGTAGAAATGGGTCTTATGTTTTAAAATTTTAAGTAGCTAGGCTTTCATCATAAAATATTTCCGTTTTATGCTAGCATCACTACTAAAATGCCATCTTTATTGTTTCTTCTGTGGTCTCCAGGCTTTACTTTTATCCCATTTTCATACAATCCAGAATGTGCATTTAGCACAAATGGAAGCATTCCAGAGAGGAAAAAACACAGTGCTGATAAGCTACAGACCAGCATTATTTGTTATGTACTATAAAGCTTTCTGAATGCCTTCAGTATGATGGAGTTTATAACAAATAAGATTAAATTCTTATTACATAAGTTAAAAATAGCTGCGAACATGTCACAGCAAATGGATCCAAGCACTGCCAGAATGTGAAGTCTGGGTCCAAAATTGGCATTTCAGAATTTCTAACCATTTTTTGGTTAGAAAAATGCAAATGTATTTTGTGAGATAGCCTTCATTTAAATAACGACACACCCTGGAAGCATGGAGTGTGGCAGTTTTTTCTCTCTCCAGGCACAACTTATCAGGGCCCCCATTACAATTTTTCTGTAGGCATGCTGCAGGTTTCACATGTTGATATGTGATCCTTTTGATATGTGATCCTGTTGGTTTCAACCTAAAAGACTCTAATTAATGTCCACCTGTTTTCACAGTTGCTTTGAGAACATTTTTGCTTTCATTCTAAAAGCAAATGTAGTATGAAAATGTGGCAAGAATTAAATTGGACCATAACACAGCAATTTAGCGGTCCCCTACATTACTTTGCATTCTTATTTTATAAGAACCCATTCACATCCCCAAAGAAAAGCATCTCTGTTTTTAAAGAGCTGTGGATCTGACTGTGTTGTTTTCTGCACAGGAGAGTATTTGTTTTGCAATTAGTATTTATCTTTGTAAAGTCTTTGTAAAATCAAGTATAGCTACATAGGAAATTTAAAGATACATATATTTTTAGCTGAATAATTCAGTGACAATGCACTACCATATCTTAGTAGCATCCAAACTTAGGTTTGGTTTCTCAACATCAACCGCCAAGGAAGTCATGGGAGTCTGTCTCCTGACCTCACTGAACACAGTTCAGTGAGGCTCAGCAGCAGAGCCTGCCACACATGCAGCTGCCAGCAGCAAGAGCCTTTTGGGCTGCTTCAGCCAGGGAAAAACTCCCTTTATGCTTACTCAACTACAGTAAGAGTGCTAACAATACTAGTACAATGTGAAATAATAATGTGTTTTCGACTGAGCAGAAAATGCTGAGCATTTTCCTAATTTAAATAGACTTTTTCCCAGAGAATTGTGATCACAAACAGAAATGCAGTAAGAAACACACTGCCTGAGAAGCCACACTGTGTTTTAAATCCTTACAATATGCTAGTGAAGAGACAGAGAGTATAGATGGAAGTACAATCCTTTACTGACACCAAAGTTTTTTTTTTTTTTCTTACAGAACCCAAGCTCATGCTCTCCAGTCGAGCATAAGATGCTAAGACACAGAATAGTTTGAAATGTACATTCACCCACATCACTGCTAGCTCATGGCACTGAAATGAGCCGAATAAACCTAAAACAGTCATGAGGCACCTCAAGCAATACTTGTGCAAGCTGTGCCATGCTGAATTGGAAGAGAGGCTTTTGTATCCAGTATCCTTCTATTGAGCTGCTGTCCTTTACCCAAGGTGAGCAACACCTAGACGTTTTTATGGGATGGGAAATGATATAAATGCCACCCAGTAAATGCTCTTTTCCTAAATATCTCGATCTAATAGAAAGATTGGTTGCTCATTAGGTCTGCACCTATACAGAAGAAAAGAACGCTTGAAACATGCTGCAGTAAAAAAAATATTAATAGATGGCATGATTACTTTAAAAGCAATTATCGATCAGGCATTTAACGGCCTAGAACCTATACCAAGCACATGCCAGAGCCGCCTCCGAGCCCCGCGGGCAGCGCCGCATCCCAGCGCCGCGAGCAGGTGCGGCCGGGCCCGCGGGCGCTGCCGCCGCAGGAGCCCCGCACGGCTCCGGCCCAAGGTCACCGCCAGCGCCCCGGGCCAGCCCGGCACGGCGCGGCACTTACCGAGCGCCCCCGGGAGAGCCATGCTGGGCAGGGCCGGGCCGCCGCCGGCCGGAGAGACGCTGCCCGGAGCCACCGGCGGAGGAGGCGGCGGCGGCGGGGGAGGAGCCGCTCCCGCCAGCTGCCGCCGCTCCCCGCTGCCGCATCCACCCGCGGGCCGCCCGGTACCGCAGTGCCGCGCCGCCCGTGCCCGGCCCTTTATGGCCCGCGGGCGGAGGAGCCCGCTCGCCGCGCCCCCGGCCCCGCCGGGCCGCCCGGCTGCCCCCGGGGCGGCTGCATCGCGGCCGGGGCGGCTCCGCGGCGGGCGGGGGGCGCAGCCCGTGGGGCGGGGGGGCTGCCCCGGTCTGTCCTGCCCCGGCCGGCCCCGCCCCGGCGCGGGGGGCGAGCGGCGGGCGGGGCGCCCTGTCCGTACCTCTGTGAGCGCCGGCGCTGTCGCTCCGGGCGCCGGCTGCACCTGTGGCGGGGCACGGGCGGCGCCTCTCCCGCGGGGCCGCAGCCTCAACGGCAGCCGGAACACCGGGGAAAGTGTGGCCCCTTCCCCTTCCCCTTCGGCGGCTTGAAGGCAGAAGTCGCGCTGTCACATGGCCCCCGGCCGGCGCGACAGGCAGGCAGGCAGGGAAGGAGGGGCAGGAGCTCAGCCCCACCTGGATTCGCCTCAGCGGTGCCGCCTTCCCGAGCGGCTGTTTCAAAACTCCTCCAAAAGCGCTTTAATGTAGAGAACTTGGGTTCGAGACCAGAAAGTCGTGAGGCCAGTGCAGAATGACAGCCGGTAAGTGTGCTGGCGATGTGTCCCAATCAGAAGTGTTTTCAACAGCGTCTGCCCTTCAGTGTAGCAACGCGGTCCAGGTGCTCATCTATATTAAAAAATAAACAAACAAAACCCCAAGAAATTTTCCGGGTGCATAGGCCAAAGTAAATAATTGAAGCTCAAACCCAGCGTGACTCAGCAGGAATGAGGATATTAACATGTAAAATAATTTGACCTTATTTCAAGAGATTCTGGGCCCTGAAGCTGAAAGTTCTAGGGACATTTTTTGTGACTTTGGGTTACAATTCTTGGGGACTAACCTGAAAACATTTAGATATAAAAGTATCTTTACCATGCAGGAAAGCACTGGGAATTCAGTGAGTGAAAGTAGTTGGTGTAAAAAGGCGAGCAGAGTTAAAGATAGATGTCCCAAAACTGAGGGAGCAGGTAATTTTGTGTCCCCCCAGCTTGGTAGGCATAGAAATGCTCCATGTGTAAACCTCAGGGGATTTTGGCTTTGGAAACTCCTTTACTTCACACAGCTAGTGAAGAAATGAAGTGAAAAGAAAGGAGTTTTCCATCCAAAAAGTCTGAGTTGCAAAGAAGAGCGGATATTTTGATTCTTAGACAAGTGGCAGCCCCTTCACCCTGGTGTGGTCATAAAAAAGGCTAAGAATTATGGCCACAGCTGTTGTATGAGACACATAGCAATCCAAAGCATTCAAAAATGAGTCAGCCATAATAATAAAAGAAATATTTAAAAACAATATTAATACTACAAAAATAGGCATTGTTTCTCAGCATGGAGAAAGGACTTATGCTGCGTGTACGTGCTTTTCCCACAGTAACTCTGGATGTCTTCATCAGCTGCTGCTGGCAACACCCTGACAAAATATCTGCCACCCAGGAAACCACATACTGTAAGTGTCTGTACCTGTGACTCACAGCTGCCCTGCCCATTTGAGATGTGAGTAAAGCACACCTGTTGCTGCTGGCCATTCAATACACCCCTTAATTCCTGTTAGTTCTGCTTCTTTCCTTTCTCCCAGCCAGCTGTCTGAACTTGCTCAAACTGCTATCAGGGCAGTTTGTCTGGAAGGTTAAGCTTGGTGTCCATCGTATCATTATTCTGCCCTGCCTGCTGGATTCAGGTGTCCCACAGCCTTTTGGTTTTCTGTCCTCAGCTTGGCACATCAGCCTTGCCTCTGCACTTGATTTAATCTCTTCTGTGGGATGCAAGAGCTTGGCAGAGTTCCGTGTCGTGCTGACTTTGTGCCAACCGCAGTGAAAAAATAACGGTTTGGGAGATAACTGTTTCTCAGCTTTGTTACACACAAACGGGCAGCTCCACGTGCCCCCAGTGAAGAGAGAGAACGTTGCAGTGTGAGCTCACATGTTGGCAAAGCTAGAAAGGAGAACTTAAAATGCATTAGCAAAGAAAAGGCTTCTCTGACTGCTGAAGTACAAATCCCTAAGTGTATAGGATCCCTAAGTACAGGGCACTTGTTGTAGGTGACCATGAGTGTTTAAATGAGCTTTCCTTTTGTAACAAATGGGAAAACTTCAAAAGCAAACTGACATCATAGCTGAGTAAATGCATCTACAGTAATTGAGGCATTAAGAAAATACTGTTGCAAGATCTCTAATAAGAGCAGGATGGATTGTAAGGGTAGGGTAATGGCAACAAATTAACAAGAAAATACTTCAAGTGCTCTCATATTTTGCAGAAACAATTACTATGGTCAATTACCTAAGAGCAAACATTTGACTGGTGGGTCCAGTTTCCTGTCAAGTCTCTGCTCTCCTAATGAACAGTTCACATGCATGCTTAGGGAATGGCAGTAACACTGAGCTGACGGTGAAATAGACACAGATGTTGTTGTTTGTACTCTTCCATTGGCACCTACAAAACCTCAACCACTAAACCTTAGAATGCCTCAGTGATGCCACTCAGCACCTTGTCTGCCCCATGAGGAGCCTGTCTGCCAGCCCTGTTTGTAGGTAGGCTGTACTTTTACACACCACATGCTGAAAGTAGTGCAAGTGTCTCCGGAGTTATTTTAAATGTTGGGATTTCCACTGTAAAATGTCAGTACTTTCTGAAGCCACCTGGGTGTTGGTTCACTTCTGTTGTGCAGCAAGCACTGCAGGTAAATTTTGCACTTTGTAAAAATGTGTTTATTTTAGTCTTTTAAATCTTGCTACACAAGAAAAAGTTATCCATGTCTTTACCAAATTACAGCTGATCACATTTATTTTTATTATTTTTTAAAATATGTATTTCTAGTATGCCTTCAACTTACTTTTAGTCCTACTTTACAGACTATTTTGGTGACAGTAATACATTCATGATTATTTCAGTGCACATGGTATTTTCTCTTCTGCAGTCTGTCTATTTTAACAAGAGGAAATGCAGTAAAAGTTTTAAATGTCAACATTTACAGAGGAATGGAATAAAATAATAAACTTCCCCTAAATTTACATCTGTATTATTAACATTTATTTTTAGAAACAGACAAGTCTTGTCTGGGAGATGATTACTGCTGGAATGCATATTCATCAAAATGGTCTCTCATTTTCACTTGTAATTGTTTCAGCTGTTGTAGGAGACTGCTTTCATTTGAGCAGTGCCTTAAAAGCTAAAGGAGTTTGAATTCATTTTGTAAATAGATTCATACAACTGCCTGTGGTATTGATAACAGCAAAACACTAATGGATCAAATGAAATGTTTCACTCTATAAAGTACCCATTAGTGGCACCCAAGTGATCTTAGATCTAGTATTGTTTTTCTGATCTTCAATCAGTTCAGTTAATGATATGCTTGGCACACGTGCATTTACTTACTGAAGACTTACTGATATTCCAACAGAAAAAAACCCCTCACAGTTAAATGAAGTTATCTCCAAAAGCTACAGGGGAGGTTTTTGCCAAATGTGAAATGCAGTTGAATTGTGTTATCAAATATTCTTCACTGTAAAGGAAGAATGATTCCTTTTTTAAACCAAATAATATAGGAAATTTTACTAATTCATAAACTGGGAAAATTGCTCCACTGAATGATTGAATGATACAAAGCCAATCATGTCTGTCAGTTTCATGAAGTCAGTAAATCAAAAAGCATCATGTTTCTTATCCACTGCTTTTCAAAAAGCTTGCAGAAATGAATTGGGCATATGAGTATTCAGTCCTGTAATTGAATTAGAGCAGCTAAGAACTCTTGGTACAGATGTTTTGGTCTTTCTCAGTATTGAGTTAAGGAAGAATTTGTAAATCTAGAAGTTTGTCTCCTACTCTAAATAAAAACAACAAATTTCTTGTGTTTTGGAGATTGTTCAAGGCCATCCCAGAAAGTGGGATATGAGATGAGAACTAAGAGGAGAAATTTTGATTAGACCATGCTTTTCCATAAACTCCATCTTCAGTAGCTGGAATATGTACATACAAGATACTACTAGGCTTATATAAAATGCAAAATGTTTTTTAAAGTATTTGTAGTGACATTAGAACTGAGATTTCTAGGTGTGGAATCCACTTCCTGGGGGGTTTTCAGCCAAGTGACATTCTCCCTTCTGAAAGGATCCCTGTGAGTATAATTGATCTGTAGTATAATTATTATAAGGTAAAACACATGGAGTATGCAAACATAAACCAGAAATGGAAGTGAGAACCACAGAAATTGCAAAAGGATGTGACTGTTCAGCCACTGCTTTAAAAATAAACTGGGAAAGTACCTAATAATTAGTGCAGTCCTAATAATTAGAGTCTGAAGCAACATAAAAGAAGTTTTCTGTCAGTTTATAAATAGAATACACTGTAATACTTTGTTGCACAAGAAAGGTTTACAAGCAAGATGGGACTCTGATATGTTTGGAATTGTAAGTCATCATGTGGATGTTTGGAAAGATTTCTTTCCAGCCACTTGGCAAATTCTTTGCTGGCATCTGCTAACTGCCTTTGGCACAACAGCCGTGTAAAATGCTGGTTTAAAACCTGTTTGTCTCAAACCTGCTTAGCTTGGACTTTGCAAGTAGTTACCCCAGATGGAAGTCTGACTTTTTCTGACTTTATACATAATTTATCTGAAATTCTGGAGCTGTTCAAAGAAGGAGAGATCTGAATGCAGCAGATAAACCTGTACGTGTAGCTGAGTGACCTTAAATCTGATTTATAAAACAGAATTTTCTGAAAGTTACATTTCAAATCTATCTCTACTACATTTCAATGTAGTGGAAATAGTTTTAAAGCATAACTCTGATGTACAATGCCCTTTTACTCAACTTTGTTTTAAGAGGAATTTTATTTGCTCGGAATGCACATAAAATAAAATATTCAGCAAGCAACACTCTAATAAATTAGACACTGGCAGTGCATGATAAATAATAAAACAGTGTAATTACAGCTCACAGAGGAGAACTCTGTGGTCTGTTTTGGGGAACCCTAAAATAAAAGTATTCTGAATTAGGTGATTCCTGCAAAAATCAGTACAGAAATCTAACCTGTATGTTTAGAATTAGTTTACATATTATGTTTGTAGGGAAATGCAAACAGTTAAGTGCTACTCAGTTCTGCATTTGTATTATTATTGGCCATTAAGTTTTCTGTAATCATTTGTGATAAGAGTTTGCATCTGGGTCCTTTGGCCCTCACATTGGAAGTTTCCTTCCCAAAGAACAGGTATCTGTGGGATGCAGATGGAGCACGTAACTGCCCAGGAACTGGGAAATGCAAGATAGGGTTTAAACATGACTTTACACAAAGGTCACATATCCTTAAATAAACCCTGGGCTAAGTGTTGCTGAACTTTTGTCCTTACATCAACTCCAGGCAAGGTGCTGCTGAACTGTAGCTTTCCCTGTCCCCAAATTATCCCCCATCTTCTCTTTGTTTTACAAGTGTATTTTTCAAGGCTCTCCTTTCCCAAGTGTCAGTGAAACTCTGCAACCTCCAACCTGAGTTCATTTGTACATGGGGATTCCTAGTGACCATTTACAGCCCAAATAAACTTTCTCTGTGTTCCTTGCCTAGTGCTAAGCAAGCAGAGTTGGCAAGAAGTCCAACAGAAAAATCTCTCATTCTCCTGCAGAAACTTAAACTTTCACTGGGAGTGGGAAGTGTTTTGTCCAATCTGCCTGTGTAAAATCGCTGTGGCCAGGCCTGTGTTGTATTTATGTTTTCACTGTTTGGATGGTCAGATGTTGGAATGGATGGTCAGATGTTGGAATGGGCTGTCCAGGGAGGTGGTGGAATCACCTGGAGGTGTTCCAGGTGTGTCTGGGTGATGTGGCTTAGGGGTTACAGGGCAGTGCTGGCATTATGGGGGACCAGATGATCCTGAAGGTCTCTTCCAAACTTGATGCTTCCATGATTCCATATGAAAAACTAGTTCAAAACCTCCTGTCTTCTTTCCATAAAGCCCATCTAACCTATCAGCTATGGGAATCTGCAGTCTGGGACATCTCCCATCTTTTTTCTTTCCTTTCCTTTAGGCAGAACCAGCGCGTTTCCTTTGCGGTGTGGCGGGCAGTGCCGGGCGCTCCGCTCCGCTCCGCGGGTGCCGCTGCCGCTGTCCCCGCTCGGGGGCCGGGGCCGGGGTTATGTAAAGAGCCGAGTTACGCAAGGAATGCAGATTTTCCCTTACGTAACCGCCCGCCCCTGGCGGAGCCGTCCCTGTTGATGCCGGCGCGGATATACATTAAGGGAGGGGAAGGCGGTGCTGGCGGGCTTGGAGCATCTCTGGCTCCATCCGCACTGGCTCTTCGCTGCGGTGGCTCTTTCCACTCGCGTTTCGTGAAAGTCCCGCCTCCTCCTTAACCTGCAGGACATTTCCTTCCATTAAAATAAACAGCACACATACTTACGTCGTATTTGTCCCCTATTCTGAGTCTAGGAAAGACTTTGTTAATTTCCAGTTACTGCACGGAGTGAAGTTAATCAGTGTGGACAGAGAGATGTTACAAAGTTCTGTGACCTCCAGATCTGTGTTTCAGCTGCAGCCACAATTGAAGGACCTGATTCCAATGCCTGTGTCCAAAGACAGATTTCCAAGCCACTTCAGTGCCAGCAGGGCTAGAAGAAAAGAGCCCCATAGCTCAGAACTCTGTCTGTAGCAGATATGAGGGAAGATTGCAGAGATGCTGGGACCTGTTGCTGTTTGCTTGTCCCCTCATGTGCAGGCAGAGCACCATCAGGTGGGATCATCACTTGGGATCCTGTCATGGAGCAGTAGATGCTGTCAGGGCTTCTGTGCTTGATGCCTTACTCAACTCCCTCTATACTGATTTCTGATCCTGCAGCTTTGCACAACTTCCCTTTCAGATTTAGTTACCCTGATAAGTTGGGGTGGGTGGTTTGCTCAGGGGTTTTTTGGTTGCTTGGGTTTATATTAGTTTCAGGGGTTTTCCCCCTTTTCCTTGCCCTTGTTTCTCCATGGAAAGGCCTTGAATTTCATGGACACCTTGAAGGATTGGTGTAAAGGAGTGCTCTGCTGAGGGCTTTGTTCTACTTGGACATTTTTGACCATACACTTTCATACCCCTTCCCTTTTTCATGTGTTCCTAAAGCCCAGGATCTCTGGGAGGGTCTCTGTATGTAATAAACTCTTTGCTGGATCATGTAGTAGAAAAGAAGAGATTTCCAAAGGGAGCAGCTCCAGCATGGATAAATCTCTTGGAGTGTAGCAATAGAGGTTGGAGCAGATGGCAGAAGGTGTGGAATGGAAGGTGACCTGCAGGATTAGTCAGTGTTTGAGTGGCTTATTCCTATCACCACCTTTACAGTTAGCTGAGGATAGGGAAACAGCCAGGCTTCTCAAATCTAGACTAAAGGGGAAGACAAGAAGAGGTGTTGAACTCAATATCTGCCTTCCCTAATATTTAATTTCTCAGTTTCAACAACCTTTTGTTTAAAAAAAAAAAGGAATATCAGAGGAATTTAGAACTTAAATGAGTAGATGATTTAAAAAATGAACTTATCATGTTGGCATTGCTTCAACTTTGTTTTTTCAGATCAATTTAGTTTTTCTTCATATGAATGAAGGATACATTTTAGTTATATCTGCTACTCCAAAACAATGGGAAAAGGTAAATTTGCTGTATGGAAACATTCATTTAGTAATCTGGTACCGAAACTGGATATTTGCTAAAAGAGCAAGAGTAAACTTCACCATCCCTCAAGATAACCTGCCAGCATTTTGCAGTGCAGCAGGAAGGAATGGCTGCTGCCATGACTTTTCCTTGTGCCAGTGTGACACAGATAGGTGCAAAAGGTTGGAAGAGCTATCAACAGCTTAAAACCACTTTTGCCAACTCTCTCCATGCAAGGGGCCAGAACCCTTTGTTTTCCATCCTTAGGCACTTGCAGGTATCCTGTGGACAAAATTAACTGTGAAAATTCCGTATAATACAGGGGAGGAACTGAAAGCCTTTTTGCCCCTTGTACTGGCTATCAGTTCCACATTGCTCAAAGGATAAAGACAATTATTATTTTTTTCTTTTTTCTTTTCTTTTTTTTAGTGGTATCTGTGACTGTCAATGGAACACACTCTGAAGGTTATTTACTTTTCAAAACTCTGTGCAAGCGTGGGAAAAGCTGCGTTTAAAAATCCAATGGAGCCACCTAGCGTTTAAAAATTACAATTCCACGGTGTTTGGACTTGTGTGTGCAAGACAACAGGTACAGTCTTCATGGTCAGAGAGAGAAAACAACTCACAATATTTCATATTAATCCCTGGGAGCCCTTGATTCTTACAAAATGTACAGTTATGGGTGCCAGAATTGACAGTGTTAAATTGCATGTGGTGATTTCCATTACTTCACTAGAGACACTCAAGTCTAGACAAAAAGGTTTGCTTATATTTATGCTCAGCCATATATCATCATATATCATCATTTTCAGTTATATATTTTCATTTCTGCTTGGCATTTAGAACCTTCCAATATCTGTGCTGCTCCCTTGCCTGCTGTTTCAGGGCATGCACACAAGACACATTCACACAGCTCACAATTTACATTGGTTTTTTTTCCTCATAATGTCTCATGCTGAGCTCAGATATAATTCTTCACATTTGTCATCCACAGTCCTTTCCCCACTACACATTCACATGGTCATTTTCTGCATTTTTGGATAACTTCTAGAGACAAAGAAAGACGATTGTTATATGTTTAAATAATTGGGCTGGCTTTATTCTCCTAATGTAACCTAGGAAGGTGATTGCAGATCAACTACTCAACAAAAAGACTAAAGAGAATTTTGCTGCTCTATGGAGAAAAAATTGACATCAAAGCAGAGACTGGGCCAACCTGTCAGCTTCTGCTGGCATGGCAGATGTAGGACAGAGGACAGGGGGTATCACACCAGGGAGAGCCACTGATGTTTTCAGACAAACCACCTCTTCCTGGGTCTATGGCAGAAGTCAGTGTCCCGTAATAATTTTTCTTTTTCTTCCTTTCTTTCTTTTTCTTTTTTATTTTTTATTCCTGTCCAAGTCTAGTCTAATCATGCAAATTTGGTAGACATAATGCAGTGATTAATTTAAATCCTAATGTGCACTTAGCAATCTAAAATATGTATAATTCAAAGGTAGGGCAAACTTCGGGCATGGGAGCTGGCCTGACCTAGCTTTGGATGTTTGAAAGATAGGGGCTAAATTTAAGCTGGTGTTCTTTATAGTCCATAAGAGGAAGCAACAGAAGGGTTTAATCAGATCTCCAAATAGGTGCCTAAGAATCCTGGAGCCAATCCCACATGGCCAGCAGTAACTACTGAAAATCAGCTGCTTACCAGGAATCTCAGAGTGAGTCAGAGTTATCGTACTTCGTTTGGAAGCTACTTCTGGATGGCCATCTTAGGCAGGAGAGGCATGATTCTAAGAATCACTCAACAGATGGATTCCTTTCAGTGGTTGCCCAGTGTGGTCAGGAAAGAAAACTGAGTCTTGTGCTTTATAAACCTGTTTTGGTTATTATTGGTGGTTCTTCTGTCCACTATACATTTTAAGTTTTTTAAAACAGTGTTTCTTCACTGGTAATTTTGCCAAAAAGTCAAAATTAAGGCCCTGATAATACCACAGTGCACTGCTGCTGTATTGTATTTACTGAATCCCTTCAAAGGGACTATCATATTATCACTGTGACCTCAAAAAAATGTTAGTCTTGTTTAATCATTAGAACAAAGAGCTGGAGGCCAGAAAGTTCATAATATCACAGTTAGGGGCAGAGGAGAGCCAACAGTGTGGTTTAGAGAAAGGAGACCAGAAAAGACCTGTCTGAGTCAGTGGAGTGTTTCCATTCTCCCCAGCTGATGTAGTGCACAAACCCATGATATATCCAGTTTCTCCAGACTTTCAGTTTACATTAAAGCAGGTCCTGTGCCAAGCTGTCCTGTTTACAAAGCTTCTGTCTGCACAAGGAAATCAACTGATAGAGCTCTCATGGCATAAAATGAGCTTTTCTAAAAGCTGTAACTAGATATTTAAGGGCAACTATTGTGGAATAGCTTATGCTACAGTGGTTACACCCATCACCTTCCCAGGAGAGAAGAAAATCCATTTCAATATTCTAAACATGAACTCATTGGACACTTTTGCAGCATTTTCTTCAGAGCTCTACAAATAGGCCACTTAAAATAACATTCTGAATTACATTAGTTATCTTTGAACAGTTAACTCTAAAATCCAATTACATGACTTGGAATGCTTAGCAAAACTTTGATTGGAGGCAATTAGAATTAAGAATGAGAAGAAAGAGGAATTATCAAAGGGAGGAAAGCTCCAAAGGACAGGGAATGAATAGCAACAAAAGGAAAACTCTAAAGGAGAAAATCAAAGCCAGAATTAACAGTCAAAATGGGAATGTTTCCTCAGCTGAGATAAGATGGTGGTTGTAAGCCTGAGTGAGCTACAGCAGCACAAAAGGATAGGATATCCTGTAGATCTTAATGCCTGTACCCCACTGATATCAGTGTGCACCTTGCTGGTTTAAGTGCATCACAGAGTCCTCAATTCAGGCAAGCAGTTGTTAAACATGGAATCTGGCCTTCTCTGCAGAATGACTTTTCATATCCCCAGTGCCAGGGCAGTATTTTCCCCACATCATGGCCATGTTTGTTCTGCCAGCCTTTTCACTGCTTGCTTCACTTATTCCCAATCTGTCAGAGCCCAACTCTGACATTTCACTCTGAGGATCTTTTAAAAGAACTGGGTTTTGCATCTGGTTTGAACAGGACAGAGCAACCTGCTGGTTGTTTCCCTCCCTGTGGCAGACACTTCTGTCCTCTAAGCAGACTTAAATACTGTGACAGATTTAAGGAAAAGTGAGTTATTTCCAGATGTGTGGCAGGAGCTGTGGAGCAGGGGAAATGACAAGAACCTGAGCTGTGCGACAGGAACAAGCTGTGCAACAAGGACAGAACAGGGCAGCAGAGCCTCCTCTCTCAGACCTGCCCTGAGAGGCTGTCTGAGCTGGTGTGCATGAGTCTGTCAGTCTCCCACACAGTCCACAGACAGGATTTTCAATCCTTGAAAGACCAGGAACTAAAATGATTTTACAGAAATGTTGCTTCTTTTATTGTCATGATTCAGGAGCAGATAAAAGTTACCCTGATCAAAAAAATATAATTTTTTGTGATATTTGAGGGAATGTTATCTATGTAATGGAAATTTATCTCCCTGTTTTTAATGTTCAGGTGTGTTTTTAATACCTGTACATGAATGTGTATCCACATCTGCTAGGAAAGCCTTTCTGTCTGACATTAGGAATGAAAGGGAGTACTTTGTTTTAAATCTTAGTTTCACCAAGTAAGACAAGGAAGTTAGAGGAGTGTTTTACTCCAAATGTTTCTTCAGGGGAACAAAACTTCAAAAAATTGGAAACATGGGACAGGAAGTCTGAATTAGCTGCATGAAGTGAGACCAGAGCAAGTGGACTGGACAGGAGAGACTCTGCCTGGAGCTTTCAAAGCCAGGTTCTAGATAACTCCAGACAATGTGAAATGATAAATGTATCTACTTGTAACAAGTGACTTAGGAGGCGTCAGGAAAATGCACAGTGTATTTCTTGGGTTATCCACATGAAGAGCAGCAAAGTGCTCCAAGTGACACGAAATCCAGCACAGCAGTTTGGGGGGCACACCCTGGTGCAGTTTGGACAGATCTGTGCACCAAGGGTGAGGAGATTGCTCCACAAAGAATTCCTTTGTGTGAAGTTATCACAACACAACTTTAATATTGTGGAAAGAGGTAAAAATGAGAGCCAAAGGCAGTAGGGGGAAAGCAGCAAATTCAAAGTATGAGAAGCTTGTGTGCTATTTATCAGTGTGTGTGATTAATAGGTGTTGAGGAAGGTGCTGATTGTTCACCTCTTGATGCTGTCACTCCAAAGCAGCAGTGTACCTTTCCTGAAGCAGAGCTTCAGCTGAACAGAGCTGTGGATCTCAGCATGGTAATGAATGGGTAAAATGGAATTGCCTTCACGAATCAGAGAGCTGTTGTTCCATCCTGCCCTTAAATTCTCTCAGTCTGTGAAATTTCTTAGACAGTTTTGACTTCCTCACCCAAGATTTCATATTGCTTCTTTCTGCATGTAGTTTAATGTTCTAAATTTGTGCCTGAAGGCCAGAGGTGCCTTTTTTGTTCTTGTTCCTTAACACTAACTTGAAGGCTGAAAACATTCCTGTTTTTCCAAATCTGGAAAAATGCAAAATGGTCATATTACCAAAGGGAGAGAGAGGAGGGAAAAAAAAGAAAAGGAATACTGTGTACCCAACAAAATAGAGGCAAGAATGCAAGAATGCAGGAATGTAAATGTGTTACAGGCTGTTATTAGGATTTTGGATGCAAAATAAAACTTAGAAAAGACTGAAGATTTGAAAAGGCATAATACAATCCAATTTATTTAGACTAGGAATTGCCCTCCCTAGATTGCTAAGGTGACAGGAAAGATTATTAAAAGAAGATAATCATATTTGTTTCAAGTCTGGCACTTTCCACTGAAATGCCTGTCTCTCCATAATAGTTTTTTTGAAGGAAGTGCCTTGGGGAATTACTAGAAAAATGATCTTTATTAAGTGTTCATGGCCATCTGAACTATCCACCCATCCAGTATAAATGTGTTCTGGCAAAACAAGTGTTTGTGTTGCCATGGCCTTTCCCATGATGTTATTTTCTTAAGCAAAAGCATTTTTCTAGCTGAGATCTTAACAAGGACACAGGCAGGGCGCCATGATTCAGTCCTTGAAGAGAAAAATAATGATTTGGAAGGAATGGTGAAGGAAAAAGATGGTCTCAGAGGGGGTAGAACACAAGACTTGGATATCTGGTGTCTCTTTTGCCCAACAGAAGCAGTGATTCCTTTCACTAATCACCCCAGTTGTGCAGGAGAGCAGTGCAGCCTCCACCAGCTCTGCAAAAACGCTGATGAGCCCAGTGCTGAGATTCTCCTGAGGCATCCTCAGGATAGGGAAAATCTTCCTTTAAAATAGCAGCTCAATTATTATTTGCTGAGCAAATCACATGCCTCAGATACAGGCTTCCAAAAATCAGGTCATAGGGCCCTGTGCTGTGCAAAGGTGCAGAGATTCTGCACAAAAACTATTTTCCCAAGGTCTGTGTGGATCTGGGTGTTGTGTTTGCAAGGTTTTAACTGTGCTGTGTCCTTGGGTTTGGGGTTTTTTCTGCCTTTGTCCTGCAAAATCTCTTTGGGAAGGTGCTGCCTAAGGGTTTCTAGGGTGCTGCCTAAGGATTTCATTTGCCAAGGTGCTGCCTTGGTTTCTGTTCTCTGGTGAATATCTCTGCAAATGAAAGTGATTGAATTTTACTTTGTTTATGGATTTATGCTCTGGGTTTAGATTAACATCAAAGTGTTTTAGCATAAAAACAGGTGAACAGATCTCATAAGCATTGAACAATGTTATTTTAAAGTCACAGTGATTAAAGCAAAACTAATGAGTGTTTATATAAAGTGAACAAGGAGAAGGCAGGTATTGAGTCCCCCTTTCTCTGCATATCTTCCCAAATTGCAGTAATCACCACTTTCTGAGGCAGAGGTCATCTCTGAATCTGTCTGCTTCCCATTCCCCAAGTGGCCACAAATTCCTTTCAAAAGGAATAAAATCCAAAAAATGAAGAACAGCAGGACCAAAGGCTGGGGCTTAGCTCTCATGGGGTTTTGATTAGATTTGGGCTTTTTCCTTCCTTCAGCTCCTGTGAGACACCTCTCTCAAACTGCTTTTATAACCCTGTAGCTCCACAAGTCACATCAGAATACCGATCTCAACAGAAAATATAAAGGGAATAAGGTCCATGAGTACTGAATGTAGGTCCAAATCCAGTTATGTATCCATTTGTAGATGAGAACAAATTACCAAAAAAACAAACCAAAGCAAACAGAAAAAACCCAACAAGTAACAAAAAATAGAGTAGGCCTGTAAAAATAGAATAAGCAGGGTCATCATGAGAGGGTGAGTTCACATCTCCCTGATACCTGAACACAGCTCTATTTTAGCAAAGAGATCAATTACAGAACTATGACAAAACAAATAAAGCAACACAGATCATTTTATTTGCCATTAAATGCAACTTCTTAGTGTGACACTAAGGCAGCAAATAGCATTTGATGTAAAGAATAGAATATGTTAGAACTTTGCTCCAGTGTGTAATGTGTTCCCCTGACTACTGAGACCCACTCACTCTCATGCTCCTGCACTGAAATTACTTTCAGAAATCCCAGGAGCAGAGCTCTGCTCCATCTTCTGGGAAGGAATTCCTCAGCCTACCACCTCACAATAAGTTCTTCCTGTTCAACTCAACACTTATTTGCCATCTCACTGATATTGCTGAAGTACCTTCAATAACATGTACTTGGCATCTTTCATATTGACACTCACTGAAAAAAAATCACAAGATATCTAAAGCTAAACATCCACAGAATCAACATGAGGAGCATGAGTTAAATCCAGTTTGCTTTATGCAACTAATTCCAATGAAATTAAAAGGCTGTTATGGGGGGGGAACAAGCTTACAGCATTACAAAACACCAGTCATATCTTTTTTTAAACAACCTTTTGAAATTAGATTAGAGAGAAAATTCCAAGTTAAAATTGATTCAATTAATTCTCTTGCTCTTGCAGTTCAAGAGGGACATGTCTGATGCATGAAGCAATAATGGAGCTGCATGCTGAGGGATGGATCTGGCTCATGACTAAATCCTAACTGGATTTAGTTGTCACAGTGTGGTGCAGGGAGCTTGCAAGCTCCATTCAGCAAGAAAAGGGTTGACCTGGATAGTGGTTCTGGAACAGAGGGAAATGACAAGGCTGGCAGGAGAGCAGCAAGGATCACCCAGAATGTATCACTTAAAGGGAAGCATTCCTAAGTTCATGCTGACAGGAATTCAGAGATGTGGGTGAATCAAAAAAAATTAACAGGCTTGAGATAAGGCTCTAAATTGAGTTTACTGGTGCTTATCTGCTGCTACAAATATTGACAGTAATTTATAGGTGTGCCTATCATTTATAGTTGTCAGGAAAAAATGAGTTAAAATAACCCATGAAAAATGAAAGCTTGTGAAATAGTCCACCTTCAAGAAAATGCTGGATAACACAATGTAATTACAATTTACTTCCAAGTATGTACTTTATTTTTATGAAAATTAATAAGACATTTATTTAATACAGAATCATTAGGAACTAAACATTTTACTGAGGAAATAATTATGAATTTCTGAATATTAGATATAAATTATGTGGTGCCTGTGATAAAATATTTTAGCTGTTTATCTTATGAAAGTATTTAGAATTGTCCCAGTTGCTTTACTGGTAAATAATTTATTTCATTAAATACTTTAAAACTCTTCCTCCATAACTTGTGGAGAGCACACCAGTTCTCAACCCTCCTCCCTGTTCACTCATCCAGTCCCCATTTCCTGAGTTTGCCTGTGAGGATGTTGTGAGAGACAGTGTCCAAAGCCTTGCTGAAATGGGGGCAGACAACATCCCAAAATCCACTGCTCTCCCCTCACCTCTCCAGGCAGTTATTTTATCATAAAAGGCAATCAGGTTGGCCAAGCAGGATGAACCCAAAGTGAATCCATCTGATTCCACCTTCTTGTGTTCCCTGTGGAGAGATGGCCTCCAGAATGAGGCTCTGTTTTCTTCCCAGGGATTGAGGTGGGGATGACTGGCTGGTAGCTCCCTGGGTTCTCCTTCTTGAAGAGAGGGGTGACATTTCTTCCAGCCCTGAGACACCTGTCCTGATCACTGGCACTTCTCAAAGATTATCATGGGCAGCCTCACTATGAGGTCTGCCAGCTCTCAGCACTTGTGGATGCATCCCATCAGGGCCCATGGATTTGTGGATGTCAAGTTTGTTTAGATGTTCTCTAACCCAATCCTCCTTGAGAAAGGGAAGGTCTTCCTTCCAACATTCCTTTACCCTGGTCTCAATATTCTATGATCTTTGCAATTTAAACTAACATTTAAAATTTAAATTATTCAAAATTCTCTTACTTTGCAATGTGTTAGCTTCTTCCCAGTATGCATTGGGCGCTAATCAGACCCCCAGTTCTCTTCATATTTCCAAATAAGTTATGTGATTCAAAATTTAGAGTAAGATTTGACCCAGAACCTTGTTTATTATGTAAATTAACAGTAACTTAACTCTTTTTCTTAGGACTTGAGGATGGGCAGTGGGAGACATGGATTCTAATTTACAACCTGACTGTTAATCACGAAAAAGCTGTTAAGAACCAACATTTATTTGATGTCTTGATGGTTTGTCTGTCAGTCAATTAGCTGTCCTTTATGATCTACTATCATGGCCCTTCTGATGCAAGCTGAATGACAATAATCCAGTTGTATATCTCTTATGTTTTGGATAAGAATGATCTGGCAATGTATTTCACTTTTAATTAGCAATTGAACAGCACAAGTTCATTTTTCCACTTTTTTAAATGCCAGTACCTGGTGTAAATAGCTTAAGAATGACTGTCATCATTGGTCTGTCACAGGGAGGTATTATTCATGTCCTGAGTCCCTGGGGGAATTAAATTCTCTGCTCAGATTCATGAACAATAAGTTGTTAATGTTTTGCATGGAAATTAAGACAGTTGTGAATACCTAGTTGACACAGTGGGATTCAGCAGCAAGGAAAGGCCTTCCCAATGCCTATGACTTGCTTCTTCAAAGATTCTACACCTCTGCTGTAAGGACAGTTGAACTGCATGAAAAACTGGTCCCAGATCACCACCTTCTATAGCACAGAATCAGTGGTTTTGGAGTCAAACAGCTTAGAAACCATAGAGTCATAGAATGACTTGAGTTGAGAAGGTACCTTAAAGATCATCTGGTTCCAACACCTCACCATGGGCAGGGACATTTTTCACCAGACCAGGTTGCTCAGAACTCCACCCAGCTTGGCCTTGAACACTTGCAGGGATGGATGGATTATTCAATTTCCATTTCCCTGCTGTGGGATGGATTATTCCATTTCCCTGTTGTGTGAAAGAGCAAAGGACAATCATAGAGACAGGCAGCTGAAGGCCACCATCAGTTAAATCTGCCAACTGCTACATGTACTGGATCCCTGCTTTCCAGAAGGTGGCTGGGCATGGCCTGCTGTTGGGAAGTAGAGAATTAATCTTTGGTTTTTCCTTTGCACACAGCCTTTAGTTTTGCTTTATTAAGTTGCCTTTACCTTGATCCACAAGTTCTGTCCTGTCTTTACTTTCTCCTCCTCTGTCCTAAAGAGATCGGTAATAGAGCAACTTGGTGGGGATCTGGCTGCCAGACAAGGTCAAACTCCTGCACTATCTGATAGATTTTTTGCAAGTGTTGTGATGGATTTTATTTTGGTTGGATACATTTTTATACCTGTAGAGATTGTGATAAGACCAAGAAATGGAAGTGCATTCTTGTCCAAATCCTGTGTTTATCCTCTGTGTTTGAAGGACTGAATGAGATTTGCCCAACTATTCAGTTGTTGGTCAAAAGTTGGAGGAGCTACCAGAACATGCTCCTCTAATAGTTATGAACAATATGATTTCAAGCATCTTGTTGCCAGGATTTGAAATAGTGCTAAGGTCTCTAAATCTCTGGTATAATCCAGAAATTAACTAATTGTGAATCTAATCAGTTCCAGAAGGAAATCAACTGCCTTAGAACACTGAGGCCCCTCATTGATGTTATTGAGAAGATGTTTGTGGCAAGTGGTCTCTGATTTGAGACTCCTAAGAAAGGATTTGAGAACAGGGGTCACATATCTCTAACACAGTGGTGAAATGGGAGAAGGGGGTGTTTATTTGGGGGTTTCTTAAGTTATTTTTGCCCTAAGCCAAATTAGCTATCAAGGTGTTACCAGTTTTGTGAAACAATGAAACCTCTTGTTGTGGCCTCTGGGATTTCCTGTAATTGCATGAATGGAAGACAAAGAACAGGGGCTGTGTACATTGGAACCTTCAGAAAGGGGACTGAGGCCAGTGGTGGTGTCTCCTCCTTTCAGGAGGTTGTGATGTGGTGATGAGACCTGGAGATTGGTTTGTGTTCCCATACTATCTGAGAGACAACCACTACAAAATTCAGCCATGTCAGTGTTGGTATGCACCTGACAGCCAGGCTGCTTGGTGCTGGGCCATTCTGCAGAGCCTGCCCTGGGAGATATCCCAAGGATACCCACGGAGTATGAAAGGAGCAATCAGCCAAGAAAAGCAAGAAAAAGTGTTCTTCTGTAGTGGGGGAAGGGATGCTGTTTGTTTTCTGATTTTAATCTGCAGAAGTCCAAGAAAGGGAACCAAAAAATTACAGAGTGGGAGGACTGAACTGGAGGGGAGGAGAGTAAAAGTATCTTTTTACATTAAGAATAGCCAGACCACTGTTTAAGCCTTGGAACTTCGTTTTTCTTCATCCAGCTGGCAGTGTGTTAGAAGAATCCTCCTGACTCCTGGGTATACAGATTTTGGAGAAATGCAGGTTTTCCCATTTCCACTGTTGCAAGAGTAACAATTTCCATGCCAGAAACACCAACATGGGGAAAGCTATGTATCTGGAACCCTAGAGTAAGGTCAGAGAGAGCTCAGCTGCTGCTTCAGGAGCCCAGAGGGGACATCCAGGACAAAGCCAAGAACTGTCAGTGTTGGTGTTAAAGACAGGTAGCCAACTGCCCTGTGTCTCCGTGCACAGAGATTCCCTCAAAGTGCCATATTAGCCACAGCTCTGCTGTGCTGTCCAAGTCAGAACTCCAAGGGTTAACTGCTCTCTGGCAGGAGAAGCTGGTTTCTGTCTCCTGGTTTCCTGCAGAGCGTTCAGAAGCAGAACATAAGCTGTCACCGGAGCGGCAGGAAGCGTGTGGTTTGTCCTGTCTGGCAGCCCCTGCAAAGCCACATCTTCCCTGGTGCTTTTTGGCCTAAGTGGTTGAAAACATGTCACTGAAAGGTGCTTGCAGGCAATGGACATTTCTCTTTACTGCTTCAGTAAAAATGTCCATCCTGGCAAAGTGCACTGAGACAAGCTGTGGTGCTGCCTGAAGAAGAAGCACCAGCCATGGCTTTGTTCTGTGGTCAGTGACAAGGGGAGCAGAAATTACAGCTCTCAAGGTAAAGTGTCTGCATCTTGCTTGACAGCTGATCCAGGCTGAAGTGTGCCTTGATACTGCTGTGAGACCAGGATGTCTTTCTCTTTATTGTCTGTGCTCTTTTCAGTGCCTTGTAGTAACCAAAAAGACAGGCAAGAGATCCATCCAGTGGCATGTGATAGAGAGAAAATGAAATGTGGGGCAGAATTAAACACTTTTCTGGAGAAAAACTGGGGACTGGGGGAGATAAACTGAGCTTGATTTTGTTATTGTGTTAAATTCAGCAATATAAACCACAAGCCCGTAACTTTTAAATATAGTTCTCTTTTGTAATATAAAATAGTCTTTATGAACTCTCTTACCACTTTGTATTTCAAGGCATTTTGAATTTTAAAGTCTTCAGCCCAAGCAAGAGCATGTCCACATGCACTACCTAACCTGTTTAACCATGCATATAGGCAACTTTTTAAAGAATTGTATATAGAGGGGAACTAACCAAAATAATAAAAACAGATAGTCCTGAAAACCTAACACTGTAGATTCAAAATTTATGCAGTTCCCATTTTCTTACATTTCCAACCAGCTTTTTCCAAAGTAAAAGAGAAACATCAGACACTGCCATGCATGTGTAGATTTCATTTGGAATTTTCAAAGGTCAGTGCAGAGCAACTATGTACTGTGGAAATCCATTTAGGGGCACAGATACTGTTCTTAAATAGTAAACAAATGAAGATGGACTCCTATGCCTCTAGCTAAACATTCCACAAATTTACAAAGAAGTCCACACCTAAATATATCTGATACTACATATTGTGGTATTCTGAGATTCTATATATTTTATCACTTCTTAGATACATTTATTTAATTCTTGTTATCAATAAGAGGTGTCCCTGTTCAGATATGTCATTTCCCAACTACTCAGATCTGGGTTAGGCATTGTTGTCCATAGTGCGTGCTGTTACTTGCACTTTTTTTTTTTTTTTGACAACTTTTATTGCACAAGGAACCTGAATTGTTGTTCTGTGAAGTGTACACAACACAGAAGTACAAGAAACAGGAAACAATGTTACCAAGCCCAGTAAAAGTAAGGTTTTGGTAAAAGAAGTAACTTAATTCAGGGGCAGAGATGCTCCCACAAGCTCACAGAACAGGAGGGCCCCATACCAGCTCATCTTTCTGATTCTGTGGTTTGTGAAATTTTCATCAAATGTAGCTGTGTTGAAGATTGGTTCCTCAATCCCTAGGTCATCTCTATAGCCACATTCTTTATAGGTAGCAGTGAGGCAGGAAAGCAATTGTGATTTAGCATTTGGGAAGTTGGCACATGCTTTTATATCAGCTTCCCTTTTTAGGTAAATGCTGTTTCAAAACTCTTCCAAGCTAGACGTGGATAAAAATAAATCAAAGATTGGAGGAGTTTTTCAGACAGGAGTTAACTAAACAAAAAAATCCTGCTCTATCTCTACCCAGGACAAGCAATATTTGAATATTCCAGGCATTTTCACAACAGTTGGAGTTGCAGAAAATCTGTACTGAACACAGACCATAATCCTTCTAATGGCATGTTAAATTTGTTGAGCACTCTGGCAGTGAGCCAGCTGTCTGCTAATGTTAGGAAGGGGTTAGGTCAGAATGACCTAGACACATGCAGAGAAATCATTACCTTCCCAAGGCATTCTGCTTGGGATAATCATTCTGAAACCTCCAACAAGGAATGCCATGGCAGTGAGCTTAGACAGGAACAACTGGGCTAATAAATGCTACAAAAGAGACAAAAGCCCTCTGCTCTGAGAGTTTCTGATATATTTACTTTTTTATCTTGTTTCTGTGGCATTAAATATTTGAGAGAAGTCCCAGGAAATCCAGAACAAAACACTAAATATATCATGGCAAGCAAAAATATTTTTCTCCTCCTCTTGATTCCAAGGCTGTGAGCTAAATCAGGATATTTACTTTCCTTTGCCATCCACTTCTAACACATAAATAAAGCAACCACTCCTCTGTTGCAATGTCTCTGAGGTAGCTGTAATCATCCTGTTGACTGACAGTAATTGGTATTTGCTTCGGTCATCTTTAAAGTCATGCTAATTAAAAGTGATCATCCTACTCACATATTGAAAGAAACCAGTATCTGGAGGCAAGATCATCTGGGGAAAATGTTAATAAATCCTCAGGCACCAGTGTGTGCCTCCCTCAGAGCTGGCAGCAGTGGTGTTCCTGTTCCCGAGGGACACTTTGTCATGGTGCTGTGGCTTCACCCCAGCCACCACCAAGCCCCAGGCAGCCGCTCCTCGCTGTCCCATGGGGTCAGGGAGAGAATCAGAAGGGGAAAGGCTGCAAAACTCATGGGGTTGAAATAAAGACAGTTTAATGGAAATGCAAAAGCTGTACAAAACACAAGCAAAGCGAAAGGAGGAGTGAATCCCCTTCTTCCTGTGGGCAGGCAGGTGTTCATCCATCTCCAGGAGAGCAGGGTCCCCTCACAGTACCAGTGACTTGGGGAGGCAAAGGCCATCACTCCAAATGTCCTCCTGTTTCCTTATTCTTCCCCCTCTTTCCATACTGAGCATGATGCCATACAACATGGAACATCCTTTGGTCACTTGGGGTCACACAGTCCTGGGCTGTGTCCCCCTGCCAGCTTCTTGTGCACCTGCAGCTCCCTCACCAGCAGGGCCTACGGAAAGAAGGCCTCAGTTCTGTGCAAGCCCTGCTCAGCAATAACAAAAACATCTCTGTATTATCAACTTTGTATTGATAATCAGCACAAATCCAAAGCACAGCTCCATTTCAGCCACTGTGCAGACAATTACCTCAGTCCCAATGCAGCACACATCTTGTGTAAGCTCTTGTCTTCTCCATGTGCATCAGTGATTCTACCATTAGGACCAGGAAAGCTGATTATGCTGCATAACAAACCAGCACATATTGATGGCCATGTGAAAGCCAAAGATGTTCACGTTTTTCTTGAAGTTTCCTTTCTCCAGTTCTTCATGGGAGCATTTCTTGATCATCCCCAGAGACATGCAGAATAGGGAATAGAAAACACAGAGCAGGAAGAGCTAGGGAATACAGTGTGCAATTCCTCAGGTGTGAGCCTTAGTCAGGACACTGGGATCAGTACCAAATGCCCAATAAACTCTTTAATTATGGCATGGTTTAGCACTGCCTTGAGGTACCCTCAGCAGTGTGTGGCAATGCTAGCTGAGCTGGTTTGTTACGGAGTCAGCGGGAAGTGCTCACCTTGGAGCCCAGCCTGTGGCTGGCTGTGCTGGTTCAGCTGGTGCTGGCCAGCCATCACTCACTGGCCACTCACGCTGGGTCAGAGGAGACTGCACTCAGAGGTGCACAGCAATAGCATGTCCTTGTTCTCTAGCCTCTGTAAAGGCTTCAAGGTGGTTTGAAATCAGGCAGCATAGTTTTCAGAGGATGACTTGCAGTTTCATAAGATGTTACGTGCTTTCCCTTACAAAAATGTGAAATAGCTGCCAGGAAAACTGAAATAAAGAACTTGAAAACCAGATTAAATAGATACCAGTGAATTTTCCAGGATTCTTCCATCCTTCTTTTTCTAACTTGTTAATACAAATGCATTGCAAGTAGGTCAGCACTAACAAGAAAGTTATAGTGTTTGCATTTTGTCCAATTTTAGCTAATGCTGTTATTTCATCAGTGTTTTTTGTAAACCACTGATAAAACTAAAGATGTACTTGCTTTAACATCCTCCATAAGATGTTGCCAAACTCACATTAAGTATATACAAAGATTTTGTAACTAATGATACACGTGCATCATTTTATGTATGTTATCATTTGACAGCATTGTCATAAAATGCTACTTCTAGTGCCACTGTTGTCTCCTTTAGTAATTTTATTTTTTGTTATTCTGGCAAATGCAAAACTTGTCAGAAAATATACAAAGAACCACAAAAATTGTGGGTTCCAAATGACAATAAAAGCTACAAGTTGTCATGATTAATCCCGATTTACAACATGAATGTTAGCTTTTCATTACTCTGTAGTAGAGGACCATACAAAGAAAATAAACTTATTATGTTGGTGTCAGACATTTTGACAGCTTAGTAGACATTGCATTCCTATTTTCTTTCCTGTCTCATGTGGCACTGCTGTCTTCCATACCATTTAGCAGTTGCATAATTGTTCCCTTTCAAGCATACAAACAATGAGGTCAACTTGAGTCATGTCAAATAACTGGAGCAAATACCACATATGAAACCATTTAAGATAACAAGTCATGTAATCACATATATTACCCCTTGCCTGGATTTTCTGGATCATGCTAGAAGTGTACTAGAATGCACAAAAGCAACAGAGCTCACCAACTCTCTGTTTTGCCTATGATAGGCAGCTAATGAGCAATTTATTTCAAAGTATTTAATACAGACAAGCTAGAATTGAAAGTTACCTTCCTCTACATCACCATGCTGCTTCTTTGCTCTGACCTTTTCAAGGCAAAACCTGTGTTTTCCTGCAGAAAAAAAAAATGTGACAGGGATGAAGGTTTAATTTTATATTAGTGGTTTTAATAACATGCAGCTATGTTACATTTTAAAGCTGCCTAATTATCAGATGTAACATCTGGGATACAGTATCTATTAGACTGTGTTTTATCCAAACTGGGCACAGATACAAGGAAGTGTTATTTGTGTTTATTAACTCGAACATAGAGAGAAAGGTCAACACTTTCCCTATTCATCCTTCATCATGCTGAGAGGCTGGTAAGAAAGCAGGGTAAAAGTAAAACCCTTAATCAACAAAAACTTTTGCCTTCAAATATATGCAAGGCACATGAAAGCAAAGAAGAAGCTTCTCACCTGTGCATTTTTTTCTTTTATTGAATCATTCAGTTAAGCTACAGAGCACATCACAGATCTCTTCTGTTCTCAACTGAAGTCAAAAGAAGTGGTTTCTCTCTTGCTACAGTGGTTGACAAGAAGCCCTGACACACTGTTCATAAACAAGCAGCAATTAAGAGATAGCAGAACATGGCTAGAATAATTCCTATTCATATGTTTTATTCCACTCTGCAGCACTTTTGAAGTAGTTAAACAGTTGTTTCTATAATCCTCCCAAGTGCTTGTGACAGTAGTAACAATTACTGACTCTTCAATGCCAGTTGTTCTGCCTCCAGAGATTTTGAGTCTCTCTTTTTATCTGCACTGCAAGGCCTCACTGAGAACAGGTAACTTTCTTCTAACCTTTCAGCCCTAGGGAGTTTCAGGCTGCTGCTGGAGGGTGTGTGGGCACACAGATTGAGCAGCCCTGTTGGTATCTGTTATGGTGTGTGTGTTTCTAACCCCACACACCCTCATTAGCCAGTTTCCAGTCATCTGCTACAGCCCAGCCAGCATTCACATTCTCAGTAGAGCACAGCAGAGTGGCTCTTCCTGCATGGAGGGGATGCTCAACACAGGGGCTTTATTCACAACAACACAGAATTGTTGTTAGACACTTCTGGCTGGGTTAGAGCCCCAGCCTGGCTGGGCCAATGTGCTGGGCCAGTCTCCTGCAGTGGAAGCAGGTGCTGTTCAGGGACATTGTGTGAACCTGGCCACTTCCTGTGGTCTGTTCTCATCCTCTCCCAACATCACTGGATTAGGAGGCACTCCTCTGCCTATTGCCTGTAGCATTTGCTTTGGTACTGTTATCTGTGACACCATTCCTCTGTTAGTTTCAGTGCCTTCTCCGCCCCCCAGCTCCGTTGTAATATTGCAGGATTTGATGAGTGACAATTCACATTCATTCACCTCATCTAACACCTTAATGATTCTCAGTGTGTGTCCTGATGATGTCCAACATACTGACTTCTTGCTGCTGCTGGACACTGAGCTGGAAGGTCACTTTTCTCCCTCAGCATCTCTGATGTGGCCTATCACACAACTCTGGTCCCTTTCTCCATCATAGATTTTTTTTGTCTCCATTCCCATTTACACTGAATACATGAGAGCTGTCAGAGTTAAAATCCAGTCTAGTTTAGCAACTGGTGGCTTCAAAGTGCTGTGGTTTTAGTCAGAAAATAAAATGGAATCTTAACTGGAAAATAAAACAAGACCTAGAACAGAATTTGAAATAGCATTTTGAAACCCTTTCCAGCCATACTTATATATAAAAGCTAGTATTTCAAAATTCTAATTTGACTGAAATGTGGATTCCCCTAGCAACTATTTTTGCAGTAGAAGGACTGTTTAGACTGGGTTTTGCACAGGCCTTTGTTTCAGGACTGAAGGAAGGGTGCCCTGGCTGCTGAGTGCTGCTCTTTAGGCTCTCAGTGGGCTTTGGGTTCTCACTTGGGGGCCTCCTCCAGTGACCTCCAGGCTTTGATGGAAGAGTGCTCACATATGTGTGGGTTGCATGGCTATTACTGATGCCATGCCCTGGGGGTGACAGCAGGCCTGTTTCTCAAGCCTGGGCAGGTGTGTTTACTTGTCTGTGTTTGTGTGCTTCCATGATCTATATGAAGTCCATGAAGTAATGTCCTGGCTGCAGGTCCATGGTGTGCCCTAACTAGTGAATGCCTGTGCATCCAGGAGAGAGCAAAGGTAACCAGCACTGATTCCAAACCATTTCAGCTACTATTTTAAACCCATTATGAATAAAGGGTTGAATCTTCTATATCAGCATTATGCAGAATACAATTTTTGATGAAACTCTACAGTCATAGAGATTAAAAGAATTATGTTGATGGAAGGTCCATTTTCTGATGCCTGGTTGAGTTACTAGGCAGGATTAAAAATAAAATTTAAAAATCCCTCATATCAGCCAAGAGATCTTTACAATCTTTTAAAAGCCATTTCTGCTGTCTCTAGCTCCCTCAGGTAGAATTCAAAGCAGCCTTTCTTACCAGATATGATATTTCCTTCTTGTGTGTTTTTGGATTATATGTTATAATGAAAATATTTTGCAACATGCCATTAATTAAAATAAGAGTACTTGTATTAGATTAAGTGTGTATAAGTTACATAATTATGTAGAGTAAATACAACTGTGATTTCAATCCAACACAATTTTTTTTCTGAAATTAATCCCTTCTGTTTATAACAGTTAGATGTACAACTTCAATTCTTTGTGGAAGCTGACAGCTCATACCTGACTACTGCTGAGATGATGTTGTTTATGCCTGAGGCAGGGAAACAGGTCAGTCTGACTCAGCACACTGTCCTAACTCCTGCCTTTGAAAGAGCTCTGTGTGTAGAAATGAAGCACATGTGCACATCTCTCTGACCATGACTTCTCCTGAAAAGGCACTTCTGGTCTTTTCTAACTTCAGCCTTCTTTACTCTTTGGTAAATAGGTCCTTCCTGCAGCACAGGAGTATGTGTTCTCTTTTACCTCTTCATGTCACACCTTGAAAGCAGTATTTTCTCAAAAAATGCTGCCACTGTTCTCTTGGTAGCCCAGAGTGGCAAAAGTGGTATCAGGATAGTTCCTTTCTCCATCTTCTCAGAGTATGTAAAGGTATTGTGCTGTTCCTGCTTTTTCTGAGTAAAGCTCAGCAGGAATGAAAAATCTGAGTCTCTGCCTTACTCAGCATATTGAGTAACCAGCCCAGGGCAGCTATAAAACACTTTTAAAGCCAGGCCTCCCTCCCCACTGGCAGCAGCTCCGTGCCACTGGCATCCAGCTCTCATTTCAGAGTGATTTGTTTGTCTTCAGGAGGCAGCAGATGGCAGCAAAGTTGTACAGATGCACCAGGAGAAGGAAAATATCTTTGTGCACACACTCTAACAACATTCCATGGAAAAAACGTATCATTTGTTTCTGTCTGTCTTGCAGTGTGGTTAAGACAATAAATCAGGTTTATTTGCCCTTGTGCACTTGTAACATAAGGGGTTGTTTTTCCCCCATTACCAGGAGTTAATTAAATCAGGTTGGGGTGAGAGGACATGAACTATTTCCCAGTAAATCATCTTCATCTCTGTAGGACTCACTTCTTTGTGCAAATCTCTTTATATCCTTCATTAAACAGATACTGATGGCCTTGTGCAAATATTGTAACAAAGTGCTGGTGTGTGCACTTTGATTGACTGCCAGTCTCTGCTGTGAGCTATGGAATTCCTCTCTCACTTGGGCTGTCCAGATACATCCTTTTCCAACACTTCAAAATAGGTAGCAAGATTTTTTTTTTCAAACATAAAGAGAAAAAAGAGGAGGAAGGAAATGCTACTGTATAAAGTCTTACTGTTTAAAACACTCCAAAGTCCCACTGCATTAAATAAATAATGAAGTCTGGGTTTTGGACAAGAGCACTGGAAGTTTCTGGGATTCCATCTCTGCTCATGAACACATTTAGTGACGCACTTGACACATGTATGTTTGCTGAAGTTGTCACTGCCAGCAGCACCACATCCACTCAGAGCAGCAGCAATAAGCATACATTGCTGAACACATTTCAGATTAAATGGAGAGTCTGGATTTGTGTTGCTTCTTTTTGACAGGGATCCCATTCCTTACTTGTATCTTTTAGTAGTTTCTTCAGTGTTCAAAACCAGAAATTGGGAATAAATTAAGTATAAAGCAAAATTTACAATACAGTCTTTTGGTATAAAAATAGACATGTTTTTGAAAGAAAGCTGGAGCTTAGATTTTCTTCCTGCTGAAGTCAGTAGAAGTTTTGTTTCAATTAGATGGGATCAGTCTCAGGTCTGGGATTTGTTGCTAAGATTCCTATCTGGCTCACCAGTTCATCACACCAGCATGTCTGATGTCTCTAGGCAGTAAGGGGACTAATGATATATGCCAGTTACATATTTTTCATGTTGTTTATCAATAAAGGCCAGACTATGAATGTGTTCCTTATGCAGAATGAGATGCAAGGCTGCACAGCCTCAGGAAAAAAAATACTTAGGAAAAGGGACTTAAAATCCCTTAATTTTTCCTTGTCTCTAAAGAGAACAGACATATTTTACAAGGTGCAGCTGTCCTGTTCCAGTGTGCAGCTCAGACCTGCTCCTGAGCCCTCATGGGCAGGCAGGGAAGCGTGGTGGCCTCTGAGAGTTTGGTGCTTTCCAGCAGAGAGACACCAGGGCTGGGTCACATCAGGGGAAAGGAGGAGAGCACACACCCTCCTGTGCTGGGCTGGAACAGCAGGGGGATGAGTTACACGGTGCCTTTCAGTCTTGGAGTGATTCAGCGTCATGGAACTCCTGTCACAGTAAGCACCTCTTAAAAGGACAATAAGCATGTTTGTTTGGTGAACTGCTCAGTGTGCTCCTGAACTAACAGATAAGATCCGGTTTGTTTGTTCTCCCATTTCTGCCCATACTGCTGGACATCAGAGATTAAGACCCAGACATCTGTTTGTTTGTTTTTTACACCCTGTTAGAAAAGTATGAAGAAAATAAAATCTTTTTATAACTGATGGAAAAGTTGAATGTAATTTTCAAAGAAGTGTCAACTTACTGAAAGTATTGGAAGAATACTCATTTTGCAAACCTCTTCTCAGAGTCAGAATTTATTACAAAATATGTGCCTTCAGTGGGGAGAACAGATCTTTCTTGACTTTGGAAAACCCCAGGATTTTCTAAGTTGATGAGAGACTCAAGGAGGTCTAGTTAAATATTTTGTAAAAGTTATCACAGAATCAAAAAAAGTTTAAAAATTCATTTGGCATCCTCATTGCTGTTGTGTTTGCTGGGAACGTTGCATGCAAAACACTCCAGTCTTATCATTAACATTGATTCCAGTCTAAGTGGAACCATTTGTTTTTCATTTGGAGACATTACCAAGCATTTTGACTAGTGTACATAGCTTGCAGTAAAAAGGCTTTTACATAGCAAAGTTTTTTACCTCATGAACAAATTATGCTCCTTCTTCTCATGAAGGATACATGGCCTCACTCCAGAGTATTTAAAGATTAAAACAATTTCAAAGCTGACACAAATTATTTAGTGAATAAAAGCCCTATTCCTTAAACAATATTTGGATAATAAAAGCAAACTCTTGTGAATGCAATAAATAGATTTTAATTAGGCATAATTGGATTTACTTATTGGTTGTAGTCAGTCATGCTGGAATTCTTTCTCCTGATGCCTGTGTGCTCCACACTGCTTAAGTATGATGTGAGATAATATGAAACGGTGAATTGACGGCACAAGGAAACTATTTGGATGGCTGTCTGGAGTTGCCATTATTGGCTTTAATTATGACTTGCTGTCCTTTGGGTACTCAATGAGCCAGAAAAGGCTTCATATGTGCCAAAGTATTCATTAGTATTCCCCCTTCTGTCATTGTGCTTGCAGAAAGAGTTTCTATCTGGCACCTGACTGCAGTTCTTCCTAGCACGGACCGAGATGCTTTGCAGATTCTGATAATCATCTGAAAGTACACCAGTGTCTCTACTTTTTGGATGCAGTAGAAATTGTTCCTAGGTAACAGTGGAAGAACTCTGACCACTTTCTGATGTAACTGGAGAACAAACAATTTTTGCGGTTGGTCACGTGACATGGCTGCTTAAAGAAAATTTTGTGGTACCAGCTGGAGAAAGAAAAATAATTCCTTGTTTTCCTCTTCCAGGTTTGGGGACCTGTACAAGGGCTTCATGGGGAAGTCCTTGTATATATCAGCATTTTAGGCACTTTGCCATCATTCCATGTAGAACAAATAATGAAGCCCAAAAAGCTTCCTGAAATAAAAATAGCCATTGGAATCCATTTTGGTAATGAAAAATTGTCTATAGTGAAGAATTTTGGATAGAATAGAATAGATTGATTAAATAGAATAGAATTAAATGGAATAGATGTTTTGTCTGCCATAGGGTGTCCCTAGGGTAGGTACAAAGTACATTAATCACTCCTAAAGAATACTCCATGAACTCTTCTGTGCTGAGAATGGTGACCACTCCTTTGGGATCTGCTCTTGAACAGACTGGTGAACAAGGATAAATTCCTGCTCCAATACATATTTACCATTGCAAAACTTAATTTTAATTTAGAGCCTTGTTTGAACTTCAAGTCTTGTTTTTAGCAGCCTTTGAAATACTGTCCTGTGGGACACCAGACTGTTCTTAGAAACTAATATTTTAACTAAGGTGGTGTGTAAACAGAGACTCCTGATTTGGGAGGCATTTGATGACATCTTCCACTTCTCATCTGACACATTACAGCATAAGCTGGCTTTGAGCTAAGTACAGAGTTCTTGAACTTCTATTATAGGAGGATGCTCTCTTTCATGTGCTGTTTCACAGTCCTGCTCTCCCTGAAACCCCAAATCCTTACACTTGTCAGAGATTTTAATCTAGATTATGGATGAATTTCAGCCACTATTTAAGCATTCATGCCCAACATTTTGCTTTATGGGATGAAGTGAAAAGCTGCTGCACCAGGGTTTTTCAGTATCATCCCCTGCTTGGCCAGGAGGAAGAGCTTTCACCTGGGCAGGTTACACCTGGGGCTGGTGCAGGAATTGATGAAAAGAGAGGATGCTGTCCTGATATATTCTGCCCCTTATAAACCCATTCCCTGAAACCTAAAACTGAGGCTGGGATATGGGAAAGAGTCCCTGCCTGCCATTCTCCTGCTCTGCCCTTCTTCTCCAGCTTATCTAGCCTAGGTTAGCAAAATCCACTGACATTGTGTTTCCAGGGTTTCCTTGTCTGCTCTTTCCACTCAAAGAGTGTGCCATCTTTGGGCTGCTCACTACTTTCTGACTTCTCTCCTTCAGCAGTGCTTTAAAACACATGGTTTCAAAGATTGGTGGGGGAATGGAGGGAACAAAAAAAACCCCAGTCTTTCTTTTCTTTGCTTGCTGTTTATTGCAGAGAGTTTTGCTTCTCCTTACAGGCGCGGCAGGTGGTGCTCTTGGTCCTTCCAAACACAAGCTGCACTTCCTAAACCCCAGTCAGATCAGAATTGTGCCATCCTGCACCAGCTGGCTGGTTTGAGCCCTGTCTGGTTCTGGGCAGGGTCTTTCAGCTTTGAGTGAAGTGTTTTCCACCAGTGAAGAGGAAAGGAGGGAAGAAAAGGTACTCTGTGTGGGGTTTTGGCAGGAAATGAAGAAAAGATCAGTACAAACAAAAGGAACTAGTTGGCAAGTACATACTTAACCACACTGTAGCCCAATCCAGCCCTCTGTCCCAAATTTAGATGGTAAAAATATTAACTGTGGAATTTACAAGGAAAACGTTGTAGCTATTAAATGGGATGGTTCTGCTGCCGTTGTTTTCTTGTGCTGTGTACATTGAGTAGGATCATGCTTTCACCTACACATTGTAACTTCTCACTGCAAGCACCACAGAACTTGTAACAGCAACAATTTTAATTTCCACTTGTTTGTTTCTCAGCTGGCAGCTATACCTTGTCCATGGATTTGTGTCATCCCTTACATCTTGCAAAATCTGGATCAGAAAGGCCAAGGGCAGGAGACGGGTAAGTTCTCTTCCAGCTGTTAACAAACAGGTAATTAAAACTGGCAAGGTGTCATTATCTTTGATTTTCTTTCTTTTTTAAATAATGTTTCAAGTGGAAAACCTACCTCTCAGGATTTCAAAAATCTTAGTTGAAAGTGCTTAGAAAGTAACTAAAAATAGGCAATTCTGAGCAGAACTTCAAAGTTTGGAATGAAAAATCATGAATACTAGCCAGCTATCTCATCAATAGATCTCTACCCAAGGTTTTTGCAGCAGTTTCCTGGAAAGGTGTCATTGCCAGTTCTTTTCAATTTTTCTCATAAACATATGTTCTTGAGAAATTTAATATTAGGTTAAAAAACAATTAAATCCCCACGTCATTTATTCTAAAGGCACAGAGTTCTGCTGTTCCCTAGTCCTCTCCTGTATATGTTAACTATGTTCAGAGATATGGTAAAATAGAGGAAATGCTTCATTTCACCCAAGAAGTTATTCAAATACACATGCAAATATTTGTTTAGGTTTTAGGTTTGTTTTCTTGGAGTGCAAGGAACAGGCACCAATAGATGGTGCTGGTGGTGCATTAATAAGGTTCAGTTTCACATTTGTTTTCTGGTCTGTGCTTGGAATTTGTTAAAAAAAAAAAAAAGAGAGAACAAAACAAAACAACAAAAAAGAACAAAACAACAAAATCCCTCATGCTAAGCTTTTATCCAAAATGTTCTCCCTGCACTGAACCGGTCACCGTTTAACTTTAACCTGAACTGTGGCCCAGGAAATCCTTCAACATAAATAACCTTGGAAGCTGCCATGACCATTTTTGGAACGTGCTGCCTCAATAAATCTGTTACTTTGTTGTGCAATGTTGAAGTGTGCAGTTGTTTCTCTGATTAATTAGGGCAAAAAATAAACTTGGACGATCAATCCAAGCTGTGACACGTTTCAGCCCTGGCTTGAACGTGTGGGCAGAAAAGAACCTTAGAGCCTTCTCCACAGACCTGCCCTGGAATTTTAGGATGCATTGCTGGCTCGGAGTTTACTCCATTTGATGAGATAAGGTGGCTGCTAACAAAATTCGCAAGGGAAGAGTTTTGGTCTGTCCCAGGACTGCCATTCTAGCTTAGCATGAGTAGGACTGAACACAGTGAGAAATGATTCATCGTGACCACTGCCCCCACTAAAGACAACATAACTGAAGTGTTTTATGTAATTGTGTTTATTTTATTTCACATATTACCCATGGAGAACAGCTGATACATTCTCTATATCTTTCACCAGTCTGGAATGCAAGATAAAAAAGGTATGGATAAAGAGTTTAACGTTTGACATTCACAATATGAAAAATAGAGGGGATACAATGTTTTAAAATGCCCTTATGCAATATATATATATTTATATATATATATATAAACCGTATAAAAATAAAATATATTTTTTCCAAAAAAAAAAAAAAAAAGACATGGCACAGAACAATCTTAAATACCAATGCATATCTCGTGATCCACACACACCGCACTTATAATTAACAAAAACCACGTACAATTGCACTTTTCCTCTCTGTGACGTTCAAGTATATCGCAGTCCCCGCAGGGACTAATGAGTGTCCGATTCCCTGCCGGGTGCACATAACGCAGAGGGTAGAGCAGATGTGGGCGGCCTGTCCGTGCCCACGGCTGACGCGCACCCTCCAACCCTCGGGGGCGGAGGGCGAGGCCGGGGCCCGTCGCCCACCGGCGGGTCCCCCCCTGAGCATCCCCTCCTCGGGGCGGCGGGGCGCGGGAGGGCGGCCAGGGCCGCCCGGCCCCCCGAGAGCAGCGGCGGCGCCTTCGCGTCGCGGGCGGCGGCGGCTGCGGGAGCCGGCGGTGCCCGGCCCGGAGTCCGTGGCGGGCGGGGGGCGCAGCGTCCGCTGCCCTTCTCAGCTCCCCGCGGAGGGCGCGCCGGGGTCCCGCCCGGGCAGGCGCTCTCCGCGATCCTGGCGGATCTCAGCCCGTGCCTCAGTCCATCCGTCGAGGCGGCCTCGGCCGGCTCCTGCGGCGCTTCAGACTCCGAGGAAGGCGGCGAGGGGCTGCGCCCGGCGCGTCCGTGGGCGCCGCCCGGAGCTGGGGGAGCGCGCTGGGCTGCGGGGCTCGGGCAGGGAACGCCGCCGGCGGCCGTAGCCCTGGGGGCTGATCTTGTTTGGGGGGGCGGCATCGTTCCTGTCGTTGACGGCCGCCCTGTGGAGCTCGTCGACCAGCCAATGCACCGTGCACGTCCCGAAGCGGCACGCCTTTGTTTGGAAGTGGGGGAATCTGTTAATGCTCTGGCGGTAGCGCTTGACGCGGATGTGAGCATCCTCCCGGTTGCTGCAGGAAGAGAGAGAGCGGGCATGAGAAGAGCGCCGTGGGGGCCCGGAGGAGGGGACCCGGTGGGCGAGGGAAGGGGAGGGTCTGCAGGGCAGGGAGCCCCAGGCTGGAGATGGGCTCGTCCCGACGGTGCCCGGCTGTCCCCCAGCAGTCCCGGCTGTGCCTTGCGCGGGAGCGCCGAGCGAAGCCGGCTGCCCATGCAAGGAGAGGCCCCGCCGGTTTACGGCTGTTACTTTTTCCTAAGCATCCAGGGCTCGAGTTACTATTTATATCTGACTTTCGCAGCAAAGGCGCTACTATCTCCCGCCAGCTAAAGAGCGCGGGGAAAGGAAGGCGGGAGGCTGCTTTCAGCGCGATGGGCAGCCCGGGCAGGACCTGCCTCTGGGGCGGGGAGGATCGACAGCAAGAATAACCCTGAACACACGGAAACCTGGGGACCCCGAAACTTTCTACTGCCTCGAGCAAGTGCCCGAGCCCAGGAAGGGCTGGAATTTACCTGGGAGGCGAGACTCGGGAATCCTCCTTCACGTCCTGGGTGCGGATGAGAGGCAGCACGTCGGCGGCTGCCCCCAGCCCTCGGAGCAAGCCCGCAGGCTTCACGTCCCTCTTGGCTCGGCTTAGTGCCCATTTCGTCCATCTGAAAGAGCACAAGAGAAGAGGAGAGCCTGTTATCGCAAGTCTGCAGGGCGGGAGCCAAACCAAATAGATTCGAGCGAGGGGCGAAAATCTTTGCCAGCGCCGAGATTTTTTTCCTTTTTTTTTTTTTTTTCTTCTTCTCCACCCCCCCCCCCCCCCCCCCCACAATGTTTTCTGAAAGGGCACGAGGCCTTTAAGGAGCTGAGCAATTCCTGCAGGGAATCAGGGAATCCAGTGCCTCTGACGGCTGCCGGGGCGCTGGCAGGAGGGCGCGCTCCGATACTCACTTTCTTTTGAACTCTGTCGCTACGTCCACCCTTGCAGCATCCACCCCGAAGAAGGTCACGGAGCCGAGATAGAGCAGGGCTATGTGAACTAGTTTCATTCTGGCTGGGCTCCTGCTGGAAGGAAAAGAGAAGAACTATAAGCATGCTTGCTAATAAAAGTCAAGTAAGGACTGTCCTTTATTCCTGGTGGTTCCAGAGAGCTCCTTCCCTCGCAGAGCCCCCAGGCTACCGGGGACTTTGTGTCTGATATGAACCAGAAGCTAATATTTGCTCAACAACTTATCACAGAGTAAATAACAGAGCCTCCAAAGTTTACGTTTGTCGAGAGTTTAGTTGCAGAGGCGGCTGAAAACCAGCAGGATTTCCAGAATACCCCCAGCGGCTTGCACTAGGATTTAGCAAACCCATAAGATCAGAGAGAGCTGGCTATCGGACACATCGTTTCCAAACTCCAGCAAGTGTTTTGCTGCCGGGAAGTTTATTCCCTGATAGCTCCTCTTCCCACTTCACATGCAGAACCAGCTAGGTCTGGATCTTATGTTGTAAACTGCAGCTGATGCCAAGAGCCAGTGCAAGACTCCACAGCATAACTCCAAACTCTTCAAAACAGTCCAAATTTAGTAGAGTTTTACTTGCGTTCCACCTCCCCTGAATCTTTTGTTGTTGCCAAGGGCGGGAAAAAAAAAATAGTTCTTACCTGACAGTGAGGATAATCCACTGAGACAAATGTTTTTGTAGTAGCGATCCGAGCTTGCAGGGTTTCCTGAGGAGCGAGAACTCCTCCTTTGTGTGTGTGTGTGTGTGTGTGAAGTAATCACTGCCGAGCTCTGCGCTCCTCTGCTCGCTTTTATAGAGAGCGCTGAGAAGTGGGTGGACCTTGGCGTGGCTGGGCGAGCTCTCTCTTGGCACCCCCCACCCCCACATTTCAAGCACTCCTTAAGCATTCTGACCTGGATTGGGGGCAACACTGGGGGGGGGGGGGGGGAGTAAGAGGATTATTGGAAATTATCTTAAACAACCCCCTTGGTGTTTTGTTAATTATAACGGCAGCTTTTAGGATTCTGAGTCATGACACAACTTGCAAAATCCGATGAGCCCCTCAGCCTGTTTTACTGGGGACAGAGGTTTTAACCGCCAAAATATAATTGTATTTATGCTGTCTGTAGAATAATTTCTCATTCTAGACATCTTAGCCTCAGGTGGGTGAAAGCAGGGGAGTGGAAACCATATTCAATCCATTCCAAAATCCATGAGAATCCATCAAATATCAAAGTTCCAAAAATAAACCCATATTTGGACAACGTGAATTTATAATGAGTAACTGGAATGACAGCCTTCTTTACATAAGTAATGAGGTGGCAAATCGGGCATCATTAATATTTATGACTAAACTTGGGTGCATTTTTTATCTAACAAAATGAATTTTATTTACTTGATCGATTCAAGTAGATCACGATTCAAATGGTTTTGGCAGATGAAGGTCAGAGCCCAGTTCTGCGCCTTGGAACAGAGCAAGTGGCGTTGCTTTGGGGCGAACACGGGGTCACTGAAACGCCTGGGGTTACGGGGCTGGGAAGATCCTCCGTGCCTTGTGCTGTTCCCAATCCGCAAACCTCACGGATGTGAGTGCAGTTACTTCCCGGTCAGAAAGCTGAACCGGTGCAGGATCGGGATCTCTAACAGCATTCTCTCGGCTGGCCAGCAGCAAAACCTTAGTCTGACCACCTTGTTATTGGGTTTTTTACAGTCTTTAGCGTCTTTGCTCCGTGACGCTTCAGAAATGCAGCGGTCCGGCTTGGCAGGGGGTGCTGGCAGCCAGCAGCGGATGCACCGTGTCTCCGCTGACTTGTCGCGGTGCAAATTCGGCGGCACCGAGGGAAATGCCCCGGGAGATCTGCGCCCTGGGGCAACAGGGTCCCCTGGCCAGCGAGAGACGCTCGGCAGGAAGGAATGAGTGGTGAGATGCTTCTCTCGCATCTTGCCCCAAGCAAAGTGTTTCAAAAGTCAGGTGAGTGAGCGTCTGCTCGTGACTCTGCCTTTCTAGATAACCGCGGTGTATAACAACACCCCGGAGAGGTATGTGCAGGGGGATGACGGAAACTTTCCTGTGCATGGCTCACTCGGTGCTCTCTCCCTCCCTCCCCTGGCTCTCCAGCAGCGTCCAGACATCTGGAGCCTTCTGTCTCCGGCATCTACCTGTGCGGGACAGGCTGGCCGGGGAGCTGCCACCGCCCGGCCGGCGGGAGGGCAAGCGCTGCCTGTCGCTGCTCCCCATCGCATCAGCCGGCTGCCCCTCTGCCCCGAGCCCCTGCGCGGCTCCGCGGGGCGAGGCCGTTCCCCGGCCCGGTTCCGCTGCCCGCCGCACGTGCCCGGCCGAGCACCGGCGGGGCTGCCCCGGCTCAGCCCCGTCCCTGCCGCCCGCAGCTCCGCCGAGCCGCAGCCCCGCTGCCCGCGCCTCGGACCGTGCTCCGGAGCGCAGAGCGGGAGGCTTGGGGGCAAAACAGGGAGGAAGAGATGGGAAAATAAGTGTTCTAGAACGGGACCGTATCATGCCCGGAGCTGCACGACTGGCTGGATTTTAGAGACCTCATGAGGCAGCTCAAGCTCGTGCGAGTTCAAGCATTTCCTTGATTAGCAGAAGTTGAAACTGAATCTAACTTTTTCCGAATGAGAAGGCAGGATTTTATGTGATAAGTATTGCTTTGACTCAGATTAAGTCTCCCATTCCAGTAAAAAAAAAAAAAAAAAATCACACGTTTCCTCAAATGCTGGAAAATCCCTCATTAAAATCTTTGGCTTAAACGGGAAGTGTATTTTGTATACTCTGAGACAAACAATGCAGAAAAAAAAAATTCTATGTTGATTTAGGAATATTAATAACAGTAGTAACACAACTCTCACGTTTCTTCCATACTGACTGTAACTATCATCTCAGTGATAAAAAATTACTTCATGTAAATTTATGAGGTGGCAAACTCTGACACATAAATGATCAGTTTGTTGATGATGTGATTTGTGAAAGGGCGTCAGCAGGTAAAGCTGGTTCAAATCTACCACAAAACATCATGTTCTTTGTTCAGAGGCTCATTTTGTTCTTTCTATGAACTTGCATTCTCGTGCAGTTTGGAAATGAGCAATAGTCACTGAATTGGTACTGTGATGTAACAGTGACCAATTTTTTTAAAATTATACCACAAATAGTTATTTCCTTAAAAAAAAAAAAAAAAAAACAAACCAAAAAACCACCCCAGCTTCCCAAGCTGTGAGTCTGAGGCAATGCCAAGCAGTTCAGCAAGAGCAGTGTGTGATGTGAAGTGCAGGGTCTCCCAGATGCTGCCTCATCCATGATGGGAAGCAGCCAGCTCCTGTTTACTGCCTATCTTGGGTGTACCATTCAACCTCTTGGTGTTCTGAAGACCTTACAGCAAGTATCTGCTCTGGCAGAGACATGGTGAAGATGAGTTGCTGTTTATAGAGCATTTTATTCAGGCTGAGATTTGTTCAAAAAGAAAAGGTCTAAAATCTGTGGCTAGCAATGGGGAATCAGTGTGAGGCAAATATTCTGTGCTGATGATGGAAGAAAACTGTTGTTTGAAGCCAGTGGAAGTGCCTTTGCATGTTTCACTTTGTTTAAACAAATTGTTCTGAATTCATATGCCATGAGTATGAATAGACCTGATTGTATTTCAGGCTGCGTGAAATCAGCAGAAAGATAATACTAATAGAAGAATGGCACCCCCTGAAGGGTCTAAAACCTCGCTCAAGCTCCACACAGAAAAACCTCACTGTTAGTACCTGCACCAGAGCTCTCCGTGCCAAGAGCACAGTGACAAAGGGGTGATTCCATTTCAATAGTCCTGCTGGAGGTGCTCAGTGTACACCAAACAAAGCCTCCCAAGTGAGTGAGGGATGTCTATTGGTAGGGGAAATCTGGTCAGGGTCATGGCTGCCCCCCTGTTCTGGCATGGGTTGGCAGAGTGTGAATTCCCTGTTTCCTGAAGGAGGAGGGAACTGTAGAAGGTATTGTGAACATTCACACCTTGTTGTTGGCAAGGGCACAATGTGAGTGTGGCAACCCCTTGAGTGCTTTGGGGCTCTTGGGAGAGGCTGCAGCCTTGCAATTCTTCCCCTGGGGGAAGTCCATGACCAGGGGCTTGTGGAGACAGGTCCCTTGGTGTCCTCTGTGAGCCCCTGCTTCTCCTGTGAGGAGCTAGGCTGCAAGTGAGGGAATTAAGCCTTGGTGGTCTGGATGAGCATTCAGTTTCACTTTTCATTAGAATTTAGGTGAGCAAACACTGTGTCTGCTCCACTTCTTCATTTGTCCTATAAGAACATAAGATTGCTCTATTCTTAAAGGAAGTTGCCCAGAGAAATTGTGGATGCCACATCCCTGAAAGTGTTCATGGCGTGGTTGGATGGGTCTGAGCAACCTGGTCTAATGGCATGTGTCCCTGCCTGTAGCAAAGGGGTTGGAACAGGATGATCTTTAAGATCCCTCCTGACCCAAAACCTTCTGTGATTTTGTAAAATAAATAAGCTCAACTACACTTCCTATTTCTTATTTAAGATGTGCCATTTCTTATAAACTTTACAAAATTTGGCTGTACTGATCTAGATGGCAGAAGGAGCAAGGCTGTAAAGTGAACACTAGCAGTACTGGGAAATCACTAAATAAACATCTTGCTCTTGAACATTTATTTATTGCTCTTGAGCATTTATTAATGCTCTGGGAAAGGTGTGAGTGATTCTCTCCTACTAGAGATGCTGTGTTAAAAAAGCAGTGAGATTTCACTATTGAGATTTGTAATTGCATATTGAATCTTTTTATCAGTGTAGATATGATAACACTAAGGACCCATTTCAGCTCCAAATTAGGTAATTTCTCAGTGTCTTTAAACTTTGTCTCCAGGTTTAGCTGTACAGAACATTATCCTTTGCTTCTGTGAACTGTGTCCTGCAACCAAAATGCCTATGCATAACTTAACAAAATCCTGCATGACTTAACCTAACTCCTACGTAGAAGTCACTGACCCCACAGAGTGCATCTCTTTCTCAAAAAGTATGGTCAATCTTTTTGATGTACATATGACACATTTTTCTTTACTCCTAAACAAGGAAATGTATTAGGATTGGATCCTTACACATGTCATTTGCTTCAAAACAGCTAAATTACGAAGCTGATGACTCCCAGGAGATGTCAACCTCTGCCCTCCACTGAGAAGGCACAAGCGGGAACACTGCTTGAAGCTTCCTGACCAATTTGCATCTGGCTTATCAGCAAGACACTGCATCACTATGTTCCAGCTAAGAGGTGTAAGAACGGTGTGTTTGAAACAGAAATGTCTCTGAGACCACTTCTGACTGTCTGCTGGGTCCCTCGTCAGGGTGGATCGTCAGGAGCTAATCCAGTTTGCTGCACTTCCACACTCAGCCCGGCACCCACGACTGGTCCTCGCTGGAATGCCACCCACGTCCTCCGCGCTGGTTCTTCTCTCTGTGCTGTCAAACGGGACGTCCATGGAAGCTTATCAGAGTGGTTTTTGCAGGCTCTGCCAGCTATCCAAGCGCTGTACTGTCCGCTCCTTTATCCTCAGCATCTCCGCGACTGCTGGCAAAGTCCACCGAGCTTTCGAGGGCCACGGTCCAGAAGGTGCCTGCCTCATCTGCACGTTATAAACAGCACCACGGCAGCTCCCGGCGCGGCTCGCTGAGCGCCCCAGCGGCCACCGCCCGTGCCCGGGCCGGCACGTCCGGGGCCACGCGGGTCACGCCGAGGCACCGCCGGCCAGTGCCCTGCCAGCAGCAGGGAGCAGCAGGGCCGGGCCGGGCCGGGCAGCACAGCCCGCTCCGGGCCGGGGGTGCTGCTGTGAGGGGGCCGGGGCCGAGACCCCCGCGCCGACCCTCGGCACCGCCACAGAGCCCAGCGGGGCGGCGGCACGGCTCCCCCCGCGGCGGCACGTCCCGAACACCCCGGACAAAACGTGACCGGGACACATTCGGGACGCGCAATCCCCGATTCCCCGGGCCGGGCTGGCGGGGCCGCCGTTATCTGGCCGCCGGCTTGCATATCCGCGGAGCCTCGGTGAGGGCGATGCCCGGCCCCGGCAGCTCCAGGCGGGAGCGGCGAGGTGCAGCCCCGCTCAACACTTGGGTCTCCCCGGGCACGGAGAGCGCTCCGACCCGCCGCGAGTGTCTTTTGTGAGGGGAACGGGCTCCGGACCCGCTGCTCCCCGGGCGGCCACCGCACTGGGGGAGGCTGCCGAGAGACAAAGCCCCGCTCGGGCGGGGCGCGGACCTCCCCCGCCGGACCCTCCCCGCCCGCGGGGGGCTGCGAAGGGAGGCCGCGGCGCTGGCAGCGGCGTCCCGGCACGGCGGCCGGCCCGGGGCAGCGGCACTGCGGGACAGCCGGGCCGGGCCGCCCCAGCCCCCGCCCAGCCCCGGGGTCACGGCGAGCGGTCCGGGCGGCGCGCAGGCGCACGGCGTGCCCGCGCCTCCAACATGGCTGAGGTGGTGCCGTTCCTCCTGCGGCGGGCGCGGAGCGGAGGATGCTGAGCCTGCCCCGAGCCGCCGCCGCAGCCGCTGGGGTGGTGAGGCCGAGGCGCGCCCCGCGCAGCCATGGCCAGGCTGGCCGACTACTTCATCGTGGTGGGCTATGACCACGAGAAGACAGGTAGGTGTGGCTGCGCGCAGCGCTGCCCCGCCGTGCCTGGCCGCTCCCCGCGCTCCTGCCCGGCCCCGGCCCCCGCCCGCCTCCGGCCGGGCCGCGGGAGGAGGAGACTGCGGCGCGCACGGGGCGCGCGTCCGGCCGGGGGAGGAGGGGGTGAGGGCAGCGGGGCGAGCCAAGGGTTAATCCCCCTTTCCCGAGGGGGGAAGCGGAGGGACTCCCGCACCGCCCGGCCGGGGCAGCCCCGGCCCGCCCCGCCTGCCGGGAGCGGCTGCGGCTCCTTCCCCGAAGCGCGGGCAGGTTCAAACGGGGCCCGCGGCCGTGCCGGGCCCGGCGGCCAGAGCCGCGGGGCAGGGCCGGAGCCGCCGGTCCCCACCTGTGTCCCGGCGGCTGGGGCGCGCCAGCCGCGCCTCCCGGGAGAACAAAGGCTGCGTTCCGCCGGCGGCGGGGCTTGCCCGGCTCGCCGCTCATCCATCGCCTGTTGAGCGGCGCCGCGAGTCCCCCGGGCAGCGCCGTGGCACCGAACGGGGATGGAACGGGCGCTCCTCCTAAAGCCTCGGGATACCGAATTCTGTGTGCTGGGGGGAAGGGAAGTGCTGTTATCTGCTGTCGTTTGTGGGCAAAGAGAGAGTGGTTTGTGTTACGTAACTCTCCGTTATGGTACCAGCTTTGTTGCTGCAGAGATCTCAAATCAGTGTTTAAGCTGACTGGAAAACGAAGTGATTGTCAATTGGAATGTGTTTGTGCTGCGTATTTCAGAGCGCTCCTTTGAATGTATGCTGTTAATAAACAATATTTGAAACAGTCGAATGTTCCCTAATTTATTTGACTATGCATAAACCAAACAACACTCAAGTTTGTTACTCAGAGTAATTCTTTGAAGTAGCAATTGCGTGTAGTCTGTATCTGTTCATTCAAAAAGTGCAGCTAATAAACTCGGACTGTGAGATTTTTTTAAAAGAAATATAATTTTTAGAGAAACTGTTACATTTGCGTGTTTAAAGATGCAGTGTCTCACAAAGTTCTGCTAAGGGTCTCTTGGATTTTACTATTCTGCAATTGTTATTCCATTGATTACATCCTGGTTACCCCTCCCATCCCATTTGATCGTAGGTTTGTCCTAATTGTACTGTCAAAATCAAGCCATGTGAAATGGGAAGGATTTTATTTTAAAAATAAAGACCTTTCCTTTTGCCTCTCCTGTTTGGAACATTTTCCCTGACAAAGTAGAGAAAACCCAAATCAAAACAAAGAAGCAACCAAAAAACCCAGATGTGCTTTTAAGAAGACGAATCAAATAGGCTTCTTACTTCATTGAAGTGAAATTACAGATTGCGTTGGAAAGCTTTATGTCTGTAAAATGTCTTCATCTGTAGGATTTAAGTATGTGTTTAACTTCCCATACATAAACTCTTTCATGAAGTTTGGTAGAATTGCTTGCCTGGGTGAAATTGAGCAGATTCAGAAATAACTCCTGAACCTTAATTGAAAAAGGTCGTGCCCAGAAAGTAATTGTTTAGACTTTATTATTTAAATGACTTGTTGCTACTTTAATGCTTCATAAGAAAAATGCTTGAAGGAACAACATTCTGTTGAAGACTAGGCATGCATTGTTTTCCAAATTCCTTTACCCCCACATGCAATCCCATAATACATGGAGTACTGACCTTTATTTTTCTTATAAAACTGTAGTTTTTTGATGCATTTATTATGCTTCCTTCTATATGAAAAGCAGGGACAAGCATTTCTAGGATTATAGACTAGCTACTCTTGAAGCATTTATATTTTTAAGTATGTTCCTTTTCTTTCTATCCTATTTGTTTTTCATCAGCAGCTACCTTCTGGCCTGGTTTTAATGTGCTTGATTTTAATGCTGAGTGTAATTATGTTTGTAGTGTTTTTTTTTTTTTTCTTTTTTTCCCAGGCATAATCTGTGGAATAGCTTTGTGTAAACAAGCAAACAAAAATGCTGTACCCTTCCCCCCAATCTGTGTGTCAGCAGCATTTGGATGATAAACACTTGTGGTTTGTAGGGAAGGGTGTTTATAGTAGTGACTGCTCTCCCAGGAAAGCCCCACTGGGTCTGCTGGCTCTCCCCTCACTGCTTATATGGATTTATTTACATGGGCCAATATCTTACCCCTGAAAATGGGATAAAGGTGCTGATTTTCTGGCTTTACTCAAAAAACATTTGCTGTAAATATCTAAAATGCAGTGTTTATGCAGTTTAGGAGCAGATCTGTAGATTTTTTCTTGTTTTGGAACAGCTTTGTAAGTGATGCTACAAGTTTTTATCCAGCATAGTCTTCAGGGGAGGTGAAGGGTTTTATTGTCCTCAAATAAACCAGAGTGTGTCCTTTGGGAATCAACATGTGAAAGTCCATTCCTGTTCTGGTCCAGGCCTGTGTAAATTGATGTTACAGCAGTCCTGGTGCTGCCATTCCTATTGTGCTAAACCTTCCTTTGGATCCAGCTCACTTTAGGATGCTGACCCATCCAAAAGACCTTTCTTGCTGGGTGTGTTACCTGTGTTGCTGTATTGTCCTTGGATTACTTTCCTGCTCATTTTTCAAACAGTGTTGGCTCACCAGGATGTCAGATGAATGCCAGTACTGGCATAAAGGAGGGTCAGGAGCATGCTGGAAGACAGATCAATGCACCCTGAATTTCTATCAGCTGAAATGTTCCTAGAGCCTTGGGCACAAAGATGTTAGTGAGGTGCCTTAGTGTCCTACATGCTCCAAGGAAACTGATGGGAGCCCTTGGATAATTTGCCTCGCAGGCAGTTCATTCATGCTTGGCGAGTTGCAGAGGCTCTGCCTGAGTGGAGAATGAGCTTTGCTGTTGACAAGTGTCAGAAGAGTTGCAGGCACTTAGGAGCTGAGAAGTCTTTGTGCTGTGGAGGATGACCTGAATCACCCAGCTTTTTCTGTCTTTCAGGTGCCCTGGTCTGTGTTCCCACTTAGGTTGCTCAGTCTGTGTCTCACCATAAAACAGCTTCCATGGATCATAGTTTTAATGGCTGTTGTGTATTTTAAGCACTCATTCTGAGCCACTGCTCAGAACTGCAGCAGACAGTAGCTGCTGTCAGAAGTGCATGTTGAGTGTCCTGACAGAGTTATAGAAACCAGATTTGTAAATCCCCCAGCTTTACTAAACCCTTTTCTTTTTTTTTTTGCTCTAACAGTGATACTTTTTCAGAATAAAGCAATCAACCTTGGTGTATTTTGTCTTCAGCTGAACCTTGGCTGAGGTAGACAACCACACTTTCCCCAGCATATCAGCACAATATAAAGCTGTTACATAACTGGCTACAAAAGGCACTTACAGAAGTCTCTGAACGGAGCAAAGGTGCTACCAAATGTAGGCATTCTGGGTTAACAGCTAGGAGAAATCCCAGGAGCCCTTACTGTTCATGCATTTTATTTTTTCATGGATTTTGAAGTGTGTCTGATGTGCTTCACCAAAAAATTCTCATTTAATATGTCTGAATAATGGAATGTGGATGGGATTTAGGAAGAACACAGATGTTTGTAAGGATCACAGAAGGGCATGAGAAAATGCCTTTTTTGTTTTGTTTGTTTTTGGTTTTGCTGGTATAAACCCTAATCATAAATCTATCCTTAGAATTTACATACAGTGCTTCTTGGAAAAGGTAAAAGAGAGAACATTCTGTGTCTTCCTTAGCTCAGAAGCTGAAAGGTGAGAGGATAAAGAAGAGAGGATCCAAAGACTGGATTTGATTAATTTTCCCATACACCCGTGGCAGCTTTCCTGTAGGATGCTGTTTTAAACCCAGAAGTTAAAGGAGAAAACCTGTGAGGTGAAACAGGATGTTTTCTGCGAGGTTTGGTTGCTCTAAGAGGACAGAGGAATGGTTTGTTCTTGATTCTGTGTGCAGTTGCAATGTGTAGGACAGAAGGCTTCCAACAGTATAGCAGTTTTATTTGGCTGTTGTCACAACTGATAAATGCTGGTATAACATGTGTAGGCTCTGTTGTGGTTGTTTCTGTTCTGATTTTTATCAACTCCTCTTCAGGGAAGCCTTTATTATGTAACATAGCTTTGTATCTCAGAGGATTTTGAAACAAGACAAGTGATTGTTGATGGAGTGGGAGAAATTTCTAAATGGAGTTGTCTGATTCTTTTATTTTTTTTTCCTGTGAGCAGATTTTTCCTGTGAAGAATATAGTATCATTAGGATTTTCTGGTGTATTTGCTGTATATTCACAGGCATTTCACTGAGCTGGTGTGTGTATAAGGAGTGAATGACTGCTTGATGCCATGGCATGAAATCTCTGTAAAAACAAAATGTAGAAAAATAAAGGAATAAAGTTGTTACTTCAGTGGCTTTCTTATCTGTGCTGCAGTTTAATTTGATTCAAATGCAATCCAGGGAAATCTCAAAGGGATTAAAAAAAGCAACAAAAACTAAATCCTTCTTATTGTGGCAGGGGAATTCTTGTAGGTGCAGTGGAATGAAGCATCAAGTGCAGTGCTGGAAGTGGAGCAGGATGCAGGAGTGAGCCTGGGACATGGCTCTGGGTGGCTGTGGCTGCGTAGGGCATGGCACCCCAAAGACTTGTAAACAAATTAATTGCTCCTTTCAATGAAATCTCTTCCTCCAAACCTTGTGCTTTACTTTTCAAATGCAACAGGTTCCACAATACCGTGCTGAAACAGAATGAGGAAGAAATATTTCCATCGCACGTGGTTTTGTTTGTTTCGATTGTGGTCATGTTTATTCCTTTGTTTGTTTCTTTGTTCGTTTCTTGGGGTTTTTTGTTTGTTTGTTTTTTGGTTTTTTTTGGGGTGAGATAAAGCTCTCTTGAAAGTCTGCTTGGAAGACCCCCACTATTTTTTGATAGCATGTATTCCTAAAAGATATCCAAGCAGTTTCTTCTAGTAAATAATGTGGGCTTAAAAAAAAAATTATTTTGGTTTATGGATTTATCATTTTGGAGAAATCTTATAATCAACAGAGATCATGGAGATCTTCTTTCCCTCGCATGTCTGTAATGAATATTTCTAAAGAACTTGGATTTCAGACTCTTTACTCACTCAGTCTTGCCATCATAGTAACAACAACACTAAAAATACTTCTTTTTCAGCCTTTAATTTTAAACTAAAATATTCCTGGAGGCTTTTTTTCTCTGCAAGCTGTCTGCATTTGGTCTGAAATAGAACACAGATTATGTTGAGGGAAGTAGCATTTCCTATCTTTGTGACTAAACTGCAGTCAAGGAACTCTTTCTTCCCTGTTCTGTCCTGGATTAACTTTGTGGATTATCTGACAAAAAGTCACTTTTCCTGCAGCTTGTTCATGGCAAACAGTTTGTTATGCAAGACTGAATACTGTGTAAGCCCTGGCCTTCTATAACCACAATCATATTTTTAAGTGGAGGGACAATGAGACTGACATTTAACTTCTCCAATGCCCCAAACATAACACTCTTGTCTTGTAACAGCAAGGAAGAGAATTACACTGCTGTGGTAGCTCTCTTACATCAATTTAAAGAACGAACTACCTCCCCAGTTACTGCTGCTCACAAAGGAAAGCCACAGTCACTGTGGAATCATTTGTAAAATGTGTAAAAGCAGACTCACACTCCAGCCTTGATAACTGCCAGTGAAAGTTGTAGCCTGCAAATATCCACTGGTGAGTGGGAGGTTTTCCTTTGGTTCATCTCTCCTCTTACTCCTCTTTGCAGTAGCATGAGACTTTTGGGCTCCTTGCTTCCCTAGTGAAAAAAATGATTTCTAACAATAGCATTATCAGTATTGATGAGATTCATTTTCTTCTGCTCGGCGTTTTGGGAATTGTGTTCCATTTATATGTGTTTGTTGAAATAAATCACTCCTGTGGTGTCAGTGGTACGTTCTGAAGTCAAGGACAATCCAATTAGTGTTGATTGGGATTTGGCAGCTAAATCCCTGCTCATTGAGCCAAGAACATGCTGGTTATTGCTTATCTGCTAGTGACTAGATAGATCCTGATTTTATGTCTCTAATGTTTACAGTTCTCAGTTTTCAATCTTCTGCAGATTGAATACTATGAAAAAATGCAATCATTGAACAGAGCTTGAATTCTTTGTTTCCTTTCTGGGAGTGTTGTGTTCTAGGTGTCAGAGTAACCACAACATTTGCACTGAGCTGGACGTGGGTGATGGGCTGTCACTGCTGCAGCCAGAACCAGCACTTGGTGACAGTATGGTCTGGGATTGTGTGTAGCTGTTGTGGGGGAAAGCTGAGAGACAGAAAAAACAAACTCATCATAATTCTGGATACAAATTCAGGATAGTTGCATGCAAAACCCCATTGGATCATGGGAGACCTCAGTGGATAAAAAGAGACAAAGGAATGTTACTGGGCTTATAAAATCAATCACTCAGGAAGAAATTCAAGGGGGGAAAAAATAGAAGATAGGAAAAATGTCCTTATCATGTCCTTTTACTGTGGTTCATGTGTTGTTTTCTAGGATTTAAAACTCCAGAAAATCCATTATCTGACACTTGGATTGATCTTCAGCAAGATAGAAAATTTCTTTTTTAAATGTTAGAGTGTCAGGTTGGGTCACTGGAATAGCAGCTGGAAGGAAGATGAGACATTCTGGCAGAGGATTTCTCAGATGCTTGTCGGGGAAAAGGGATGACAGCTCTTCTTTCTGGAACCTTGACTTCAGCTGTTGAAGGTTGTGGATTTTGTTGAGCTCCTTTTGCCAGCTGCTGTGGACAGTGATGCCAGGAGTGTTGTCAGACTCTGTAGTGGCTGCATGTCCTTCCTTGTGGCTCAGGAACCCTTTACAAGACATTGGCCACTCCTCCTGCTTACTCTATTTGGCACATTCTGGTATTTCAGAATGCTTTCTGTCTTCTAGTTTTATTCCAGAAGAATCTCTGCCTTATCATCTCTCTCACTTTCCCCTTCCTTCTCTCACTCTCAGTATCCATTTAACTCTCTTTATCTACTCTGTGGTTTTCTGAGATGAAGTCTTCTTGGCCACTCAGTCTGATTTCTTATGGTTTTCATCTTTAAATAAACAAATTCCAGTTCATCACGCAAACACCAGGGCCAGGTTTTGTCCCTTCTGTAAATTTTGGGCCTGAAAGCGTGTTTGGCAGAATTTTAGTTTAGGCCAAAAAAAAAAATCCTTTTCTCTCCAGTCTTATTTCTTGGAAGCAGAAAAAGTATTTGGTGTGAAATTTTACTGAAATAATTGAGCTGGAAACAGATGCCAACCATTGAGACTTTGTATGGTGCATTAAGTTTAAGTAAAAAATAATTGAAAATAGTTACAGAACAAGATAGAGCCCAATTAGAAATGCCTATAGCTGTTAGTTATTTGTGTATCTAAAAACATCACTCTCTTGTTTCTTAGTTTGTTATAACTGCACCAGTTAAAGTCCAGTAAAACTTTTAGTTTGACCACTGTGTTGTTGAAGTCTTCCACAGTTTAGATTTGTACATTTAACATGTGTATTTTTGTTTTGGACAAAGAAATGCAGACGCTGGTCCTTTTTTTGTGACTATTGTTCTCTGGGCTGTAAATCTAATTCCTAAATGGCAGTGAGAATAAGCTGTATGTGTGACTAACAAAATACTCAAGACTCAAAAGACAAAGTTGTGACCTTGTCATAAATTCAACTGTAATGGAATTTTAATTCTTGAAATATTGTTGAATTGGCATACTGTACTTTAAAAAAAAAAATTAAAGAAGCTGTGTTTTTGAATTCTATTACACATACTGCTTTTCATAATCATGCAAATTGCAATTGCATAAAAATAGAAGAAGGCCACATGCTTTGTTCCTGTGGAGCTGTTTCTTCATAATTAATGTATTTTCCCAGAAAAACACATAGTTGTTTTATGAAGCTTGTGTGATGACTGGGCTGTTACTGGTCTATATTGTTGGTGTGCTATTTTTAAACTAGGTTTAGTACAAAACATTCCAGTAGAACTTAGAAGAGGATTTCCATTTTCTTTCTTCTTGTTTTATAGTTTGTGAAGAGAGAATTAGTAGGTTTGGTAATTTTTAAGAATATATAATTTTTAAAAGAAGATTTCAAAGAAAAATTGGTGATAAAACCAATTTTAAAAGCCTTCCTAAAACATGCATTTAAACCCACATTTCCCCCCATAATTTTTTGGGGCAATTTAATCTATTTAGAGTCTTCCTCTTTTGGGCTGCAAGTTCTTAGAATCTTCATCCTGTGAGAGTTTTTTTCCTTCAGTGTATTTTGTTCAGTGGGCTGCCAGGCAGAATTTGCTTTTTGTGAAGTGTCTTAGCCTGGGGCCTCTGCCTGAGCCATAGGTTGTGCCCAGCTGCAGCTGAGGAACAAGTTGGAATTTCCTGTAAAGGGAGGGAAGAGCTGCTGCCTTTGGGATTCACCCTACATTTCTTACAAGTGCAATTATTGAATTATTCTTATTTTAGAATAATTCCTTTAATGCCTTTCGAGAGCTGCTTGCTTTTGCAAAATAGGAAGCTAATGAGCATGTGTCTCTCATGTTCAGTAAGTTTCAGCAGTGGTAGAAAGCCCAAGGTTTGAATGGATGCTTTTAGTGATATTTCCAAAATAAATAAGATAACGAGGCATACACACAGAATAAAAGGATGTTTTCTGTGGTAGTAAGTATTCAGTTTGTGTTCAGAAATCCATGCAAGTGTTCAAGGTGTTGCAGAGGAATGTTTCTCCCCATGGTAATTTATAGTGACTAAAACTGAAATGCTGATTTTCAGTGATAAATTCTGGTCCACTTTGCTGCAGTGAGTTCAGAGAACACCTGTGGAGGTCTCAGGTTTGCCCTTTAGCTGGAGGCAGCGATTTCAGACCCTGGTGCCAGTTCTGTGCTGAGGTTTGGACTCAAGCTACCTGTAAGCATGCTTGAAGCTGAGGCACCTGGGTTTGGAGTAGTGACAGTGTGTGTTCCCTTTTCCAGCTCTGAGGGTTGGTTCTTTCCAGCAGAGAGAGCTGGAGCATCCCAGAGCCCCTCACTGAGAGGGTGTGCTCAGCCTGCAGCTGTGGCTGCACTGCGCTTCAGCAGCACAGCCAAAGCAAGTGGCCCTGTTGTTTCAGCCACAGGCAACTGAAAAGAAAACAAAGCCATAGAGAGCCACATGTTTGTGATTCGGAATTCAAAACTCTTCTTTCAAAAGATTCCCTTTCCTGTTTGATCAGCGTGCATAAATAATGATACCGGGTTTGCCCCTGAGTAAACGGCGTCCGCTCAAGTTGTGGTGCTCCTGTAAGGTTGTTGTTTCAGCACCGTGTTTTCCAAATATTTTGTTTGTAGTGTTTATTATTAAAAGAGATGAGATCATACATGTTTAACAAAATAATCTCCTGGAGGCTGTTTTTTATCATTTTGTTCTCTTTTGCCACATGGCATCTTTTTGGAAGAGGCAAGACTGTCACTAATTTTTTGTGAGAGAGAAAAGACCTCAGAAAACATGCTTTGTGCCTTTCTGACTTTGTAAGATGTTTTTGCATTCTTACAAAATTATTTACATGCTTGTTTATGGGTTTCTTTATTATTATTTTTTTACTTTACAAAAATGTGGCCAGTTTTAGTAAATAGCCTTTTTTGGAAAACTGCAGTTCAAAAACATGGGGGTTCCCTGGTCTAGTCTCTGGCCATAGTTATTGGTAATCAGAGCTGCTCTTCTTGCTGATAGCCTAGTAGAAGACAGAAGGTAGCAGTTTACATCCATACTTAATTCTAATAAAAATGAGGATTGTTGCTCTTTACAGTGAGGTAGGATTTGAGAGGCCTAACTCAGAAGACCGTTGTTTTCATAATCTTTTGTTTTCTTGTGAATATGCCTAGCATTATTTGACATTAGAAAACCCAGAGGTAAGATTCAGATACAAGTAATAATAACAATAATATTTTTTTTTAAGAAAGGCCTTAACTGGTCTGCAGCTCATTGTTTCTGTCTTGTGGAAGAGACCTTGGAGATGTTTCAATTCCCAAGTTGTGATGGTTAAGGAGAGGATGCTGAAAAGTAAAACCTATGGATCTCCTATCTTCCTTTGTAACTGAGTTGTGTGTTCTGCTTATTCTCAGCCACTGTTCTTAAACTTATAATAAAGTCTGTGGGTTGAGTTGTTTCCTGTCCCTAACTTCTTTTCTCCTTCTCCTTCCTGACTCCCCAAAAATCAGTAATTCTTTTTAAGTTTCATATGAAAACAAGAAGAGTCATGGCTACTAATAAAATTCTGAAGCAGAAGACTCAGAATATAGTTCTGTTTAAAAATCCCCATATAAAGTCTAGAAATGAGCAGTAGAAAACCCTCATTACTTACTGTCTGTCTGGTATGTACTCCCTACCTAGTCTTAACTGTTCTCTTAAAGCTTTGAAAATAGACTTGCAGAGACCAAAACATAAATTGTATGTTTTATTAGATTTGATTTATGGTCTTATGAAAACTCTGGAGTTTTTTTATTCTTTTGCACTTGATGGTTACTGAGAGGAGCTTTGGACTTCAGTGATCTTCATGTAGTTGTATAAAGCACCATATGCTTTCTGCAGTTTTCACAGCAGATGGACCAAGGTTTTGTCCACATGGTCTTGCCAAACTTAATTAGCAGCAAATTTTCATGTCTGAATCTAAGCTATTCCTGATTTAATGGTGAGAGTCCCAAGAGTTATGTACAGATTAAAGGATCATAGAATGGTTTTGGTTGGAAGGGACCTTAAAGATCCTCTGGTTCCATGGGCAGGGTTCCCAACTTTCCACTGGATTGGATTGTCCTTCCTCTGTTGGGACCTCCAGAGGTGGTGGAGCACCCCAGGTGAACTCTCAGGAGAGCAGAGGAGGAGGAGGGAATCACCTCTCTTGACCTGCTGGTGAAGGACGGGTGCAAGTGGTCACTGTTCCTGGGCAAAATTGGTAGCATGGACCCCCAAAATTAATTTTGCAGACCTTTTTTTGTTCAACCTGTAAATATCAAGTAAAAAAGGAAGTGGAATGCTTAATGCTTAAGACTTTTAGATGATTAAAAGACAGTAATTAAAATAATTCTGAATAGCTGAATCTAAAGCTTGTGGTGAAGGGCTTCAGACAGAGCTCATGATACTGAGTGACTAGAATGTTCAAATTTCATTCAAATGAAATGCATTTTTATAAATACAAGCCAAAGTACATTTAGTGGTGAGAAAGAATTCATAGCAATGGTCTCTAATTTAGCTGTTGTCACTAAGTGGAAAAGTTCTTGGAATTTGTTGGGACAGTTCTCTGTAAAACTTCAGCCTGAAGTCTGGTATGGCATTAGTAAACTCAGAAATAAACAGTGTGGAATTGTGAAAAAACCCACCCAAAACCCCTGTGGTGTTGGGACTTGCAGCTCAGGGGCAGGAATGGGTTAGGTGAACCCCAGAGGTCCTGCTCAGCCCTGATCTCTGTGATCCAGACCCCTAAGACTGCACAGGACCAGTGGCAATTGCCTGGTCCCTTCTCCTCTCCCGAGGCTCAGCTGCTGCAGCCTTTGCTGCTCTGCCTGGGCAGACCCTGACTCATTCTTAGAGCCCTCCACACCAGCCCTTCACACCTCCTCTGGCAGCCTATTCCAGCTCCTCTGGCTGACTTTCAGGAGACTTTTCAGTGTTTGAGTCCTGTGGGTTTGGGTACAGTTGTCAGCCTGTTACTGCTCTTCTCCTTGAACTGTGGGGACCCAACTGGATGTGGTAATTTACATGAAATCTTACCAAAATACAGAGTGAGACTGGTACTTGCTGGTTTTGTGGGCAGTTCTGTGACGTCACTCTGAGCTTTTTATTATTATTATTTTTTTTTTTTAGCTCTCAGCATCACAACACTGAGGGTCACTTTGTGGTCTGCATTAAACTCTGCATCCCTTTTACCTAAACCACATTTGGGCCTTCCCCTATATGTGGAGTCAGGTGTTCTGGCCTAACTCTGCAGCTTTGCAGTTCTCCTTAGTCACACTCTTAACATTTTTTCATAACTTTTTTCCCCAGTCTTTCAGGATCACTTTGAATTCTTATCTTGTCCTCTACTCTATTATCTTCATTTTCAGAAAAGAAATAATTTCTGTATATATAAATATTTTTGTAAATATATATGTTTATATATTAATAGAATAGGTGCAGTTATATTCTGTGCTTCAGCCTGCAGCAACTTCCATCAAAACTAAACCAAAACCCACTTCAAACCAAAACCCAAGCATTGGACCCCACAATGGCTCACATATCGTGTCTGAGAGATAGAATTAGTGCTGCTGTAAATATGATTGAGTGTGTGTAGTGGATAAATTTGCAGAAAGCACATTCAGATGGTGTCCCTAGGCACACTAAATTTTGGGTTGTTTGGGGAGCATTTAAGTAGGGTGATATTTTAAGAGTCAGAGACTTCAAGAAACAAGTTGGCCAATTATTTCCTGAACAGCAGAACTAGTGACGTGTTTCTGCACATTTTTGTCTTTTGTCTGGAATGGCCCTGGTAGTGCTGCTCCAGACAAGGAACAGGGTGTCTTGAACACTAACTTTTCTTCAGCTCAGGGTCGCTCTGTGTTTATTTATTTATTTGGGTTAAAGGCCATTGGTCACACAGACGTCGTTTCTGTAGGAAACCTCTCTGCAAGGAGCAGCTTTACTTGTGAGAACACCATTTAGGAGAATGTTTGCCTGCCTTTGTGGCAGACACATTATAATATGCTCCAGTTAAGACTCTGGGCCTGCCACAGCCTCAGAAGGGAGAGGTTGTGTTCTATTAATTAATTACGGGCCCATAGTCAAGTGGCATTTAATTGTTTGCTAGGACATGGAGGTGACTCTGTTTTCTTTGTTTGTGCTCTCATTTTAGGCAACCAGTTCCTTTGGTTTCTTGCAATTGCAAAATATGCATTGAGAAGTTAAAAAATTACTATTTTTACTGCTAATGGGGCATGCACTGGAAGTGCATTTGGATGTGCAAAATCTTGGCAGTGTAGCTTATTTATGGGGCAGGAGATGGCAGTAAGGAAATAGGTGATTTAGCAGAAGCACAGAACCATACTCTATTCTTACATTATGGTTTCAAGAGAACTCTCAAAACCCCTGAAATACCATAATAATCATTCAAATTTACACGTTTATGTTTATTTTGTGCCTTCCTGTTTGATTTTTTTTGGGGGTCCTTTTCCAATCAGGTATTTACCAGCATTTGCAATGCTTGTTTAGAGATCAGGTGAAATATTCTGTGCTACGTGAGCCAAATGCAATTCACAGTTCAGCTTTAGAGAAAACTGCTGGAGTTAGAAGTAATACAAATACACAGTAACACTTGTGATGTTTCAAAGTTTGTGTCTGTGGATTTCAAAGAAATTTGCATACAGCATTATTTTTAACGATTCACATTCTTTGTGCTGATTTTTAATTTAAGTCACTCTGGCAGCTGGTTCTGCGGGCAAGGAGGGAATAGGGAATGAAATGCTGATAACCTCTGTGAGCCAGAGCACAAACAAACAGTGTTTAACTTGGGGACAGCTGAGGGTTTTCCAGACAATGGTGTTAATTTTGATTGCCTGTTTGAAGTAGCCCCATGCTTTTTGTTCTCATTTCGGAAGCCAAACACGTTGTTTGGAACTGGTGTGCAGCTGTGAAGAACAAAGTTTGTCATGCAGGAGCTGAGCAGGATGACATCAGGGGATGATGGTGGCTGCTGTGGCAGCGTGCTGCTGTTTGTCCCTGCTGTGGGAGCGTGACCACGGCCATGGATTCCTTTCATTTGGGGGCAGGCAGGCAGGCAGGGTGGGATTGCATTCTCTGGTATTTTTGGACCCCTTGTTAACGGGGGCTGCTGTTGTTTTGGGGCGCTGTTGCAGGGTGTTCCCCAGGGCAGTGCTCCTGCAGGGGCAGCTCAGGCTGTTTGCATGGTGACACTCCAGCCCTTTGCAATTTAGCCATAATTGTGGAGCCTTCTCACATCCCCTGCACATCCCCAGCTTATGGAGTGCTGCAGAACGTGGAGCAAAACGTGCCTAAACCCTCAGGGCCCAGTTCTCTTGAGGGAGAATGCTGCTTTGGAGTCCTGGCTTGCACAGGGCAGTGTGGGCTCAGCTGGTACCTGGGCTGAGCAGCCTGAGAGTTGGCACTGGTGCCATTCAGGCAGGTGGGTAAGGAG